>NC_041398.2:75056431-75721431 GCF_900747795.2 Erpetoichthys calabaricus | reverse complement strand
ATAGTGAAATAATTGCTATAAAACAATTTGATATCAAATTGACATTCTTGCTCTCAAAGAGAATTGGGAGAGCTGATGATCTTATTATTTAAAGTAGTGGAAAGTCACTGTTGTGACATTCCACGACAACTTACATGGACATTCTTTCGTGATGTTACACATCAACTTAACTGACAACCATTGTAGACAATGAAAAGTCAGAAAGTAGGCCAGATAATATAAAAAAACAAACACAAAACTCATCTGAACGACAAGCCTGATGATATCATTGTTGCTATGTTACAAAAATGAAATGAAATTAAAATCTGCATATGCACCAGAACAAGAACCACAAATTGTTAGAGCTGGTTATGTCTTGTCTTCAGAGTGCCCTAACATGGGTGTTGAGAACTGGAACATCTTCATCATTTACTGATGATGGCTTTATTTTTCCATGAGACATAAATTTGGCCTATGTAGCAATCATTTTTGGACTTAATATCCTGCCACAAAGGAAGATGAGGAATATTTTAATAAAAAAGGATCATGAGAAGAATTGTCAGCAAAAGTTGCACAAAGTTCATTAACCAAAACCTCAACTGATCTGTGGTCAAGCCTAAGAAGCAAAGTTCTAAAAGTCAAAGCCGAGGGGTCCAAAGCATAGGGTTTTTAGCTTGAAACCATTAAACAATAATCCACTTGATAGAAAAAGGCTTTTATCTGCAAGTTTTTATTCTGACCTTTACCTGTTTTATTACACCCAGTTTATCCATCCATCCATTTTCCAACCCGCTGAATCCAAACACAGGGTCACGCTGGAGCCAATCCCAGCCAACACAGGGCACAAGGCAGGAACCAATCCCGGGCAGGGTGCCAACCCACCGCAGGACACACACAAACACACCCACACACCAAGCACACACTAGGGCCAATTTAGAATCACCAATCCACCTAACCTGCATGTCTTTGGACTGTGAGAGGAAACCCACGCAGACACGAGGAGAACATGCAAACTCCACGCAGGAAGCGAACCCAGGTCTCCTTACTGCGAGGCAGCAGCGCTACCACTGCGCCACCGTGCCGCCCATACACCCAGTTTATTCCCTAGCATATGTTTATTCTCTGTTTTATTGTCATTTTTGTTCTTTTTGAATTTGTTTTTCATATTTTTTATGTAATTTCAGATATGTTTGTCTATATTTAAGTAATTATGTATTGTCACTTTAATTTTGCATACATTCATTGAGTTCTATGGGTGGTATCCCAAAGAGGCAGGGCAACCCTAAATTCAATCCTGTTGAGACTTTGGTCTGGCTGTAAATTAAGCCTGGGAAGATGATTTCAGCAGCGGTGCATTGAGTTTGTTTATTGAAGGTATTTGCCTTTACTTTTGATATTTCTAGTTTTCTGATTTTTGCTTGGGTTTATATTTTGTGCATATTGAATTAAATATTTAAGTTCCTTTATGCTATTTCTCAGCTTATTTTGAATATATTTTTCTGTTCTGTTAACAGGCATTTTTTTTCTTTTGTAAACACTTTTTGGTGAAAGTTGTCTCTAAAAGGCAGAGTTATTGGTTTCTTTCCCTTGTAAGACATTCTTAACATGCTTTGGGACATCTGTAGTATTTTTTTTTTTTTTTTGAATTTTTTTGGCACTTTTAAGCAAATGTTTACTGAAGCCGGCCATTAGAGAATTGGGGCCATGCTGTCTTAGGTGAAGCCTTTTTTCTTTTCTTTATGTCTGGGACTCCAAATCATAAGAGTACCTAATCATCATTTCCTGTCATCCCAGCCTATTAACTTTGGTGCCCATAGTAAAACAAAATAGATTCAGCATAATTCAAAACTACAAAGTAAAAAAGAAAATCCAGCAAAAAATCTAATATAACAACAACAATAATAATAAAAATAATAATACATTTCATTTACATAGCACCTGTAATTTAACACCAAATTATAATACTGAACATTTCTCTGTCGCACACTCATGGTATGTTAGAGCACAATGTTAATCCTAATCAGCTGCTGGGAGTCATTGGGACATACCACCAGTTGAAGTAGGATGGGAATCCATGGGTTTTCTAGCCACAGCAGTTAGTTTTAGGCCATTTCTTTGATAAAACAAATTAGGTACAACAGTAATGACTAACCTGTACACACTGCATTGGTACCTTTAAGAGAGGAGGAATACTTTTATATTTTATTGCAGGTGCTGATGTTGTTGCACATACTTGTAATCTTACGTTTGTCTGTTCTTTGTAGCTGTAGTCTTGAGGCATGCAAATCTCTCCATCAAGCCAAGGTCACAACTGTAGGAAGCGGCACTAAGTAAAACTTAATTTTAAAAAATAGATTTTAATAGATAGAATAAAGTGTTTTTATTTTACACTTAATGAAAAATTAATCAGTATTTATTAAATTAATTTGTACGTATATTAATGTAATACTTTTATTAATACTTGTGTTAGTAAAACCACTGTGGCAAAGGTCTACAACACCTTTGGTGGTCCATCATTAATAACTGAAATACGATATAAAGCATTTTAAAATAATAAATTTACTTACTTATGAACAGCAGTGACTGTAGTCTATTATGAAGTACTGTACAATAAAAGTACATGGGAATACATAGAGGCATATTTACAATAAAACACATTTTGACATAACATTTTTTACTTTAATTGTATTCATTCTTTAAAAAAAAATACAAGTTGCAAGTTATTCAAAAATATGTCTGTAGTCAGACAATGATTGCACATATGCACAACATTTCTTCACATACTTATAAACAAACCATCTTTACATGTCTCTCTCTGTACCTATATGTCAGTTTAATGTGGTAAGATATTATATTTAAACTAGACATTCACTCAGTCTGAAAAATATAGTTTATTTTGGGTTATTAAGAATCTTTTGTGAATACCAAAAGATATTGAATTACTTGACAAAGCACTGTCTGTTCAGATTTAATTTGATTTTAAAATAGAAATAAGTTTAAATTAACTGTCTTATGTAGTGTGTCTTCAAGACTGAAATATATTCTTCTTTGAAGCAAGGACTATATGTGTCACAAGCACTTGAATTATTTGCCTTTATCCTGAGTACAATAAACCACAAATTAAAGGACACACTTTGAGCACCCCACAATATATTAAAGTTCACTGCTGTGCCAAGCCAGTTTGCTGATGACAGTAATATTGTAAACTCATAAAATTTTCACTAGGGTCAGGATTATTACTGTAAAGGGTAAAAGAGTATTAAATATAAGCAAAGGGATTTGTAAGTATTATTTACAGATTCAGAACTGTGCCAAGTTACACATTTTGATAACATTTTTAAAAAGTACATTTTAAACACAAAGCTGCAGTTACTCAAGTGAACTGCCTCACTTTCATGGCATGGCTTTCTCAGTGAAGTGGCTATATTAACAATTTCCTAGTTATTCATATGTCACGTTTACAGTTGGGTGCCGTGGGTGTGTGTGTGTATAAAACAGCTCAGAGTGAAGTGGCTGTAGTTCAAACATATATTTTCATGGACAGCTTTGTATTACTTCTTCCAAAAATATAATATACATAATTGTGCATATAACCACTCAAACAAACACAATGAAGTCTGTGATTGGCTCACTGGAAGACTGCACAATAGCCAAACAAAGTTGTATTGAAATGATTCTCAAAAGCGTGATCTGCTGTACTTTAGCACATCATGGAAAAAAGGTCATCAAATCTGAATATCTGCCCTTGGACATTAAGTTATGACTCATTTTGTTGATAACTGACAAATAACTGAAAGTGAGTTTTCTAAGATGTATAGTATTTATAGTTACTATTGATACAGTACAACAGTGCTGCATTAGGATTTCAGCTAGTAACTCCAAATTTATTTTCAGATTGAAATGTTGAAAAGCTGTACTTATATAAGCTGCTATAATAGTTTACAGTTATGTATGGATTGATTAATGTACAGTGGCTGGAAAAAGATTCAATTTGCAGAATAACAAAACGAAAGTCTTAACCATGGAGAGCAGAGAATGTCTTGATTTATAGTAACTCACACTATATGACAAGACCAGAGAGACCAATAGACATTTGCAGTTCCAGTAGGGAAATACCATTTAACAGTTTGGTATAAGAGAGGGCGCTGAGGCAACACCAGTATGGCCATCCTCGAATAATTCTGTATAAAATATGATAATCTGGACAATTCTGTCTTATATTCTCCAGAGCATGGAAGAAGTGGAACAAAGAAGATACAGACTTGTAACTTACCATGCACACATAAATGCTGTCACATCAGTTCCCTTAAAAATGGTAGTATAACATTGGACAACATGGATAAAGCTGAAGAAACAATGATGAGAAAATCATATTTTATCTAAGTTGCTAATCTCTAATGCCCCCGGTATATATGATATACATCCTTTAACCCAAACAAACAGTTACAGCTAACACAGTTATTTTCAGCTCACACAACCAGAGTATTCAGGGATGTTGGTGAAACCAAGATTTGCATGTTCAAGGTTTATGTTCTTCCTGTCTTGTGATATGGAGCAGAGGTTTGGACTTTGAGGGGCTTTTTGTTGTCTTGGCAAAATTCCTTTGTCACAAAGTCTCTTCAATGGATCTTGGGATTCCTTTGGCTTAACTTTGTTTAAAACGATAGGCTTCTTTGGAAATGTAAGAAGCTTGCTACCTGCAAGATATGAGAAAATCAACTATGTCACTTTGGCCACATGTCTTGCTTTCCCACAGTAGATTCAGCATCACAAGGTACTTTGTTCTTGAACACCTCATGATGGCTACTGTCGAGAGATGGGTTTGGGACAGGAGTTCAAATTGGTGGTTGCAAGGAAGAGCCTAAAGTTGCACCATTGAGTGTATACCGCAATGTTCTTTCAGTGTATGTTCCCACACATGTCTTGATTTTAAGCAAAGTTAACATTTACAGAATACTGTTGTGCTCATACCTTGACAGAATTTATCATACTTTAACACTAGAATTCCTGAAGCCTACGAAAAACTCATAATCCCGGCCCACCTTAAATTCCTTCTCACCTCTCCATCAGCGTCTTTTGTTTTGTAAATGTGTCGATCAGCACAAGCAGCAAGTAGCCTGCTGTCCCATCCCCCCCTTGAAGGAGCTCAACTCAGGCAAAAAGTTCTCCCAGCTCAAGCCAAGGCTCCTTATCTGAATGTAAGGTGCCTGGAGTTGTATAGAGTAAATAATACAGTATATCGTTATTTGGAATACATGTATTTCATGTGTATTCCGTGCCTACAAAGCTCTAGGTAAGTGTAGGATAAAAAGAAATGCGGGAAAAGCAAGAAATGTTGAACACATACCTAAAGCAGAAACTTCTTCAATGTTATACTAATAATGATGTGAAGTGTATAATGTGTGAAGACTTTAGTCCAAATATCAAATAAACATATGCGCTTTTATTCAAGAATATAACCAAAGAATTAAAATCATTCGATTTACAAGCTCAAATGTCAATCGACACGAAGTTTACACGTGTTCTTGAATGGAAGTAAGAACTGCTGCCTTATAACCCAAAGGTACCGGGTTTGATTTTTGGCGCTCTGAGTATTGAGCTGCTGTTATTATTATTTCTATAATATGATAAAAACATACATCTGATTTGTGTCTGTAACACCCGGTGTAAATTTTGGCTACTTGTAAAAGTCAGCACTTATTTTTTTATTATTCAGTTTTATTCTGTCAGTGATGTTCACGTGGTACAACAAACTTGCCTTTTCTTCTCTAAGTTGATGCAGTTTATCTCCATTCTTTTCACAAGAGCAGTGATGACCACAATTAGTGCTGTGGCTGATGCCTGCTCAGAACAATTTGTTGTACGGGCAATCAAAGATACAATGTCCCGTGACTGCTGTCAGACTACCATGCAGCATTTGCGCTTTGACAACAAAGACACCATAGTTCTTACTACTGTTTATTGTCCCCTTTAGCATCAGTGATGGCATGTAGTCTTTTTTGATAGTTGTGGATGAGGTCCTTGATTTCCTCAGGTGGTAGAGCTGCCAATTCTTGTTGGCAAAAAACCTCCACATCCTGTAAATTTGGGCTGTCTTGGATGAACTGCATGTTTGAAATCTCCCCAAAGTGGCTCCATGAAATTGATGTCAGGTGACTGTAATGGCCATTCCAGCACCTTCCCCTTTTTCTGCTGTAGCCATTGAAGGGTCAACTTTGCCTTACGTTTTGGTTCATTGTCATGTTGAAAGATCCAAATGCATCCCATGCACAACTTCCGGAGTGATGAATGCAAGTTGGTCTCTGGTAACAAATATTTTCTGGTAACATCAATTTTCATTAAATTACTTGTGCCACTGTAGCTCACACACTTCCAGAACATCAGAGATCCACCTCCATGCCTCACAATAGGGACGGTGTACTTTTTCATCATGAGCATAGTTGCATTCTCTCTAAACAAATTGTTTATGGTTGTGACCATAAAATTCAGGTTTGATCTCATCACTCCAAAGAACTTTGTTTCAGAAGTTTTGAGGCTGGTTGTGGTATAGTGTGCCCACAGCTCCCATCAAAGGCCCGTTTTAAAATAAATAATCACCACGCTCGCGGCTTAGCGAGGGGGCATGGTGGTTGTGTGGCTGAAGCGGTTCTCAGGGCGAATCGCGATGTGGGCATTTCTCACCTAAGTGCACAGGTAAGAGACCGCCCGCATTCGTGATTGTTCCTGGGGCTGCTAATTAGCCATGGCTGCCATGCCCTCTTGATATATAGAAGCGCGAGTCGGCTAAGAGGGGAAGAAAAAAAAAGGAGAACGAACGGAGGTTGCAGTAGAAGGCAGGAAGCAAGAGGAGAAAGCCAGTACAGGAGAGCGAGAGAGCAGCTGAGCAGGTAGCCTGAGTGTTGGGCTGACACCCGGGGAAAAGTAGTAGTGGTTGCTCCCGCTGAATGATCATAGAACTGGAGTGACTGGAAGGTGGATGACTCTCCGCGGAAGGCAGCGGGAGTCAGAACTTGGGACGTGGTGTCCCCAGCATGAGAGCCCTGGTCATTGGGGAATCCCAAGTCGCTGTTTGGAGGAGCCTACCGGATCCAGGAGTGAGGCAAACTGAACAGCCGAAGCAGGCAGAGCAGATCAGCTGCAGGTAGGGTGACTCCCCTATTGAGAAGCCCAAACGGGAAGCAGGGGAGCCATCAGAGGAAAGGAGACACCGGGCTTGCTGTGTTTGAAAAGACTGCTTTCTGTATGGTTTTAACCTTGTTGTTTTTAGAAGACTTTTTCTATATTTTTAACCTCCACGTTTCACATCTGTTTTTATGGAATATTTATTTAATGAAGATTTTTGAATCACTGCACTTTATTTATTTGGACATTGTTTTGTTATTGTTTTAATAAAAGCATGTGACACTTTTGCACCATCCCCTTGCTATGTTGTTGCCTCACTGCTTAGCTCATCGGTAACATTACCGACGGTGTCGGGTTAAGGGCTCCCGGACAGCAGACAGGAGCATGCAGCAAACCCGCATCGTCACACTGGTCTACATGCTGTTTGGCACATTGTAAGTGAGCTGGTTTGTGGTGTTGGTACAGTAAAGGCCTTTTTCTTGCATCTACACCGTGCAGCCCATTTTTGTTCAAGTATCTCCTTATTGTGCAACTTGAAACAGCAACACTGCTTGTTTGGAGAGAAGCCTGTACCTCAGATGAAGTGGCTTGTGGGTTTTTCTAGGCAGCTCGACAAATGACCTTGCAGGTGTGACTGAAATCACGGTTGATCTACCTGACTGGCTTGGCAACAACAGAACCCCAAACTTTCCACGTTTTTATCAGAGTTTTAGCACTTCAGACAGTTATTTTCAGATTTATATCCTTTTACTGATTTATACAAATCAACAGTCTTTTGCTAGCAGGTCCTTTGACAGTTCTTTTGCTTTCCCCATGGCTTGGTATCCAGCAAAGTCAGCTTCAGTTGTCATTATGATTTAAAAAGGGCACACACAATTATGTGATAATAAATTGTCTTGCCTGAGCACACTCCCTAATTACAAGGAAAGCTTTCTGCATGATTACTTATATTTTCCAAACAATGGCCAAATATTTCACACATTCTGACAGGGTATATAAACTTACGAGCACAACTGTAGATGTAAGTATCCCAGAAAATGAAACTTTGCTTGAAAAGTGACCTTGAACAAATGCCGTCAATCCGATTGCAACATTTACGTAAATATTTAATATAAATCAAACCTTCACAGCTGTCTGTTTTCCCAAACATTTTTTCTCAAATATTTTATTAAATATATACTCTTTGTTAAGAATAGATTATTTAGATACTAAATTTCTTCATCTACTATCACACAAATGCTGTAAAATATACATTACCAAACATTTGAACACAGAAATAAAACATCATTGAACAACTTCCTCAAATTTATTACATCACTCCTCAGTAAAATGTTTTGGCTTACTTCCTTTAAAAAATAACAGATTTAATGCTAATGGTTTTTATGTTGTTTAAACATAATGTCATTTAATAAAGTAATAGGATGCATTGTTGAAATGTGTTCTTTACATGCATGAATGCATTAAACTGTGAAACAAAAGTCTGCTGGAACACAATTAAAAGAGGACAGTTGACTGGGACAACACAAAGCGTTGATATGACTGTTTGAAATGCTGAACTTCCACTGGATACTATCGATGCAGAATTGCATTCTATCACCTTTTTCTTAAGTCCATTTGCACTGCAGAAAGTAGGAATTTATGTCTGAAAATGATAATCTACTCTTGATATAGCCAACAGGAAGCACGCACAGCAATTACTTTGTATTTCATTTAACAAAAGATTTAATAAAGAATGCACTTATTTGCTTTATTTTTATAGAGCATGAAATAAAAACATGATGCATGGTTCACAGGGAAGTGAGTCCTTTATCAGAATACATTAAAATAAGTGCTTTGTAAACAATTGTGTTATCAAAATTTCATATGGACAGATATGAGTGATAACAGCTTGTGTTTTCTTTGTAGCACAAGGCCAATTACACTGGAAAGTTTTTTTTTCCTTTTTTTATATCAAGACCATTACTTTAAAATTTCATATAAAATTCTTTGAATATAAATATATTTTATTTACTGTATAAGACAAGTACATAAATGCAATGAGAAAAAGCAAACCCAAATGATTTAACGACTCATGTAACAATATTCAAATAATTTTTATCACATTAATTTTGTAGTAAAACAAAACATTTTTACTGTATCATGTAGCATTAAGAGCTTATGAATTAACCAGTTCCCTACAAATACTGCAGCTTCTGCAGTCTCCACACAACACCTAAGATAAAGAAATCAAGACATTCACTTAAAATTCTCTTTTTAAAACTAACAACAAAAGCATTGTGTCTTATTTTACTGAGGCCAAACTATTTGAATTTGCTGTTTAAGAGCCAGTTTGAACTGCATAATAACACAAAAGATAGTCCTTGGAAAGAACATTGATTATGAACAAACCTCAAGGACTTAGAATAGCCACTGTTTGTAATTATTACTGCAGTAAAGATATTTTACGGTTGTTGAATGTTAATTGTTCTGTTTCCTTATGAAAATCCTTGACCAAAAGATTAGTATATACTGTATAAAGCATAAGCTTATGGAAGGTGGCTGAAAGTATCAGCGAGTATTCAGTTCATTCTTTTAAATCTGAATGGATTAAATTCCCTCAATATCAACACTTCACTTATACAGAAATATATATATGCGCATTGTGTCACAAGTGTGCAGAAGCTGTCTCTTTCAGGTTCAGAGATGAAGAGTACATAGGAAAATGAGATGAAGAGCACATGGTTAGCTAACCATTGTTTGTTTCTGCCCCAGCAAAGAAAACTTTGAGCCAACCAGGGACATCTAACACAGCTGACACCTTGTCTCTGAGCATACTTCTTTTGATCCCACTAACTTAAAAGAGTGACACACTGGGAAGACATTGGCATTTAAAAAACTGTCAAGCATGAGATGCTGCATCACCATCACCTGTGCTTAAATTTAAGAAACAAAACCCTTTAATAACCAGTTGTGTCAGTTGTTTACAGCAGTGTTTTCCAACCTTTTTGAGCCACGGCACATATTTCATATTAGAAAAATCACAAGGCACACCACCAAACAAAAATGTCACAAAAAGTATATTTATTGAAATATAATGAAAATCTAGTCTCTATTTACTCAATTTACTTACTCAGTGTGAAACCTGGGCCTGTTTAGTTGAACACAAAGCTGATATTCTTGCAGGAATTGAAGAAAGACACACACAAAGATCTTCCTCAACATCTCTGAGTCTCTCTCTTTTTTTCATCTTTACAGCAGTCATGCTTGAAAAGCCTACCTCACATAGATAGGTTGTGGAGAAAAGGAGCAGAACTGAAATAGCTTTGTTTGCTAGAATGGGGAACTCCTTGGCAGCAGTCAGCCAAAAACTGTCCAAAGGTAGATCAGCAAAGCTCAGTTTTAAACCACGATTTTGTCTCAGTTCAGTTATTTCTTCCTGCTCCTGCAAAGTCATGTCCTTTCCAACTGCAGTTGAGCTGTATGGGTTCCTAACCCAGTCAAGGCAATCAGTGGAAAGTGAAGGGAAATAACATGACAACTTCTGTTCAAGACTTTGCAGATGTTTACCTATTGTCTCACACAGTGCAGCACTGTTGACACCCTGCCATTTCTGGGTGTGTGGGAACATGTTAAGGTTGGCACTTTCGACATGTTGTTTCCAGAACTGCACCTTTGAACAAAATCTCTTTATTTTATCTGTACTTGTGAGCAGGTTTTCATTTTGGCCTTGCATTCCTGTGTTCAGGTCATTCAGATGTTGAAATATATCTGCCAGATATGCCAGTCTTGCACACCACTTGTCACTTGAGAGCAACTTAGTGTCATCATACTTCTGATTTGTCAAAAACACTTTAAGTTCCTCCTACAGCTCATACACACGGGCTAAAACTTTGCCACAGGACAGCCACCGGACCTTCGTGTGGAGCAATAACACTGTTGCGCTCCCATTTCCTCACACAGTGATGCGAAAATGCGACTTTTTAAAGGTCTCGTCTTCATAAAGTTTATCATGCGCACAAAATCTTCCAGTACAGCAGCTAGGTCTGCCAGAAATGTCTTGGCAACAAGTGTTTCCCAGTGCAGAAAACAATGCATCGCAATGACATCTGGATATTGCTCTTTTACTCTGTTTACAAATTCTTTGGTGTGCCTGAGCATGGCAGCTGCTCCATCGGTGCAAACACTTACGCAGTTTTGCCACTTCAGTCCTCCTTGTTCAAGGTACTCAGACCCAACTCGAAAAATTTCCTCTTCTGTTGTTTTTTCTGGCAATTCCTTGCAAAACAGAAAGTTTTCTCTGGTGATGTCTCCATGTATAAAGCGCACATTTGCCATAAGTTGTGCATGTCCACTGATACCCGTAGATTCATCGATTTGCAATGCAAATTTGCCACTAATGCGCAACTTTTCCAAAGCTGTCTTTTCAATGTCAGCAGATATGTCTTCAATACGTCTGGAAATTGTATTATTTGAGAGAGGGACTTGGGCTATTTCTTTAACAGCGCCAGGGCCAATCATGTCTTTTAAGATAATTTTGCAGGCAGGCAGTATTAATGTCTCTGCTACGATGTGTGGCTGTTTTGATTTAGCGATGAGTTCAGCAACTTGGAAGCTAACTTTAAGTGCTTTCTCACTCGTCTTGGTGGTTTTCCTCATTAACACTGCCTGTTTGTTAGTCTGTTCACGTAGTTGAACAAAATAGTCCGTGTTCTTGTTTTGAAGTGATGGGTGTTTTGTCTGGAGATGGTGTTTAAGTTTACTTGGAACCATGGCACTGTTTGACAATTTTTCCTGCACACCAGGCATAGTGGAATTGGCTCGGTTGGTTCCCCATTATAAGTGAATCCAAAGGCAAGGTAACTTTCATTGTATTGTCTAAAGCTCACCTTTTTTGCTTTCTTCTGACCACTACTCATGCTAGGGCCTTCATCTGGGTCAGAATTTTCTCCAGGACCCAGGTCAGATTGACTACTTTTTCTTTTCAAATATTTATCCATCGCTATTACCTGCGGCGTTGTCTCACTCGCAGCATGACTATGTACTTTCGTATTTCTTCTTCATCTTCTTCTGTTTTACTGGCGGTTGGCAACTCACTTAATTGGAGCAAGAAGTTGTACTGTCCTCTAGTGACAGCAGAACAAACTGGCAGCCTTAGAGTACCAATCAGGTGAAATTGGATAATCTTCCATGGCACACCTGATGAGTTCTCACGGCACACTTATGTGCCGCGGCACAGTGGTTGGGAAACACTGGTTTACAGTATATACAAGGGCAATCCCAAAAGTAAGGTCTCCTATTTTTTTAGAAATACAAACAACCGTTTATTTTCTGTAATATTTACATCATTTTAAAGGTTAAAGAATTATTTATTTTTCTACATAATCTCCATTTCGGTTGATGCATTTTTGTAGACGCTGTGGTAGTTTTAGAATGCCCATGTCATACCAGCTCGCCGCCATGTCCTTCAGGAAGCGTTGAACCTCATCTTTCACCTCTTCATCGGAGTAGAATCGCCTTCTGGACAAATGTTCTTTCAACTTAGGGAACAGGTGGTAGTCACTGGGTGCAGAGAGCATCCAGAGTGATCCGCCAATCTATACACATGTTTTCCTCAACCTTCACGACTGTCTCATCGGAAATTGATGGTTTCCTGCTCCTTTGTTCGTCATGAATTTCAGTACGACTGGCTGTAAACTCTCTACACCACTTGAGAACGTTTTTGACATCCATGCACGACTGTCCATACACTTCCGTCAATTGGCAATGAATTTCAGCCAGTTTAACGCCTTTTGCGTTCAGAAATCGAATAACTGCGCGAACTTCGCACTTGGCGGTAGCGTTCGACGGGAGTTTCATTTTCAAGGGCTGCCAAGCCAAGATTGAGCATCCCAGCGAAGCCGCGCATGCTTGTTTGGGAGTGGAGGAAGCACCAATCACAACAGTGTGGCCAACAGCCATATAAACAGTTTCTGTACGTCCCCACCGCTTTGGAGACCTTACTTTTAGGATTGCCCTCGTATATATGGATGGCACTCTCTTGTTGAGTCAGTTCCCTTGGTATACAGGGTGCTCTCTTCCTGTCTCCCTCTCTATACCAAACTGAGACACCACTTTCCCAAGCATCTCCATTTTATATTGAGTGGACTTGAAGGGGCAGGGCTTCATTGGCTTTGTTTCCTACAAGGTGCAGTTTCTTGAGGCTGTGAGGTAAAAGGAGACAGGACGTTTAGTGACTGCACCCCTGCTCACCCAGGGTAGAATCATATACTGAACCTTATGTAAGCCTGAAAGGTGATCATCCAGTGTGAATAAGTGACTATAAATATATAGTAAACGAAAGAGACAACAAATCAAAAAGAGTTGGGGCACCTAGGTGAATTTTGTATATTTGAGAGATGTTGGGTTGTCAGAAAATACATGCAATAATAGCAGAGATATCTTCTTCAGATGAGAGCCTTGATCTGACTGACTCCATGATGGTGGCAGAGACAGTTTTCAGGATTAAGCGGTGGATTCAGGAGGGCAGAAGACAGAAGTAATGTCTTAGGAGAAATGTCTATCAATCATCCATTCTGGAGAAGTAGTGTGAACTGAGGAGCTGATCGCATCTCCAGAGAATACAGACGCTGCTGGGAAAACCCCTGAAAAACGTTGACAAACTACCTTCACATTCCTCCTTACCTTTCTGGCGGCTCCGTCGCGTAATATGCCTCTCGCGCGGTACTCCGCTTACTTAAAAATCTTGTACTGGCTTCTGTCAGTTTGGAATTGATTGTTTTGCTTCTCCCTCTCTCTCTCAGACTTTTCCTGTTCCTGACACATACTCCTTCGAAGAAGAAGATACCTGTGCATACTTTTAATTGAGAGACAGAAATGTCAACTCTATCCTGTCAAGAAGCACGTTTAAAACCTTTTAAAAGAGACAAATGTTTGTTTGCAGTGTTTGCATAAAATTCCTGTCTCTTCAACCTCCTCTGTTCTCTGTGCAATTCTGTGACCCAAGCGTGACAGGAGGAAGAGAAAAGGCATTAAGTGACAGCTCGCCATGAAAGGTAAATACCAGTAGATGAGCCCTGAGGTTGTCTACCATATGCATATGTGTGAGTATATATATACACACACACACACACATATTTTGGGTATTAAAGCCCAAAATATTGATCATAAAATCAGGCCCCGACTTATATGCTCGTTCAAAAATGCGACACTTAAATTTATTTATTTTTTTCATCTTCTTGCCTCCTCCAATCTCGCATTAGTTTCTCAGACGCATCAAATTTTTGTTGCAGCAGCAGCACAGTTTCCAATTTCTTTCGCTACTTCAACGACATTTAATTTAAAACCAGCTTCATATTTTCTTCTGATTGAATGCTCCATCGTAGGTAAGGGATCCTCTTACGATAAAGGTGCATGAGGGTGTGAGATACATAAAACACAAATCCGTGCAAACGTTGCTTTGGAATAGTTTGGGTATTACTGTGTGGTCACGTAGGCACAATACATAGAAAAAAAAGGCAGGTTACTCTCTTAGGTGGGAGTCAGCATATCATAATCTCTTGGACCAATAGTATGAGTTTTCTGCATTCGACTTATACGACCGAACATTCTAAAATACCAAAAATTATATGGTAAAATCAAATTGCGACTTATCTGTGAATATGTATGGTATATATATAAATGGAAGTGAAGATCTGTAATACAGTTTGCATATTTGTAGCTAGAGATCCACAATGAGGAAAAATGAATGAGTCACGTATCTTAAAATATATTTTTATTCCTAAGCTTTTTACAACCTGCCAGGTGTCATCATCAGAGGAAAATGATTAGACATACAGAAATCAAAGGCAATATATAGCAGGTGAAGGGCAAGGGTGGAGGGGGAGATTGTAAGTAGACCTTGTACTGTCTGGACATGATATTAGCAGTCTACCTTTTGCCAAACTAACAGAGCCAGTATTAATATTACTATCACACTAAATTCCTTTCTTGTATTTGCCCAATACAAACCCGTTAAACACTTCAGTCCCCACATTTCTTACTATTTATTGTAACCGTTCACACTGTGTCTTTGTTCTCTGGGGCAGCTTTAGGCATGGGGAAAACGTTCATTCAAAGAGCTCTTAAATACAAAAGAAACACTCTGTCTTGTAGCCTTAAGTTTGAAAATGCAAGATCAACTGCATGCTTTACCATGTAACACACTTATCAGATGAATGCTTTGAGGTTTTAAAACTGTCTTGCTTGCTGTTCTGTTCCTTTCTATACTGTCCAGAACATGCCCGGCTCTACTCCAGCCTTTGCACCTGACTCTCTGCAGCTGAACCCACCCGAAGAAGACGCCTTTAAGTTCTTTTAATCTGAAGAATAGAGCAGCAAGACAGACATCTAGGACACTGTGTATTTGAATAAAAGCTCCAGCACTAAACAAAGCCCCAATACTGTTCCTCCAAGTGTGAGTATGTAGGTCTCTTTTCCCCAATCCTCTCCTGTCTGTCTTTTGTGAAACTCAGAAAGTGAAACGGGACAACATACATGTACAGTATTTATGTATTGTTTTAATGAAACACAGTAGCGGTGTGCATTGGCAAAGGGAAAATATCGGTACTTTAACTTAAAAAACAAAAAATGTGCGCATTTGTCATCACATACATGAAGGCTATGCTGTACAGTTGTAACATTGAACCTCCAACCTTCTTTGACATGTTTCTTCATGAAAATAACTACTTGTTTTGACAGACCTAAAATTTAGTTACAGAAAATTAAACAGTGAAACAAAGAACATTAAAAACCTGTTTCTAATGGATTTAACTTGGTGTACTAAAATTTCACATTGAAAAAAACAGATTCATGATATGTTTATCCAACAGTATTGTAGAAGAAAACTAATATATATCCTAAACGCCTTTCCCGACTTAAAAGAATGAAAAATAGACCAAATTCTCTAAAGAACCGCATGTTTATTAATTGGTAAACACGTAAAGAATGTTAAACAAAAGATAATATGCAAGATGAATCAAGTTCTGCTGCCCTTTTTGGCCTACCTTAACAAGCCATTTCCTACATCTGTCTGGTGAATATGCTTATGTAATTGCCCATCTTAAAAGTAACAGTGAAATTCCTCTCCTTTCTCACCTTCAGTCACTTTTTTTTCATCATGTTAGACGTTGTCCCAGAATATCCTCCAAATTCCAGACTTAAGTGATCTTTAGCTCAAGGTCACCATCATGGTAGGGGACAGCTTTTTAATTTATTTTTTACTGCAGAGATACTAGCTGCTTTGTCTTGGTAGAGTAATATATTACTCTACTTTCCCCTTTTATATTAATAATATGTAGCCTTTGTCAGAATGCCTCAAATCTCACAGACTTACCACTTTAAGGTATTGTACCATATAATTTCTCCCCACCTTCCCTTCTACATTTATAACCTCGGCAATTAGGTGTAGTAAAAGACAAGCAGGTGTTAAGCTACAATTTAAATAATGTATTATTGATAATATTCATAAATAATAACAATAAGCAAAGTACATCTGAATATTGGCAACCATACAACCTGATAAATGCTGATGTGTAGTTTCAGGCGCTACACAGACTTGTTAGTTACTTAAAATGTCTCTACTTAAGTCCTCATTTTTGGTCAGCTTTCTTCAAAAGAGGCCACATGCCTGTCTCTGCTGTGCTCTTCATTGTGTTGTCCTTTTCAGTGAGTGAGGTGGTCTTTCATCAGTTGGTCAGAGAGGGAGAGAGGGGTAAAGCAAGCAAACTTATAGATTTTCTGTCCAACCCCTACAGCCAATAGGGCACCATGGTGCTTAATTGCTTCTTCTTCTTTCTTCATTCGGCTGTTAGGGGTTAAGGGCTAGGGGTTGCCACAGTGGTTTATCTTCTTCCATATCTTTCTGTCCTCTGCATCTTTCTCTGTTACACCCATTACCTGCATGTCCTCTATCACCACATTCATAAACCTTAACTTAGGCATTCCTCTTTTCCTCTTCCCTGGCAGCTTTTTCCTTAGCATCCTTTTCCCAATATACCTGGCATCTCTCCTCTGCACATTTCCAAACCAACGCAATCTCGCCTCTCTGACTTTGTCTCCCAACCGTCCAACTTGAGTTGATCCTCTAATGTACTAATTCCTAATCCTATCCATCCTCGTCACACCCAGTGCAAATCTTAGCATCTTTAATTCTGCTACCTCCAGCTCTGTCTCCTGCTTTCTGGTCAGTGCCACCGTCTCCAACCCATATAACATAGCTGGTCTCACTACCATCCTGTAGACCTTCCCTTTTACTCTTGCTGATACCCGTCTGTCACAAATTACTCCTGACACTCTTCTCCACCCATTCCACCCTGCCTGCACTCTCTTTTCCTCCTCTCTTCCACAATCCCCATTACTTTGTACTGTTGATCCCAAGTATGTAAACTCATCCAACTTTGCCAACTCTACTCCCTGCATCCTCACCATTCCACTGACCTCCCTCTCATTTACACACATGTATTCTGTCTTGTTCCTACTGACCTTCATTCCTCTCCTCTCTAGAGCATATCTCCACCTCTCCAGGGTCTCCTCAACCTGCTCCCTACTATCGCTACAGATCACAATGTCATCAGCAAACATCATAGTCCACGGGGAATCCTTACTAATCTTGTCTGTCAACCTGTCCATCACCATTGCAAATAAGAAAAGGCTCAGAGATGATCCCTGATGCAATCCCACCTCCAACTTGGATGCATCCGTCACTCCTACCGCAGACATCACCACTGTCACACTTCCCTTGTACATATCCTATACAACTCTTACATACTTCTCTGCCACTCCCGACTTCCTCATACAATACCACAGCTCCTCTCAAGGCACCCTGTCATATGCTTTCTCCAGGTCCACAAAGATGCAATGCAACTCCTTCTGGCCTTCTCTAAACTTCTCCTTTAACATCCTCAGAGCAAACATTGCATCCATGGTGCTCTTTCTTGGCATGAAACCATACTGCTGCTCACTAATCATCACCTCACTTCTTAACTTAGCTTCCACTACTCTTTCCCATAACTTCATGCTGTGGCTCATCACTTTTATTCCCCTGTAGTTACTGCAGTCCTGCACATCCCCCTTATTCTTAAATATCAGCACCAGTACACTTCTTCTCCACTCCTCAGGCATTCTCTCACTTTCCAAGATTCCATTAAACAATCTGGTTAAAAACTCCACTGCCATCTCTCCTAAACACCTCCATGCTTCCATAAGTATGTCCTGGACCAACGGCCTTTCCCTTTTCATCCTCTTCATAGCTGTCCTTACTTCCTCCTTGCTAATCCATTGCACTTCCTGATTCACTATCTCCACATCATCCAACCTCTTCTCTCTCTCATTCTCTTCATTCATCAGCCTTTCAAAGTACTCTTTCCATCTGCTCAACACACTCTCCTCGCTTGTGGGTACGTTTTCATCTTTATCCTTATTCACGCTAACCTGCTGCATATCTTTCCCAGCTCGGTCCCTCTGTCTACCCAATCGGTACAGGTCCTTTTCTCCCTCCTTAGTGTCCATCCTCTCATACAACTCATCATATGCCTTTTTTTTAGCCTTCGCCACCTCTGTCTTCACCTTGCGCCTTATGTCCTTGTACTCTTGTCTACTTTCTGCATCTCTCTGACTATCCCACTTCTTCTTTGCCATCTTCTTCCTCTGTATACTCTCCTGTATTTCCTCATTCCACCACCAAGTTTCCTTTTCCTCCTTCCTCTTTCCTGATTTCACGCCAAGCACCCTTCTTGCTGTCAGCACTTTGGTCAGCGGCTGTTGTATGTAAAGTGCTTTATAAATAAAGTTGACTTGACTTGACTTGACCTTTATTACATCTGCTGTAGTTTCCCAGCTGCCTGGTAACTCTTCACGGCCACCCAGTGCCTGTCTCACTTCCTCCCTAAACTCAACCTTGCAGTCTTCCTTTTTCAACTTCCACCATTTGATCCTTGGCTCTGCCCTCACTCTATTCCTCTTCTTGATCTCCAAGTCATCCTACAGACCACCATCCTATGCTGCTTAACTACACTTTCCCCTGCCACCACTTTGCAGTCTTTAATCTCCTTCAGATCAACTCTTCTGCATAGGATGTAATCTACCTGTGTGCATCCTCCTCCACTCTTGTACGTAACCCTATGTTCCTCCCTCTTCTTAAAATACGTATTCACCACAGCCATGCCCATCCTTTTGGCAAAATCCACTATCCTCTGACCTTCTTCATTCCTCTCCTTGACACCATACCTACCCATCACCTCCTCATCTCCACTGTTTCTTTCACCAACAGTACTAACAGTAGTGGCTAACAGTACTGGTGGAGGTCGTTGTTAACCCGGGACTCGACCGATCCAGTATGGAAATTTGTATTGTTGTCCGCATATTGATTTGCCAAAATTTTACGCCGGATTCCCTTCCTAACATAACCCTCCCCATTTATTCGGCTTGGGACCGGCACAATGAAACAAACTGGTTTGTGCATCCCCTGTGGCTTGGTTATGGTACTTAATTGCTTCTGATACAAGCCAATTCCAAACAGTCATACTTCAGACCAATGAAGCACAGAATACCTTCACACCTGCCCCCAAAATCATATGTTAAGGTGAAGCTTGCCAGCTAGGCAGTCTGACTTTCCTGTGGGGGTTGATTGAGAGAGCCCTGCAGAGAAACATTTGTCAAACTGGTTTGAGGCACTTTCCCCAAACATGAATGCTTCTCACTAATGAAATACTAATATTACATTGTTTTTCCTGAGTTACAAATAAAGACATATAAAATATTTATCAACTTGTATGCAAAATTTCATACCTCAACACTAGCCTAGTGAACTTGTAGACCTACACAAATGATATCTATTTAGATAGATAGATAGATAGATAGATAGATAGATAGATAGATAGATAGATAGATAGATAGACAGACAGACAGACAGACAGACAGACAGACAGACAGACAGACAGACAGACAGACAGACAGACAGATAGATAGATAGATAGATAGATAGATATTTTAGCTCTAAAGAGCAAGGCATCTTAAGTATATTCTCTGTCAGGTGATATGGTCCAAACCTTCCAGTCAGTCAGAGTGTCCTGCCATCTAAAGGGTTGGATGGACCTAATTGCCAGTTCCCATTCTTACCTAATGTAACCCTTAATGTTGCACCCATTGTCTTAGTTATACTGAATATAATGTACACTTGGCTAAATGGTTTTTAGGCAACATTCTAGGACTCATTGGCCTTAACCTCTTACTGGTGTCCATAAAATTTAATTTTGACTCATTTATTTCATACATCCAAGTATGTACATTTACAACTTCAAAAATCAAGCTAAATAAGCAAACACCTCCCATGGCTGTCGTCCTGAGCTCCCATTTATCTTCATTTGAGCATAGCCTCAGCACTGTGTTTGAATGCACGAGGGCCATGCCTGAAGCTAATGGTGGAAAGAGGGAATCTCATGAGGAATACTTAATGGTAAAAACCTGCTATGCATTTTCCTCACTATAAAAATTAAATTCCTATTTAAAGCTGTCAGAACTGTCTATACTGCTGTTAATGCTAGTGCTATCGAGGTGTTTTGCTTACTATGTCGCACCCGTACTGTGCTTGCAACCTGGTGAGACTACAGCATCACAAGTGCATTTTTTTAAGACAGCACAAGGAAAATCAAATAAAGAATGTTACATTTTAAATTAATGTGGGTGAACTGTATTTATTTATTAACATATAAGAGAGCCATTAATCCACTTGCATCTCTGTTGCCAAGTTTTGTCTGCTGTACCCATTTCTACTTTGGACTTCTTCTTATCCATTATTCAGTCACATTTTTGAAATTTGCAAATTTTGTAATAGAGTGAATAGGTTTAACAAAAGTAGACCTATGTGGACTCATTCTATTTATACTACAACCCACTTATGATGCACCATCTCACAATAGGATTATCTTAATAATAATTAAGATTTGTTACAAACTTATGCGACAACAAAGTTGTGTTATTCTTCTGATGTAAAAGATTAAATAAAGCTAAGAGGATTTATGAAAAGAATTAGGTTTCTTTTACACACAGATGAGAGATGATAATAGAAAAAAGCACAATTTAATAAAAGAATGTAATTAAAACAAAGAATAAGTGTGCTGTCCTACTGAGTTAAGGTACTTTTAAATGTTTATTTCACATATTACCCTACTAAACTATTTTCTTCTGGTGAGCCTTCATCCATCTCACCACCCACCTCTAGAGCCACTATAACACTGGTAAGGGTGGCTTTTAACACCATTTCATAAAGTAACCTTTTCAACAGTTAGTTACCTTTGCAAGAGCCACATCTGGAGGGCAACAATGTTTTTTTCTCTATCTTGATGGTCTTAATTTTCTTCTGCCCTGTGGTACCCTAGTGACACTTTTACCCTTGTTACCATTCCCACTACACCCTTTTGATTTCTGGATTTCTGTTACATCTCTGCCCTTCAACTTGTGTGCTGGTCAGATTCTATTGTTTTCTTGGACAGATGTCCTGAAGTGACAGACACTAATCCAAACATACTTAGTACTAAGATGAAAAATGTGCAACCATAAAATATTAGTTAATGGCCGTATGCACTTCTGTAACTAATGAGCAAAAACATTCTTTTTATTATTAATACTATTTTCTTAAAAAAGATTCATATGATTTTCACTTTATTATTGTTGGCTGGATTCATGTAAAGATGTAAAAAGGCATGACATGATTATACTTGATTTCAGCCTTTGCATAAACAAAAGTTAAAATTTCAATAGGATTGTGCAAATTTGTAATATTTACTGTATGTCTTTTTATGGCAAACAATCTGGTATACATAAATGTCTTATTTTTTAGTAATAAGACAACTGATACAGTTTGTGTTTGGACCATTTTGTTTTTCACTAGTATCTATGACAGCAGGCTGTACATTTGACATAGAAAACTGAATGATGTCTAGTTTGTTCCCAGCTGTCATATGGATGGCACCTGTTTCATATAAAATGAAGAGTTTCTGTAATTTTACAGGTTGGAATATAGCTTGACTCTGGGCTGTTTTTGATTTTCAATCACCTTTAACCACATTGCACAGCTCTGTTATTGTGTCTGTATCCAATCTGTTCCAAGACACTGCCTTTACTGGAGTGAGATATAGAAATGTTGATGGGAATGAACTATTATTGCTTTAGGGTATGGTTGCCTCTCTTTTGCTACAGACAGCACACACAAAACCAGGATATGCAGCAGGTCCTGTTAAATAAAATGAAACATTCAAGTGTTTTTGCTACATATTTTCTTTAAGTAAAGCCCAAAGTCAGGAAACAACTCTTGTATGGTACATGCAACCTGACGTTTTGTTAACCCTATAGCACAGAAGCACACATAATACATTTATTTTGTCAAAAGCTATGAAGGCATACCAAGTGGATAAGAGACTGTGAGAAAGAAAAAGATGGCAGGAACATGCTGTAAAAGCAAGACAGAAGAATAACTTGGGGAAATCAGGTAACATTCCCCTAAAGTCTAGAGGTTCCACTAACCAATAGGTTGAAGGATGACTGACCACCAAAAGTAAGAAAAAGCCTTACTAAGGACTGGCAGGAAGTGAGAGTAATCTCTGGGAAATTAAGAACAGCAAGTACTCCCATTTGAAAAGAATTTGAACCATGTGGCTATTTTAAAAGTAATGACTGGCAGGAGTCCAATTGTTTCCTTAAGGTTAGTGGAGTTCCAGAACAAATTCCCAGCATGAAAGGATTAGGGACCTTAAAGTAGGTTAGTCTGAAGACTGCCAACAAGGTGAGGTCCATTAATGTCCATTTTTATAAACAGAAGCATGTAGTATAGCAGTTGATAATATTTTTTTACAGTTAGAACATACTGGAATTAGGTTATTTGCTATTGGTTAAAACGTGGAAAGAAGGCAGGAATCAAACTGGCAGCCTTGTTGTTTAGAAATTGGTACTCTTGCTATGTGTTTATTAAAATAACACAGCTTGAGAGTTGTTGTTGAAATCCTGGACTGTGGCTCTGGATTAGGTGGAACCTGCTATTTCTGTAGCCAAAATGGGTCCCTAACCAAGCCCATAAATTATTCAAGAGCTTGGGCTGTAATTAACTCAGAGATGTTCTATATCAGTGTGTCTGGCCAAAAAGAGCATACATTTACATTTGAAAGACAAGTGAGGCAAAGTTCAATGGCATGTAGAAGATGCCATTAGGAAAAAAGAAAAAGAGAGAAAAAGATGGGAGGGGGAAAGGCGTTATACTTTTGCAGAACTTCAGAGGTGAGCAAGTGGGCAAGTCATAAACCAGGCAGACATGGATGGAGCCAAGTAAAGACACAAAAAAGGCAACTTGCATTCTTTTAGTTTGTCTGTTCTTTTGTACTTTGCATCACTCCAATGTTTATCCCTTCCTTTTGTGTTTTATTGCCCATAAATGCATCTTAATTTATTTTTCCTCTGTGGATTATTCTGGGCATGGAGAGAGGAGGGAGTTCTTCTGTTACTGTATCAGTCAGTTCTCTTTATAAATGTTCGTTAACTGTATTTGTATTTAGATACATATTCATTCATGTGAAATATAATGAAGAAAACTTCACATAAAAAACTGAAATTTTACCATCTTTTGGGAACATTAAAAAACATCTGTCTGACACTGTAGGCCATTTCCCCTACGTTCCAAAGCAATTAGTTGATGGTCTGTTAATTGTCAGGATGAGGAGAGTTCTAAGCAGATTTAGAAAGAATAATAGGTTTAAGATTTATTAATGTGGAGATGTAGTAAAGGTTAATGGAAAGGATGTTAGTAAAATGAAGGAAAAAAATGAGAAAAGGCCAACGCATAGTTCAGAAACACTGTCTCTTAGGATGATTCCTCCATTGATTACAGTGAAGTTGTCAGTAATTAGTTGTGTCTTCAATAATTGATACAGTAGTTAATTTTACTACACTTCATATATCTAAAAATAAAAAAGACAGATGTTAATCTAAATCTTTATATAGAGTAGTTTCTTTGGAAGAGTGGTAAAACTATCAGAGAGCTGCTAGAATTCCACCACAATTATTTCATTTTTCTTTGAATCTGGTCACAATAGTATTTCCTGGAACAGAATAATTCACACATATGGGACCAACACCAATACTTATTTTCTCCTCTTTACATAATAATGAAGTCATTTTTTTCCAATTACCATATTCATGAGAGTAGGTTCTGAATCATTTTGAATATAAACTCAAGTTCACAAAAAGGAATTATTTAAAAAAAATGTATAGTTTCACTCAGAAGCACACACAGTAGCAAAACACAACTCTGCAATATAGAGTAGAAATACTGCTTTTATAATATGTTCTGTTGTAGATAATGCATTTTCAGATTAGCTCATTGTTCATGTGTTAAAGGTATTGAAAGGTTACAGGAGTTATAAATTAACATTTTTCTAGTAATAACTATAAGATGTTGATTTTGTGATATTACCGTTTTCGTCCTTGTAAGACAATTGTCTCATGTATTGCTGCCAGTGCAATAACTTAAAATATGGTCTCAAGAGTGAGCTGAAAATCTGTTTTATGGAATATTTTTGAATATGTAATCTTGTATACTATATATAAAAGTATGTCAGAATTGACCAGAACACTACCCAAAGTTTGAATTATTATCGACCAACTGACTAAAAATAAATTTTGATTTAATTGATCAAGTCATTGTTCAAGTTCAAGATTATTGTCACGGGAAGAGCAGTGAGATTCTTACTTGCATTACTTCCATAGGCTAGTGACAGGTGTATAGTACCATCTGACAATGAATTCAACACAATACATTCAAAACTCTAACCTAGCCACAGAGGATGCACAAACAATATGCGGACAACAATACAAATTTCCATACCGGATCGGTCGAGCCCCGAGTTAACAACAAACGCCACCAGTACCGTTGGCCAACAGGGTCCTGGCGGAAATTGGGCTACTCTTGACCAAAGAAGAAGAAGGAGAAGAAGAGGGTGGAGACGTGTCCGGAGGCAGGAGGAGAGGAGAAAAGTAAAGAGAGTGGAACTGAGGGTAGGAACTTTGAATGTTGGCAGTATGACTGGTAAGGGGAGAGAGCTAGCAGATATGATGGAGAGAAGGAAGGTTGATATATTGTGCGTGCAAGAGACTAAATGGAAGGGAAGTAAGGCCAGGTGGATTGGAGGTGGATTCAAATTGTTCTATCATGGTGTGGATGGGAGGAAGAATGGGGTAGGAGTTATTCTGAAGGAACAGTATGTCAAGAGTGTTTTGGAGGTGAAAAGAGTGTCAGGCAGAGTAATGATTATGAAGCTGGAAATTGGAGGTGTGATGATGAATGTTGTTAGTGCATATGCACCACAAGTTGGGTGTGCAATGGGTGAGAAAGAAGATTTTTGGAGTCAGTTGGATGAAGTGATGAACAGTGTACCCAAGGGACAGAAAGTGGTGATTGGAGCGGATTTCAATGGGGATGTTGGTGAAGGGAACAGTGGAGACAAGGAGGTGATGGGAAGGTATGGTGTCAAGGAGAGGATTGAAGAAAGTCAGAGGATAGTGGATTTTGCCAAAAGGATGGACATGGCTGTGGTGAATATGTATTTTAAGAAGAGGGAGGAACATAGGGTTACGTACAAGAGTGGAGGAAGATGCACGCAGGTAGATTACATCCTATGCAGAAGAGTTGATCTGAAGGAGATTGAAGTGTGCAAAGTGGTGGCAGGGGAAAGTGTAGTTAAGCAGCATAGGATGGTGGTCTGTAGGATGATGTTGGAGATCAACAAGAGGAAGAGAGTGAGGGCAGAGCCAAGGATCAAATGGTGGAAGTTGAATAAGGAAGACTGCAAGGTTGAGTTTAGGGAGGATGTGAGACAGGCACTGGGTGGCAGTGAAGAGTTACCAGACAGCTGGGAAGCTACAGCAGATGTAGTAAGGGTGACAGCAAGAAGGGTGCTTGGCGTGACATCTGGAAAGAGGAAGGAGGAAAAGGAAACTTGGTGGTGGAACGAGTAAATACAGGAGAGTATACAGAGGAAGAGGATGGCAAAGAAGAAGTGGGATAGTCAGAGAGATGCAGAAAGTAGAGGCGCAAGGTGAAGAGAGAGGTGGCGAAGGCTAAAAAAAAGGCATATGATGAGTTGTGTGAGAGGTTTAGACACAAAGGAGGGAGAAAAGGACCTGTACCGATTGGCTAGACAGAGGGACCGAGCTGGGAAAGATGTGCAGCAGGTTAGGGTGATAAAGGATAAAGATGGAAACGTACTAACAAGCAAGGAGAGTGTCTTGAGCAGATGGAAAGCGTACTTTGAAAGGTTGATGAATGAAAAGAACGAGAGTGAGAAGAGGTTGGATGATGTGGAGATAATGAATCAGGAAGTGCAATGGATTAGCAAGGAGGAAGTAAGGACAGCTATGAAGAGGATGAAAAATGGAAAGGCAATTGGTCCAGATGACATACCTATGGAAGCATGGAGGTGTTTAGGAGAGACGGCAGTGGAGTTTTTAACCAGATTGTTTAATGGAATCTTGGAAAGTGAGAGAATGCCTGAGTAGTGGAGAAGAAGTGTACTGGTGCCGATATTTAAGAATAAGGGGGATGTGCAGGACTGCAGTAACTACAGGGGAATAAAATTGATGAGCCACAGCATGAAGTTATGGGAAAGAGTAGTGGAAGCTAGGTTAAGAAGTGAGGTGATAAGTAGTAAGCAGCAGTATGGTTTCATGCCATGAAAGAGCACCACAGATGCAATGATTGCTCTGAGGATATTGATGGAGAAGTTTAGAGAAGGCCAGAAGGAGTTGCATTGCGTCTTTGTGGACCTGTTGAAAGCATATGACAGGGTGCCTCGAGAGGAGCTGTGGTATTGTATGAGGAAGTCGGGAGTGGCAGAGAAGTACGTAAGAGTTGTACAGGATATGTACGAGGGAAATGCGACAGTGGTGAGGTCTGCGGTAGGAGCGATGGATGCATTCAAGGTGGAGGTGGGATTGCATCACGGATCAGCTCTGAGTCCTTTCTTATTTGCAGTGGTGATGGACAGGTTGACAGACGAGATTAGACAGGAGTCCCCATGGACTATGATGTTTGCTGATGACATTGT
This sequence comes from Erpetoichthys calabaricus, assembly GCF_900747795.2. Lineage (NCBI taxonomy): Eukaryota > Metazoa > Chordata > Cladistia > Polypteriformes > Polypteridae > Erpetoichthys > Erpetoichthys calabaricus. The sequence goes on along the minus strand of NC_041398.2, from coordinate 75,694,228 downwards.
GATCTGTAGTGATAGTAGGGAGCAAGTTGAGGAGACCCTGCAGAGGAGGAGATATGCTCTAGAGAGGAGAGAAATGAAGGTCAGTAGGAACAAGACAGAATACATGTGTGTAAATGAGAGGGAGGTCAGTGGAATGGTGGGGATGCAGGGAATAGAGTTGGTGAAGGTGGATGAGTTTAAATACTTGGGATCAACAGTACAGCGTAAAGGGGATTGTGGAAGAGAGGTGAAAAAGAGAGTGCAGGCAGGGTGGAATGGGTGGAGAAGAGCATCAGGAGTGATTTGTGACAGACGGGTATCAGCAGTGAAAGGGAAGGTCTGCAGGACCAGCTATGTTATATGGGTTGGAGATGGTGGCACTGACCAGAAAGCAGGATACAGAGCTGAAGGTAGCAGAGTTACCTGGATAGGATTAGAAATGAGTACATTAGAGGGTCAGCTCAAGATGGACGGTTGGGAGAGAAAGTCAGAGAGGAGAGATTGCGTTGGTTTGGAGATGTGAAGAAGAGGGATGCTGGGTATATTGGGAGAAGGATGGTAAGGATAGAGCTGCCAGGGAAGAGGAAAAGAGGAAGGCCTAAGTGAAGGTTTATGGATGTGGTGAGAGAGGACATGCAGGTGATGGGTGTAACAGAGCAAGATGCAGAGGACATATATGGAAGATATGGAAAGATATGGAAGAAGATGATCCGCTGTGGCAACCCCTAACGGGAGCAGCCAAAAGAAGAAGAAGAAGACATTCAAAACTTCTCAGTTTACTGGTCAATCTACATCACTGTTCTCACCTGTGGTCATGTGCTCATGACCTTAGAATTGAATTTTAATCGCAAGGTTGCTGGGCCAAAACTCCACAAGAGAGTGAGAAGTTTGGCAGTTTGGGAGAGTAAAGTCCTTTGATTTGAGAGGAACCAGTTGAAGTGGCTTGGGTATGTTGTAATGATAAGCCTATTTAACTAGTCCCGGAACTGCTCCTGACACATCCCACTGGATTTAGACCCTGCAGCAGATGCAGGTCACACCAAAGTAGTGGTTCTTAGACTTTTTTTTACTTGTGACCCAACTTTGTATTTTTTTGTGTCTTCGAGAACACAGACTGTCATACCTTTCCCCCTTCTAGAATCACCACTGACCATCTTCCCAGTAGGGTTGGGTCCCCTTAATAGAATGACCGATGCAGGTTGTAACGAAGCAATGCCTGCAACAACCCATCATAAATCATGCAAACCATACGTGACCCTTCCCTATTGAGTACTATTGTGAATCACGACTGTGCACCACCCAAATTCAGAGAACATGCAGCGCAAAATGATCCATGACCCATAGTTTAAGAACCTATGGGGTATGGGGTTATATCTCTTGGCTGACCTGAAAATTCCCAGGAATTGCCTAAGAAAAGCTGAAACCTTAATCTGAGGACAAAGGAGTCTGGGCTGACCTGGGTGGCCAGCTGCTAGAACACCAGGAAAATTAGTTTTAGAAGATTGTGGTGAGAGTCTTGAAGTGCTAACAGTTCTATATCATTTGCTAGAGCAGAACAGAAAGTAAAATGACTGAAAAGGATGTCAGAGGTCTCTAAGGTTCCCTCTGATTTGCAGAATGTATTATGTTTTTAATAGTTTACCTTAGTGTTTCTAAAGTTGGAGGAAATTAATTAGTTTGTCAGTGGTCACAGGGGGTTCTAGTCCTAAACTCATAATTGTTGTAGTATATTGAAAATGTGTCATTTAAAATACTGCATGCATGGAGTTATTCTTCCCAAACCCAGCATGACTTACTTGATTTAAGACATAAGCTTTGTCTTACAAGTCTGTGTTTCAAAAAAATGCCACTGTTGTGGGTGGTGTTTTGGAAAAAAATAAATATTAAGCTTATATGCAACCTCTTTTAAAAGATAAGTAATAAATATTCTTTTCAACCTAAAACATAAAATTAACAACAAATCTACTGGTTGTCTCTATTAGTAATTTGTTCTGTGATTCATACTTTTACATAACTTCATTGTAGATAACTTTAGCAAAAAAGATGAAGATTAACTAAAATGTTAAATACTCACAGATGGTTTCTTGTGAACTTCATAAATAACATTGAAAAAATGTGGCTCTGTTAGATGGACTCCTTCTGGGAGAGAACCTATCCAGGCAGTATCAACTGAAACACATAGACATCTTACTAGTGCACATTAAGGACACATCTACTCATACAATGGCAATTGAGGTACACTTAGAAATGTCAACTCTACATGTCTTTCAAATGTGTAAAAAGTATGCAGAAAAACGTTTGAACATGGAACTCAAAACCAAAACTCACTGGACTTATTCAACTTTTTCAATTCAACTCAGTTTATTTTTGTATAGTGCTCTTCACTGAGAGCAGGCTGACATCACTATGACACGTTCACAGGTAAAATGCAAATGCAAACTTTACAAACTACTAATTACATAATGAGTATATATAATGACACCATTTGTTTAAAAAGACAGGAAAACAAAGTAGTTTGAAACTGATTAACATAAATGGAGTCCAGCAATATCTGTTCATTAATTAAGTGTTGAAGTATGGCCAGTTGACTGTTGTATCAGATCATTTCATTGATAATAACTTATAAATTACTAGTTCAGCCCACACTTACGTATGTATTTAAGGTTATATCTTTATTTAGTCTTGAGTGCTTGATTCAGCCAGGACTGAACTTCCAGCCTCATTGTTTACAGTCAAGAGCTGTAGTTCTAGTTAAAGACTCCCTTTGAAGTTAGTTTTCATTCATAATACAAGAGTGTTATTTAGGGAGAATATATGTAAGAGACTATGTTGATTTTATTTTAAATACACTTTCATATGATAATGGAAAGAAGCAATGTGTTACACAGTTTTGAATTAAACTAGTAATGAAGTCAACAAGTAAGCAGAGAGCTGAGGAGACTTTGTACCAGCAAAGCAGCGGGTCTAGATGGAGTATCGCCACGACTGCTGAAGGCCTGTGCATTGGAGCTGGGAAGTCCTTTACAGCGCATCTTCAACCTGAGCCTGGAACAGGGGAGAGTCCCGAGGCTTTGGAAAACATCTTGCATCACCCCAGTCCCAAAGGTATCACATCCTAGTGAGCTGAATGACTTCAGGCCTATAGCTCTGACATCACATATTATGAAAACCATGGAGCGGCTGCTGCTTCACCACCTGAGGCCACAGGTCCGCCACACCCTTGACCTTCTGCAGTTCGCATACCAGGAGAAGGTGGGAGCGGAGGATGCCATCATCATGCTACACTGATCCCTCTCCCACCTGGACAGAGGCAGTGGTGCTGTAAGAATTATGTTTCTGGACTTCTCTTGTGCCTTCAACACCATCCAACCTCTGCTCCTCAGGGAGAAGCTGGCAGAGATGGAAGTAGATTCATACCTGGTAGCATGGATCGTGGACTATCTTAAAGACAGACCTCAGTATGTGCGTCTCAGGAACTGCAGTTCTGACATTGTGGTCAGCAACACAGGAGTGCCGCAGGGGACTGTACTTTCTCCCGTCCTGTTTAACCTATATACATTGGACTTCCAATACAACTCGGAGTCCTGCCACGTGCAAAAGTTTGCTGACAACACTGCTATCGTGGGCTACATCAGGAGTGGGCATGAGGAGGAGTATAGGGACCTAATCAAGGACTTTGTTAAATGGTGCGACTCAAACCACCTACACCTGAACACCAGCAAAATTAAGGAGCTGGTGGTGGATATTAGGAGGCCCAGGCCCCTCATGGCCCCCGTGATCATCAGAGGTGACTATGTGCAGAGGGTGCAGACCTATAAATACCTGGGAGTGCAGCTGGATGATAAATTGGACTGGACTGCCAATACTGATGCTCTGTATAAGAAAGGACAGAGCCGACTATACTTCATTAAAAGGCTGGCGTCCTTCAACATCTGCAATAAGATGCTGCAGATGTTCTATCATTCGGTTGTAGCGAGTGCCCTCTTCTATGCGGTGGTGTGCTGGGGAGGCAGCATAAAGAAGAAGGACGCCTCACGCCTGGACAATCTGGTGAGGAAGACAGGCTCTATTGTAGGCATGGAGCTGGACAGTTTGATATCCGTGGCAGAGCGATGGGCGCTGAGCAGGCTCCTGTCAATAATGGAGAATCCACTGCATCCACTAAACAGTATCATCTCCAGACAGAGGAGCAGCTTCAGCGACAGACTGCTGTCACTGTCCTGCTCCACTGACAGACTGAGGAGATTGTTCCTCCCCCACATTATGCGACTCTTCAATTATTCCACTCATGGGGGTAAACATTAACATTATTCAAAGTTATTGTCTGTCTGTATAACTGCATTGTTATCACTCTTTAATTTAATATTGTTTTCTATTAGTATGCTGCTGCTGGAGTATGTGAATTTCCCCTTGGGATTAATAAAGTATCTATCTATCTATCTATCTATCTATCTATCTATCTATCTATCTATCTATCTATCTATCTATCTATCTATCTATCTATCTATCTATCTATCTATCTATCTATTACTGTTTAGAATATTTAATTTAGATCTGATAAATTTCTTCCGATGAAGCCTACAAATCAGTCAGTCTGAATCATAGTATTTATTCAAATATGCTCAAATACAGTTTTACTTATCCATGCAATAAGACTCATCATCAAATTCTTAAAATAATGGTTTGGAATCCTGAACAGTATCAGGTGGAAATGGAACTGACATGATGGACAGTGAATTTGAAGTTGATTATAGTTGATGGTATACTATATGGGTGAATGGCCATTAATTATAAAGTCTAATACAGCGAAACGAAGCAGAACAGTTATTATTTATATACATGCCGATTGGATAGTCTTAAAAAGAGTTCTATACTCACTACATTTTACAGATTAATCAAAATTGATTTTTAATCAATTACAGAAAGTTACACCTTAATTTAATTTCCTTCTGCATGAAAAGCAATTTTAACTCAGCCATTAGCTTACAAGTATAAAAATGTGAATGATGTTGAAAATATAATGGTGGATTTTACACATGGTTCAAACGTAGCCTCCTGAGCTAAATTTGACTCTGAGCTTTGGTTTATTGTTTATTGTTGCACACCAAAAATAAAGATAAAAGCCCTGTTAAAACTACTGTCTTGAAATTCTGATTATTCATGATGAACCCTGGCATGATTCATCTTTCAAAATCATTTATGTGAAATTCACTATACAGCATACTACAAGATGTGATACCAGCCAAAGTCCACTCCAGTTTGTATTGAAATGTGTTCATTGCTAAGAAATCAATTTTACCAAGCTTTAAATGAACAAATTTTATGTGCATCAATCTGTAGGGTAGTTGTCCTGAAACCCAGTCCTGTGGTCACACTGTGGCTGCAAGTTTTTGCTCCAACTAACTTCTGTTTTTTAATTGACTCCTAGCCTAATTAAGTGAGCTGTTGTTTCCCAGTTTCTGTGTTTTGGGTTCAATGTACAAATTTCAAAATCAAGTTTGGTCATTTTTTATTCAAATATACTAGAAGGTTTTATGTAGAGAATGTAGGGATTTTTATTATCTATTTTTTTATTTTTTAATGATATTTTCATTCTGGTGTTCTGGTTATCTGTGGTGGGTTGGCACCCTGCCCGGGATTGTTTCCTGCCTTGTGCCCTGTGTTCGCTGGGATTGGCTCCAGCAGACCCCCGTGACCCTGTGTTCGGATTCAGCGGGTTGGAAAATGGATGGATGGATGGATGTTCTGGTTATTTAATCTATTATTTAATAACTAGGGGGTCTGAAGCTGAAGCAGTTCCAGCCTTTCATCATTCAATGTTGTTTGCCCATGTGTCTGCTCTGCTTGTTTTAATCATCATTATTAGGATACAATTGAGGGAGCAAACTACACTGAAAAGGTTTAAATAATAGGAAAACAACAAATGAGAGTTAAGCATTTCAAGCTATAGCAAACATAAAAATATTTCTAATTGTCTTATTAATGTAAAAATCATGCTGCTGTGCTTTTCTAAATGCAGAGTAAAACAAGAGGAGCAAGACCAGCTATTTAAGTTAGATCAGTTATAATAATAATTCATTACATTTATATAGCGCTTTTCTCAGTACTCAAAGCGCTATCCACACAGGGAGGAACCGGGAAGCAAACCCACAATCTTCCACAGTCTCCTTACTGCAAAGCCGCAGCACTACCACTGCGCCACCTGTGAGGAGTTATTATCACATATATTGAATCTGGTTTAACAAAAACCTGCAGCCACAGTGGGACCCTAGGGCCAATTTTAGGAACCACTGCAATACTAATACTGAACTGCTACAGCGTGTTGCCGCACCCACCATATGACAAACCACCTCAGGATCCCAGATTAGGACCCAGATTAGTGCAGCCATGCAATGGGTGACACCTCAGCACCACACTAGTTCAGATAGAATAGAACAGTGTGTGTTTTTTTAATGGTGGCTGGAGTGTTCAGTGCAGATTGCAGGGGCTTCTTGGAGGGCTGGATGCAGATTAATATCATACCTAGGACAGAGCAATTGCTGTAGGGCCCAACAGAGTGGAATTCTTCTGATTGCCAGTGCAGATCCCTGACCTCAAAATTAGCACTCCACCCAATGCTATAGGGTATATTAAAATTCTTCAAAATTCTGTTAGATTTCTCCGTTTCTCAGAATTAAACACACAATTACAGAGCCAGAAAAGTGATTTTTACATATTTTTTTTGTGAAAACTGACAATATGAAAGTAGACAAAACTAATGCATTTGTGCTCAGCATTTACACCATATTTCCAATCTAAGTATAAGACGTGATATTAACGTCATCATGTATTAAGTTTGAACATTGAAAAACTTTAACTGTTTCTACTGTTAAACATAGTTAGGAAGAACGGTATCTTTTTTATCTACCCTCTGTGGAACAGCTCACACATACTTGCTGTTAATTTCTGCTGATCTCAGTTTCATCTGTACAAACTGTTCTCCCCATTCAAACAGTCCACCAACCAGGATGAGCCCATAACTTATTTAAGACTCCTGTGGTGTTCTGGTTAAATTTGAACAACTTACTATTTACATAAAAATATGGTCTCTTTTTTTCTAAAATCTGCAAGCTTTGATTTTATGTTTTCAGAGTAGGCATTTAAACACACAAAAGTGATGGTAGATCAGTTTAATAGATGGTTAATTCAAATGTTGTATCTTTGTAATGCCCCCACCATAGGAAATGAATAGGTAAGACTTTACGTGTAAAAGGGTGAATAGATAGGATTGAAAGAAAACTAATCTGGTATTTAGAAATGGTATGAGGTGTGAAGCCCTTCTATTTGATTTTCTATTGTATTTTTTGACATTGCAACAGGCCATTTTGGGCCTTTTTGAGTCCTTGCCCATTAGTTATTCTTTAGCAGAAGAATAAGTAGACAGGTTACTCTGTACGATGCTCTTGATGACATATGTTTTATGCTCTAGTAATGGGGAAAGAAAGATATACAGTAGTATTTGAAATAATATGATTCCCTGAAGAAACCTGTCTGGCCCAGGCCCAGAGGCCTAAAGGTTAGGAAGACCCTAACAAAAACTAAATTAACTGAGTCTCGCAAACTGAACCTAGGTTCATTTTAGTTTTTGGGTGAGACAGATGCAAGACAAAAGCCTCGGGAAGGAAGATGAAGAGCTAATTTATAAATTATTACCCTATTTTTTTTCTATAGTGGAATTTTCTACTGTATTTAGATCTAGTGACAGGTGTTGGCTAATATAGGATATTTAATGGAGGTTATGTTAATGGTTATAATGTTATTGTTTGTAACGCAGTCAGCTACACTTTGCAACAGGCACTGCACTAACTGTTTGGAGCATTTCTCGTAAGTGGCAGTAAAATTCACCAGTGCAATGTTTGTTCATTTTTAGGCAATGACAGTCTGAGTTTGAGCGAACTACTGACTGTAATTTTTGTGAACACTTCTGGGGAATGAAGTTATTTCCCAATCTGTGTTATTGCAGGGTAAAGTATTGAGGGGTTTCACTATATTTGTATTTTATTATTGAATGTAAAGCATGTATAGGCTGTTGCCAGGTCTTTATCTAAAGCACATTCATTCTAACACAAATTATTGTTGTGTAAATTATGCAGTATGTGCTATCTACACATTTAGTTTAATGAAACTATAAGAATGGGTTTAAGATCCTAAAATTACAAAGATACTTTCTCATTTCATTGAATAATTAATTTTTATTCATTGTGTTTTAAGGTTGGTTCTGGCTGATGGCAGGGGTTGGGGCAAGGAGCCTGATGTCTTTTAAGTCTTAGGGGCCTGTCGACTTGACATCCGTCCCAGTCTTAAATGGAAGACAATACTAAATATGTTCCAGACCATGACTCAACTGATAAATCAGCTGATGAAAAAGGGGGTCCTACTGAGGTAGATGTTACATTCCAATCAAAGTTTAGGAATTTGTTGTGGTCTTTGTGGCCCACTGAGTGACAACTCAGGGTGTTAGCTGAACATGTTATGAGGATGACCTCCAGGTCAACAAAATATGCAGTGGCCCATGCCGAAGATATAAAATTCTGCTTTGAATTGTTGTTAATACCGGCTATCAGAAGGATACTGCTAGATATGACTAACTTGAAGAGGAGTCATGTGTAATGCGATAGATGGACAAGGAAGGGAAAGTGCTGGTGTCCTCCTTGGCAACTGTCCCCAACAAAAGAAAAGAAAAAATGAAGAGATGCCAGCTCTTTGTTCCAAAGGATGTAAAAATCAGGATCATGTGCCACAAATGCAGTAAATACATTAGCAAGACCCAGGCCATAATTACCGCACACTGCCATTTGTACATCAACACACACAAACACACAAATGGGACTGTTCATTTTATCTCAAGGCCTGTTTGAATCTATACTAATAAAAGGCAAAGCCCTCACTGACTGACTGACTGACTCATCACTAATTCTCCAACTTCCCGTGTAGGTGGAAGGCTGAAATTTGGCAGGCTCATTCCTTACAGCTTACTTACAAAAGTTAGGCAGGTTTCATTTCGAAATTCAAAGCGTAACGGTCATAACTGGAACCTCTTTTTTGTCCATATACTGTAATGGTCTGCAGCTCGCTGACCGTGGGAGGCGGACTTGCGTATCGCGTCATCACGCCACCCACGTAATCACGTGAACTGACTGTGAACAAAGTAAGTACAAAACAAGGAAGAGCCCCAAGGAGCGCTGAAGAAAACATTCATTACACAATTGAGAAGGCAGCGAAACAATAAGAAGCGAGCGAGTGACGCATACAAGCATATTCAAAAGTGCAGCTACTGAGGAAACAAAGCACGGTGTAAAACGTAAGTTTAAATTAAGTTTATAGAAACGCTCCCACTACCGTTTGCAATACCATATTCGCGACATACAAGTTTAATGAGAAGACACGAGGTATAAACGAGACTTTGGATCACTTTGTAACGGACTTAAAATTGCTGTAGCAAGAAACTTGTAAGTGCCGGGTCTTAGCTAACATTAAATTAAGCCGTGTACATCGCAACATCACACAAGAGAGCGGCTCACGTGAACTGACTGAACTTTGAGGCAAGATTGCTTTTCTCCTGTACAACTATACGTTGCATTCTCAACAGTAAGCTTGCACAGCTTGGTCATATTACAACCGGAGTGCTGAACTGACAACGTGGTATACAAACAGAACTATAACAATCGTAATAAACGAACAAAAAAACAGCGGAGAACCCGTGGATTTGAGCGACTGACGCATACAGACATATTCATGAGTGCAGGTACTTCGGAAACAAAGCACCGTGTAAACCTAAAGTTTAAATTAAGTTCATAGACCTACAAAAGGTTGTAGATATGTATATATATATATGTGTATATATATGTAGATATGTATATATATATATATGTGTAGATATGTATATATATATATGTAGATATGTAAATATGTATATGTATATATATATGTGTCTGTATGTGTATATATATATATATATATACTAGCCACGTGCGCCCAACTACGTTGCGCGTATTAAAGTTGTCTGTGAAGGGCTCCCTGTTTAAACGCGGCTGCCAGTCGTGAACTGGGCCATTCGTCGCACAGCATTATGATTTTTATAAGGGAAACAAAATTACAAAACAAAACCCTTGGACATTGATTCGATAGGAACGGCCTACTCGGAATCACTATCCGAACAGTAATTATGTGGTGGTATAGGAGCATTTCTGCTTCTCTCCGTTCACAGTCCGTCTCGTTTTCACGACGCTGTCATTTCCTCTCACGATCTCTTCTCAACCTTTCTCCAATCTCGCAGGTTGCTTTGTGGCAATCCAAAGAGTAAGACAATATACATGGAGCAATGGTTATAAAAGGGGGACACATAGGTATCCAGGCTCTTTAAAGCATAAATAGGGATCACTTCACTGACATGTGAGCAAGCCACGGTACAACTGTGAGACGCGCAGCACTCGCCGGCTACAACGTAACAATAATAATTTCCGGAAAATGCTGTTACGCTGTCATTCATTTTACCCACTGTCTTTCTTTCATTCATATGTTAGGTAGGCACGTACCTTTTATCTTCGGCAATCTCATTCTCTAGCCAGGTCTCAGGAGCTAACCAGCGTAACACTGTCCACCACCCCTTTCGTTATTCCAGCACATTGTTGACATCCGTGAGTAACAACAACGTACTAAACTGGAAGGTGGTCTACGCATGCAAGATCCAAATGAAGATTATATATAAAGATTAGTTCATTTAAAGCACAACAATTTGTTCAGTTTGAATGTCTATGTTTTGAGGTGTGACTGGAGTACTACAGTCTTCAGTAGTATATATGTTTTAGCTGTCTCTCTACTGCCATCTAGTGTTTCTTCTTCTAATTCATTCGCGGACAAACAAAGATCAAGATCCAAATGAAGATTATATATAGAGATATATTTGTGTATGTATGTATGTATGTATGTGTGTATATATATATGTATGTGTATATGTATATATGTATGTGTGTGTGTATGTATGTGTGTATATGTATGTGTATATATATGTTGATATGTGTATATATATATATGTATATATATATATGTGGATGTGTATATGTATATATATGTATATATGTATATATATGTATATGTAGATATGTGTATATGTAGATATGTATATATATGTATATATGTATATGTATATATATGTTTACATAACCTCTTTAACACACTACTTCTCCGCTGCGAAGCGCGGGTATTTTGCTAGTTTGTTATATTTGCAAATTAAATGGTCATTTGAGCACAATTATTTTACTCTTTGCTTTGTTAATAAAATTATGGTAACTTTTGACAGGAAACACAACATATGTAATTACAGTATGTTGCACCATTGCCAGGTATAGACTGATTTCTCAACAACCATTTTATCTAAAAATTGACAGCATACTAGACTTTGATATTCACTCAACATGTTTTCCTATGGTTTTAGTTTAAAATAACACATAAAGTGTGTTTAATTTACTCAGAGACAAGTAATCTAATTTCAGGTAAATTAGGTTTACAGTGTGTATCATAAATTAGTAGTAGAGTTGCAGAACTTGTAGTAAGGACCAGGATATAAGCTGATGTGTTTTATAATTGCTATAACAATTACAATAGACTGACCAATTTTGGGTGTGAACATCAAAATTAGAAAGTTATTTTTAACTCAGCAAAGATTTAAATCACACAGAAGGAGTGGAAAAAGTAGAATGATGCATAGGAATAGTGCAAGTGTATTTGATTAGCACATGCAAATAAGATTATTGTATGTACATGTGACAATACTGAATTTATGAACCTATATTTACTTTAGAATTTTATACACCTATATTAAAAGTAAATATGTGCTCTCTTCTATTGAATTGAGTTGAATTCCTTTATTGTTATTGTATGGTACAATGAGATTCAATATGCAAATCCTCCATAAACTTATTCTCCTATAAAATGGTAAAATAACAACAAAAATAATAATAATAATAATAATACAATAAAAAAAGAAAAATATACAATATGAAAGCATAAGTGTCTCAGGCTGTGCAATGTTACAGTTCATTGTATCATTGTAACTTTACAATGAGGCAATTGTACTTATAAGTACAGTTCTACCGGGAGCACTTGATGGACTGATCCATGGAGTGCATTTATATCTCTTGGGATGAAACTGTTTCTGAACCGAGAGGTTCATGCAGGAAAGGCTCTGAAGCATTTGCTGAATGTTAGAAGTTCAAATAAACTGTACGCGTGGCCTGAGGCAGTGTGTGCTATAAGCTGTACCCCGATAATTCTCAATCTGCGGTAGAGCTTTCTGATCAGCTGCTGTAGAGCTGTGATTCCACACTCAGACACAGTGGGTTAAAATACTCTGAGTGGTGCACTGAGAGTAATAACGCTAAAGTAGCTATAGTATTTGGCATAGTTTGACCATTCTGTGCACCATTATATTGTTACGGGTTGATTACAATCAGATGCCTTAAACTAAAAAACTATATTCTATTAATGTCAGTGTATTGGATAAAGCCACATCAGAGGTGTGAATCTAAAAAATAAAGGGAAACCACCCAGGAACAGTAGCACTGCTTTGACGCTGGGTGCCCCCAGTTTACAAAACTGAGCCGAAAAACTTGCATACGCTATGGTTTGAGCTAGTGTGAGAATGTGCGTGGCTTTATGCCAAGTTTAGTTTTTATACATCATGATGTGAGCATGGAAACAGGTGTACTCAACATTTTTGTGCGTATGCACCATTTATACACGAGGCCCCTGGTCACCACGGTATAAGAAAGACATAGCATCACTTGAAGAGGAGCGCAACCAAGTGCATCCCAGGACTTAAGGACATCTCCTACTCTGACAGAATCAGAGAATTCAACCTGTATAGTTTTGAGCAGAGGAAACTGTGGTTGAACCTAATCCAGGTATTTAAAATCCTCAAAGGCACTGACAAAGCAGACCCATCAACATTTTTTTGGCTTAAGGATAAATCACGTACTTGTGGACATCATTTGAAACTGAAGCCAGGAAGCACTTTCAGCAGATCTAATACAGTTAAAGATTAAATATATTGCATCGGTGTATCCCTGTGGTGGGTTGGCACCCTGCCCGGGATTGGTTCCCTGCCTTGTGCCCTGTGTTGGCTGGGATTGGCTCCAGCAGACCCCCGTGACCCTGTGTTCGGATTCAGCGGGTGGAAAAATGGATGGATGGATCGGTGTATCCAACAAAGCACTGGGTGTTTTATAATTCAGGGCCCAAAAACTCAAAAAGTCTTAAATGCTTCAAGTAGGCCTCAAGGCCTATACCCTCAAAAAGCCTGACATGTACTAAAATCACTTAAGGTGGAGAGGAATTGTGAATCCCCTGACCCAAAATAAACAAAACTATAGTTACTTAATTTAATTAACTTTGTTAAATTCAATAAAGAACATGCAAAAACTTACAAAAATAAATCAATAACACAAACAATTTGTGGTGGTGGAGATCCAAAACGTATCACAGCATCAAGTACAAGACAGGAAACAAGTCTGGACAGGTCACCAGTGATGAGCAGCAATTCAAAAAGTATATTTTATTACCAGCAAATTTATTAGCTGAAACATTTGTAAACTTTAGTGTCTTTATTTTGTCACTGTTTTAGACACCTGATATATTAAGATCAATTGGAAGTTATTGTACAAAAAAGATGAATAAAAATTATTTTCAAAAATTAATCTTTATTCAAGCAAAGCAAATATACAATGTTAAATGATATATATCTCAAAATATTATGTGCAAACCTTATGTGATATTCGAATCTGAAACACATACTGGAATAGAATTGTATTTTATGCACTGAAAAATATTTACATATTCCTAAAGTTGTCTTATTTTACAGAATGTACATATCACAATTTATTACTCCTATCTTGTACAGTTGATTTATTCTGACACCAAGTAAATTGAATGGTATGTCAAAACAAATATTCCTTATTATTGCTTAATTTCTGTGAAAAATCTATTTGTTGTTGAGATACTGCGGCTTGATTACAAAGCTGTAAGGGGTAAGATGAAAACATGGCAGCTTTATTACACCAGTTCCATTCTGTAGAATCCCTGGGGCTTGAACAGATGTCATAACCCTTAATAAGCAGATGAAATTCACTGCGTGATGAGGAGATGCTCCTTTGTTTGTTATTTCAGGGCCTGTGAAAAATGTATCTACATTTCATTGTATTTGTTTATATAAGCACAAAAATAGAGACAATGTTTGAAGTGATCATTTCCATTCGGACTAACTTAGTTTACTGTGCTGTAGGCCTTGGTAGAACAAGTGCATTTATGTTTCTCTACAGAAGGAAACAAATGCTGATAACAGGATTTACATGTTATATGTGAAGGCACGTGCTATGGTTTGAATGCACTAATTAAATAGCTTTACCAAAAAATAAGAAAAAAGCAATAATTTAAGTTCAATTGGTGAAACAAAACAACAGAAGACTAAAATACTTAGCATCACAGCAATAACTTAAGATCTACTAAGGCTACATTGGGCAAAGCTGTACTCATGAAAACCTGGGGCTTATAGTAACCCTTAAAAACATAGTGTGTTGAATAATAGCACATAAAAGCTAAGCAAATGCAGAAAACAATTAAATGAATGCAATCTGTACTTAAAACCAAATAGTGATAAACTTTTTACATCCAGAATAAAATGCCATAAATAGAAAATGATTTCAGCAACAAAAGTTTTCTTTTTAAGAAAATCCTTAAAAAACAAATTATTTTACAGATAGCTGCAGAATAACAACACATAGCTGCACAGTTATACATAACAAAATGAAGTAAAAATCAATTTATTCATCCATCCATTTTCTGGACCTTCTGGTAATAGCAATTTATACTTTTTCCCATCAACCAAGGTAATAATTGCTGTTAGATGCAGATGCTAGTCAAGCATAGATAAACACAAGTGTTACTGAAATCATCACTTTTTCCTTGTTATTATTTTTCTGAACAAGTTGAAGCCGGGTCAGGGCCTTTTGGCTTGAAAATCACCACTTTGAATGAAAGTGCAGTTGCTGAACTATAATGAATAAATACAATAGTTGATCTACTTATTTTCCACAGAGCTCTCAAATGTCCCATGAGACAAAATAGTCTATCCCTGTAGCAATGAGTCACAGACTGCACCTTCAACGCATGCATTCAGGAATTCTTTAGAAAAAGAAAAAGAAAGCAAGAAAAAGAAACCCAAATAATATAGTGCAAGTTCAAGAAAACTATTTCCATAAGGCATCTCAAATTACAACCTGAAAGTTATCTTTATATCAGCTAGGGAGATCTACTGTGTTTTCAAAGACAACTATGGGTGCCCTAGTGAACGAAAAGCTAAGTATTGCCCTCTGTATTAAGAATTATGCAAGGGTCTACAATGAGATATTAATTGATTATTTTTATAGAATGGAAATTTAGAAGCTTATAGTGCTTTCTTAGTTTAGTGCAATGTGCCTATCAATGTTCATTACTTTTTTATAATTCGTATTAATTTAAAGGGTCTTTTCTTTGTAATTATTCCTTGCCATATGTGGTACTTGCACTTCTTTATGTGGGTTTACCTGGAAAAGTGTGAAACAGAACCCTAATAACCAGTTCTTCTTTCATTATGATTCCCAGATGTGCCTTATTTATTTACTTATTTGTTTATTTATTATGTCTCCATGTTTATACTGTACTAAGATGCTATACTGTAGCTAGGGGAAAAGCAACAACAAAAACTTGTTGATAGATGAGTTCTTAATTAGTAGATAACCAGCCTAGAATAACTGAGTTTTAATTCTTTTGAATTTGCTTTGTATTCCCTTCCAGACTAATGGAGTAAATACAAACAACATTTCGTCTTTCTTTGGGACCGTGTGACATTCTCCATAATGTGTTATCATTTGGTTAAGACCAAATTAGACCAGTTTTCGTATCTTATTTTAAAGTTAATGATGCTCTTACCATTTACTCCTGTTTTTAAAATATTTGATAAAAATGAATTCATTTTAGGGGCTGACTAGGTTTGAAGTGTACAATATACACCGTATATTGTCCCAGGAAACTACATTTCTGATTATTTTTTCTTTTTTTTTCGTTGAAAATCCTTTATTAATTGTAATATCCGGGCAGGGGTTCCCTTTTTTAAATGAAGGACCCTTAAAATGTTGTACTATCTCCTCAAGGCCCCCAACTAATGTAAAGTAAAAGCTGCAAAGTGGATCATGATCTTGGATCTTGGTTACTGCTACTGCAAGATATTGTGTATGGTAGACCTATTAATGTAAAGCAAATGTTTAATTGAAGCATATGTCATCAAAGGTGACTTGATCTCTGGAGGCTAGGGGTACTTTTTCTTGGAGAACTACCTCCAGCATTTCAAATTTTTTGAACCATCAACATTTTTTATCTTAAATTGTTAGGACTGTTACTAGGCACAACTAAATATGGTATTTCTTTAACTCCCATCCCTTATTTTGTATTTCTGTTAGTAGGTTTACATTTAAGAGATAACACATTCAGTCAGACACACAGACTATCCTAAAAAATGTATATTTTGATAAATTCCATGTACTTCTACAGGTTCACCTCTTCCTGAGCAGCCTGGTACCAGACTGAGCGATTGTTTAAAAATTTTTCGCTATATCATGCAAGTGAACTATGCCACACACCAACATAAACAATTTCTCATTTGCAAGTGTCGGGTGTCAACGTCACACTCCTGGTAATCAGATTGTTGCTTGACTTTTAATCTGGTATGAAATCATATGTGTGGTGTTTAATACAATGTCACAAAAAAAATTTTAAAAATCAGAGAAATTATTATGAATAAGGAATAACCCAAGTGTAATGCATCAATAAAAAAGTCCCAACCAATAAATTTCAACCAATACAATGAACCCTCCCACCACCAAGCAAATGTGAGCTATAAGGTGAAAACTGGAAACAGCGTTACACTGCTCTTCTTATTTTTCGTGTACTCTTGCATATTACTTCAAAAAACAACAGCAAATATCTACAAGTGACACATCAGAACTTACAATAGATACTATTAAGCAAAGCAAGTCCAAGCACATTATTGTAAAATGCATCAGTTATGAGATATACTGCAAATAAGAGGATATCTCATCATTGGCAAGATTCTATAACAGTTGAGAAGCTATCTGTCAGGTTTTAGTGAAAAAGTGACTGTCCTGCCTTTATGTTTTGAATAATTAGGCTTTATTTTGGGGTACCCCCAGCAGAGATTGTTGAAAAATGCCCCCAGGTTGTAAGTTGATTAAATCCCAAAATGAAAAGGTATAGTCCTGTTTAAAAAAAACACTATTATCCAGTCATGACGTGATATTAAAAGTTGTGAATAACTCTTGCCTAACAAAAGTGTGACAAATCTTGTTCTGTGTCATTTTTAAAAATGCCTGAAAATCGTTTTTTGAGATCAGTGACCAATTTTGAGAATCTTATATACAGAGACAGCTTGAAGTACAAAGTGCACAACCTTAACAAGCAGTAAAAAGAAATCAAAATGTAAGTAGTGGAATAAAAAAAACCAGTGTCAACTGAGTACCTGCACTTGTACAGTCATCTAATTATTATGGAACTAAAGGCATAAATCTAGCAGGCAAACTTTATTTTGGAAGCTACTATTATTTACACAAAATGGAAATGCAAACTAGATAATCAGCAGGAACATAGAATACAGATAAAAAAGAGATATATTAATTGTATACATGTCAATATAGCATTTACTGTGCAATATTTTTAGATAAGAACAAAATAGTTGGAAATGTAAATTATTGAATTATGAAGCAGCCAAAAATCAATCAAAAAACCTGAACACTTTAATGTCATTTATTGCAAGGAAGTGTAAAATGATAAACATGGGCAATAGAACTTTAAATAGAAATGAATGAAGAGAAAAGCACCAGCTGCAAGAAGCAAGCTCAATTTCATTTTCATCTTATTACGCACACTTCCATTTACATGTCCAGCATACAGTAAAATTATTACTAGTATAGAAAAAATAACTATTAGTAAATGCAACACATGATGTTGAAACATAAAAGGAGGAACATCACACAACATTAAGTAAAACATTGATATACATACTGTACATACTAATATAGAGGGTGGTTCTAGGTCCTATTTCTAACTGGTCAATGTCATCCACATTTTGAAATTCATAATTTCCGTAGACAAACAACAATAGTTTCATTTGCATAAACAATATCCTCTCCATAGCATGTTGAATGAGAACACATTCAAAAAGAAGTAAAATGAAGATGGGAAATCAAAAACAATTACTACAGTTAATTACAAAGTAAGATAACAGACTAATACGTAACAATCAAATAACCTACAGTATACTAGCATTTGAGTGCCCTATACCTAAAGGCTGTGCCCAAGTTTATTTTTTCCTGGAATTTTAAGGAGACCTGCAATATTGTTCTTGTGTATAAGCACTAATGAGCTTGTTGAGGTAATGGGGAATTACACCATTTACGCCTTTGTATGGGAGGTAGAGGACTTTTAAGATAGCTCTAAAATAGTGTTTCTAAACCAACACTGCTTCTGGTCATGAATTACTTTCATTGAGTATGCATGTGGGTTGTGGTGGGTCACAAATAATAATAATACTTTATATTTATGTAGTGCCTTTCCTATGCTCATGGTGCTTATTTAAACAGCAGGATATATGTAACATTGGATACATATATTTTCTTCATATAACACTTGTCACACATGTGCTCATGGGAGGCAGCTGAAGGTCCTGAATAATGGTAGTTCCATGCCAGACCAGGGGGTTGGTGAGGTACATTAACTTTCTCTCTTGATCCTCTGCAGACCATTCATGGAAAATCCTGCACAGTTCCTGTGCCAATGATGACATCAGTTCCGCTTCTGGCACCAAATGATGACATCACTTCCGCTTCTGGCGCCAACAATGATGTCACGTCCAGTCTCGGCCTTTAAAGCCACCATCTTTACACTGCTCAATCAGTTCTGTTTTGGACTTGAACTTTTTGATGTCTTCTATCTATTCTTGTAACACACTAAACAGATAAATACATGATATACAAAGCAATAAATAGAAGAAAAGAAAAAAACATAAACCAAAGTAAAATGCTAAGTTCAATATTAAAAGAAATGCCTGAAACAAATAACATAATTTTTGATATAACACATTTATGTGGAGTATCTGGACAGAGAGGTAAACTGAAAGAAGGCACAGACTGAAGCCTTCCTGAACAGATGAGTTTTAAGTTGTTTTTTAAATGAATTAATTTGGTTAGCTGTTCTACTTAATTTCGTGAGGTCATTCTAAAGCTGGGTGCTATACAGCTGAAGGCCCTGTCACCCATAGTGTGCAGTTAGTGGAGCATAAAAAGATCGTCAGAATCAGAGGACCTTAGTGGGTGAACAGGAGCATAGTGATGGAGAAGGTCACTGACATAGTCCTGCACAAGGCCATTTAAAGCTTTGTAGGCTATTTATAGAATTTTAAATTCAATCCTGTAAGACACAGGAAACCACTGAAAGCAAAGTAGGATGGTTGTATTTGCTCGCTGTAGCTGGTTTGTGTAAGGATTCTTGCAGCAGAGTTTTGAATCAACTGGAGCTGTGTTATAAGATTAGAAGGGAATCCTGCCAGTAGGGAGTTGCAATAATTGATGCAGGATATGATAAAAGAATGAACAAGTTTCTCAGTATTAGAAAAGGAGAGGAATGAGCGAACATGGGATATGTTACAGAGGTGGGAGTAAGAAAGTTTCTTAGTGTGGTTTATGTAAGCCAAATAAAAAAGGGAGGAATCAAAAATGATACCAAGATTCCTTGCATTAGAAGATCTAAGAGTGACTAAAATGAATTTCAGTGGGTCACCTAAGTGATTGCGAGCACTGTGCAATATTTATCTTGAACTGGCACCCTCACCCCCTTCAATTCCTGCTCGATTCACAAACTGGGATACTCACATGCTTTTCCATGCTTGCTTGATTCATGAAATGGGCACACTTCCCATTCTTTCATTCTTGCTCAATTCACCAAGGGAAAATTCTTACATTCATGCTAAGTGGTGGTTGGTAAATTAAAACTCATTAAACTGGTTTGGGAGACAGTAAATTTGCGAGCTGAAGCAACAAACATAGTTGTTAATCTTAATTCTAGTTATAATTCTTGCCACGCTTGGAATTATGTCTAGTGTAGTAAGTGATTTTTGAAGGTTAAATCAGCAACAGTGAAACACTTACAATTTAGATGGATTCAACTAAACTAAAATGCAAGTCTTTCAAGGTAACAAAAAAATTTAAATATTATTTGTTATTTTAAAGATTGTAAAATGAATTGACATTAAGTGACATTCTTGGAGCTGGAACCAGAAATTATGTTATTGGGAAGTGACGTTCCTAGGGCCCGGAACTGGAAGTTACATCATTGGGCTGGAACTGGAAAGTGATGTCACCTGAATTTCCCATGTCTAGTCTGCAGAGATAGAAGAGGTTTATTGCACCCCGCCACCCCCTGGCCTAGCATGGAATTACCTTCATTTTGTCCTTCTAGCTACCTCCCATGTGCATGTGTGTGACAAGATATGCCACATTATAATCTTTCAGGAACTGTGCAAAAGCAATTGAAAAGTGGTATAATTTAAGGGGTTTTAACCATGCAAAATTATTTTTTATATTCGTGTATGTATCTGTTTGCCCATCCTGAATGTTATTAACTTTTCTTATTGTTATTAACCCAGCCACATGGAATGCACAAACCAGTGTGTTTCTTCGTGCCGGTCCCAAGCCCAGATAAATGGGGAGGGTTACGTCAGGAAGTTCCATCCGGTGTAAAATTTTGCCAAATCAATATGCGGACAATACAAATTTCCATACTGGACCAGTCAAGCCCCGGGTTAACAACGACTGCCACCAGTACTGTTAGCCAACAGGGTGCTGGCGGAAATTGGGTTACTGTTGGCTGAAGAAGAAGGAGAAAGAGAAGAAGAGGGGGGAGATGTGTCCGGAGGCAGGAGGAGAGGAGGAAAATAAAGAAGAGTGAAACTGAGGGTAGGAACTTTGAATGATGGCAGTATGACTGGCAAGAGCCTAAATGGAAAGGGAGTAAGGCGAGGTGGATTGGAGGTGGATTCAAATTGTTCTATCACGGTGTGGATGGGAGGAGAAATGGGGTAGGAGTTATTCTGAAGGAACAGTATGTCAAGAGTGTTTTGGAGGTGAAAAGAATGTCAGGCAGAGTAATGATTATGAAGCTGGAAATTGGAGGTGTGATGATGAATGTTGTTAGTGCATATGCACCGCAAGTTAGGTGTGCAATGGGTGAGGAAGAAGATTTTTGGAGTGAGTTGGATGAAGTGATGAACAGTGTACCCAAGGAACAGAAAGTGGTGATTGGAGCGGATTTCAATGGGCATGTTGGTGAAGGGAACAGTGGAGACGAGGATATGATGGGTAGGTATGGTGTCAAGGAGAGGAACAAAGAAGGTCAGAGGATAGTGGATTTTGCCAAAAGGATGGACATGGCTGTGGTGAATACATAGTTTAAGAAGAGGGAGGAACATAGGGTTACATACAAGAGTGGAGGAAGATGTACACAGGTAGATTACATCCTATGCAGAAGTGTTGATCTGAAGGAGATTGAAGACTGCAAAGTGGTGGCAGGGAAAAGTGTAGTTAAGCAGCATAGGATGGTGATCTGTAGGATGACATTGGAGACCAAGAAGAGGAAGAGAGTGAGGGCAGAGCCAAGGATCAAATGGTGGAAGTTGAAAAAGGAAGACCTCAAGGTTGAGTTTAGGGAGGAGGTGAGACAAGCACTGGGTGGCAGTGAAGAGTTACCAGACAGCTGGGAAACTACAGCAGATGTAGTAAGGGTGACAGCAAGAAGGGTGCCTGGTGTGACATCTGGAAAGAGGAAGGAGGAAAAGGAAACCTGGTGGTGGAATGAGTAAATACAGGAGAGTATACAGAAGAAGAGGATGACAAAGAAGAAGTGGGATAGTCAGAGAGATGCAGAAAGCAGACAAGAGTACAAGGAGATAAGGTGCAAGGTGAAGAGAGAGGTGGCAAAGGCTAAAGAAAAGGCTTATGATGAGTTGTATGAGAGGTTGGACACTAAGGAGGGAGAAAAGGACCTGTACCAATTGGCTAGACAGAGGGACCGAGCAGGGAAAGATGTGCAGCAGGTTAGGGTGATAAAGGATAAAGATGGAAACGTACTCACAAGCGAGGAGAGTGTGTTGAGCAGATGGAAAGAGTACTTTGACAGGCTGATGAATGAAGAGAACGAGAGAGAGAAGAGTTTGGATGATGTGGAGATAGTGAATCAGGAAGTGCAACAGATTAGCAAGGAGGAAGTAAGGACAGCTATGAAGAGGATGAAAAATGGAAAGGCCGTTGGTCCAGATGACATACCTATGGAAGCATGGAAGTGTTTAGGAGAGATGGCAGTGGAGTTTTTAAACAGATTGTTTAATGGAATCTTGGAAAGTGAGAGGATGCCTGAGGAGTGGAGAAGAAGTGTACTGGTGCCGATATTTAAGAATAAGGGGGATGTGCAGGACAGCAGTAACTACAGGGGAATAAAATTGATGAGCCACAGCATGAAGTTATGGGAAAGAGTAGTGGAAGCTAGATTAAGAAGTGAGGTGATGATTAGTGAGCAGTAGTATGTCTCGATGCATGCTCAACTCTCACCATCCACTAGAGCACAAACTAGGTGTCATTAGGACTCTACAACACAGAGCTAACACCATTCCCACAGACTCAGAGGCCAGGGAAGCAGAAGAACACCACTTTAAAAAGGCCCTGAGTAAATGTGGATATCCCAGCTGGTCCTTTGTCAAAGCAGGGAGGACACCTAAAGAACGCTCCAAGCGATTCATGAGAGAGGAAGGACATCCACTGCCTAAGCGAAAACCCTTAGTGATCCCGTATGTGTCAGGAGTATCGGAACAGCTGAGGCGCATTTTCTCGAAACACCGGGTCTCAGTGGCTTTCAAACCCCAAAACACGCTACGCCAAAGATTGGTCCATCCCAAGGATCGGGTCCCATGGCACAAACAGAGTAACATAGTTTACGCAGTTAAGTGCCAGGAGGAGTGCTGTGAATTGTACATCGGGGAAACCAAGCAGCCACTGGCTAAGCACATGTCACAACACAGAAGAGCTTCCTCGTCAGGCCAGGACTCCGCAGTCTATTTACATCTACAGGATAGTGGTCACTCCTTTAAAGATGAAGAGGTGCACATCCTGGACAGGGAGGAGCGCTGGTTTGAGAGAGGAATCAAGGAGGCCATTTACGTGAAAAAGGAACGACCATCTCTGAACAGAGGAGGGGGCCTAAGGGTACATCTGTCGCCATCTTACAATGCTGTGATTGCAGCCATTCCTCAACCCTCTATGAATGGTTCACACGTCTACTAATCAGTGGACAGTTTGCATATCACTGATCAACTGGCCCTTTGTCAATGGTGCTAGTCTCTGTGATTAAGCAAAGGTACTGTTTATAAGGTTGGGGAAACCTGCAGTCAATTGAGATTGAGGAAGAGACTTGGAAAAGTCTCGAAATATTTCTCCCACTTAAAAACTTTGTCCAGATGAACAGAATCAAATTTCTAGGAGCAGTAGTATGGTTTCATGCCAAGAAAGAGCACCACAGATGCAATGTTTGCTCTGAGGATGTTGATGGAGATGTATAGAAAAGGCCAGAAGGAGTTGCATTGCGTCTTTGTGGACCTGGAGAAAGCATATGTCAGGGTGCCTCGAGAGGAGCTGTGGTATTGTATGAGATAAATGGGAGTGGCAGAGAAGTATGTAAGAGTCGTACAGGATATGTACGAGGGAAGTGTGACTGTAGTGAATTCTGTGGTAGGAGTGATGGATGCATTCAAGGTGGAGGTGGGATTACATCAGGGATCGACTCTGAGCCCTTTCTTATTTGCAATGGTGATGGACAGGTTGACAGATGAGATTAGACAGGACTCCCGTGGCATGGACTATGATGTTTGCTGATGACATTGTGATCTGTAACAATAGTAGGGAGCAGGTTGAGGAAACCCTGGAGAGGTGGAGATATGCTCTAGAGAGTAGAGGAATGAAGGTCAGTAGGAACAAGACAGGATACAGGTGTGTAAAATAGATGGAGGTCAGTGGAATGGTGAGGATGCAGGGAGTAGAGTTGGCGAAGGTGGATGAGTTTAAATACTTGGGATCAACAGTACAGAGTAATGGGGATTGTGGAAGAGAGGTGAAAAAGAGAGTGCAAGCAGGGTGGAATGGGTGGAGAAGAGTGTCAGGAGTAATTTGTGACAGACGGGTATCAGCAAGAGTGAAAGGGAAGGTCTACAGGACGGTAGGGAGACCAGCTATATTACATGGGTTGGAGATGGTGGCACTGACCAGAAAGAAGGAGACAGAGCTAGAGGTAGCAGAGTTAAAGATGCTAAGATTTGCACTGGGTTTGACGAGGATGGATAGGATTAGAAATGAGTACATTAGATGGTCAGCTCAAGTTGGACGGTTTGGAGATAAAGTCAGAGAGGCAAGATTGCGTTGGTTTTGACATGTGCAGAGGAGAAATACTGGGTGTATTGGGAGAAGGATGCTAAGGATAGAGTTGCCAGGCAAGAGAAAAAGAGGAAGGCCTAAGAGAAGGTTTATGGATGTGGTGAGAGAGGACTTGCAGGTGATGGGTGTAACAGAGCAAGATGCAGAGGACAGAAAGATATGGAAGATGATCTGCTGTGGCAACCCCTAACGAGAGCAGCCGAAAGAAGAAGACTTGTTATATTTTGTTATTCTTGTGCTGCAGTTTTCTGTGGTTTCTGTCTATTTACTGGTGGCACTGTTGTCAATCATGTGACCAAAAAGCCAAGTGGCACATAGCATCATTATGCTCCATCTACATAATATGTCATTGCAGTAGTTTGAGTGCTCTCAATTTTGGATTGTGTGGCTCTAGCTCTTCAAAAGACTATTCAGGGAGTTGAGGCTTTGCATGTTTTCTATGCATAAGAATTTTGGCTAAGACCTTTGCTTGTCTCAGGCATATGGTCCTTTTATCTTAATTTCCTGGTATTTTTATTAACTCTCTGCTAATATTTATCACATTGCAGTACAAAAGGAAAATAAAATATAAAGCTATATCATTAAACATGTAGCATATAAATCTGTGGGACATGAACAGATAAACGACAGGAAAAGACTGAAACACAGATTCAGTACAGAAATACAGAATATAGTGTGAGGGATGGCCCGCCAAATATTCCGGTCCACACCTCCAGGCCGCCAGATGGAGCCCTCCCAGCAGCATGGAAGTTCCCCGAATTCCAGCAGGGCCTTATGGACATTGAAGTTTTTATAAACAACCCCGCTGGATACCATGGGGACCACCAGAAGCCGCTGTAGTGAGGCTTGCAGAGTGCTACGTGCCCTATAACCCGGAAGTGCGTCCTGATGACATGACCGTAAGGAACGATGTGCTTTCGGGTTGAAGAAAAGGACTTTTAATCTGACCCGGAAGTGATGAGGACTTGTGGATTGCAGGGCTGGAACCACTTCCGGGTCAGGGACTATAAAGGACTCTGGGAAACCCCAGACGAGTGAGCTGAGCTGGGTGGAAGGGTGGCAACGCGTCTGGGAGAGGAGGATTGGTGATTGTTTATTGATTATTGATTTGTATGAGTAGTGTGGAGTGGAGGGTGCTTTGTGCACATTATTATTATAAAATAAATAAGTCTTGGACTTTTACCTGGTATTTGGAGTGGTACCTTAGGGTTCAAGGGGTCGATAGGGGCCTCTACTGCTACAATAGAAATACAGAAACAACACTAGAATTTACTTAATTTAAGGCAAAAAGATGTACTGTAAATACAGATTATACAAATGTATTGGAAGGTGAGGAGGGCTACAAGAGCAACACGTGAAAAGTTTAAAATTTTCATTAGCAAAAGGCAATGACAAAATTATTCTAGTATTTTCTGTTAGCAGTACTGTGAAATCATAAGCACTTCACTTGCTCACCCTAATCATCTAATGCAACTGTTTGGTCTCTTTTTACTTTTTTATATATTTTATACATTTTTTGATGTGTTCTCCACAAAGTAGTGACCAAAGGTATGGTATGAGTTCAAAGAGTTGATTTGAGTTGCATGCAAACAATTGTAAGAGTGGAATTATTCTTTATGATTGGATGTGGAGCTCAGCAATATGGGAGAGCACAACTGTGTTTTGTTTGGAATGAGTGGAAGCAGTTGAAGTAGTTTGAGTATGCAGATAGTAAATCCCCTATCTGGTGCTTCCCAATGGAGAGTGTACCAGGCACGGCCCATTATGAGTTTCCATGATTCACTGAAATTAAAAAAGTAAATTGAAGTATTATGAAATGTACAGCTGTGTTTTTGAGCACTTACATTTTTATTTATGTGAAGGCTACTTTTTTAAGTGCATGTCTGTGTATTATGTCAGAATCTGTGCAGAGTAAATATGCTGAAAATGACTTAAAAGGACAGTTCCCAAAGTAACTTACCTGTGTCCCCCTAGCACCCTAATGGTGTTTATTCAAGGGTACTACAGTCTATCTCACCCTGTAACTGTATGTCTCCTGTGAATTATTCCTGGTTACAGGGCATGCCCCACTTCCTTATACACATTGGCATATATTGGCCAGCTGCTGTTAACTGTGTTTTCTAACTTATAGTACACAATCTCACAGTTATCCTTTATATCTTTTTCCTAATCAGGAAACCCCTCATAATTTTATTAATTAAAGGGACATGTTTCAGAATTGTATTTGATAAACAAGAGTGTATAAGTATGCTTGGTAGCCTATGAAATGTCAAAAAAAAATGTATACATTTTTAGCATTTAACAAACTGAGAAAGGGAAAGAAAAAATAAATCAATATAAAGTTCCATGGACTAAAGACCACTACTGCGTACTTGAAAAAAGGTTGCTTATATTAATGTTATGTAATTCACTTTGTGATGATGACATGGCCGTTGAATGATAATTGCTGATTTGGGCTCTGTGTAAGAAGGTTGTGATGCAATTAACAGAGAATGTGCCATTTTTATGAGAGCGATAGAACAATTGAGAATTACAGGTCAGGAAAAGTACAGTATCTGTGCATTTACATAAAAAAGAAATCACTATAAAATATAAAGCAGTATAAAGCAATTAATTTTAATTTATTGTAATTTATAACAGTAAGAGCAGTGTCATGCAGTATTAGAGTTTGAGTAGTTTTCTGTTTACTGCTTAGTGACACATAAAAAAATGCTACCAACTTACAAATTTTTATGATAAAATCCATAACATAGGCATTGTCAGTAGTTTTACTGAGCGGCACAGTGGATAACCCCAGTGTTGTCTATTGGATTTGTGTCCTGCTGCCTGTTTATGTATAAATTGCATATTCTCAAGGCTTTCTGTTGGTGGTCTGGTTTCCTCCAGTGTCTCGGTTTAAGTTAAATGGTGACTCTGCACTGTCTGTTGAGTGGCAGAGAGTGTCCATGAATCTGTCCAGTCCCGATTGATGTTCCCTTTGATCTTCTGCATTAAGCACTATCTCCCCAAAGATTTACAATGCAAAAACAACTGTCTCCAAACATGGAAGAAACATTTGTACAATAGTCAATGAATAATACAATAGACAAATTAATAATTTAATGCCAGTCTTACATAAAAAAAAGAAAAAACTAAATGACATATAGATGGTACACCTGCTCCTCTATTTATGGACAGCCAGTACACGGACTCAAATGAACAAAAACTTGAAAATCAGAGTCAGTTATGAGATTCAAAAGCAGCAACACGTTAGCATTCTTAGGTGTTTGGTCATTTAACTGCTTTTGTACTAAAAGAAAATATGCTTATTCACAGATTTAGCTAATAATAATAGAAATACATTGTCGGTCAGTTAGTAAAGTAAGAAAGAAAGTAAGTTGCCAAACTTCAGAACTTTATAAAAGCAACGTTTCATGTAAAGGAAAGGGCAGAGCTAAAATTCTTCAAGACTTAGACTATTAGAGAACTTTCTGCATAGAGACAATCAAAGCAGGCTGTCTAAACTTGAATCTGAAGTTGTAATATTTCCTTCAAGTCACAGTAAATCAGTTAAATACATGTTTACTCAAAAATGACAAGTATGTAGGAATATGAGAAAAATGACAAAATAAGATCAATGTTCAGGTCAGTTGCAGAGCACAGTTACCTTTGTCTGGAGCTCAGGAATTAAAAAAAATAATCTTGTGGCGTAATGTTTATAAAGCTTGACATATCACAGCTAGGCAGTTAGAGGAGAAAGCACTGCCTTACCTAAACATGTATAAATTATCTGAATGTAATAAATTAAGTTGTCTTTGGGATGATATGGCATTTCCTTTCTTGTACATGATGTTTTGACTGACCCTGCACTACATAAAGTGAGTTCAGGAAATTGATGAGATGGGTGCAAATATATTTCTTATAAATGTCTAATTCAGAAGTGTGGAAGATGCTCTGCTTGTTATCTTACATCAAATCTATACCTTTCTTGATCAGCCTGGTTCATATGTCAGAGCACTATTTTTGGATTTTTCTTCAGCGTTCAATACTATACAGCCTCATATAATGATTGGGAAATTAAACAGTATGAATGTAAACCCATTTATCACACTATGGATTCAGAACTTTCTTTTAAATCGTTCACAGACAGTTAAAGTTCAGGACACTTTTTCAATAGCCATTCATTCAAACACAGGAAGTCCGCAGGGGTGTGTCTTATCACCATTACTGTTTACTCTGTACACAAGTGACCTGAGACAGAACAATGACCACTGCTCCATTATTAAGTATGACACCATGATCATAGGATGCATATCTGGGGAGGATGAAAGCCACTATCTAAATCAAGTGGACTGTATGGTAAACTGGTGCAATAAAAACTCTCTCACTCTCAATGTAAAAAAGACCAAAGAAATGATATTTGATTTTAAGAGACAGAAATCTGTATGTTCACCTATTGTAGTTCTGGGAGAGGAGGTAGAAATAGCGAATGAATATAAATACTTAGGAACTTACCTAGATAACAATCTTAACTGGAATACAAATACAAAAAAATTATTTTCTAAATGCAACCAGCGCTTATTTCTCCTCCATAAACTCAAACTATTTAAAGTAGACAAGGACCTCATGTTGTCCTTCTATCGTAGTATGATCCAGTCCGTGATCACTTTCAGTTTCATTGCCTGGTTTAATAGTCTGACAAACCAAAACTCAAAAAAGCTCCAGCAGATTACGAAGTATGCAGCTAAAGTTATTGGGGCTGATGTAGATGATTTGACTAGTGTGTGTCAGAGGGCAATGCTAAAGAAACTGGAAATCATCTCAACTGATGACAGACATCCATTACATGTAGAACTAAACTTCAGTAAATCAGGAAGGATAGTTGCTTCGAAAACCCACACAAATCGCTCCAGAAACTCCTTTCTTCCTAGTGCCATACGACTTTTCAATAAGAAATATCGGAGATAATGTTTAAGGTTTTGATTTATATCCTGTTACCTTTTTTTTTTTTCTTTTTTTTTTGGTATAAATATGTTTTATCTAACTGACTTACCTTAACCTTTCTTATTTCTATTTGTCTGTTTTATTTCATTCTGTCTGTTACCTGTTATTAGATGCAACTGAGAAGGAAAATTTCATGTTTTCCTGTGTAAACATGACTAAATAAAGAAACCTAAACCTAAACCTAAACCTAAATTCAATCCCAGTCAAAATGTAGAACAAATATTCTTTCTGTGAAACATTTTAGATGAGGCACAATACAGATGCTATATGCTGAGGCCGGACAGAAAGTTACTAACATTACCTGGTGCTTTGACATGCATGGTAGTGACTGGCTCCATAGGACTGTCCGAGTTTGATGAAGGCATTGTGAAAGAAAAAAAAATCTTATTTTAAATGTTTACTGCCACAGGTGCCTGAGAGGTAGCTGTAGTAGAAAACAACTGTCATTGAAAGACTTCTAGGAAACCCTTAGTTCCAATGCAATTTAGAAAAATTTGTACAAATTTATCAAACTTTCAAACAACCCTATCATTATTTTGAACACTTTTTTTAAATAGCTAAATGCACAACTTGCTTGATTACAATATGTCTCATCAAAGTGAAATTATAGAATTAAAAAGCCTTCTTACCATGAAAAGTGAGTACCAGTTTCTTTTCTTAACTCTTGGGTTTTCCAACCACACTATGTTGAGCCTTCAGAGGTTTCTAAACCCTGCAGTACAATATATAACATTTTTAAGGCTTTCTTTTACCTTTTATATTCCACTGTTCCATCCTTAGCCTCTGAGCCTAAGGATCTGTGCGGGTATCCAGAAGGTTGCCGGTTCGAATCCCCGTCACTGCCAAAAGAGATCCTACTCTGCTGGGCCCTTGAGCAAGACCCTTAACCTGTAATTGCACCAGGGGCGCTGTACAATGGCTGACCCTGCGCTTTGACCCCAAGGGGTATGCATAAACTAACAAATTCCTAATACAAGAAATTGTATAAGGCAAAATAAAGAACAAAAAAAAATTTTAAAAGGACAGCACAAATTATGTGTGATATATTTTGTTCTTTTTCCTCATCACCACAATTTCAATAAAAAAACAGTTGGTGCAGTGGTCTTTGACAGTGAATGCTACATAGATATACACACATAGATACTGTCTTGCTCCTATTAACATCAAAACGCCTATGTGTCCACCACTGGAGTGTTCAAAATCCGCTTGTAAACTCCTACACATGCATTAAGACATACCGAGTTCTTATGTTAAAATCAGTTGCAACTTAGTTATTTCTCAACGTATTGTATTTTCACAAAATTTCTTTTGTTATAATTATTAGAAAAGTCACTGAATGTGTAGCCAGTTTTCCAGTTATGTAGTGGATTGTTTTGCAAAACTTTCATTATTAACAGCTGACAGCAATGACTGTTTGAGCCACAATAAATAAATGTTGAATATATTCAATTTTCTCCAAAGAAACATACAGATAATGTGACATGGCATCAGCATAGAAAACAGGGAACGCTTATATATAGTACATATAATAAATAATAATAATACAAAGCTGGTGCCAGATGAAAAATAAATAAGTACATTACAATGAAAATGATCTATTTTGCAAATGTCTGGTGCTGTTCTTATTTTTAACAACTTTTATTTATTTATTGACCTACTGTTATTCTTGTATTATTTATTTTTATTATTGTTATTGTTGTTGCTATTTTCTTTGAAGTTTTCCTTATATTCAAAGGGGTTTCACTGTCCATGCTGTATGTTGACATGTTTTAGTTTATTATGTACAGCCTAACATTTAATGCAGGTTTCCTTGGAACAAAGTCAAGTAACTAGGATACCTCTTATACATGCTGTGGTGAACAGCCAGCATTTCAGTCCGGTCGGGACGTCCCTTCATGGAAGAAAACAGACTTTTCAAGACACTACATTCCCCGGAACAGTAGATTGCAGCTCCCCTGGATAGAAATGGCTTCTTGGATTCCCGCAGGGCAGCATGGGACATGGAGTCCGTATCCTCAGCCCTGTTGGGTAACGTGGGTGCCGCCAGGGGGAGCTCACCAAGAACCAGGGGGATATTATGAGGACGTCAACCCGGAAGTGCTTCGGGGTCACGAGGACAGAAGCCAGCAGTACTTCCGGGACGCTTGATAAAGAAAGATGTGTTGGTGACCCGGAGAAGAAATACTTCCGGGTCAGAGACTTTAAAAGGACTCTGGGAAACCCCAGCAGATCGAGCAGGAGTTGGGTGGGAGTGTGACAGAGCTGCTGGGAGTTGGAGGACTGATTTATTGTTAATATTGATTATTGGATTGTATTGGAGAATTGTGGTGTGTGTGGTGCTTTGTGCACTATTATTGAAGAAAATATTAAAAAAGAATCTTCTTGTGCTTTTAAATGTGTGTCCTGGACGTCTGTCTGGGGGGGTTCAACGGGGCACTATAGAGCGCATATTCCACAATGCTCAATATCCAATAGATAAAAAAATTTGGTATTTACTTAAGCATTAAAATGTCACAATGTTGTGAAAGATCTGCTCACAAATTCAAAATTTAATTTCTTTTATTGGTAACTCAAGTATTACATCACTGTTGCAGTGACACACTTTCAGAAATAAAAATATGTATTGTTTCAGGACCTCTGGGGGTATGACAACTGTACCACTGGATTGGCTACCTTGTTTGTTCCCTTATAACAGCAAACAGCTTCTTTCAAAGGGTAGAACTATTGTACCCATACCAGGGTACAGTTGTCATATGGGTACAGCCCCACCACCAACTTTTAGAAATGTTTGTTTTTACCTAACAGTGCACAGTAAAAGGACAAAAGACTGCAGGCTGGTGAAGTGTCCAAGTCTATCCAAAGGATAAAGGCGAGTAGAAAAGGGGACACCTTCCCTGTTTAGCTTGCATAGAAGAGGGGAAACACTTATAGCAAATAAAGCAGACTGCTTGGAAGAGCATGAACAGTGATATTATAACAGTTAATATCCAGAATGCATTGCATTTGCAAGGCAGTGATTAAAATCTCATCAACCAAAATAGTTAAAATATTAAATATAATGTTAAGTTCTTTATTAATTTATTTTATTATAAATGGACATAATTAGGAAGATGGAGGGATGGATAGGTGGAACAGCTATTAGTGAATGACATAACAATGACAAATATGACTGTTGATTTCAGATTTTGGGCAAACTTTAAATACAACCCCATCCACTCTAACAAATATTAATATTTTTTAAAACCATATTATTGTTGTGTCAGCAAGCCAGCTCATTTTAAAAGGGCAACCAAGAAACTAGATGAAAGACAGAAAAAGGGGTCAGAACTGGGAGAATGAGAAAAGCAAAGCGTCTTTTAACATACCTAAAATCAGAAAAACAAAGATAAAAAAATCAATATTCTCAATAAAGGCACAAAAGCAAGTTTTGTTTCTGCAACTTGGATGAGAACATGGTGAACTGGGTAACATTTTAATCCCATTACTGCAATTACCCATGGGTCACAACCTCAGGGGACATACTCCCTAGTGACAGTAAAAGCTACATAGACAATGGATTACAATACACTGGACAGAAATGAAGCTAAATCTAAAATATATAACAATCATTTTGCACATACTAAAGATATATTATAAATATACACGACTGTCATAAAATGGAGGACACATTTGAATCAATTGTAATTACTTATTTTCATACATTCATTTTAAAAAATGAATTTTTTAAAAATAATTTAGCATGGAAATATTTACAAAAATTTAAATATCAAAATATTGCTGTTTATGCCTGTGTATTTAGCTTGACAGAGCTAACTCTTCTCTCTTTGCATTTACAGGCTTTGCAGTTTTAAATCATTCTGTCAAAGTAATCGATAAAATCTATGCACCTTGTACGCTTTTAAAATGAGAAGCCAACCACTCCAAGATGGTGTCTCTGCTAATGTGCCTGGTTGAAGCGAATGGATATCTGTGTGTCTATCTACAAGAGGTACTGTTTGAGTGCACATGACATTACTACAAATTACTGCAAATGTGCAGGTTTTTGCCTGAACCAGTTTCATAATTTTTAATCAAATTACTTATTTAATTATCTGGCCTTTCCACGATACTATTCAGTAGTCAGTAAAATACTGCAGTGTACAATTTGCTTGTGTAAGATTTTCATTTTTGTCATAGGTTTTACATTTTTTTATTATTTTGTTTTCTTTTTAATTAATTTTATTTGCTGGAGTTTGCTTCATTAATTACATTCATGTTATGGTGATAAACAAAAAATGCAACAGTTGGTTAAGAAGGAAAATGAACACTAAAAATGAGCAGCAACTTAAATGTCATTGCTTCAGCAAACAATGACTTAAACAGAGAACTCCTTTTTAAAATGAATACAAGAGGCAAAACAAGCACATCTTTAAGATGTTTCCGAAAACCTAATAAACCGCACAAAAGCAGTTAACAGGCTGGGAACTGAATTCAGGTCCTTGGAGCTGTGACAAAGTAGCACTAAACATTGTGCTATTAATGCCAGCCTTGTAAAATGATCCGTGAACCCTATTTGTGGCAATTATGAAAAACACTAATTATGTAATACTGGTATATAGTTTATAAAAATATGAATGCTGCATACTTGAGTCTCCATTCAGGAAAACACTATTATGCCTAGAACAGTCCAACCATTACAAAGCATGTATTTCAGACAATTTATTTCATTTTATACAGCAACTTCACCATCAAGACATGATTTGAAAGAGCTTTACAAATTGTTAAGTGTATTGATTATGTACAGTATGTACAGTTTTCTTAAAAGAAAAAATTCTGGAACTCATTTTAAGGACATTTGCAAACCTAAAAGTATCAAGAAGAAAGAAAACATTTTCAGCATTTTCACTTGCCTTTTCAAAATAGCCATGTACTATTTAATTTCCACTGGCTGGGCCCACCATTATTTCAGCTTAATGCAATCTTTTATAGTTTAATTTAATCTAATATTTTAGATTATGCAGTAATACTTTAGAAATGAAGTTTTAAATGCTTACTATACTGCGTATATAAATAATTTTTTACTATGTAAAAGAAATAAAGCTTTGTTAAGGTCATGCTAGCAGTAATTGACTAATAAATGCATCTAAGTAGCAAATGCTCTAAAGTGTTACCTATCACTCCTTATTAGAATCCCTGAATGCATGTTGCATATTTACAAATATAATACATAAAAAAATAAAATGTAATACCATATCATTCATTTTATAAAATATCTCTTTTAAAACCCCTTCAAAATGAAGCCTTATTATTCAAAAAATAAAGGCAGGACAGCCAATTCTTCAGTAAAACTTGACAAATAACTTTTTAAATTTAATAGAATCTGTGTTTGTGTCAAAATGTAAACATTCCTTTACTTACAAATTGCTACTAAACTAGGAAAAAAAATAGGCACTCACCATATTTTTTCAAAAATGTGTTTTTTTCTGATGCAGTATATTTCATGTACAAGTGATGCCAGGTCAGTTTTTCACCTCTGAGGTGTTCCCAGACATGTCTAATGTTTCATGTTGATAGCACAAAGAAATAAATAGTTACAGCATTTGGCACCAAGGGTCCTGTTCCCATACCCAAAATGTCTTCAAACAGGGATCTAGGTTCAGAATAATTTTATTGCACATAAAACAGTGAATCATATAAAAACTGTGAAATATAAACAACTTTGTGTAGACAATTTCATGCAACACTAATAAATGGGAGTGAAGACATATGCTTTGTAATATACATACACATTGTATATAGTATATATATTATGCATTATAAAATGTTCATGTATTGCTGCTTGATGGTGACATTGTCAATATAACAGTATATATAATACTTTCGAGTTACAACAGTGTACACTATTCAAAACAAACCTAATTGTGAATTACATAGAGTAAATTGTTTACTTATTCTGAAAACTCTTCTTCTGTACCGCTGTCTGCGTCGGACTCAAAATCAGGCAGGTATTTATCACTTCACACTTCTTTCTTCAGAGATAGCCTCTAAAACCATGCTCAAAGTTCGTTTTGGTCAACTTGAAGCCATTATTTCCAGAAAATAAGTGAAAACGATGCTCTTTGATGCTCTGCTACTGTTTCCTCTTGATGCGCCATGCTTCTTTGAGAGACTTATAGTTGATTACGCACATCCCAGCTGTGTCTCATATTGTTGGAAACAGCATAGTCACTGCCATCCAATGGTATAATGTTTATGAGGGTGTGACCTATTGAGTCTGATGTCCTGGAATTGGGAGGCGGAATTCCAAAGGTGGCCCGTGTCTCATGATTGATACATCATACAATAATGTGCTTGGACTTGTTTTGATAAGGAGAATCTACTGTAAATACTGATTTGTCACTTGTAGATATTTGCTGTTTTTTTTTAAATGATATTCCAGAGCACATGAAAAATCAGAAGAATGATGTAGCACTGTTTTCGATCTTCAGCCTATAGCTTAAGTTTGCTTGGTCGGTGGGAGTGTTCATCTCATTGGTTGAAATTTATTGGTCGTGACCTTTTGATTGATGCATAACACTTGGGTATTCCTTATACAGAACAATTACTACGATTTTTTCACATTTTTTTTGTGAAAATTTATGTAACACCACATGTGCGATTTCATACCAGATTAAAAGTCAACTGTAAATATTGTAACCAATGTTATTATATATATATTGTATTCAATATTGCAATTGTTTACAAGATGCCTTTCTTATGTTTACAATATCTAAGGTAAATGTAATTTTCTTCCTTCTTTCATTCCTTTTTTCTTTATTGCTTATAATGACTTATTAGGCCATGTGTTTGATGCTATGAAAAAAAGGAAATTTGAGTAACATATTTATTTAGTTTAACAGGAAAGGTTGAATATGATATGAAAGTTAACCTGGGCTAAGTGATGCTAACAAATTTGGACTTCTGAGTGGGCCAGTTGAGATCCAGTTGATGATTGCGTTTGTTTTGTATTTATTGCTAAAAGGTTGGATTAATTAGGGTTTATGTAATCAGACTCCAGTAAGGGTCAATCAGACCATTATATTATAAAAAGGTTTATGACTCTTCTGTTTTTTTTAATCCAAAGTGTAATGTACGTTATATGTGATGTTCTAATTTTTTTGTTTTGGTAATTTCCTAGTTTATTGTAATAAAAAATTGTTATTATTGTAATTTTGTTTTTTGAGTATTGTCATTTTGATAAAACCTGTTTCTTTGTGTATTAATTAATATTATAGGTTTCCTGATATGATATTAAATGGTTAGTATTCAACATTTGCAATTTTTAACTGATGGCACATCACAAACATTAGCACAGTTGTTCTGAATCCAGTGACAATGGTGTATAATTGACACAATGCACAAACTGACACTATAACTTCATGAAGTCAAATTAAAGAGAAATATAGGTAATAAAAAGGATAAAAGGAGTACCAATCTTTGTTTCTCAAGTCCATTAAATGTTCTGGTGATTTTTCCTCATTAATGTAGGAAAATGAGAGAATATATTGTGTAAATAAATAACAAATTAACATTAACAGCTACATAGATGGCATGCTGGCCTCAGTGGACCTGAATATGAAACCCCCGCAGTCAAACCATTAGCTACTTCTCTCTGTGACACTCAGTACACCACAATGGGATTAGTACTTCTTTAATTAGCCGTTCTTATTTCAGATCTTTTTTTCTGTTTACATTTTGTTTAATTTGGTTATAATGTTAGTTGTACATGTCCTCTATTGGAATGAAAAATATAATACAATATTTTATTAGCACACGGTGACAAACACCTTGATATTGGTGTGCCAAAATTGATGCTCTTGAGTGAGTGTATCACTAGTGATGTTGTAAGTATTGTAGAATGCAGTTACACTCTGTTAAATTAATTTCAATTAGATTACACCTTTGCACTTAGATTTAAGCACTAGAGTAATGGTCCATATGTTGGATTTGTGCAAAGTGTTTAGGCCTTGCATACTTACAGTATAAGATTGTTGTCTAATATAACTTTTGTATTTCACAATGCAGTGTCTAACAGTACAAACGTTTTTGCCAAAAGAGGAACAGCTACTAACACGCAACACCCTCCATGTAACAGTGAGTGCTACGTATACCAGACATGAAACATTGTATTATATTTTGTTAACCTTATTATTTTTAACACATCAGCGTAACAAAGGCAGTGTATACATTTTTAATGTCCTGGCTTAACAAATGGCACTGAGATGGTATGTAGGTTGGCAACGGGGTTCTAAAGGTTGTTTGTCACATAGGCATTCATGAAAAAGTGAAGAGAGTTCTTGATTTTTTTTATATGACTTGTGTAGCCTAAGTGATGGTTCTGGTGACATGGAAGGAAGTCAAAATAATTCATCCAGAATGTCTTCAAAGCACAAAGTTGTCTTTAAGAGATCTACAAATTATAAGAGACCAAAAACATAATAATAACACCTGAGGCTAAAGACAGTGGTTAGGACATTCTTTAGTGGCTGGAAGATCAACAAGACAACTTGGACACTGTTGGCATAAAGAGAGTGTACAATAGGAAAGCTGCATGGCAACTCTACCTTTTAAAGGCTCTTCAATGTTCAGGTGTTAAGGACATTGTTGGGTGGTAAGTGTCCAGAGCCAAGAGAAAGAAAACAACAGATGATAAAGAAGCAGGAAAAACTTGTGATCAAAGGTCCAACAATAGCCAAAGAACCAGAAGGACAACTAGAAGAAATCATCAATCTAAACCTTAAAAAACAAATGTTCATACCCAAAGAATTCTGAAGTTATCTTGGGTTTCTTACCACTAACATGAATTTGTTTCTTTTATGATTTTTTTAATCCAAAGTGAAGATGCTTGGCTATGTGCATCATCATCTTTTATAGGCAGGAAAAGATGACTCGATACATAACATGGCTTCCATGTCCTGGAAGTCAGGCAGGGCAACAAAAACACTATGGTCATGACTGTGAGAAAAAAATACAAAGTTTAGGTAGCTGTGAAAGTTTTTCAACACAAAATAGTATTGATATGACATCGCCAACACAAAGTTAAATAACACAGATTTCTTCCAAATAGGAACCAGGACATCACCCAGGCAGAGTTATAACATAGGGATGCAAAGACACCAGGCACTACTAGAAGACAGTTTAGATTTACCCAGGGATGCCTGCTTGTGTGGTGAAGAGCATTAAGGGATTTGCGGCAATGTATGTTTTCAGTATTAAATACAGTGGGGCTTGGTTCAGGCTTGTGGGTGCAGGAGTGGTCCGTTGCGAACTTGTGCAACCATTGGATGTTCAATGGGTTTGCGAGCTGATTGCTTGACACATGTAGGCGCAATCAGCTCAGCTGTTCACTAGCATGTTCTTCACTAACATTTTGTAGATTTTATGGCGGAGCACCTCTGCCCAGAAGGTTTAAAATGAGCCAGAAAGAGTGAGAAGGTGAAAAACATCTCTGGAGGAAAAGCAAAAGATAGAGAAAAGAACATGAATGTCAGGATTACGGCAGAGATGGTGTATCAGAGAGGAGGCATGATGGTCAGGGAAGAAGCCCCATGTGGAGCAGTGGCATTCTGGGGGAAGGGTTGCTCCTGCTGAGCAACAAACTGAAGCAGCATCGGCCAACCACTCCGAGAGGCCCCAGTGGATGGCTAGGGACAGTGGTGGGAGAAGGGAGCAGAGCTCATCCCTATGCACTCCAAGGGATAGCAGTGGGAACACAAGCCAGTGAACGTTGACTGCACTTGCCAGAGGGTGTCTCCTGCTGCTCAGCAGACTGTAAGGGTCGGCAAAGAGGAGATGTAGTTATAGCAGGAAGCACTGAGGCTCTTGATTCTTTTATTGACTGATCCTGACAGTGTTTTGGTCTTGATTTTTAACCTATTTAAAAGTTATTTATTTATTGGGATTTTAACCTCCCACTTAATCACTATTTTTATTGTTGATTACTTATTTATTATTTGAAGGAGAACTTGCACTGAACTATTTATCCATCCATCCATCCATTATCCAACCTGCTATATCCTAACTACAGGGTCACGGGGGTATGCTGGAACCAATCCCAGCCAACACAGGGCACAAGGCAGGAAACAAACCCCAGGCAGGGCACCAGCCCACCACAGCTGAACTATTTATTCATTGTTAAACACTGTTTGTGACTAAAAGCACTAAGAACGTTTGCACCATCCGTGCTTGTTATGTGTCGTCATTGCACTAGTGCATCTATCAGTGAGTTCGGTTCAAGGAGGTAATGCCAGCAGCAGGCAACCCGACTTTCACAGGAGGCTTAAAGGACAATCTGACAGGTGGGATATACAGTAGAGTCTACAGTTAAAAGAGTATAATTGGTCAAAGGCTCATTGAAAGGGAGAAAGTAAAGCCAGGAGTGTGTGAGGCAACAGGGAGGCTAAAGGCACAGCCAGAATTCTGCACAAACTAACCTAGGCTACAGCTCAGAGCCCCACAGGCTGCAGGGCCCTAAAATTAATTAAGATGTATGAAAAAATGTTGGTTTTTCTAAAGAAATATTTAAGCCAATAGATCAATCAAGTCCTCTAAAAACTCTTTACTGTTTTCAATGAGATAACATGTCCACTGCTACTTGTATGCACCCCATCATCCCTGAGTTAATGTATCTCCAATTAGTTGCAGATAGTGCTGGAATCAGCTGTTGGACAACATTTACAGAAGTGGGAAAAACTAAATAAAGGCCGTTGGAACACATAGTGTGTAAAGAACAATGCAATTGTTGTGTTAGTGACAGTTCTATAACAATGGCCAGTGACAGCAATCTAGTTCTAGTGATAGTGAAACATACAAAGGCAATGATTTTGCATGAACAGTAAACTCTGAAACTATGTTTGAATGTGTGTTGTGTGACAAAAGTGCTGAGCAACTCTCAAATGTGTTCACCAGGGTTCAAATAGATTTATTATGTTTAAATGAACTATTACAGAATTTCAGCCTATTGTTAAGCTGATAATATAGCATAATAGCTGTAATTGAGACCAGGGTTTTGTGGTTTGATGTCAGTTATGACAAGCTGCTGACTCTGATGTTGAAATGTACTGATCAACAAAAACATTATTTGAAATATTGGACAATACTGGGTAAAGATTACAGGTGACAAACACTTGTAGCTTACTTGCAATTTTAGCTTACCTGCATTTTGTTGACAATATCTTGCATGTTACTAGCACAGTAGAAAGAAATCCTTTTAGAAACTCAAGTTCTTTTCTACACTTTGTACACCTACTGTAAATAGTATGTTATTTTTGCAAACAAAAAAATCACATGGGAAAAACACTTAGTTGGCAATAGCTCTACTGAACAACATGCAAAGGTTTACTGGTACCTTGACAAAAGTACCTTGAGTCTGCAAACTGGTGAAAAACTAATGTCTTTTATTATCATTTTTAACATTTACTTTTTATCTTTTTTTCATTTTTTCTTAGATATAACAAGGTGCCTGCATAATGGTTTTACATATTTTTCCTCCCTCTCTCCTTCTCTCTCTCATTCAAAATAGAAAGGCTGGAACATCTCTTTATTTTCAGTATTTGACATGACATACTGTACTCTGATGGCTATCAAGTAGAATTCTAAGCTTTGGCATTGCAAACTCTGTTTCTGTCTTTCTCTCTCTCTCTTTTCCTTCTATCCTTCATAATTTCAGATGCTAATTCTGTGGTTTTTTGCTGCTATCTATACACCTATTGCTTATTCTTGTACTACTTGCTTTTCTTGTGTATAACCTATTCAAGTCTAGGTGACTCCTAATCTTTGATATTACATACTAGTTTTTCCATGGTTGGGAAAAGTGGGGCTCAAACAGCCATTCTTGCCCAGTGGCCTGCTCCGTGGGTACAGGGAGTGCTTTAGTGTGTCGTCAGGAGATGGGAAACCAACTGTCTAGACAGATAGCTAGATAACATGTGAAAACAAGATCAAAAGGGTAACTAAGTTTAGATTCTCCTTATTTTTTTAGTCCCATCATTTCCGTGATTTTTTTAACGAATAAACTGTACCTTTTGTGATAACATTTCCATTATTTTATGTGTACTTCAATTTGCAGGATGGATTCATTGTACATGCTTCACTAACCAGCTTTGTGTAGAGCAAGAGAGTCAGCAAATTGTAAATTACATCCTGGCAGCACCAAGCACAAGGCAGAAACCAGTGGATGGAACGCCATCTATATTGTGTGTAACTCAGTATTTTAGAAACGTTGCTGCATATACGGCAAAAAAAAAAAAAAAGGTGTGATTGCCTATTTATTTTCCATGATACTGTCATACTACCTAATTTTATTACAATTTTGTTCACTAAGAACCCTGTGTCATTCTCTGCATGTCATGCATATCAGGAATTGTCAAAGTCTGTTGGATGTCA
Source organism: Erpetoichthys calabaricus (assembly GCF_900747795.2). Classification (NCBI taxonomy): domain Eukaryota; kingdom Metazoa; phylum Chordata; class Cladistia; order Polypteriformes; family Polypteridae; genus Erpetoichthys; species Erpetoichthys calabaricus. The sequence goes on along the minus strand of NC_041398.2, from coordinate 75,652,250 downwards.
AGCCAGCCACTAAACTTACTGCAGCAAGAAATAAAATAAAATAAATAAATAAATAAATAAACATCTCTCCTTAGCCTTTGTTTTCAAAACCTGTCATTTCTTGTGACAATTGGAGGCACATTTTGAAGAATAAAGTAGCAAATCAATTTTCCTACTGAGATATTGTGAATTACATATTTTCATTATATTATAAATATAGTAAAAATAAAGTATATAACAATCATGCATCATTGAAAGCCTGCACTGCATACGGTACATTTGCCATAAACGTTTTCTTCCCAACTAGTAATGCTTGTTTAGTCTCTAATATCCCACAACCTTACCTGAAAAAATTCAATCCAGATTAAAGAAGTGCATCTCAAAAACTGTACCTTGTATATTCAGGGAGAGATTATATACGGGTTTAGTTCTTGAAACAACCTACAATGTATATTTTGTGTAAATTAGTATATTAACTGACACTTTCTTTGCTACATGCCTTTTTTAATTACCAAAGCAGCTATTTAACCTAATCTTGCTTTTTTTTATTAATTAAAACTGAACTGCTTTTAAAAGCGGATGCATTTGCATTGCTTCACATACAATATAGACATACACAATATACACATACAAAATTCATGACTGTATGGCGTACTGTTTCAGTAAAACAATTTAGTTTAAAATCCACTTAAATCTCTTTAATGACTTTGAATTTAGTATTGTGTATCCTGGCTGTTGATGTCAGCTTGTAGTTTTTCAATCTCTGCTATCCTTCTGATGCCCCCTTTAAAGAAAATAAAAACTAAATTTCTGCCAGTGTCTGAAACAGTAGTCAGAGAGACCTTTATGGAACTTTCTTGCTGGTTATTACAGGATTAGACAAAATGATGCAATCCACATGAGACAGCTTTTGGAATATTTACCTCACTATAGAAAATGCCACCAAAAAAAAGCAGACTCCTTGTTTAGACCATGGAGAAACATTACTGAAGTGACTGTTGATAAAAACTGTACTTCTAAAAATGATGCGGCTTTAATCAAGCCATCGCCACAGTGTGCTGTACAGATTTGCAAGTTTGAATGGGAGAGGCTTGTGACTGTTTAAATTCAAGTGCAGGGTTATGCATGGGCTTTAACTGTTCCATATAAATTTTGTGACGAGTTTATTATTTTTACCACAATAGTTAAAGGGGTGTGAGTATTGTGGAAAAAAATGTAAAATTTAACAATGTTTATTTGCATATTGGACATAAGCGCATACCACAGAGCAAGAGATAGTGTGAGAGTGGGAGAATTGTGGTGCTTTGACGTCATTAAGTACACTACAGTAATTAGAAGAGGAATTCTCAGTTTGAGATAAAGTCATATCAATAAGCAGCAAGTAAATCAGAATATCATAAAATTATATTGCTAAGGAATTAGTAAAGCAGATTTAATTGTATTCATTTTATAGTAAATGAGACTATAACTTACTGAACAGATGACAAATCAGAAGGTGAATTATTTAGAAATAAAAAACATTTTCATATACCAGAGTAAAGTAAGGGATGTTTAAAACTGCAAATGGAAAAAATGGGTTACATTTTGCTAGCCAGTGACACCAGTAAGACTGTAAACAGGTATGAGTCTCTTGGGTTTGGGAAGGAGTGTGACAAGTTTGCATCTACAAGTACCATGGGTGGATTAAAATATTTGATGCATTGGTTTACATACAAGAAATAATAAAGAGAGACGGTCCTCACTTTGGCAGAATAGTACAAATGTCTGTAGTATTCTCTTGATGGGAGTATCAGTTCTAAAACAGTAAGTCACAGATGAATAGTTAGAATCCATATTTTGAAGTTCTGTGTCATAAGCTGCTTTCTATAATTCTCTTGGCGTAGATCTCCTGTGATGCTCCAAATTCTGGCTGTAGAACTCTGTAAAGCTTTCACTTTCAAGCAGGACTTTTTTGGTGTAAAAAAAACTAAGAAGTGAAAATGTTTTTAGTTTAATCAGCCTGAAAATGAGAATTAATTTAAATTGATTTAAATAGGTGGTCGGGGAGTACAACATGTAACCAAAGTGGTGAAATTCACAGGTTATAACTGCATGATTGTTTGTTTAATGTTTTCTGTGATCCTGATGAAGTTGGTAAAGCTCTGGTTTACTTCACCAAAACAGAGGAAGCAAAGCTGAGAGTCTGATTCATTGGCGCCATTAGTTTTTTGGTTGTTATAGTGTGTATTTTTTATACTTTAGCGTTATTAATAACATATTTTTGCTAGACTGACTTGCTCCTAATTGGTCTATGTCTTCCTGTAACATATTTTGAAATAAGTAAATAAATGAACTAAAATAATGTATAACAAGAAATTTGGAAAAAAGCCACTCCAAATATATTGTACGCATAGTTATTATGATATAGGATCGCATGGAGTGAGGGTGTATCACAGCAGCAGAGATGTGATTTAAGAACTCTGCACAAGACACTAGCCTATCCCAGAGCAAACACAGGCCCACTAAAGTACCGGAGCCAGTTTACAACTGCCTGTCAGCATAACATGCATGTCCATGAGATTTGGGAGGAAAAGATAAAAGAAAAGACAAAGGTGATGAATAAGTGGTAATGAATAAGTCAGGCCATTCCTAAATAAAACAAACCTCCTCTCCTTTTCACATTTATTTTGAGCAATGTAACAGAACATAGCATAAGATTCTCAAACCTGGTTATCCAGGACATTATGGTATGCTGGCAGCATTTGGCGACAGGGTGGCAGTTCATTGCAGAGCCAGTTTACTAACGGGGCTAGCTGTAAAATCAATAAATCACTTAGCATGCATGTCTTTTGATTATGGGAAGCAAACTGCATATCTAGAGGAAAATTCATGCAGACAAGGGGAGAATATGCAAAATCCACACAGACAGAAACTTGGCCTGGGATTCATCAGAAATCAGCACAAACTCTCTGTGCTGCAGTTTTGATTGTTGAAAATATAACATGGATGAGTGAAGTGTATTATTGACTCCATGTGATAGAGACAGTGCTTGAAAATATAACTATGCAATTAAATTGCAGTGTTTTATTTCTTTATATTATATATTTCAAATAGCGTTAATGGTAAAATCTCCGTTGAACATTTTTCTTTTATATGTAGCCATGTATAATTTTAGAATTATGTCTTGTGATCACAGTATGTAAATAGAATAGTTTAATAAATAATATGTTTGCATGACACTTTAGTCATTTGCTTAAGTGCTTTACTCTGAAGGAACAATGTATAACATTGTAAACAGAATAAGAAAGTTATATATTTCCAAAGCTTGTTTTTTGATTCAATTATTTTGCCATCAGTTAGCCCCAAAAAGGCAGAATCAAAGTGAAAAACATCAAATATAAAAGCAGTCCCACTCGTGTTTTACTCATATTTAGCATAGAATTTTCAAAACTTTGAAGTAGCTGCCAACAAAGCATACTAACTGCATATTACTATCATCTAAAAATTAAATATACTCTGCCAAAAGAAAAAAGATGAATAAGTGACAGAATCAAAGACAAACACCCAATACATAAAATACCTCTGATGATGTTTTCTTCTTTTATCTTACACAGAACAGACTACTGAAACTGATTCCAGCAAAGCATAGCCCTGTCATGCCCTTTGAACATTTACTATGATGAGACAGAACAAAGCTTTTACATTTCATTTAAATAATGAACCTAGCTTAAAATATAACTGAAACTCAAGTCCACTGAAAGAGTTAGCATAAACAGATAGGTCACAGGTAAGTAGGGTCTTTGTAGAATTCATTTTATCCAAAGGGATTGTGCTAATGACTAACCTGGGGTTTGTTGTATCTCATTTATACCTGTCAATCTCATGAATCTCAATTCTGATTCACTTTTGGGATCAATTAGGGTTCAACATGATTGACAGAAGAGGAGATTTGGTGGCCAGTTGAAACCATGGAGAGAGTAAAGATCTAGTTGTTTTCTTAAGATCACAAGACATTATTCTGAATCTGATCATACAGTATTAAATAATATTTAAACCTCATAAGCTGTTTATTCTGAAACAATACTGTTTAGGACAACAAAGGTTACACAATATTGTAATGCTTTATTTTCCAGGATTTTCTAATGATTTAATAATGCTTTAATGCCTTTTTCTGCATAGTACTTTGCATTGTACTGGGATGCTTATGATTTTCAAACAAAAGGCATGAAAGAATATTCAGAGCTATTGTATATGTATATATATATTTAAAGAGCTTTTGTAAAAAAACAAATTTCATCTTGGGGACAGATGAAAAGTTTTAAAGGTCTAAAATCTTTCTACAAAAATACAGTTTGAGCTCTTACTATAGAAAACTTAAAAAGCATTACCATAAGTACAGAGCATTATGAAAGTCTTAGTCGTGTATCACCTAGTGACATAATATCATACAAACAAAAAGACACTCACATAAAAAAACACATGGTCTAATATAGAATGCAATCTACTACATAATAAAATACTAAGATCTGTGTGTTCAGTCCCTCAGAGCAATCTGATAGGTTAGTTTGGTGTGATGGATCAGTTTGTCTATGGTGACATGACAAAAGAGGAAGTGAGACACAAGAGAAGGAGTGAAGGTGCATGCTGGGAGTTGCCTTCAAAGATGGAAAACTCAAAACTGGACAGGAGGCGAGAAAGGTGCTTTGAAAATAATTACAAGAGAAGCAGGCTTTACAGGAATACACAAAGGCGAATACAGAGGAAAGGCACTTAAGGAACACGTAGGGCAAGAGATAGCAAATAATTTATTATTTTATTATCTGTCTTTGACAGGTACCATCACTAGTGTTTATATTCAATGCCAGATACTATATGTGTGATTAAGATGCCGTTTTCCAGACTACTATGAGATTGTTATGTGTGGTCCCAGCCATTAGAGGGCATACTTCCTAATTACCTCTCCCTTTTTCCTGTAGGCTTCATGGAGAACAGGCACAAGGCAACTGATATCACTTCCTTTCCATGCACGGAAATCCTGCCTCTTTTGCCTCCAACAATATTTAAAGATGTGCCATTCTATAGAAAATCCACTCCTTAGAGAGACAGAGCTCCTCTGTGGAAGAGACCAATATCAAGATATACTCTGTCAGTTCACCCTAATCATTTTTCCTTCATTACTCATATTTTTTTCATAGTTTTGTTGTTGAGGCACCATAACACTTCATCTTGTTTTTATCCTCTTATATTATAGCATCTATATGCTGTGTACTCTATACAATACAGAACAAATATGCAAGAACACATACAAGCTCAAGTTTATTGACTTTAAACCTTTTCAGAGTCATCAGCTCTCCTTAAGCAAGACACATAACCTGCCAGGGGTCCAACTGTAAAAACTATTTGTAAAATGGCCTAAACTTGAAAGTCATCTGGGAGAAATTTATTAGCAAAATGTATAATAACATACTGTTATTCTCTGCCTACCAAAGCTATCTAAAAGGTAGTTCTTTAATGCTGTGTTTGAGATGAAAAGATAATTATTCATTGCCAGAGATGTCTATAAAGTATTTAGGTCTGAGTTAAAAAAAAGCTTTGCATTGTGAAAATCTGTGCAGTTAGTGTAGGGCTGCATCAGCATGCATATGCAAAGGACAAACAGGATTAAAGGTTACTTCCATGCTAAAAAGGAAAGAGGGTTAGAGACATAACATTTCGGCTGTATAGTCTTTATCAGGTTTCAGCTGAAAAGGAAAGTAATACATATATAGGAGAAAATAAAACCGGGACAGATGAAAGGACAAAAGATGAAAGAGACTAAGAAAAAATGGCCATTAAAGAAAATGAAGGGAGAGATTTGAAAAGTTAGCTGGTCCTGAAGTCCTGGAGGAATGTGTGATCCCATGCTGAGAATGAGCTTAGCTTCTTCTGTTATTCTTTGAAAAGTGTCTTTAAAGTCCTGTGAAAGAACACAAACGGAAAGGTCAGTGTGACTAAAATACACTTTCAGTCTGTGAATGGCATCTGTAATTGGAGATGACATTATGTTAGAGCAGTCCTGACAATTGTCAGCCTCATCTTAGCATCACAGATGACTTGTGCATTAATGGAATGTCACTGCTTGTTTGTTAACAAAAGCACCTTCATTGCCATTAGGTTCTCTAATTGCAATATGAATGCAGTCAATTGAACCGATTACATTACGATTACGGCAAATTGCCATTTTATGTTGACCTTACACCCACACCATACAGAAGCTGAACGTAGCGCCTTGTCAGTTGGTTTATGAGACCAGCACAACTGTTGGATGTTGGAGCTGAAATGTAGCTGAGATATTCCTGACCTGTAGGTAGGGTTCGTCTGCTAGGTGCCTGTTTCCAGAAAGCCAACCATTGTTAAAAACCTTGATATGAACAGGTGTAGTCTGTCTTTCTAATGCCAGGCCCAATTCAGTCCATAGTTCCAAATCAATAGCTCTGGAGAGCCTAAATCAGCTCATAAGCTAGTCATGGACAAAAAAAAATTCTGCAGATCCCAAAAAGCTTATTCCCTTCATATAGAACCATTTCATAATTTTTAAGTATGCCAAACCAGCAATGTTATGTCAAACCATTAAGCTATGAATTGGCTGTAGAGCATGATATTTATAACTTTCTGTACACTGGGAGTGAATCACATCTGTGCTTTTACTTCAGGCAATTATTGACAATAAGGGATTGCATTGGTTTCTAATCATGAGAAGTGATAACAGACAGCTGATATAAACTGAGAAAAATCCAAACAGTTTTTCAGTGAAAATACATAGCATTGGCGCCCCTAAAGGGTAACTAAAATAGAGTCTATACATCATATTCATCACTTTTGAGGTTTAATATATTTGTCACGTCAACACACATTATAGTAAAGGTTCAGTGATATGAATTATTACCATATGAGTGGTCATTTCTCTGCATTTCCCTACATTATGAAAGGTGTTGCTATTTCTCGCTTTCTTTGAAATGTTGTGTACACATGGATCAGAACTGCTGTAAGTATACACAAGTTCTCCAGTTAAGTTTTCTTTAAAAAATCCTGACATTTGCATGGAAAGTTGTATACACATATTTTTGTGTACAAAAGCAGGCTCCAACCCTTGACAGCATACTTTCCAAAGTGGCATGCACTCATACACATCCACTCACACCAGGCAATTTTTTATCTGGAGGAAATCCATGCAAACACATGGAGAATGTTAAAACCCTGCAGAGACAAGTGCGGAAATTTATATTCAGAACTGTGAAGGAGAAACACTAAACACTGTGCTGCCATTCTGCTCCAAAAAGTATTCTATCTAAGTGGACTTTATCCATATATAGAGGAATTTCTGTAAGAAAAGCTTCTCCATATTATATGTAATTTGTACTACCTCTATAATTTGCAGGCCCAAAGTGGGTTTGGCATATGGCCTTATCCCTTTTAAAGCATAAATTAAAGTTTGGACTATTTAACATTATTAATATCACTAACAGATTAGTTGAGTGCTCTTAGTAAAACCTGTCAGTAGCTGGTATCTGCTGTATACTATAATGTTAGCTGTTAAATGACAACAGCCTCATTATTTAGCTTGATCTACATAAGGTCATGGAGTGTGCTGCTACTGTAATTTGAGTCATATCGAAATAGTGGTTTAATTAGATTTTACACAGTTGGTGATTCTGAAAAGTTAACAGGTTATATATTTTTTCTTATAACATTTGAAGAATATTAGCCTGCAGAATTCAATTTTGCCTCTTTCATGTCTCTGTTATGCCCTAGGACTAAACAATTTTTGAAATGGTTGAGCACTTTTTTAATAAATAGATTTGTTAACAATCAAATGAACACTGCAATGAACTTGCATATTTGTAGTCACTGATATTCTAACCTGTTCAGTACATGCTGCTTGAACCCTCAAGAGTGAATGTGCTGCTTTTCACACATTCTGTAAATGCTAAATTCACAAACTGAAGGTAGATTGCAGTCAACAATTAGAACTTAAGGTCTTAATTACACATAATGTGTTGTTTGATAATCGGAAATGTAATATAACACATTGAACTGTTCTTCTAAATTATAATAAAGAAATTAATTAGAACTGATTTGCTGGGACTTAAAATAACTCTCCAACTTTTCTCTTTTTCACTTTTCATGGAAAGTATGTTCTTCATGCTGGTCAAGTCTTAAACTCCATTGTCTGAGTAATTTTTTGATATTTGTAGGCTTTTAATCAAGAAAGATTATAGTTGTTTTAATTCAACTCAATCTGTATGACAATTAAACATTTGGAAGTATTTCTAATATACCTAACATTTGTGATTCATTTCATAAAATTGAGTTAATAATTTATTGTTATATGCATAGTAAGCAGTCACTCACACCGTACAATATAAATGTTACTCGGCATGCTCTTCCGGTCACCAGTATACACAAATTGAACACAAGACAGTAAAATGAACATGTTAATAGTCAATAGACAGTAGATAAGAAAAATGACTCCACAATAAATACAGCAGTGCAATCAATGTAAGCATATATAGTGCAGATATAATGAATATTACTTAAACAAAAATCAGAGACAGCAAGTTTGAAACATATAATCCTAAAAAACGTGTAATACAGATATCAGGTAAATTACTAGCTGGACTGATGTGCTGGCAAAGTCAGATATTGTGATGGGAAGTGGTAATGACTGGGAATCATTCACAAGTCTAATTGCCTGCAGATAAAAACTGTCCCATAGTCTTGAAGTCCTTGATTTCACACTCCTTTATCATCTGCCTGATATGTGAATAGATTGTGTTGGGGTAGGAGCTATTGTTTATAATGCTGTGAGCATTATAATGACTCGGGCATGGTAAATGGCATCAGAGATGGCAAATCTGTTCCTGAAATGGTTTGAACAGTCCTGACCACCCACTATCGTCTTTATAGTCAGTTACGAGCAGTTACCGAACCAGACTGTAATGGCACTGTTAAGAATGCTCTCAATAGTATCCAAATCAAAACTACCAAGAATTCTGGTTATCATATGAAATTTCTTTAGAAAGCATATAACATTTCTCAGACACTCTGTAGAGATACTTTTACTTATTTTTTTTGGTCTGGAGGGTTAAAAATCAAGCATCTCTGACCCTTCTAAGACATGATTTGGGAAAGAAATGAACTGCCAACACTCCAGTTCTAAAAAATAAAGTTAAACTATGACCTTCTAATCAATTAGATCAATTAGATAAAAAAATGAAGAAAGAAAGAAATGATATGCTGACCATGGAGAAAGACTTCTTTTGGAGTATGGAGCAAGCCTGCAAAATTACAGGGATAAGATCCTCTTAGGTGGGCTGTAGCGTAAGTGAATTCTAGAAAAAAATGAAGCTACCTGCTCTGCATTTGTTAATTAAAAAAATAAATCTATATGCTTGAAAATAATTATATATATTTTTTTACTTAATTTCTTTCTTTTCTATGTAATTGTTTCTCTATTTTTTGTAATTTTCTTTTGGTCTTTTTATTTTGCCAACATTTTTGGTATCTGAGATGGTTGCTGGGTCGGGCCCATCTATATTGACTTTCAGAGGGACTAAATTCCTAATGCTTCTTGAGAAAGCCTATGCCAGACTTATCCATCTGATACAGTAGTTCAAACTCAGATCCACAAGCATCAAACTTGAGTTCATCTGTGGAACCATAGACCAACTCTTAGCTTCTGTATGTTTAAAGAGTCATGGGAAATTGAAAGGCACTGTCATGATGCGATTCGTGCAAGATGACTGACTGTTTAATCTTTTGGAAGAACCTTAAAGAATGGGAGGCTCTATGGTTGCTACTGTGTGCTTCCGAGCTTACATTTACAGAATATTTGTGTTTGCATACCTAATGTTTTACCATGGAAGGATTTTCGGGTTACCCTGTCCTAAAAGATACATTATTTGTTATGTAGACCCAAACACATATCCCCAACCACAACTCTGTTCCTGGCTTGGAAGAAGACACAGCCCACAACCGTAATGCACTTGTACTTGTGAAAATGGTCCAACTTTACCTAGAATTGACTGCTACTGTGCTTCACTATCCCTATTGGAGGATGTCGCAATCTATTTTCTATACCCCAAGTAGCAAGACAGAGCCACAACATAAGCAGGGGGAAGGTTAAGATACTTTATTCAGTCATTATAGTCTTTAACATTCTTAATACGCTTAAATGTGCCAAAGGAAAAAACAAATGTATGCGACAAATCAACATACAACCTGCATATTACAGCAGCTGTCATAGACAGTGCTGGCTTACACGTTCAATTTGTGTTAGCTTTCAGACTCTTAAGATTGTATTACTGCAGATCAAACATCTCACAGCATGGATCTTCTGGTGCTTGATCTTTGTTCTTGCTGTTTCTCCTTCTTTCAGTCTGAAATTGATGACAATTTAAAGTTTTTCAGGGACTAGGTGAACACCCCAATGTCCAATGCTATTCAAATAGACCATATCAGCAAGTTTTTCTTGGTTCATGGGTATCATTTTTTATGAAAATTGAAAGTCCAGAAAGTGACCATTACAACTTGACCTTTCTTAAAGTGTAATTTTATGTTTAAAGTTTTGACCTTTCTGTCTTTCTAAACTGTCCTTTTACAATGGAAAGTTTCATTTGTACTAGTTTAACTTCTCTGCCTTTTGTCCTCTAATATTTTCTCTTTCTGTGTTTAAATCTGGCTGTTTTAACAGAGATCAAAAGATCAAAAAAAAGGTAAAAAGTAACAGTTCCCTTAGTTCCATGCTACATTTATTGTATTATCCACAAAATGGTTTTAATAATGTAACAATATCAAGAAAAAGTAAAGAAAAAGAAATAACAACAAGTAAAACACAAATTAACATTCTTGATTGCTACTACTACTACATTATGTAACACACAGTATCAAGTGAGAAGTGTTCGTTGGGGCATTGGTCCTACTAAGAATGCATCTTGTCTCCTCTAATGTTCATTATTTTCAAGGGCAGGGTATCAAAGGTTTAGAGGCTATCTAGTTTGAGCATTTGAGGCTCGCTGCTATTTTTGTCTTGACCTTGTTAGACTGTGATCCCCCAGTGTATACTGGAAAAGTTTAAAGCTGAGTATTATGAAATTAGGATGAAAATTAAAACCTCAAAATCAGAGGTCATAATCCATTCCTGGAATGATTTTGACTAACTGAAATGTAATCAAAAATGATGGGATTATGAGATTCAAGAACAGACCAAAAATAGGTATTAGGGAATAGGCACCACAAAGTTAAGTGAGCACTACACAAGAGGATTGCAGCAAGGCTTTGGAATATTAAGAATGCAGATTTCAGAGATCTTTTTCTGAACTTGTGCTAATGATACCTTTACCTATGTTTGTTATTCATTTCTACATGAAATCTTATTTTACAGTAATATGCATTAGTTTCATTATTATCATTATTATTATTATTATTTCTTGTTGCAGTTGTGTTTTCTAAAGATGAGTAAAAGGCACGGTTGGCGAAAAAGTACAAAGTTAACTGAGAATCAATATTTATAGAACAATAAGTTAAGTGCTTTAATATTGTTAGGCTTTCTTCAAAGAGTTAATCTAAAACAGTACACATATTGATAAATACTATATTAAATAAATTTTAGATTATTGACCATATTAAACCGATTATGCTGCCATCCCAGACTCGACACATATCTTGCTTTCACTTTTGCTGAGACACTCTCTAGCCCGCTGCACCCTAAAAGTTAATTTGTGGAATAAAATATCAATGGATGAATGCTTTACCTCTTAAGGGACATCATAAAAATGAGATGATATACATGTACTGTTATGAATTATCAGGTTAACTTATTTCTTTTTTACCAAAACTATAAATTAATTTGACTGCCTTTTTGCTAAGGTTTCAAATTGTAACTTTTGTTTTTTTAAATTGACAGTTTTTGGAGGACAAACTGTTCAAGCACTGCTTACTTTTTGAAGTTGATGTTATTTTTTTCATTCTTACAATAAATAAGAAAAAACAATTCTGAATCATCCTGGAACTAAAACATTTACACTATACTATTCTTTCTTTTTTTAAAGCCATTTGCTTTTCAAATTGGCATTTTAAACATCTTTTTACAGTCAAATGAATAGCCTTTCTCTCTAACCTTTTTTTGGCAGTGTAACAATTTTTTATTTAAAAATAGTGCAATTAAAAAAAAGTTCATTTAAAAAAAGAATTGAAAGAAATGTCAAAGAAGAAAGTGAAATTCTCAGGAAGTTATGTGCTAAACGCTGTCTTAGCAATAATCAAATAAATCCAGAGTTTTATTACTAGGTACTGCCCATATTGTATATTACAGCATGTTACAGCATTTCGGTATTAACTGTACCACTTCCAATGGCATCATTTTCAAGACTTAAGCTATGAACATGTGAATTTAAAATAGAATATACAGTGCTGATTACATGAGGGCTTGTGGTATGAAGTCGAGTTGATTAGCCGGTGGTAATTAATTTGCTTTACAATTTCTTTTCCATCCACAAGATGTAGTAGAGAGCTACGAGACAAGTTAGGGGCATGTACGCTTGCATTAACGCCCTTTTTTGCAGAGGTTAGCTACTTATTAGGCTTGCTACTTATTTGCTTCCATTGTTCTTAAGAGCAATGCACACATACTGTATATATGTTTGTTATGCAATAATCCATCCTTCCATCCATTCATTTTAACTTGTTTAAATCATATATATGGCCTTTTGTTTCTAAAAATCAAGCAATAAACAATACCTGAAGAAAACTCATTATGATATTGGGTACAGCGATTTTAAAAGCTATATGTGCATTTCATGTAATAAAGAGTTAAAGAATGCACATGCAGCACCATTCAGTCTTTTTAAAATAGCAAACAAGCTATACCATCTACAATGACTTTACTGTATCAGAGAATAACACAAAGGACTACATGACGAATTTTGATAAAAGTAAACATTAAAATAAATCTAATTTATCCTTTAAAAGTACAGACACAACTTGTACACAACACACTACTTTTCTGCATTTTACTTTTCTGTAAAATGATTGATCTGTGCCAAGAACATGATAAAATTCTATCCTTTAATTCCATTTTAGAGATGCTTCTATTTTAAGCATGCAGTCAAAGCCTAGAGTCACCAGTCAGGTAGTTGACATTTCTTTTTAATGGAGGAGGAAACTGTACTTGAAAATGTGTTTTTTATTTAAAAAGCTGTAGCATTTAGCTATTTCTAATAGTTCATCATCCACATTGAAACATCAAAAATGGGAAAATCTTTCTTATTGGGCAAACATGGCTTGCCAGCCAAGAGTATAGTTTATTTACAGAGCTACCCAAAATCGAAATGCCAAAAGAATGAAGAAAGACACAAAACAGACTGCTTTACCTGAATGGAGGAAGTTAAGAACAAGTATATTATTTGCCCCCAATCCCCCAGATAATCCTTAAGCAACAGAAGACGCGAGAGATACGTACATATTAAAAATCCATTAAAAAATAAAAAGAGATCATAGACTTGGTTGACTAGTGAGTCAAATGAGTTCAGTCTGAGTATGTGTTCTGGAAGATGGACTGTCACTCTTGGATTTGACATAACTGCTTTGTATGCAAGAGGACTGGTTCCCTGTCCTGGGGTTGTCCCTGCCTTGTGCCCGATGTTTGCTTGGATAGGCTCTCGCTCGCTTCTCTATAAATGGATGATTTTGGAAATTATGGTCATGACATATGTATTGTAACATGTCTTGAATGGTATAACCTTCCAACCATCCATTTCTTATTAAAAATGACACTAAGTTCAAAAATCCTAAGTGAATAAAAATTGTCTTCTTGGGTAATAATTCAATTTCATCATTTCCTGCTGAAGTCTAAATTAAAACCTCTTTCAAATCAGGTGCTGATCTCCCATTGGCCCTTGCACAAACCTGTAGACGGCTGGGAATTGAAGTCACATGATCACTTTCCCATTTACAGTGCATCCAGAAGGTATTCACAGCGCATCACTTTTTGCACCATCCCTACAGTGAAGCATAGTGGTGGGAGCATCATGCTGTGGGGGTGTTTTTCAGCGGCAGGGACTGGGAGACTAGTCAGGATAAAGGGAAAGATGACTGCAGCAATGTACAGAGACATCTTGGATGAAAACCTGCTCCAGAGCGCTCTTGACCTCAGACTGGGGCGACGGTTCATCTTTCTGCAGGACAACGACCCTAAGCACACAGCCAAGATATCAAAGGAGTTGCTTCAGGACAACTCTGTGAATGTCCTTGAGTGGCCCAGCCAGAGCCAAGACTTGAATCCGATTGAACATCTCTGGAGAGATCTTAAAATGGCTGTGCACCGACGCTTCCCATCCAACCTGATGGAGCTTGAGAGGTGCTGCAAAGAGGAATGGGCCAAACTGGCCAGGGATAGGTGTGCCAAGCTTGTGGCATCATATTCAAAAAGACTTGAGGCTGTAATTGCTGCCAAAAGTGCATCAACAAAGTATTGAGCAAAGGCTGTGAATACTTATGTACATGTGATTTCTCAGTTTTTTTATTTTTAACAAATTTGCAAAAACCTCAAGTAAACTTTTTTCACGTTGTCATTATGGGGTGTTGTGTGCAGAATTCTGAGGAAAAAAATGAATTTAATCCATTTTGGAATAAGGCTGTAACATAACAAAATGTGGAAAAAGTGATGCGCTGTGAATACTTTCTGAATGCACTGTATATAGTTTGGCTGGGGTAGTTTAACTTCTAAGTATTATTTTATCAGCAAATGCTGTTATACTCCTCATTATCACTGAGATGATGCAGAATACAGACAAGCACTAGCATCTGCGTAGAGTTCTCATTTAGTAGTTTCCACCACTCAAACACGGCCCTACTCTGCGAAGCTCTCAAAGTGTCTTTACAGTTTTGTCACCGAAGAGCACTTTTCTAAACTCAAATCTAATAGACGGCAACTTGAGTCTGGCAGTCACTTGTTAGCATAGTTGTGCTTTTCTTTTCATACATTAATTTTTCTAAATGTATTTATGTGGAAAATACAAAGATTCAAATCGATTGTTGCTAGATTTGCATTTCAAAGTCTCAGATTTCAGTCAGTGATCTGTAATAACTCCTATTATCCTTATGTAGATGTGAGAGGGGTGACCATATCAAGCAAACAGGAGGAGTAAATCTTGTTCTTTATGTGGAGTTATAAAGCTGGCCAGTCCAAAACTCTATTCCCCATTCACTAGTATACACAATCCTCGGTTAATCTGATAGGTCTTTAAAATTCAATAGTGCTCCTCTGGTTCAAATATAACCTGTAAGATGGTTTAGTAATTTCATATTTAATCACTGATTTGTGAACTAGCTGTACTGCAGATGTTTATTGAATTCACGTTGCTAGGTTTGTAATTTTTTAACTCTGGATTTCTGCTAATAGATAACAGCTTTGCAATGCTAAGACTCAGGCTGGAAGAAAGCTGTGAAACTGAAATTGAACTCCTTATACTATTATATGGAACACTGTGACTTGAGACTTTGTCTAGTAAAGCAGATTTTCATCTACCTGTCCATCCACTATTGGTCCTGTATAATCTACTTCAGGATCATAGGTACAGTTTCTTCTTCTTTATTCATGGTGGCTCCAAAATCCGTACTAACCCCTACTCTCTCTTCTGTTCTTTTTCCGGTTTTCTGTGGTGGTGATCTGCACCACCACCACCTAATCAAAGCACCATGATGTCCCTGCATTGATGGATTAAAGGCCAGAAGTCCATGTGACGGTCATCATCAAGTCGTTCCATGAAATCCTGAATACAATGAGGACTGATCATTTGTGTTAGGTAGAATGCCTATAGGGGGCTAAGCAGTCTCATGGCCTGGAACCCCTGCAGATTTATTTTTTTCTCCAGCCGTCTGGAGTTTTTTTTGTTTTTTCTGTCCTCCCTGGCCATCGGACCTTACTTTTATTCTATGTTAATTAGTGTTCTCTTATTTTCTTACTTTGTCTTTTTTCTCTTTCTTCATCACGTAAAGCACTTTGAGCTACATTATTGGTATGAAAATGTGCTATATAAATAAATGTTGTTGTTGTTGTTGTTTGGGTGGCATCCTGGCCTGTAATGCTATGTGTTGGATGCTATTCCAGCTCAGTGCACATTCATGCTCACACTCACACCCATAATTACTCACATTAGTATAACTTTGCGCCATCAAGTGTTATCTTTAGGTAGGGGAGCAGGAGTAATCCCAGAAACAAAAACTGCAGACTGGTTACAGATAGTTCCTGTTTACTCTTCAGTTACAGTATGTCATACTCTTTTTTCTTATAAGAAAGGTGTGCTGAGGGCATAATTCTCAACAGGAAAACATTTTAATTCAAAATAAATTATGATCACTCCTAGTTTGAATACCTCTTCTCTCCTTAAATTAACTAAAGGATTTCACTCAGTAATTTAAAGTTGATTGAAAATCACGGGGGCGGCACGGTGGTGCAGTGGTAGCGTTGCTGCCTCGCAGTAAGGAGACCTGGATTCGCTTTCCGGGTCCTCCCTGCATGGAGTTTGCATGTTCTCCCTTTGTCTGTATGGGTTTCCTCTGGGTGCTCCAGTTTCCCCCCACAGTCCAAAGACATGCAAGTTAGGTGCATTGGCAATCCTAAATTGTCCCTAGTGTGTGCTTAGTGTGTGTGTGTGTGTGTTGGCCCTGTGGTGGGCTGGCGCCCTGCCTGGGGATTTGTTCCTACCTTTTCTGCCCTGTGTTCGCTGGGATTGGCTCCAGCAAACCAGCAGTGTTAGGATATAGCGGGTTGGATAATGACTGACTGACTGACTGAAAATCACGGTTGCTAAATCAGATAACAACCTTGGTTGTTAAAGAAGTTTGAATGCAATACAGTGATCCCTCGCTATATCGCGCTTCGCCTTTCGCAGCTTCACTCTATCGCGGATTTTATATGTAAGCATATTTAAATATATATCACGGATTTTTTGCTGGTTCGCGGATTTCTGAGGACAATGGGTCTTTTAATTTCTGGTACATGCTTCCTCAGTTGGTTTGCCCAGTTGATTTCACACAAGGGACGCTATTGGCAGATGGCTGAGAAGCTACCCAACTTACTTTCTCTCTCTCTCTCTTGCCCTGACTTTCTCTGATCCTGACGTTGGGGGTGTGAGCAGGGGGGCTGTTCGCACACCCAGACGATACGGACGCTCGTCTAAAAATGCTGAAAGATTATCTTCACGTTGCTACCTTCTGTGTGCAGCTGCTTCGTGAAGCGACATGCTGCACGGTGCTTCGCATACTTAAAAGCTCAAAGGGTACGTATTGATTTTTGACTTTGTTTTTCTCTGTCTCTCTCTCTCTCCCTGCTCCTGACGGAGAGGGTGTGAGCTGCCGCCTTCAACAGCTTTGTACCGGCGGTGCTTCGCATACTTAAAAGCCAAACAGCCCTATTGATTTGTTTGCTTTCCTCTCTCTCCTGACGCGCACTCCTTTGAAGAGGAAGATACGTTTGCATTCTTTTAATTGTGAGACAGAACTGTCATCTCTGTCTTGTCATGGAGCACAGTTTAAACTTTTGAAAAAGAGACAAATGTTTGTTTGCAGTGTTTGAATAACGTTCCTGTCTCTCTACAACCTCCTGTGTTTCTGTGCAAATCTGTGACCCAAGCATGACAATATAAAAATAACCATATAAACATATGGTTTCTATTTCGCGGATTTTCTTATTTCGCGGGTGGCTCTGGAACGCAACCCCCGCGATGGAGGAGGGATTACTGTATACTAAGTCTTCCCATCATTTTGAAAAATGCATTTCATTTGTGATCATTTGTGTTTTTATTATGCTTAATGTACTAATGTGCCTTGGTCACTTCATTGTTTTTTCAAAATGTGTTTTCAATAGCAAGGTGCAAGGTACTTCTCATATATGTGAGAAACAGTAGTATTTTTTTGCATAAAATTTCTGGTGGGGCCATATCAGAAGTTTTCTATATGTGTGGAGGCTTCTCTTACATAAACATCAACTAAGTAATAATATCCCTTTTGCTAAATTCACAAAAATAACCCCTTTTCACAAAAATAACAATGGGACGTTGTTGCCTGGTGTGTCTCGATTGGCATAAGTTAATTTTGATACCTTCTTATATTATTATCATCACACAAAATACAGCCTTACAGATCTTAATCCTACCTAGTACTCAGGAAAAAGCATTGGCAATGAACCGCCTAAATTGAAACAATATAATCTCAAGTTTAGAATCGAATGCTCTGAGGTGGAAAAGGAAAAGCCACAATAACATGGAAAGAACAAACAGGCCAAACACAACTTGACTTGAACTATACGTTGTATGTCAGGTAGCAAGACTAACTACAGTGTGGCAAGATGTTCAATTGAAAAGACAATTCTCTACATATATATTTTCTATATATTCAATGCAATATTTTATCTTCAAAAACATTTCTTTTCAGAATATGTGTCTGACATAGCCAGCCTGTTTTTGGAATGCTTGGGCAAGCCTTTTGATCCTGCTTTGCTCCTGTGTGCAGCCTGAACTTTTTAGTTTTGCCTTGGGTATTGAAAGAAAGACCCCTTTAAAATGACGCATTGATTAATTTTTTGTGACGCAATTTAATGGGTGCATAATCTTGTACCTGTATATCTCATTATTTTGCAATAGTCATCATCATTATCGTGAATTACTTTAACAACATTTCTATAATGTAATTTAATACTTTGCTATTCAACAAAGGTTTTAATTTTATGAAAATTTATTTGCTTTTTTGCTTTCAAGTATTTGATGTTGAGAGATCTTTTAATATTGTTCTTTGGTGGTTATACTGTATGATAAATTATTAAGTTGACAGAGCTTTACTTTATATGATTTTTTGTCCTTATTTGATTGACATCATCATTGCTGGTGCTGGTACCCTAATACATTTTGAAACACAGTGTCTACTCTCCCTCTCTCCCTTAGATGAGACTTACTGGAGACCTTCTACTTTCTTGGCCACCCCTACACCATTGATGCCACTGTTCTGATATTCCATAGCTCCTTCAATGTTTCTTCAATGATTTATTTTCTATTATGCACAATAACACTGCCAGCTCCACATCACACCACTCACTTGTGGACAGAGGCAATACTATCTGTACTCACATTGCCCAAAATGATAAGCCTATGCAACCCCAGATTCTTCTAAAGAATCCAATCAACCTCATACCCAGGTCCATGGATTTCAGCAGAGGAGTGAGTCTTACAAGTCCTGCTCTTTAAGTAATACATCACCTCTCTTGCTGTATCTCACTCACCCATACTCACACAAACACACACACAGACATGAACGCATCCTTTTCGCAGCTTCTTAGGATGGTTCTGCCCCTACTGACAAGAAATCTTTCTCTCCCAGCCCCATTCAATTGCACTTCTAAGGTGTGACAAAAATGCTGGCAACTACAGTTTACACCCTTCAAAAAGTCTGATAAACTGTCTTAACTTACTGGTTACATTTCAAGAGTGCACATTTCCTTTACGTCCTCACCCCACTTCTTATTTTGCAGTTGCCAGATGTGTAGATTTTCCAGCAAATTGGGCAAGTTTTAAAACTGTTCCATGAGTAAAAAAAAGCAATTTGGTGGGGTGTGTTTTTTGGGCATCTCATGCTCTAAACCAAACCTCACCACCCACCACCACCACTGGTCTAGTAGAGTGATTGAATCAGCAAGGGGGACAACCCCCATTCTTCATTGCTTTATACGTATAACATAGTAAGACCAAGAGGGAAACTCTTTGGTGGCATATAAATACATCATTGCGTTCAAAACTGCAAGGGGGATCATCCCCAGTACACCCTAGCCTTCCCAGCTCCCTCTCTTCAATTTAATATTGTGTATTATAGTCAACATCAGTACTTTCCATTAGCCAGGTTTTGAGCTTTAATTCTACTGGGAATTTTTGCGGGACTTGACAACCCTGGCTTTGAGTGCGTCTGCTGAAAATGCTGAATGGTTCTTCTGTTAGAATGGTTTTGCTGAAGTGATTTTGTTTGAATAGTAGATACTAATGACACTAACCACAGCTACAGAACAGATACAGTAAGTAACGTAATTCAGCTAAATAGGTAACTTTAGCTAGTCAGCTGGTGTAACTTGCGAGTTAAGTTTAGAGCCTGCCTTCCTCACCAGTTTGTCCTAGCGTGAGGCGTCCTTCTTCTTTATGCTGCCTCCCCAGCACACCACTGCGTAGAAGAGGGCACTCGCCACAACCGTCTGATAGAACATCTGCAGCATCTTATTGCAGTTGTTGAAGGATGCCAGCTTTCTAAGGAAGTATAGTCAGCTCTGTCCTCTCTTGCACAGAGCATCAGTTTTGGCAGTCCAGTCCAATTTATCATCCAGCTGTACTCCCAGGTATTTATAGGTCTGCACCCTCTGCACACAGTCACCTCTGGTGATCATGGGGTCCAGGAGGGGCCTGGGTCTCCTAAAATCCACCACCAGCTCCTTGGTTTTGCTGGTGTTCAGATGTAGGTGGTTTGAGTCGCACCATTTAACAAAGTCCATGATTAGGTCCTATACTCCTCCTCCTGCCCACTCCTGATGCAGCCCATGATAGCAGTGTCATCAGCAAACTTTTGCATGTGGCAGGACTCCGAGTTGTATTGGAAGTCCGATGTATATAGGCTGAACAGGACCGGAGAAAGTACAGTAATGTTTAGCTACATTACATAAATTACATGTAAGTAAACCCCTGTTTTTGGAGGTGAGAGTCTACTGTCATAAATAAACTGGGCAGCAAAGCATCCAGAGAGGAAAACACAGGTCTCTTTATGGATCCCTGTGACAAACCACCACAATATAAAGATGGTATTTTCTTCAAAATTAATCTGGGATTATGGGATAGAGCTTACATGAAGATATATATTGACAACTAACAAGTGGATTTTTTAATATTTTTTGACTGATAGAAAACATAAATATATTTAAAGCATGGTTGAAAATAAAATCTGCTTTGTGGTGCTGTCACACACGTGCGCATGGGAGGCAGCTAAAGAGCTTGAGTAAGGGCAATTCCGAATCAGACCAGGATGTGACAGAGTGCACCGACTCTTTTTCTCCCTTTCCTGCAGACCATTTACGGGAGATTCCACCTAGCCCTCTTGACATCACTTCCAGGTCCGAGCCTATGGAAGAAGACCTTGCTGGCTCCGGCCCCTGTGATGTCCCGTCCGGGCTCGAGCCTATGGTTGAAGACCCTGATGAACCCAACCCCTTTGACCTCACTTCCTGTCTTCCCCTTTAAAAGCCTCCACCTTTTCCCTATTCCCTCAGTTCTGTTTTGGACTCAGTTCTGTGCACAGCAGTGCTATCATTTATAACCTCAATTTGCAGCCAGGAAACCAAATATACAGGTGGCTGCCCCAAACCTTGCTATGGCTCTTTGTGGAGTTTGTGACAGTGCTTTATAGTTACATTAGACCATTAACATTTTTCAATTCATAATTCACTCTTAATTATATATATATATATATATATATATATATATATATATATATATATATATATATATATATATATATATATACTGCGGTGGGTTGGCACCCTGCCCAGGATTGGTTCCCTGCCTTGTGCCCTGTGTTGGCTGGGATTGGCTCCAGCAGACCCCCGTGACCCTGTGTTCGGATTCAGCGGGTTGGAAAATGGATGGATGGATATATATATATATATATTTATATATATATATATATATATATATATATATATATATATATATATATATATATATATATATATATATATATATATATTGTTATGAGATTACAGATTACAGTTAGTAATAAGTGCAGTATTTATGAGTTACTGCAGATGATTCCTTCAAATAAGAATTTGACAAGTTAGAAAATTAATAATCTGATTTCTGCACTCTTTAATATAATATTGCTATGATGTAATCTTAATATTATATTAATAGCTGGTTATAGCTTGTAATTTTCCTATGTTGTATACTTTAAGTGTGCCACCCCACAATATTCATTGGCCCTTCTGGCCATCCCACTAAAAATCTTCTGGATGTAGTCCCACCATAATTTTTGTACCAAAATGCCACTGATTGTAGCCTAAAACATGACATTGGCATTTATGTACACATTTGCCTTGAACGGCTTGTTCTTTTAATAAGCCAGAATAGTTGGAAAGACTAATAAAGATGGCAAGTTAAATTAAACTTATTACCAGCATCAAAGAATAATAACAAGAGATACATGTTCAATAATGTACCTTTCATTTGTAAAACATTTAAAACATACAGGCAGAGTCATCTTGCTCTGTTAAGCTTGATAATTATGTGTGAAGTGGGCTTTCCATTTGCTGTTAGCTTTAACAAGGGAAATAACTAAAGAATATAAACAATGCCGAGAAACAATTAAAGCTTTTAAAATGAAATGAAGCAGAAAACAAGTATTTATTTGTGAAACGCATGTTTCATTTTGTATAGGCTTTGAAGAAAAAAAATACTAATGAATTTTCTAGTTTTGAAACATTTCTTCTAATTTAAAGTGTCAGTTTTTTTTTTTCTAAATTATGATTCTTTTGAGAGTTGTCAGTTTTGCTGTTCAATTCATTGTATGCTTTATTCACTTATGCTTTTTAGGAGAGCAGATGTTGCATAATACAAATAATGTGGCATCTCTGCTTGAAGGAGGAGTCATAGAACCAGCTAGGAAAGAAGCCATAAGTGGTAGTTTCATAAGAGCAATGCGACTAAAGCATCAAAACTAAGATGAATGTAAATAAAGGCACCTGAGCTGCTGTACTAATTGGTATTGAGTGTATCCATATTGTTCTGAAACAATTTGTAAATTTGGAAACTTTCTTATCTCTTAATGCACGTTCATTAATTCCATTGCAGGCCTTAATCACACACATGTGCGAGCACGTACTCATTCATAGTGGGAGTCTTTAGAAATGCCTAACACTCTAACATTGAATGCCTCAACAGAAAACCCAGGTAGACGTAGGAAAAATGTGCAAACTGCACGCAGCTAATGTGCTGGGATCTCAATGCAGACCTGTGACGCAGTTACACTAGCCAACATTATACCCTGCTAAAAGTGCATATCCCCCAAGAAAAAAAATTGTCTACATTCCCCTAAAGGCTAACATGAAATGTAAAAATTTGCTCCAAGTTAAAATACCAGAGTGATGGGATTGATTCTTTGCTTTTACAGTATATGGTATAGTGCACCTTATATTTTACAGTTGATTTATCCATTTGATCAATTACAAGGATTATTTTTCAAAATAACTTAAAAAATGCAAATTCACTATATTGTAGTATGAAGCACCAGCAGCCACTGACCTATGACAGAGATATGGGACTCATTTTAAATTTGCAGGTCTCCTCAAAATATGTTAGATTGCACTTGAAAACAGATTTGGATATGTGTGTGAGAGTTCCCCGCATGTCATGATGGGCAGCTTTTGTTAATTTTATATTCATATTCTGTTTTCATTAGGGCCAAGGTTCATGTTCATTCTGGGATTTTCTACCTCAATGAATTCATTTTTGACATGGTTTTATATTTTTCTCTCTTAAAAGTTGTTATTTATCCTATTAATTTGATTATTTGCAGGCAACACAGCCACAGGGGATGCACAAACCAGTGTGTTTCTTCGTGCTGGTCCCAAGCCTGAATAATTTGGGAGGGTTACATCAAAAAGGGCTTCTGGTGTAAAATTTTGCCAGATCAATATGCGGACAGCAATGCAGATTTTCATACCAGATCAGTCAAGGTCCAGGTTAACAATGGCTGCCACCAGTGCTATTAGCCAACAGGGTGCTGACAGAAATTGGGCTACTGTTGACCGTAGAAGAAGAAGAGGAAGGTAAAGAGAGTGGAAGTGAGGGTAGGAACTTTCAATGTTGGCAATATGACTGGTAAGGAAAGAGAGTTAGCTGATATGATGGAGAGAAGGAAGGTTGATATATTGTGCGTGCAAGAGACTCAATGGAAGGGGAGTAAGGCCAGGTGTACCGGAGGTGCGTTCAAATTGTTCTACCATTGTGTGGATGGAAGGAGAAATGGGGTAGGAGTTATTTTGAAGGAACAGTATGTCAAGAGTGTTTTGGAGGTGAAAAGAGTGTCAGGCAAAGTAATGATTATGAAGCTGGAATTTGAAGGTGTGATGATGAATGTTGTTAGTGCATATGCCCACGCAAGTTGGGTGCGCAATGGATGAGAATAAAGATTTCTGGAGTGAGTTGGATGAACTGGTGGAGAATGTACCCAAGGTAGAGAGAGTGGTTTCTGGAGCGGATTTCAATGGACATGATTTTGGCTTGTCATTTTTGACCTTGTCTCATTCTCCTGGTCCTTCTCCATAATAATATTTTTAATAATTTAACACTGCAGACTACTGTACAGAGGGTAATTGCATAACAGAGAGGGAAAGTAATTGTAGTTTTACTAGATATGATGGTGAAAGTAGCAGCAGCACAAGCAATATGAAAATAAAAATCCAAAAACCAGTTTAAAGAACTGTATCGCATATTTTTTATAGGGAATAGCCTCTGACTTTTCGAATGCCCACCTGAATTTTGGGAAGTAGGATAAAACATGATTCAGGTGATATACTGTACCACCTCCTGGTAATCTTTTATATCTGCCCTTTTGTAAATACTCACTCTGGTGACATTAGAGAAATTGTTTCTTGGATATGGACACTCTGCTGGCCCTGTTTTTTCCACACCATTTTCAGTGATAATCACATGTCTAGAACTATAATGTGTATATTGACAGGAACTTTAGAATGCTGCAAAAAACATTACTATTCTTATTCTAAATATGTGTTGTGGACATCCCTAGTCATATCTGTGAAGAGGATTACTTGTGTTCTGTTTTGAATATTGTATTTACACCACTTTTTGACACCGATTCTATGCCCAGCCTACTTGGAAGAGGGTCTCTCTCTGAATTGAAAAGATTTCTTACATTTTTGTTCCCTACAATTTTTTTGTTTTAGAATTTTTGGCTGTCAAGAAACATGTCCTGTTAAAGCCCATTAAGGTATTCCTTGTGTGATTTTGGGCTACACAAGAAATAAATTGTTGTTGTTGGTTTTGTTTGTTAATTTTTTGAAGTTTTTACTTATATCTGTAGATCAGAGTGATTTGCAGAGTCCAAAAAATACACTCAGTTTAACTGCAAAATAAGTTTTGGATCGTAAAGGGCAGGGTTTGCAGAGATAATGGGGCACAGTCGGTTGGTTTCCTGGGGCTTCTTCTCAGAACTGTGGAGAAAAGAGAAAAGACAGCGACAGCATCCCCTCTCACTGCAGGGTGGTACCACATACCTGAACAGAGCTTGCAAGGTGGTATTCAGACTTGCATGGGTGACACATACTATATTATTATTCTGGCATTCATTGTTTTGTGTTTTATTTTATGATGGTTGCTGTAATTTTGTATCTATTTTTGTGGCCATGTTGTTTATATTTGCTAAACCTGTTTCACTGCGGTGGGTTGGCACCCTGCCTGGGATTGTTTCCTGCCTTGTGCCCTGTGTTGGCTGGGATTGGCTCCAGCAGACCCCCGTGACCCTGTGTTCGGATTCAGCAGGTTGGATAATGGATGGATGGATGTTTCAGGCAATGTGATGCAGTGATCTCTGCCTATATTATATGAAAACACCCAAAAGCGTGTATCTAAATACTGCAGTCAAACATAATTGTTTCAGAACATATTATGGATATTAAAAACAAGGAAGTCACAGGATTTTTGTTAATATTCTGTTTAACTGCAAATTTCATTTAGTACTATATCTCTGATTTTGTTGAATTATTTTCTGTGACTGTTCTCATATAAGACTCTAGCCTCTTCCTTTGACAACAATATTGCCTATTGTTTGGGCGCTTTCATCTCTCAGTTGTACTTCTTTGCTTTAGCCCTTGGGTGACCTTTCAGAGATCTTAACAATTTTATATCATTCATGTTTCATTTTTGTATGACTCATATTCAAGAGGAAAATGTTCTTTTCACAGTTTACTTTTAAAAAGGATTTTTTCTTATTCAAGCAGTTCTAACATTGTAACAACAAGTCCCAATACACTAAATATATATAAACTAGCTGCAAGTGGTCTTTGGAACAAAAAACAACCCGAAGACGCCCTAACAGTTTTACTATATTTTCGTGAAATTGGAGAGGTATTAGCTAACTCTTAAGAATTATCCAGTGTAGAGAACTTGGGCCTACCTTGTATTTGCTGCCCCACTGGCTTTTGTAAGAAGACACTAGCAATACCATATCTTATCTGTATCGCTGGCAAATGAGTCCTATCAATCTTTAATCCAGAAAATACCTCCAGATAGACAATGTTTTTAGTGAAAACTTCAAGCCTTGCCCTCTGTTGCTGGGGTGTTTCACTTGCATATTGTTCAGCTGTGCCATTTGCTTCATTTCAACATTGTATTTTTTCATCTGTGTCATTAGCACAATGTTTTTATTGCATAGCAGCATTTGTTGGACACAGGTCTTTCATAGCAAGCACTTAAAAAATTTAAAAGTTCATGCGTTTTCCATCTAGAGGCTGCGGTTGAGCAAGAGCAGAGTGGATTGCTCCAAACACACACACACACATACACACACACACGCACACACACGCACACACACGCACACACACACGCACACACACACACACACACACACACACACACACACACACGCACAGGTCTTTCATTTATATATGTCTAATTTACAGTAGCACAATGAGAAAACTTGTCCTTCTATTCAAGCTGCATAGCTAACATTTACTGCAGCTACTCTGATAGGAAACTTTGTTTTAAAAATTAAGTCCACTTCCATTTTGATGGTAATAAAACATGAAAATTGTAAATAATATATGAAAAATAACTTGTTTTTTCAAGATGCTGGACAGAAAGATATAAGCAATCATTAATCCCATATATGTTGTGACAGATAAGGGGCACTGTCGTCCCCTTGAACCCTCAGACAACACGTTCTGACACCAGATAAAAGTCCAATAATGAATTTAATATTTCTATAATGTGCACAAAGCACCTCCACCACCACAATACTCAATAAATCAATACAATAATAACAATAATCACAATCCTCCACTCCCAGCAGCTCAGTCACCCTTCCTCCCAACTCGGCTCACTGCTGGGATCTCCCCTAGTCTTTTGAAACTCCTCATCATCATCGGATCAGCAGTCAGCCATGACATAAAAAGTATGCCAAAAGTGTGAAAATACAATTAAACAATAAAATAAATGCAGTCTAAGGAGAAATTTAAACATAAACTGACAAATTTAAAGGAAGAGAAGGATACACAGTTAAAAATATCTACTGGATGGACTGGAGTGTTCAGGGTGACATTTAACGTGACAGCTTAATCTACTATTGCACAAGTCTTATGCTTCTATATGGCACAGGAGCATCTTGTAAATGTCTCTCTACACAGCACTGCAGAAGAATGAATATAACATGGAAAAGTATGTAATTGGTAGAAAATACACTTAAACCTTAGCTGAAAGCATTAATTTCATTGTGAGTTAATGGAAGAAGACTTCTCCCTGTTTAATGGATGTGTGGAGTGAGTGGGCTCTTGTATGTCTATTACATCAAGTCTGAAAGCGTTTTCATGAATTTAGATATCTGTGTACAAATGATGAGTCTAGATGTCAATGCCTTGTTGAACAACAATTGTACTAATAATTATGCCTGTTTGGTGCTAAATGTTATTTATCATTGAACATAAATAAAATAACCTCAAGTAACAAATACATATTGTAGGATTCATAAAGCATAAAGAAAATGTCATTATAAAATAGAGATATATGAACAACTGAGCTCTGCCTTTGGTATACCTGTATACAACAGACTAAACTATTTAAACTCCGTTCAATAAATCTAGCTTCATACTGAACTGTCATCCATTACCACAATCACTTTTCTCATTTCCAGAAATATCGTAACATTTTAAAAATTGGATTGTCACATTTTAAAAATAGCTTTCATTAGCACGTTGTTGTCAGTTGATTTTTTTTTCTCACACTTGGATCCTTATAGTTTGATCTACAGGGTGCATTTGTAAAGCACATTTCACATTAATTAAATATGCAAAGACTATGCACACAATTAATTTCTTGAATTTATCATTTGTAAAACTGGAATAAGTGTCTATATTATAACATTTTTCTGAAAGCCTGACTGTTGGCTGTCTGAGGAAAGAAAAATGGAGTAATATTATTTAACTTGGTTACATTAATAATGCACAGGGCAGGTGGTAATATGCTTACATTGTTAAGATTTACTCCTGTCTCAAACCACAGAGACATTTGATAAAGAATACTTTAGTTTATTATAAAAGCCTTTTGGCTTATTCCACCCATCAGAAGAAATCTGGGTAACAAAACTACTAGTATTTCTGATTTTTTTGGGTATTTTTTTTCATTTGTGTATTTGAAATGATGGCAAGGTCTGTTGTGCCTGGATCTACCTTATTCATGTACAACCAGCATTATATACTGCAGTTCCACTTGCCATCTTCAGACCAAGCCCAGACCCACCCCCAAGCCTGAATGTAGTGGTGGGTCCTGGTAAAGCAATATTGAGCAAAGTCTGACAATAATAGCAGACTTAATACTGGATTCCACTTTGTGCACTCTTTCATCTTGCACTAGTTTGATATGGATAAACATACCAGAAGCACAAGACTACTGACAACATAGCTCTTAGTATTCTTGAGACAATCAAGCTGCATCACTTTGCCAAGAAGTTCAAAATATGCATCAGTTCTATCATTATGATGGCCACAGGCTTATGATGTACACCACAAGAGATTGGGGCACCTGTGATGTTTCAGTCAGCATTTCTTCACTGGCTGGGGTTCAAAGTTGTGTTTATTGATTGGTTTTATCCAATTTTGTACCATTTATTTACTGTATATTAATGTTTTATTAGTTTATTATGTACACTATTCTTTGTGCTTATCTGATTATGTTGCGTGTTTTGTAGAAAGTCCCCCAAGGGGCGGGGCCACCTGCCAGTCACCGCCAGGAATTGTCCTCCACCGTCTGTATTGGAGGTCCGTTTATAGTTCCTGGAGGTTCATTTCGAATGCGCCAGGGAACGGAGTGTTATTTGTGTTTTGTTGTGTCTTATTGCTATTTGTGATTTCTGGATTTTTGAACATATGCTCTGTTTTTGACTTCACCCTAGGATTCTGTATTGAGACTTGGTTTGCGGTGGATTGCCTTGTCTTCTCAGGCAATTCCGTTTGTGCTCATAGGAGCTTTTTGGACTACAGAGATTTTTTTTAAATAACCCTTTTATTTTATAAAGATTTTTCTGGGCCTTTTTTTTGTATTTAGTCAGGGCTTGGACGGTATTTCACTCCTAGTGGGCAACTTTTGAAAGTATTTTTGGGTTTTCTGTGCTTTTGAGACTCTTAAGTCACAACAGGGCACTAGCCTGGTGAACCCCATTTTATCATTGCAGTAAAACTAAAAACAACGGAATGTGCTCTATTAGCCAACAACGCCACTCTGCATGAGCTTAAATACTGATGGTTTCTGTCTTGCCTTGCAAATGAGTCCAAATGATGACCTTCTTCTTGCTGTCTTCCATGTTATATACTTCTATTCCAGGAAGGGGTGGAGC
The DNA here is from genome assembly GCF_900747795.2 of Erpetoichthys calabaricus. Taxonomy (NCBI): domain Eukaryota; kingdom Metazoa; phylum Chordata; class Cladistia; order Polypteriformes; family Polypteridae; genus Erpetoichthys; species Erpetoichthys calabaricus. The sequence continues at coordinate 75,622,613 of NC_041398.2, read as the reverse complement.
TTATTTTGTGAGCTTGGATAGGCTATGGTCCTCTGCTGGAGCTGTAGATGAAAAGGGAGAAATTATTAGCGTTAACACCATCTCTCATCCCAAGGTGGTACAGTTTACTTTGGTGGAGCCCTGAAGGTGTCCCCTAGGAGCACATGTGTGACAACATACATCAAATGTACCTAACTCCGGTACACATTGGGTGCAGGTTTTCATTCCAACCAATTTCATAAATAGATTCCAGGCCTAGCAGATAATGAAACTTGGTATTTAATTAAATGTCTTGTTAGTGCTTTCATTTTTCTGGGACAATTCTTTATCACATTGTACATTTTCATTTTCTGCATTATTTGTATACTTTATGGTTAGAAACAGATTTGAACTGCTTTAGTCCTTCCATTCTCTCATTTATTTCAAAACAGTTCATTAACACAGACAGTTCATGATGCATTTACAAAGGTTTAAATGGGAACACGTGGGAATAGCTTCCTTTGTCATTTGCACATCATTATTAATTTGATAGCTGCTTGAGAAAACAGACAACAAGCAAAACCTAAATGCAGGTGTTTAAAACTAAAATACTAGGTGGGCTGGCTCCCTGCCTGGGATTTGTTCCTGCCTTGTGCCCTGTGCTGGCTGGGATTGGCTCCAGCAAACCCCCATGACCCTGTAGTTAGGATATAGCAGGTTGTAAAATGACTGACTGAATAAAACTAAAATAAGCAATTAAGAGTTGTGAATCATAACAAACGAGTTATCTAAAACTAATCTTAAAAGACATATTGGTTTAGAGGTAAATAAATGGATTCTAATTAAAAATATGCTTAAAGCAAAAGCCTGCAGCCACTGCAGACCTCCAGGACCAGAGCTGAATACCCTTAGTATATATAGTAAATTTCATGGCAAGCAGATTGCACTAAACAGAAAATTAATTTTGGTTGGGAAGATTGGTAGCACCTATACAACAATTCTAACAGCATTAACTGCATAGACTGCGACTCCAATGACTTATGTCTTTTCATTTTATTCCGTATCTCATTAGGGATCATTCTGTTATTTGAAACTGTGTTTTAAATGTGTGATCTGCTTTGGTTACCAGAATAGCAGCTTATTTTTAAATACTCAACATTTCTCAGAGGAAATATATTCACATTTATATATATAAAAAATATATATATATATATATATATATATATATATATATATATATATATATATATATATTCACATTTTTTCATTATGTACAGAAGTCTGATATCAATGTCAATGTTCAGTGCTTATGTCAATACAGGGTATCATTTGGGAACATTCATTTGAGTTCAAATGTTAATGGAATGTATCTTCATTAATCAATAAAAACTGAATGATACCTTTACAAATAAACTATTATTTAAGAATCTGAGAGGTTCATTGAGAGCAAATGACAGATTAAGAAAAATGATTTGTCCTTAAATTCTGGAAAATAACGTTTGTATTTGTTAATTTTCTTCATAGCAATAGAATACTGGCAATTCTAAATTGAAAGAGATTCTGCCTTAGGTAAATTTCCAGCAATGTAATGTGGAAATATATATGCTCAATTTGTATGTGTCTATTCAGGGATTATATTCTGCTCTGTGAACTTTTAAATTCTATCACTAGGAAAACATTTTGTTGTTTAACAGTAAATCATGAACTGGGTTTCATGTATGTTAAATAGTTTCATACTTGTTATTTTCTTTAACATTGTAACCAAATCTGTATCTTTATAGGTTCTTATTAAGTATATCATAACTATAAAATATTTCCACAGGGAGATAGACGAGGTACTGTATGTGAAGGTAAAGGAGTTTCAAGGACAGGCACTTAGTGATAAGACAATTAATGATCTCTGTAAGCAATAAAACTGATAAATGTTTGCTAACTTAGGGTAACCAGACATGACCTAACTCTTGTTGGTATGAACTAAACAGGTTGACATTGACTGATGGAATGGCAAGAGTGGCTTTTTACTATTAAGCTACAAAAGAGCAGTATTCAAAACTTTAATGTAAAGTTCTGGATCAACATTAATACTATTAAAGGCCTCCTTTTGTTAAGTTAAAATATTGCGGCTTATTTTCTTCCATAGTAATTGTTCACTTTGCTAAATGTCTAATGTTTATTTATCACATTTACATAATATTTAAGTCCTGCATACTCTATGAGCTGTAAATGATGGAGAAGAGAACAAAGAAAAGTTGGGGTGCCAACCAGGTCACCCTGTTTACTGCCAGTGTCCAAAACAATGAACAAAAATGAGAGCACAGTGGCGCAACAGACATCAGGCATGATACTGTATGTGACTTTTTAGCTTCTGTTGCTTCTCAAAATTATTGTCTCTCTTGAGCAGGTCTGGGTTGGGGAGCTCCATCAGACAGAACTGTGTCCCTCAGACTGACATACCATCTTCTGGGAACACTTGAATTTATGTTGTCCCGACCCAAAAATGAAAGGTGTAGATGAGCAGGGGCATGGCTGAGGTGTATTCACAGGGCAGCTTCTCTGAGCTATGGAGGAGAAAATAAGCAGTATTTTTAGGGTTGGCACCCCCTCTTGCCCAGATGGGGTACTGCATACCTTTTCTGAGCCTGTACGGTGTGAGAAGAATGAGTCTCCAGACATTATAAAGGTTTGGGGCAGCCACCTGTATATTATATCCCAGCTGCAAAGGTTTGAAATAATTGAACAGAGATATTCATAAAACTGAATCCAAAACAGAACTGAATACTTGGAGGTAAGATACAATACAATACAGTTTATTTTTGTATAGCCCAAAATCACACAGGAAGTGCTGCAATGGGCTTTAACAGGCCCTGCCTCTTGACAGCCCCCCAGCCTTGATTCTCTAAGAAGACAAGGAAAAACTCCCCAAAAAAAAACCTTGTAGGAAAAAATGGAAGAAACCTTGGGAAAGGCAGTTCAAAAAGAGACCCCTTTCCAGGTAGGTTGGGTGTGCAGTGGGTGTCAAAAGAAGGGGGTCAATACAATACAATACACAGAACAGAACAAATCCTCAATACAGTATAAAAAAGTTTTGGTTTTTTTAGAAGTAAAAAAAATGTAAAATTAATAAAATTAATTAATAAAAAAAAAAATAAAAAAGTACGGAGCAGAATTTAACAGTAGATGATATCACATAATATGATGTGGATATTTTTAGAGTCCTGGAGACCTCATCCATCAAGCTGCCTCCCCCATTTGGCCATTCCAAGGGTGAAACAGTGCTGGGCCAGCCAATCCGATGAAAGGACCCCTCTTTCCCAAGATTCCTGCGATCCTCCATCAGGGATGACTTTACCTTAGGCAGGCAAAACAACTTGGCAGGTGGGATGTGGCACCAAGTACCACATCTGAGTACCGAGAAGAGAAACAGAAAAGGTGAGGGTTAGTATCCAATTATAACTATCATGTTACTTATGTTTTAGTGCTAATGACTAACAACAGAAATGCAGTATGTACAGTTAATCAGCAGCTCTAGTCAAGATATGCTAAACTAAAGTAGTGAGTCTTCAGCCGGGATTTAAAAGCTGAGACCGAAGGGGCATCCCTTATAGTAGCAGGCAGACCTTTCCACAGTTTAGGGGCCCTGTAACTAAAAGCTCGACCTCCCACTATTATTTTATTAATCATTGGAACCATAAGCAGACCGGCATCTTGAGATCTTAATGTGCGCTCTGGTTTGTAAGTCATGATAAGTTCAGACAAGTAAGCCGGACCTTGGCCATTTAATGCTTTATATGTTAAAAGGAGGATTTTGAAATCTGCCCTAAACTTAACCGGGAGCCAGTGTAAGGATTTAAGAACTGGAGTTATGTGTTCGTATTTTCTTGTTCTTGTAATAATTTTTGCAGCCGCATTTTTGGATTAACTGGAGGCTGTATAGAGAACAGTTTGAACATCCAGTGAACACCGCATTGCAGTAGTCAATCCTACTAGAGATAAATGCATGAATTAATTTCTCAGAATCCTGTTTTTTTAGAAAGTGCCTTAATTTCCTAACATTTTTTAGATGGAAGAAACATGTTTTGCACAACTTTGCAATATGCGCTTTAAATGACATGCTAGAGTCAAAGATAACTCCTAGATTGCAGGCTGATTCAGTAAAATTAATTGGGATTCCAACTGAGTTAAATGATGACAAAATATTGTTATGATCAGCATTATTCCCTCCAACAATTAACATCTCTGTTTTATATGTGTTTAAAGACAAGTAGTTCTCATTCATCCACTCCTTTAATTCTCTAACACAACTAATTAAAGACAACATTGGAGAAACTTCATTTGATTTAAATGAACGGTATAACTGGGTGTCATCTGTAAACGAGTGAAAATTAACATTATGTTTCCTAATGATAGATCCCAGTGGAAGCATGTAAAGTGAAAACAGTAAAGGTCCCAGTACTGAGCCCTGCGGAACACCATATTGAACTTCTTTGTATAATGATGGAGTACTGTCAGCACATTTCTGTACATATTGGAATTGATTTGATAAGCAAGAACTAAACCAAGCGAGCACGGTGCCTGTAAGCCCAACATCATTTTCTAGCCTGTGCAGTAATATAGAATGGTCGATGGTGTCAAATGCTGCACTTAAGTCCAACAACATAATTACAGTGGAGTTTCCTTCATCAGAGGATATCAGAATGTCGTTTACAACCTGCGTTAGTGCATTTTCTGTATTATGACCAGTGCGAAAACCAGACTGGAATTTATCAAATAAATTGTAATGCATAAGGTGTGTCTGAAGCTGACTGGCGACTACTTTTTTAGTATTTTAGAGAGAAATGGTAGATTTGAAATAGGCCTATAATTATTTAGCATGTGTGGGTCTAGGTCTGACTTTTTAAGTAATGGTTTAATGACTTGACACTTTTAGTGCATCAGGTACTGTGCCATGCAATAATGAACTACTGATAATGTTTAGAATAGGCGCTGCAAGAACATCCATTGCACTTTTTACTAGTTTTGTTGGCACTGGATCTAGGGAACAAGTAGTGGGCTTCATTTCAGAAATTAAAGTTAAGACTTCCTGCTCAGTTACAGGATTAAAATTACTAAAGTGCTGAATGCAATGTGAGGCAGGGTCTGCTAAGCTAGTATTTGGTTTGTAATGTGATGCAGAGATCTGGGATCTTATTTTTTTAATTTCCTCATTGAAGAAGTTCATAAAGTCTGTACTGCTAATATCTGTTGGTATTTTGCACTGTTGATCTGAATTTCCATTTGTTGATTTAGCCACTGTTCTAAACAGTACCCGAGGATTTTTATTATTGCTATCTACTAATGTAGAATAGTATTTTGAGAGAGCTTTTTTATATGTATTAACACTCTCTGTCCATGCAATTTGAAAGACATGTAGCTTTGTTGTTCTCCATCTGGACTCCAGTTTTCGACACTGTAATTTAAGAGCTCAAGTGTTTTCATTAAACCAGGGAGAGTTTCTATGTTCTATTTGATCACTTTTGTTTTAAGGGGAGCCACTGCGTCCAGAGCATCTCTCAAAGTCACATTATAATGTGATGTTAGCTGATCTAAATTGTTTTCCACGTTTACTTTTGATGGCGGTTTTAAGGGCTGGGGAAGGAAATTATGTCATCTATGCCGGCACCGGAAGCGACATCATCAGAGGTGCCGGAAGTGACGTCATCAGACGTGTTGGGACCTGGTGAGATTTCCTCGGAATGGTCTGCAAGAAACTGAGAGAGACAGTCAGCACACTCTGCCACCCCCTGGTCTGGTGTAGCATTACATTTACTCGGGCCCTTCAGCTGTCTCCCACTCACACGTGTGTGGCAACAGATAAATAACAGACAATGCAGTTCATATTGACCTTTATGAAAAGTCAAATCAAGGACTCAGTAACCTTACCCAAAAAAGGAAAACCTGTTCTGTAGCACGGCCTAGATTTGGGGGCTTATTGGTGAACACCTGATGGTCAGGCCTTTACCCATGGAACCCGTCCAATCACAGCCCGAAGTCCATCCTTCATTAACTCTGGAATTACATTATGTGTGGGGAATGAGGTGGGAGTGGGGTTGCTTATAGCACCACAGCTCGGTGCATGTATTTTGGAGTTACCCTGGTAGAAGAGATGGTTTCCTCCCTGTGACTTTGAATTAAACTGACTCTGACTCTTGTCTTTGCTTATGCAGTTATGAGGGTTCAGCCTTCATTGGAGACTGTGGGAGGAGTGCTGAACAGTGCTCCCAATGTGGAGTCTATTATTCTACTTGGGGACTTTAACACTCAAGTGGGCAATGACAGTGACACCATGAAGAGTATGATTGTGAGGAAAGGCCTACCCAATATGAACAAGAGTGGCTGTTTGTTATTGCACTTCTGTGCTAGCCAATTTTGTCCATAACGAACAGCATGCTTAAATTTAAGGGTATACATAAGTGCACTTGGCGCCAGAGTGCTCTAGACCGTAGGCCAATGATCAATTTTCTATTTGAGTCATCACATCTACAACCATATGTCTTGGACATATGTCTTGGTGAAGAGAGGGGCTGAGCTGTCAACTGATCACTACCTGGTTGTGAGTTGGATCAGATATTGTGGGACAATGCTGGAAAGTCCAGCTAGATACAAACATAGAGTTAAAGTGTGCTGAGAACACTGAAGAGATCTTCAACTCACACCTCCTTTCTCTTGCATTTCGAGGGAGGCTGAGCACATTGAACTCGATTGGTCCATGTTCTATGACTCCATTGCTGAGGACAGCTGTGCAGAGCTGTGGACATAAGGTTTTTAGTGCCAGTCTTGGCAGTAATCCTCAAACCCAGTGGTAGACACAGTATTATAGGGAGCAGCCAGACTGAAGAAAGAGCCCTTTAAACCTTGGTTAACTTGTGGGACTCCAGAGGCAGTTGACAGCTACCAGCAGGCCACATGGAGTTTGGTGATGCCATAGAAAATGATCTTCAGTAGGCTTTGAAGCAATTCTGGAAAACTATTAGAGGACTCAGGAGAGATAAGCAGTGCTTCCTACATGCAGTTTATAGCAGAGATGGAGTGCTGCTCACCTCATCTGTGATATAGTTGAGCTGTGGAAGGAGCACTTCAAGGACCTGCCATATCCCACCAATACACCTCCCAGAACCAGGGAAGGAGGAACCTCCCATCACTGGAGCTGAAGTCACTCAAGAAGTTAAAAAACTCCTTGGTGGCAAGGCTCCAGGGATGGATAATATTCTGCCTGAATTCTTAAAATTAGAATCCCTGTAGCCTACAAAAAAAAGTATTAATGCCAGGCCACCTTAAATTCCTTCGCTCATCTTCATCAGCGTCTTTGTTTTGAAATGTGTCAATCAGCATAAGCAGCAAGCAGCCTGCAATCCCACTCCGCATGGACTCAGCTGAAGTCAGTTGCAAAGTTCTCCCAGCTCAAGTCTGTTTATCTGGGTGTGAAGTGCCTTGAATTGTATAGGGTAAATAATATATTGTTATTTGGAATACATAAATTTCATGTGTGTTCCATGTTTACAACGATCTGGGTAAATGTAGGATGACAGGAAATGTTGAACAAATAACTAAAACAGAAACTTTTTTCATGTTCTATTAATAATTGGTAAAATGGTGACTTGAAGTGTATTATGTGTGAAGACTGAAGTCCAAATATCAAATAAACACTTTCAAAAAAGGTATAACAAAACATGTGTTCTTTTATTATTCAAGAATATAACCAAAGAAAAAGAAATTATTCAATTTACATGTTGTTTTCAATGAGTAAAAACCAAAGCTCAAATATCAATTGACAGAATGATGACACTTCTGCTTGGCTTGGCTTCAAAAAAGAGTACTGGAGGTATGTGGCTCAGCTTTAGGGGGAATCACATTCCTCAGCCTTAGACAAGCACTAGGGCGGTTTGCAGCTGAGTGTGAAGTGGCTGGGATGAGAAAGAGCAATTCCAAGTCTGAAGACATGGTTTTCAGACAGTAAAGGGTGAAGTGCCCTCTCCGGGTTGAGGATGAGGTGTAGTCTCAAGTGGAGGAGTTTAAGTATTGTGGGATCTTGTTTATGAGTGAGGGGAGAAGGGAGTGAGAGATCAACAGGTGGATTGGAGCAGAGTCCGCTGTCAGGTGAACATTGTACCTGTCAGTCCTGGTGAAAAGGGAGATGATCCTATAGGTGAAGCTCTCGATTCACCAGTTGATCTACGTTTATACCCTCAACTATAATCAATTGCTATGGTTAAAGACCAAAAAAACTAGACAGATTATACAAGAGACAGAAGTAAGTTTCCTTTGTAGGGTGTCTGAGCTTAGTCTTAGAGATATGGTGACGAGCACTGATATTTAGGAGTTCAAAGTAGAGCTACTGCTCCACTGCATTGAAAGGAGCCAGTTGAGGTTGTTTGTGCATTTAATTAGAATACCTTCTGGATGCCTCCCTAAGGAGGTGTATGAGGCAGGTCTAACTTGAGGAAGACCTCTGGGAAAACCCAAGACATTGCTAGAGAGATTATATCCCTCAGCTGACCTGGAAACCGCTTGGTAACCCCCCAGAGGTATTGGAGGAGTTGTTGGGGAATAAGGATAAATAATAAATAATAAATAATCCATTACATTTATATAGCGCTTTTCTCATTACTCAAAGCGCTATCCACACAGGGAGGAAGCGAACCCACAATCTCCCACAGTCTCCTTACTGCAAAGTAGCAGCACTACCACTGCGCCACCTGTGAGGACGGACAAAGGATGACTGGGGATAATTCCTTAGACTGCTGCCCCACGATTCAGACCCAGATAAGGGGCAGAAAATGGTTGGATGGATACATGTTTACAAAGATTTATAAATAAAATATGATTAGTAAATTACCTATGTGTTATTTATTTAAGTTTGGCCTTACTATACTTTTCTTTTTGATTTTATTCCATAAGAGTGCATAATGGAAGTCACTAGTTGAGTTTTACAAATTAGAAATACAGTATGTGGAAAAGGAATATATATAAACAGAAGGAAAAAAATTAAGGGTTATTATTGCATATGAATATTATTTACTATTTAGCTATAAAGAGCAGGTAATCTTGATGCATGACTGAAACACAGCTCACATGCACACTACAATAGGAAGCTCTTGTTTTTGTGAATGCATACTAATATAAGATTAACCACTTTAATCACGTTATCGATATATGTTACAATTAACTCACTAAGACTTTATACAAACAAGCAAGCTGCCTATGCAAAATGCTGACTCATTCAAATATGTTTATCTTATTTGAATCCCAAAACACCCATCGTCAAGCAAACATTTAGCATTACATTTACATGTGATTAGTGTACTGCAAATACACTGGGTAACTCTGTATGAAAATGTTGCACTTAATAAATCATAATTATGAGTTTTTCAAATTTTAGAAAATCAATAGGCTTCATTTCATCCCTAATAAATTTCACTGCCCTTTGCTCATAGCAGGCTCAAATGGAAGTTTAAAATTCTTTTTTTATTCCTTCCTTCCTTAATAATTGTATCATCTTTTAGAAGATAAAATCCCACTCTTTCTCTTTCATTTTTACAGAGGAAAATCCTTTAGCTGGATACTTCTTCTTCAAAGATCCTGGAATCTAGTTGGATATAGCTGCATGATGTTAACTTTTAATATTGGTTAAGGGAATTCTTTCATCTCTGTTTTAAGGTGGCTTCAACTGCCAAAATAAATGATTCACCTTTCAGACTGCTCATCTTTGGTTGCTTTGGGCTCGAGGCTTTTAAAAATGATATTCCCTTTCCTTATTTGTCTTGTTTTGTTTTTTTTAGTTTAGACCATAAACAGAACTGCTCCCACTTTATTGTTTTTTTAAATAAATTACACTGTTGTATTTACTTAAATAACATGAATTATCAGATAATTGTATAAATGGCATATGAAGGCATGTGAGCAAAGTCAAAATGGAGTAAAAGTTAAGGATTTTTTGTAGTTAATATTTTTATTTAATTATATCAAGGAAATCAAGGATTTTCTTTCAGTTATCAATCATGTAGAAAGTGTCTAAGGCACTTTACATCATAAAAGGACATGAACTACAAAAATACTAAGAGGCAAAAGTCAATATGAAATATATAAAACAGAACAAGATATAGATTTTAATTAAAAAAAGGATAAAAATGCAGAATTCTCAAGTGAAAAATCGTTAAGCCCTGATTTAAACTCGCCTAAATATAGTAACTGCCTAATGCTAATCAAGAATGAACTGCAAAGTTTATGAGCAAAATAAGTGAAGGTTTAAGCCCCAATAGTTTTATACTGTACCTGTACTTTGGAACCTCAAGAAGATGTGCGTGAGCAGAGGAAAGAACTCTGTTAATCCCATAAAGGGTTATCAAATTGGCTAAACATGAATGTGATTTATTATTTATTGCCTTGAATATTAAAATTTTAAAATAAATATACTTCTTAGCTTGACGCCAAAGTGAATGCCATAAAACCAGTGTTATACTGGTTCATATCTTGGCACATGTCAAAAGGCGAGAATCTGAATTCTTTACCGTTTTGAAGATAGTGTACTGTATACATCATACTGCTCTACAATGCACTGGAAATAACCAATTGAAAAGGCATAATACCTTTTAATTAGAAATTTTAGCAGCAGAAAAAATAAGATAGGGACAAATGGTATTATAGTTCAACAGCAGAACATTCAGTACTTGGACCAAAGAGGTTTTGGTGTGTCTGAGTTTTCCAAAAGCCCAAAATGATCATTACGTAATTAGTCAATGAGTCAATCATTTTCTAACCTGCTTAGTCCTGAATAGGGATGCTGGAGTCTATCCCAGCTACAGAGGGTGCAAGGTAGGGAGAAACCACGAATAGTGTGCCAGTCCATCACAGCATTAGATGATTAGTGAAACTGTAGTTTGTTTGTTTGCTTATTGTCTTCATTATGCTTTGTTTTATGTTTATGCAATGTTCTTTTATCATACTAGGTTTGTAATTATAGTGCACTGAATTCATACGTGGAAGTAGGTAAAGTAAGAATAAATTAAAATGAATTGAACTGAACTGAACTTTTTTTTATCATTTACTGTAGATTTTCAAGTACATTCTAATTATGTAAATGCCTACAACTCATTATTATTATACATTACATTTTTACTATAAAGAATTTTTACTGAGCTCTAAGTTTAATGCATTGGTAGCTCACCTCAGCGAATTTGCAAAGGCCAAGAATGTCTGAAGGAAATGCAATGAGTGTTTTAACAAACATGAGGTAATTTACTGTATATTAAATTATACAGATACATTTTTAACTTAATTTAATTAATGTATACTGTTATTAAATGTGTGGACACAGTGGACAGTGGTAGCGATGATATTATGAAAATGATATCAAGTATACATCTTAGTATTTAAATTGTTCAGAGAGCTGTAATATCATGAATGTAATGTATTCTGTGTCCTGCTGGCGTAAGAGAAAGCCCATTTAAGAAGTATGTAGTAATTCACACACATAAGAGTCAATAGAAAAACACCCAGAATGTGCTACTTTAATTGTAAAAGATTTTAAAATTAAGTTAATGACGTTCTACTTTAATAACAAAATAAACTATGTGATTAAAGTGGAAATTTCGAAGTTAAAGTTGACATTTCAAGCTTTTTTCTCACTGTGTGCCTATTTTTTTTTTTCTTTTCTCTGTGCCCTAATAAGCTTCCATATGACATTCAGATGGTGGGCTACGACTTGCTTTTTCATGGCGACTTTGATATCTGACAACTTCTTTTTTCTTTTGGGCACTGTGTGACTTTCTGAGCTTGAACTTTCAACTAATTTTCTTTTGTTGTTTATACAACTGCTTAAACCAACAAACAGTATTTTTTTCCTTGCATCCACTTGGCATTCACTGATATTCTTCTTTTTCCCCCGTGCTTTTGCCATGGTCTTTTCACATAATGCAGAACTTAAGGGAATATTTATATTGATTTGCATATTCAAAGAGGCAATTTTTTTGAAGGAGTCTGGGAGGGGCAGCAGGTGCGTGCATGTGCGTTAAATTTCACGCATACTGGAATTTATGTAGCGGAAGTGCGTGGAAGTTGGCTTACGCACAGTTTTCTGCATCTGAATTTTTTGTGCGTACACACATTTTGACTTTTGTCCGTATGCCATGTTTTAGTGTGAATTCTACGCACGGTGTTATGTATGGGGCCCCTGGTTACCCTAAATTTGATTAAACAAACTTTAAAATGGATAAATTACTGTTACTATGTCACATCGTTATAGTCATTCTAAAACCCTCTTAATTCAGGTTGGGGTCATGGGAGACCCACGCATATCTGAGCCTTCAGTGCAAGGCAGGAAACAGTACTGGACAGGGCCAAATCAAACTCAAGACCCACTCACTCACAAACAGGTCAATTTGGAATCGACAGTTAACCTCACCTGCATATCTTTTGCGTACGCACATTTCAACTTTTGTCTATACACCATGTTTTAAAGTGAATTCTACACACGGTGTTATGCATGAGGCCCAAGAACTGTACACAGTAGTCCAGATGCGGTCTTACCAGTCCATTACATAGTTTGAGCATAACATCTCCTGACTTAAATTCAAGTTTTTTATGGTACAGTATTCCTTCGCTATATTGCACTTCGACTTTCGCGGCTTCACTCTATTGCGGATTTTATATGTAAGCATATCTAAATATATAATGCTGATTTTTTGCTGGTTCGCGGATTTCTGTGGACAATGGGTCTTTTTATTTCTGGTACATACTTCCTCAGTTGGTTTGCCCAGTTGATTTCATACAAGGGACGCTATTGGCGGATGGATGAGAAGCTGCCCAATCAAAGCACGCGGTTAAGTTCCTAGCTGCTGATTGGTTCAGCGACGGAGCGCTGAATTCAATTCCGCTTTCTGATCTCGTCTTGCTCATTCAGCATCAACGTGTTTCTTCGCTGTGTAAAGAGTTAATTTTTGTGCATAGTCAAGCCCTTCATTATGTCTCCAAAACGATCTGCTCCTGCTACTGCTTCAGGGGCCATGCCCAAGCACCAATGTAAGATGCTAATGATTGCCGAAAAGGTAAATGTTTTCGATATGTTGAAGGAATGGAACAGCTACGCTGCTGTAGGACGCCATTATGTCATCAATGAGTCCACGGTTCTTTTTATTTGAAAAGGAGGAAAAGAACATAAGATCTATGGCTACAGTGTCCTTTAACCAGGGCGCGAAATGAGTCGTAAGTGGATGTAATAAGGCGGTCTCTGGAATCTGCTTTAGGCAATTGAATCTGCTTTAGGAATTTGGATTGAAGACTGCCAGCAGAAGAACAACGGCAGTGCTACAGAGTCGCGAGCTGTAACGCTCTCCTTTGTTGTGCAGTAAAATTAAACTCATGTTTATCGGACAAGTGGTCGTGTCATTGTTGGTGAGTAACCATAATTAATTTTCTACGTCCAGTACTTAGTACATGTATGTACGTTTAGTGTCACTGTACTCACATTTTAATGTATATAATTTTTCTTGCATTGTACGTATTTATTGCTGGTGGTCTGTCTATTGTAATGGCTGTAACATATGTGCTATCAGAGACACTCGATATCTTTAAAATAACATTTAGGTTTTACTGTATATAAACAGTGTGTTTACATACATAATTTCAACAAGTCTTACCTAATATCTTAGAGAATACAAAGGGTTTATGCTGTATAGCTGTGCGGGAAATGTTTATAAGAGTGTGGGAGAGTTTATAAAGGGCTTAAAATATATAAAAATAACCATATAAACATATGGATTTTACTTTGCGGATTTTCACCTTTCGCGGGGGGTTCTGCCATTAGGAGGGATCATTGTATAACCTAACATTTTATTTGCCTTTTTAATTGCTTCTATACATTACTGAGTCATTGAAAATGTTACGGCATCATACAATATACCCCTAAATCCTTTTCAGAGGTTGCTTCCTGTATGACAGTGTCTGCCATCTTGTATTTATAATTGATTTTCCCTTTTCCCCAAGTATAGGAGTTTTCACTTTTCTACATTAAACTGCATTTTCCAGGTGTTCGCCCGTTTCTGAAGGTTGTCCGGGGCTTTTTTGCTTTCTCCTCAGTGTCTGCTATTCCTCCAATTTTAGTGTCATCTGCAAATTTGACAAATTTTCTAACTATACCAGAATCAATGTCATTAATATAAATCAGGAAAGCTAATGGTTCAAAGATAGGACCCTAAGGAATTCCACTGATGATCCTGCTTTATGTGCAGTATTCTCCTGTTATCTGCACTATTGTCTCCTGCCGGTTAACCAAATAGAGATCCAGTTTTGTAGTTTTAGAATTAATCTTTGGTGTGGGACTGTATCAAATGCATTTTGAAAGTCTAGGTAAATTATGTTATTAATTATAGGTACATTGTGTCATAGATTATGTTGTACATTCATGATAATGAAGAATTATACTCCAAAGGTTCATGAACCATTTAAATTTGTTTACAGTAGGGTTGTAAACCATCAAGCCCAAAGGCAAAAGTGAACAGCTCAGACTGCACAAATGCACGCAGAGTAAAGGTATGAAAAAAACACTGCATTCTACAAAGGCCTGCCCAGGCAATCAAAAAATTGCCTAGGACTTCCAGGGACAAAAAAAACTTTATTAGTTAAAAATTTGCATTGTGTATAATATTGAAAAATGTTATTTGATGACGAAGTCGAGTTTTCTACAAACATTTTACCAGTACTTTAGACACTTGACCTGTGAGATAACAGGCAGGAGGGAAACTCCTATGGACAGGAGAGACTCTGCAGGGTGGAGAGCAGAGCCACGGATGCTGAAGAAGCCTAAAAGGAAACATGGTGAACAGCACAGCGTGTCAGACCTGGTTAAGGAAAGAAGACATATATTTAAACTCCTTACATCCGACGGGTTTAAATGAAGTGCATGACTTCACATATTTTGAATAAATCTCTTTCTCCCATCATTCTTCACACACATCCATTTATTCACCTCATTTATGGAAGTTTTCATCTACAGTTACAATCCTTGGAAAGATCTGTACCTTTTTTTAATGATGGTAGTATTTCTTTCCACTTGATTTATAATCTGTTGTTCTCTATTTCAGTTCTGTACTTTGACCTGTCAGCTAAAAAAAATCACCATTCATTTGACTTTACTTACTTTTGGAGAACTCTTTTCTATGACTCTGAACAATCATTCAACAGGTCTTCATTTTATAGTGCTTCTTCTCATTCCCTTTGATCATTTTTAATTATTATACGTACATTCCTTAGAGATTTGACTTAATGGCCCTGAAGAAGAAGGTTTTTACACCCTCGAAACACGTTGGTTCTACAGTAATCCCTCCTCCATCGCGGGGGTTGCGTTCCAGAACCCCCCGCGAAAGGTGAAAATCCGCGAAGTAGAAACCATATGTTTATATGGTTATTTTTATATTGTCATGCTTGGGTCACAGATTTGCACAGAAACACGGGAAGTTGTAGAGAGACAGGAACTTTATTCAAACACTGCAAACAAACATTTGTCTCTTTTTCAAAAGTTTAAACTCTGCTCCATGACAAGACAGAGATGACAGTTCTGTCTCACAATTAAAAGAATGCAAACATATCTTCCTCTTCAAAAGAGTGCGCGTCAGGAGCAGATAATGTCAGACAGATAGAGAGAAGAAAGCAAACAAATCAATAGGGCTGTTTGGCTTTTAAGTATGCGAAGCACCGCGGCACAAAGCTGTTGAAGGCGGCAGCTTACACCCCCTCCGTCAGGAGCAGACAAAGAGAGAGAGAGACAGAGACAGAGAAAAACAAACAAGCAAAAATCAATACGTGCCCTGCATGCTTTTAAGTATGCGAAGCACCCTGCAGCATGCCGCTTCACGAAGCAGCTGCACAGAAGGGAGCAACGTGAAGATAATCTTTCAGCATTTTTAGACGAGCGTCCGTATCATCTAGGTGTGCGAACAGCCCCCCTGCTCAATCCCCCTACGTCAGGATCAGAGAATGTTAGCGCAAGAGAGAGAGAGAGAAAATTAAGTTGGGTAGCTTCTCAGCCATCTGCCAATAGCGTCCCTTGTATGAAATCAACTGGGCAAACCAACTGAGGAAGCGTGTACCAGAAATAAAAAGACCCATTGTCCGCAGAAATCCACGAACCAGCAAAAAATCTGCGATATATATTTAAATATGCTTACATATAAAATCCGCGATAGAGTGAAACCGCGAAAGGCGAAGCGCAATATAGCGAGGGATTACTGTATATTTCTGCTGCACTTACAGCTTGATCCCACTTTAAAAGGCTTTTTGTACAAATAGGGATTTGATACCTGGTTGCAGTTTTTTTCAGTTTTCACCTATCATTATTATACCAAAAAACCTGTCCCACATTTGTAGAAAATTTTTTATATGGACTACTTTCTGATTCCAAGCTTGTATTGTCATTTATTCATTTCAGTTTGTCCAATGTTCATTTTATACCCACGTTCTATTCAATTTGACTATTTTTATACATGTATTTGTTCACAGTTATGTATTTGTTGCCCTCTTTTCTTTTGATTGTACATATATTGTGTTCAAATATTTTTGCTCCTTTTTTTCATTTTTCTCATTTCTGATTTATTCTGTTTGTGTGCATCATTTTAATTTGCTTGGTTTGTATCCCATTCTTTATTTGATTCACATTCTCTTGACTATAGCAGTTTTTCTTATTATTTTTCTGCCTTGTTCTTTGAATATATTTAGTTGCGTTATATACTACTTTGCTTATACTTGTCACTTGTACTGATTTTCAATATAAATGAAATGATTTGACAATTTGTTTTGATATGTTTTTAGTGATGAGAGATTAAAATTTTGAATCTCCTGTTTTCATGGATAACGGACGTAGAAAAGTTATTGAGATAATATAAACAAATGGTGACCAATGATATATAAAGGTATACGATATGAAAAATGTCCATGGCCAAAAAAAAACATCTCATGTTACTCTTGTCACACAGTCCACATGTCAGATAACCAGTCGTTTACTCACAGCATGTAAAACGCATGCATTTATTGCTAAAATATTGTTAAAAAGTATGCCTGGAAAAATCAGTACACATCATAAACAAAAAACATAATTCACATGGGACTGAGTTATTGAATTGAAAATTTGCTTCTTCCTCTCATTCACTGATCACATGTCCAGTCATCAAAGAAAGCAATTTAAAATGTTGGCATGACAACTAACTTGCGGAACCATGTCAAGCACTTATTCATTCCATTTGTGTAAGAAATTAAGTTAGCATACAAAAATGACAGATCTAAACACATTTTCAGCTAATTCCAATTTTGCTTTCTGTGTGGTGCAATAACTGGTTCTTTATAACTGTACTTTTCATTATTATAGGTACACATTCATTTAAAACTTTTTTTTTTCAATTATAATGATGCACAACTTTACATGATGTTCCAAACTTATGTGTTCCACTTCTGGAGTTTTTAATATTTATTCTAATCATTCATAAATAAGTGGCCAAGAATTAACTAAGTTGATGACAAACTTGAAACTTAATATGAAAATTGTTCCTAAACACAAATTCACTAGTGAAAATGAGCCTTTTACACTCTCTGTGGTCTGGCGAAAGTGTTCAAGTGGATGATAATGAGATAATTTAAGTGATATTTTTATGAGATGTCTGCATTCATATAGGAATTCAGTACTGATCTGAAATATATAAAACCTTTTAATATGTGAAAAAATGTTTTTTAACAGATATTTATATAAGGAGTCCTTAACTGTGAATTAATAGTCTTTTGATACCTGATGATGTAATAGAAATTACTGTGATTTTAGGTGTAAGGTTTCTTAAAGAGCAAATGATTGCCATTTTAAGTTTTGTGGTTGGCACACATCGCTGCTGTACTTTTAACTATATTTTTCCAATTTTTTTTGTCTAGTGCACACTTTTTCTGTTTATTTTTTAAATTGTTTTTCTGTACAGTAATACCAATTGTATGGCCAAAAAACTAAATTGACAGATGTAAAATTGATATGATTTCCTTTTATAAAGGGAATTATATTTGTATTTTTAAAAACTGTTACATAACAAAAAAAGTTACATTGTAGTTCAACACTGTTTTTATGCAAATAGATATCAGTTATTTTGAATAACATGGAAATACTGTAAAATTAGATTTGTTTCTTTCTGTAAAATACATTTTTTACAGTGTTACATGTAAAACAAACAAAACAAAACCAATCCAAAGAATTAAACCAACAGTCTGACAATGGCACGTAGAGAAATAAAGCTTAATTATGGGCTTGTCTTTTGCAAGATATTATGGGCTTGTAATTAGTTAGTAGCCATGGCATTAACACAGCCTTGTGAGGCATTCCCTGGCTGGCATTGATTTTGCATGTGAAGCTGAAGTCCGCAGAGCAGAAATTTTATGGCTGGTTCCTGGAACCTTTGAAAAAAAGAAAAAAACAACAAAGGAGCTAGCCTTAGCTAACTGAAAAGTGGCATATCACCTTTTATTCTTTTTTCAAAGCCTGATACATATTCACTTGCATACATGGTTAATCAACACAAGCATGACAAAACCTATGCAGTACATGTACTCTCTAGTAAGTGTGTTGTCCTCATTGTTTATTACCATGTTTGATATGATAAAACCCCTGTAATCATAACAGGCCATTGTTTCATCCTACCTGAAAACTCCATTCTCTCCTTCTCAAATCTAACTTGTAAGGGCTGGAGCAGGAGCCTGATTCTCCGTGCTGGCATGAAACTAACATGTTTAAACTTCGGTCTGTCAAACATGAAACACTGTATGTAGCATTCTTGCCTGAGCCACCTGTAAATTATTGGTGTTTCTGTGCTGTAAAAGTACCAGAATATCACCCTTTGAAGTTCCTGTTTCTTTGTTTGATGTAGAAGACACTCAGGAGTCCCTCTGAGCTACCTGTCAACATTCCAGAGCAGCAGAATTCCAGAAGTGACTTTCTGCTTGTAGGGTACAACTTTATATTAATATTTATGTGTTCAGTTTTTGACAATCTTTAAAATAAACTTTGGCTCCTGTCTGTATTTTGGAAGTATTTACTGTTACGGGTAAACAGGTGCCTCCGGAGCAGAAAGAACCTGATTGTAGTCAGATGATGCTTTGATATAAGCAAATAACCACTGGCTGAGTGGAACAGAATCTGATTGTGTCCAAGAGATGCTGTGCTGTTTTCTGCTTCAGGTGCACCATAATACTTTGATATTAAAATTTGCCTTCACATACACTGTATATGTAAGTATTTGGGTTTTTTGTGAGGAATTTGTATTTGTGCCTATTAATATTTTCATCTATAGTTTAAAAAAACCTTAAACTTGTATTCTTTATTTTCTTTTTCTGGGTGTCATAGAGGTGAATCAATCAGGGTTCTCCTTATGATAAAAACATACATCACAGCAAAATAAGAGAAAGCCAGAGTCATTCTCCAAGTATTACTTCCAGTAGGAAAGCCACATAGGTGACCGGCGGGGCATTGCTCTTTCTAAAACTGGCAAGCAGTTCAGTAGCTCATAAGTAAGGCTGGCCTTTTAAGCAGGTTATTGCTCAGATGTGTAGTGGCCTTGAAGACAGGAAGAAGCCACCGTGTCCTGGTGGCTCTGAGATTTTATTAATCCTTCTTGACTGCAGAAGGAACTTTGTTGTGCTCTGTGAGGAGTTACCAATCTGTTCCAGAAAAATCAAGCATAGAAATTTGCAGGGTGAACAACACAGAGAGAGTGAGAAAGAGAATGACAGGATGTGAGAAGGAGAGTACTTGGTTGATATCAAAATAGAAGGAAAGTGCCACCTTACAGGTAAGCGAAAGCTTGTATAGCAAGCTTGTATAGCTAGGCACCAGAATGTATTATTATATTTATTCTCCTTATAACTATAACTCATTATTTCTCCTGTTCTTTCTATTGTGGTTTTGTTTTAACTAACAATTTCCAAATTGCAGCAACTACTAGATAGTTGTCCTTCCAGCACTAGGGAAAAGGCAGAAAAAAAAAACTAAACCCAAGTCAGAAGACCAGGGGTCTCATGTATAAATGTGTGTACACATAAAAATGGTGCGTACAGCCATTTCCACGCTCACATCGCGATGTATAAAACCTAAATTTGACGTAAAGCCACACACATTTTCACGCTACCTCAGTCCCTGGCATACGCAAGTTCTCCGCTTGGTTTTGCAAACTGGCAGCATCCAGCTTCAAAGCAGTGCTTTTGTTCCAGTGTGGTTTCCCTTTCTTTTTTAGATTCACATCCCTGACACGGCTTTATCATATACACTGAAATTAACCGCATATTGTTTATTAGTTTAAGGTATCTGATTGTAATTAACCTGTAACAATATAATGGTCCACGGAATGGCCAAACTATTCCAAATACCATAGCTGCTTTAGCGTTGTTACTCTCACTGCACCTTCTTCTTCTTTCAGCTGCTCCCGTCAGGGGTTGCCACAGCGGATCATCTTTTTCCATATTACTCTCACTGCACCACTGTATTTGAGTGTGGAATCACAGCACTACAGCAGCTGATCAGAAAGAGGATTATCGGTATACAGCATATAGCAAATGCTGCCTATTTGAACTTCTCCCATACGGCAAACGCTTCAAAGCCATTCCTGTATGGACCTCACAGTTCAGAAACAGTTTCATCCCAAGAACTATAAACGCAATCAATCAGTCCATCAAATGCTTCTTGTAGAACTGTTTGTACTTATAAGTACAATTACCTCACTGTAAACTTGCGATACAGTTATAATATTGCACAACCTATAAAGTGCATATTTACATTTGATAATGACTGGCTTTTAAGTCGATTTAGATTTCCAAGTGCTATCTTCTTGGAGCTCTTGATATCATTTTTAAGATGATATGCAGCAAAGTACAGTATGTTTATTACATTATACAGATAAAATTTTAACATCATTTAAATAATCTATATTGTTAATAATTGAACATGTGAGCACACGGTGGACAGTGGTAGCGACAAGCTGGCGCCCCATTCAGAGATTGTTCCTGCATCGCGCTGTATGCTTGCTGGGGCTGGCGTAACACCAGATGGATAGATGGATGGAATAATTAAACATGTACTACACAGATATTTCAATGTTCCATAAACGTTTTGAAGAATCTGCGTTCTCAGCTTACAGATGGCTTGACATTTATTAAAGAGCTGATTGTGTGGCGATCCGTTACTTGGACAAAGAAAAATAAGTACAGGAATTGGGGGTTAGTATGTTTGAAAGAGACAGTACTGCTGCAACAAATTGTTTCATCGAAGGTCGCGAACGGCACAGCAAGCATCTTGCAGGAGGCTGGAACAATCTCTGGATGGGGCGCCAGCTCATTGCTAATACTGCACCACCGTGTCCCCATGTTTAATACATGCTTTAATTTCTGTCATCATGAAAATAATATCAAGTATACATCTTAGTATTTAAATTGTTCAGTGAGCTGTGATATCATGAATATAATGTATTCTGTGTCCTGTCAGAGGAAGAGAAAGCCCATTTAAGAAGCACATAGTGATTCACACACATAGAGTACATAGAAGAACATAAAACAAAACAAAGCATTTAATGTGCTATTTTAGTTATGGTGGGATTTGAGAAACTAGTAAATTAGATGAAGTTAATGACGTTTCTACTTTAATGACAAAATAAGCTATGTGATTAAAGTGGAAATTTCAAGATTAAAGTTGACATTTCAAGCTTTTTTCTCCCACTGTATCCCTATTTTTTTTTCTTTTCTCTGAACTCTAATAAGCTTCCATATGACACTTGGACGGTGGGCTACGGCGACTCTGATATCTGACAACTTCTATTTTTATTTCGGCCACTGTGTGACTTGAGCTTTCAAGTTTCTCCAACACTTTCTGTCACTCGATCAACTTCCTTTGGTTGTTTATACCACTGTTTAAACCAACAAATAGTATGTTTTTCCTTGCCTCCACTTGGTATTCACTGAAATTCTTCTATTTTTCACCTGTGTTTTTGTCTTTGCCTTTTCACAGAATACTGAGTTTAAGGGCTATTTATATTGATTTGCATATTCAAAGAGGTGTAATTCTGGGAGGAGTTGGGGAGTGACAGCAGGCGCATGCACGTGCATTACTTTTCACACTGACCGGGATTTATGAAGCAGAAGAATGTGGAAGTTGGCGTACACAGAGATTTATGCATCTGGATTTTTTTGTGCGTACGAACATTTCCGCTTTTGTCTGTACACCGTGTTTTAGTGTGAATTCTATGCACAGCATTATGTATGAGGCCCCAGGAGATGAAAAAAATGTGTTTGACTTATAACTAATAGGGGTCTGAGTGAAAAACCAAAGTTGCAGATACCTGATACTCAAAAAAGGCCTGACTCCCTGAAATGATCTGAAAAAGCTAAATACACCACAAAGATTGTCTTTAGAATCCAGAAAGTAGCAAGCCATCATCTTGTATAGGAAGAAAGTGATGATGTAGGACATCACAAAATGGACAACAGGCATTGCTTGAAGTGGGCTGGTAAGCACTGCTACTCTGTGCCAGCATTTGCCCCTTTTTGCACTATGATTACTGGCAGGTAATCTATGTGTAACTATAGGTACTGGCACTTCATTCCACATCATTATTTGGAAAAACTGTATATTCTGTCACCAAGCATTTAAACTTTGGTACATTTATTGTATATCCATGTGCTTTCTAACCTCCGAGGGAACCCTCATCTCACACACAATCTTCAATATAAACTGCACACATGATTGCACTTTCTGACCTCCAAAGGCCCCCCAACACTATTTGATTTAATTTATGAACATCGGGGTGCCATCACACCTCCAAAGCCAAATTACCCCACCTATTATTCAGCACACACAGCTACTAGTACTACCAGCTCCTTTTTTCCTCTTCAGCCACTAGTGATTATGAATATGCCGTGCATATGCAAAAACAAACAAAATGGAGAAAACCGTATATATCCAAACAAAGATACAAAATAGTGACGTGTAAAGTACTCAAAGATGACAATTAAAAATAAAAAGCTATACAATAAGAAAAATAAGTGCAGAAATGGATTCAGTGTGATCCAAAACTCAGAATTATAACAATGGCAATCTTGCTACTACATACTGTATTATAGCAATATCAACTGAGAATTACTGCTAGGGAAATGATTTTAGGTACGTATATACTGTTGACTTCTCTGTTAACCTTTTGTGATCGATGGCCTGGACACCCCGAGAATGAAAAGATGGGGGAAGGCAGCTACTTTTGGAAACTGCCTCCCCCAAGACGCTAGATGGAAGTTCCACTGGAGTATAGTGGTACCCCAGATTCCACAGCATCCACACATTTACATTAAAAGTCTTCTGACCCAAACGACGGTCAGAATCCTGTTAATGTTAGGGGTTGCTGTTGCCCCTTTTACCCCAACAGACAGGACCTAGGTTAAAACACCAAGAAATTATATAATTTCTTCCTTTAAAGTGCCCACAGGCACCACAGTCACAAATAAACAGACAAGTAATCATTAAATCTCTCAATATAATTCTCTGTTTTCTCCACCACACCTCCCAGCAAGCTCTGTTCTTTACCTCCCGACTCTGGCTCTCTTGCTGGGTCTTCAGCAGTCCTTTATATAATTCTTGACCAGGAAGTGCTTCTGTTCTTCCTCCCAGGTGATTTGCCAGCACTTCTGGGTCAGACGGAGAATTCAAGTTTTTTGTCAGCCCGGAAGTACTTCTGGATTTCTGTCCTCATGACTTGACAGTACTTCCTGGCTATAAGGGAAGCATGACTCACTCGGTAATTCCATAGTACCCCCTGGCGGCACCAGCAGCACCCAACAGGGCTGAAATAGTGAACTCCAAGTCCCAGGATGCCCTGTGGGAATCCGGGGTATCACTATACTCCAGGGTAGCTGCCATTTAGCGTCTTGGGGGAGGCAGTGTCCGAATGTTGCTGCCTTACCCCATCTTTTCATTCTCGGGCCGTCCATCACTCCTTTTAATAATGTTGATGTCCTCTTGCTATTAAACAGAGCAGGTCTAGTTGGAATGGAATGCTTGACATCTTTTTCTAGCTTATCTTGTTTAAACTTGCTATGAAGGAATCTTTTATTTTCCATAGAACCGTTAATAACTAACATCACTGCCACAAACAGTGAAATAGTTAACCAGATATTTGAATTTAGAGGGTTAACGGCACTTCCCAAATTTGTCAACATGTTGTTGTTGTTTTTACAAAAGTGCATTGTGGTATCTTGTGGATGGCACTATAAGAGTATGGGGTAAAATGCACAATTTTGATTACTGCATTTGCAGAAAGAGAGTTGTGTTTGGAAACTTGCCATTAAGTTAATTACCATTATACTGGGTGTGCCTTGTGTCTTCTGCACAGCATTTTCAACATTTTAAAGTAGAGCTTTGGCTTGTCATATATACAGTGTTACTTCTCTAACTAAGCCTCCATTTTGGAGCCAGTCACAAGCCCGGATAAATTGGGAGGGTTGGTGTCATGAAACACATCTGGTTGTAAACATCAAGCTGAAACCACTATTGGAGAAGTCTAGTAAAAAACTAATGACTCCCTAACAAAAATGGGAATAGCTATGAAAGAAGGAGAAGGACCTACATAGATACTTCTCTGTTGTTTGAAGATTAATTTGGCTTCTGTGATGGTGGATTTATTAGACTGTGACTTCAGATGCACAACTTAATAGTGGGCAGGTGAGTATGGTGCAACTAAGACGAGAATTACAATCTGAGGGCATTTTTTTTTTCTTATAAAAGAGTGACTTGGAGTCTTCATACATCAGGGAAAGGATGACTGTAAAGTTGACCAATAGACTGCTGCAACAATACATTATACTTGATCATGGTGATGAGTCTCATTATACCATGTAATTTTTAAAGAATTTCGACCTGAACAGCAATTAAATTAAAATATCACTATGGACCGTCATCCGAAAGGTCAATGGCTGCTTAGT
This sequence comes from Erpetoichthys calabaricus, assembly GCF_900747795.2. Taxonomy (NCBI): domain Eukaryota; kingdom Metazoa; phylum Chordata; class Cladistia; order Polypteriformes; family Polypteridae; genus Erpetoichthys; species Erpetoichthys calabaricus. The sequence goes on along the minus strand of NC_041398.2, from coordinate 75,597,650 downwards.
GGTTACTGTATAATCACTGTGAATGTGAATTGTTTTCATTTAAATGTGTATTTGTTGATAACTGTTAGTGGGTTTAGTAAAATAAACATTAATTAGGAATAATTCTACACTCTTACATTTTACTTGTGACTAATAACCAAGCACATGCCAAAAGGCCAGTGGTCAATCCACCCTTTCATCTTTTCAAATGAAATGCAAATGAATGGACTTAATTGATACACCTAAGATACTGCATGGCATTGGCTGTTAAAAACAAACTTTTACTATTTAGATTCCAAAAAACTAACAAAAGAGAATAATTTATCCAGATACATACATGTCAACTGAAAAGATAGGAATGTAAATAGTTTTTTTTCATGAAAACAAGGTAAAAAGGACATATCTTCTCACTCAAATACTTATTGAATTTCATAGACTGAAGTATGTATTTCTGGATGTGACCCTTAAAATGGTAATTTTACCTCCAGCAAATATTTAAATAAAAGACTAAAGAAAAAATTACAGATAGATGAAAAATGCTTTGCAAGATTCTGCAGTAATGTTAATTTTTGTAAAGACTTTTTTTTGTTTGCTTATGTTTTTTTTTCAGACTATGTAATAACTTAATTTACCTTTATGCAGTACAATTTTGCAGTAAGGTAGCAAGACCATTGTCCTTTTCAGATAATTTGATTACATGGTTCATTTACTTACCATGAACAGCTTCTCTCATTAAATGAGTGAAAGAACAGATTGAATCAACAAATATAGTAGGCATGGTAAGATTTTTGTCTTTTTTTGAGGTATATAATTTTAACAGTTGCTATGAAAATTTCGGCTTTTGTCTGCTGTCAAATGTAAAGGTATACATGGATCCACTTTATTGACTGTATTATAAAACTTAACAAATAAATGTTTAGTTGGAAATGTTGATTATGTTTTAAAATAAGCAATTTTTTATAAAACTCAATTCTTAAAAATGGAAGCTGTAGACATATTGTAGCGACTAAGAAGGGTGAGACTCAAAAACATGTGCTTGAAACGTGGTGCTCCAAAGATACTGAGTTTATTGAAAATAAGAACTGAACAGAACAGCAAAAAAAACGTCCCCAGCCTTCTGTTTAGGGTCACTAGGCACACCTCTAAAACAACAAAATTTCACTATTTTTGTCTTTACCCCTTTTCGTACAATGCTCTTTTTAATCACTTTCTTTGTTCACTTTCGATGCCTCCTTTTTCCATCTCCCCATCCATACCCACACGTGCACACACACCTCCTTCGTTCCTGTCTCCTCCCGCACGCACCTTCTGTCTTTCTGTGTAGTCACAGACAACCCAGAGCCTCTCCTAAACACAGTAAATAGAAACATTAAATACAAGACATCACAATATTGATTTTTGAACTGTTAATCTGCTAGATACCAGTCCAGAGTGTTAGCCTTAGAGCTACCACTCTGCCCATATACTGTACTGAAAAACCTGGCTCTTCGCTAGAGAAGAATTGCAATACATCCAAAGAAGGAAGTGGTGTACAATTAAAAATTAGAAAAAGAAAAGGTTAACATGGACAGGAACTAGTGAAGGTACATTTCAATATGACACATACAACCCAGGACTTGTTATGTCTGATCTTGAAGAAAAGAAAATGTGGAGTACATGAAATGCAGAAATTCAGAGGTTGTTCCAGATGCTATGGGATTCAATTAGTCTTTACCTGCACAATTAAAGGGAGATAACACAATCACTACATGTGTCACATCTCTGCTTAAGCTGATTTATTGCACAAGTGGAAATGGAAGTGTTACATGCAGATGTATTGTTTGTTGGTACTAATGCAAATAAATATAACTGCTTATTCTGGTGACCCACCTCAAATGACAATGTAACATATTAAACAGTCTACATTCAGAAAAGCATGGGACTGTGTCGTTGGAGTTAGGGAGTGAATTAAAGGGCACACTTGGGAAGGATGCTGAGATGAGAAACTAACTATGACTTCTTCATCTACATCTAGTAAGATTCTTCTGAAAGAGTTCCAGTGAGCTCACCAGCAATTAGCCAATAATGACACCCCTTCCAGCCTACAGGGTATTTTGCTCCAAAGAAACAACATAATGCTATCACACTTACAAGTGATTAAGGTGCACCTGTCTGACTGAATTATGTGCATTTTACTGCTGATGTTTTATATCCCTTTTCCATAACATTAAACAAGGATGTCCAAAATGTATCCCCAACATTTTTTGTCTCTTGTTTTTTTTCAATTCAGAATACTGTAGAAGCAGTCACAATTGTTACTAGTGTATTGTTTGGACTCTCACAGCATTCACAATGTTATGGCACATATTAACCCACCCCTTGTCTGAGTTGGTATAATCCAGGTTTATGGCCAATGGAAGCTGAAGTCAATCTAGGCTGCAACAGGAGACAAATCATTGCATTGCAAACCCAGTCACAGACTTGTAGTCATTTATATTGGCTCAATCAGGAATGACCAATTATGACAGTTTTTGGAACATTTCAGAACATGAAGAGAATGTAGAAATTTGATGCTGGTAAAAAATGGGTTAAAATTCAATTTTAGTTTCTTGAATTTCTTTGCAAATCATTGTGCCATTCTTTTCCAAATGGAATGTACTGTCACTTATTAATGTTTTGTACCATTTATCTTCTACTAGCAAAATACCCGCGCTTCGCAGCGGAGAAGTAGTGTGTTAAAGAGGTTATGTAAACATATATATTGTGAAGGATTGCCGGCTTTCTACTCCGGCCCTCACCCCCAGGCCACCAGGAGGAGCTCTCCCGACAGCATGAACGTGCCCCGAATTCCAGCAGGGCATCATGGACTCTGTAGTTTATATGCACAGCCCTGCTGGATACCATGGGGGCCTCCAGGAGTCGCTGTAGGGAGGTTGTCGGACTCTTATGTGCCCTATAACCCGGAGGTGCGTCAAGATCACATGACAGGAAGAAACGACGTGCCTCTGGGGTGAAGAAGAGTTTTTATATGACCCGGAAGTGTTCCTAGTCACGTGGACAGAGAGGACGAAACACTTCCGGATCAGGACTATAAAAGGACTGTGGGAAGCCCAGAACACTGAGCTGAGCTGGGAGGAAGGGTGGCAAAGTGTCTGGGAGTGTGGAGGATTGATTATTGTGGTTTGTTATTGAGTATTGTGGAGAGGAGGGTGCTTTGTGCACTTATTTATAATAATAAATATTATATTTGGACTTTTACCTGGTGTCTGACGTCTAGTCTGAGGGTTCAAGGGATCACGGAGACCCTCAATCTATCACAATATACATATACATATATACACATATCTACATATACATATATATACATATATATATATATATATATATATATATATACACATTTCAACATATATATACATATATATATATATATATATATATATACACATATCAACATATATATATATACACATACATATACACATATACATAAACACACACATATACATCCATCCATCCATCCATCCATCCTCTTCATATATACATATATACATACATACATACATAGTGCGTAATAACACGGGCTGTGATTGTTACATGGGAGGGAGACGACAAATCACAGCTTCCCACTTTCTAATCGGGCCTGTGATTGGTGCTTTGACTGATGTCTAGATCCCACAGTATGTCCCCTTAGGAGAGGCGTTAGGCAAGTGTAATTGAATAGCGGTGCTGCAAGTTTAGCTTTACACCTGTTTTTAAGGCTTATTGACTGAAAGGGGCTTTTATGAAAAAACTTAGGGCTTTGCTACAGGATACACCCTCCACAAGTTAAGGAAGTAAAAATAAAGGTATATATTTCTGTTTTATTTAAACCTTTTAAGTTTGTATGCGGGCGGCATGGTGGCGCAGTGAAAGGTGCCAGTTAGGAGACCTGGGTTCGCTTCCCTGCGTGGAGTTTGAATGTTCTCCCCGTGTCTGTCTGGGTTTCCTCCGGGTACTCCGGTTTCCTTCCACAGTCCAAAGACATGCAGGTTAGGTGCATTGGCGATTCTAAATTGTCCCTGGTGTGTGGGTGTGTGCGCCCTGCGGTGGGCTGGCACATTGCCCGGGGTTTGTTTCCTGCCTTGTGCCCTGTGATGTCAGGGATTGGATCCTGTATTTAGGATATAGCGGGTTGGATAATGGATGGATGGACATCTGTATGCATAGCCCTATTTGCCCGTTTTCGTTTTTTTTCTTTCTTCAGTAATATTTCAGCAAACCCAGAGCTTGTCAGTTCAAATCCTGGTACTGACACCACTGTGTAACCCTGAGGATAAATATGTATTATACACATAGGAACTATTCATTTATTTTCAGTTAAGTCATCTGCAGCAAACCTTTATAAATGAGGGTTTCTCCTTTTTAGATAGTGCAAACTGTTTCTTCTTCATTGAGGTTTTCTCTTGGAGAGCTTTTTTCATTTCATTGAAAATTAAAGCAGCAGCTGCCAAAATATGTAGCTTTCTTATTAATTTTTCAACATTGTGTAAAATAAATTTATAAAGTAACATAAAAGGTGTAAATACTGGTTATCCTTTTACACTAAAATATTACTAAAGAGATACAAAAAAAGTAAAATGCATATGTTCTTTTTCTTTAAGGAAATTAAATATTACTGAAGAAAGAAAAAAAAAACTAAAACAGCCAAATGGGGCTATGCATATGAACTTAAAAGGTTTAAATAAAACAGAAATATATAGTTTTATTTTTACTTCCTTAACTTGTGGAGGGTGTATCCTGTAGCAAAGCCCTAACTTTTTTTGTGAAAGCCCGTTTCAGTCAATAAGTCTTAAAAACAGGTGTAAAGATATTGACAATAAGCTACGCAAACCCACCAAGACATGGAATCGTTTAAATCAAGTATCATTACATCTTCCTTTCTTAAAGAGAAGTAAGGCAGTACTTATAAGCTTACATATTTATATATAGACATACATACATATATATATATATATCTATATCCGAAGCCGTGCAAGCACACTCTTGAGAATGCAACGTATAGTTGTACAGAAGAAAAGCAATCTTGCCTCAAATGAATGGCAACCTTTTGTAGGTCTATGAACTTAATTTAAACTTTAGGTTTACACGGTGCTTTCTTTCCGAAGTACCTGCACTCATGAATATGTCTGTATGTGTCAGTCGGTCAAATGCACGCGCTTCGCACCGGCAAAGTACCGCTTTTAAATTTTTATTAAGAAGAAAATAAAACCTTTTTAAATTGAGGGAAAATATACTAATAACAGTTTGTTAAGGATCTGTTTTTTTGTGAAGCTGCCTTTACTCGAGTGATCACTTCGACCTGATTTGGTGGCCAACTATAAGCGTTTCCTGGTAGGTAACCACCCATACAATCAGATTGTGAATCAGACTGCGAATGCCGTGAATGTAATTACACACTTACTGCACTTGCTTACGGTAATCGAACCTCGGACGTCAGCGCTAGAGGGGCTTAGCAGCGGTGAAGTATTGCTTTTAAATTTTAATTAAGAACAAAAGAAAACCTCAGAGGTTCGATTCCCGTAAGGGAGTGAAGTGAGTGGCCGGTTACCTACCAGGTAACGCTTATGTTTGGACAGCAAGTGACGTAACATCAGCCACGGTGCCTTCAGTTGTGAGAAGCAGATCATAGAATGATTGAAAATAGTTTTGCATTTACCTTTTTAGTAAAAGGCGAGCTTTTAAGCCTGAGAAATCACCCCGTAAATGCACACGTTTAATTGCACATGTGTTAATATGTATGGTTACACAGTATTAAAAGACAGTGAACAACGTCATTTACCTTTGTTCCCGCGTTTGATAAAAGGCGAGCTTTTAAGCCTGAGAAATCACCCCGTAAATGCACACGTTTAATTGCACATGTGTTAATATGTATGTCCTCACAGGTGGCGCAGTGGTAGTGCTGCTGCTTTGCAGTAAGGAGACTGTGGAAGATTGTGGGTTCGCTTCCTGGTTCCTCCCTGTGTGGATAGCGCTTTGAGTACTGAGAAAAGCGCTATATAAATGTAATGAATTATTATTATTATTATTATGCTTACACAGTATTAAAAGACAGTCAAAAATTAACGTCATTTACCATCGTTCCCGCGTTTGACTCGTGCTGTAAATCTCTTCCTTGTTTTTAGTTCACGTGATTACGTAGGAGGCGTGATGACGCGATACGTGACTCCGCCTCCTCCATTAGAGTATATGGACAAAAAACATGTTCCAGTTATGACCATTACGCGTAGAATTTCGAAATGAAACCTGCCTAACTTTTGTAAGTAAGCTGTAAGGAATGAGCCTGCCAAATTTCAGCCTTCCACCTACACGGGAAGTTCGAGAATTAGTGAAGAGTGAGTCAGTCAGTCAGTCAGTCAGTGAGGGCTTTGCCTTTTATTAATATGTATAGATTGCTTTTTATGCTAATTAATAAATTCAATGAAACAAACACTAGAAAAATCATGAGTGATATTTTAGATTACATTGGTGTGACTTGCTAGTCTTAGTCATACAATATAAGGACTAATGACCAAAATGGAAGAATTTAGGTTATTCTTAAACCTAATTTATTCCTATACAGTGGACTTCCCATTAGATTCTATACAAGGGTAAATCAAAATGTAAAGGCAATTTGAAAATTACGTGGTGACTGCAATGGATAGAAGCTGATATAATACAACACATTTGCAATGGCTTATGGGTAGTTGCCATTAATCTATTTGAAGCCAAGGTAAAATGAACATGGATGCTCTGTTGCAGGATTGCATCTTTGTTTAAAAACGTGCAGTATTCAGGTTTCTTTGGGCAGAGGGAGTGAAACCTGCTGAAATTCTGATGATGTTGTCTCAGACAGGTCAGTAAGCTCTTTGTTTACCCATCTTGTGCAAATTTTACAGTACCCTAAGTCATCATACACTATGGCAGGTGCAGATCCATAGCTGATATTCAAATATGCAGTGGACAATGTAATCAATCAGTCTTTTCTGATGAAGGCATTTGTCATGTTGATGTGGGCTTGTGTGCACAATGTTGATGGTCGACCAGATAGAACTTAATTGGTTACACATGTTCTTCCTACTTTAAACCTTTCTACCCACCCCCATATATTTTTCATTGAATCGTGATATTTTTACTTTTGCCATGAACCAACATCCTTTGGTGAATTTTAGTATGTTTCGCTCCCTCTGATCAAAGAAATCTGACTATGGTATGTTGTTTAACAGTGTCCCACAGAGGAGTGTCCATATCCATTTGATCTTGGATTCAGCTAGACTAATGACAGAGAATTGCGCTGTGAATGTGATAAGGATGAGACAAAGACATTGTAAAGGTTTGGGGCAGCCAACCATATATTGTTCCATGGATGCAAAATAGGATTGAAGTTGAACAGAGATGTTCACTGATCTGAGTCCAAGACAGAACTGATTGTTTGGAGGCAAGATGGTGGCTTTAAAGGCCAGTACAGTAAGTGATGTCGTCATTGGGGCCAGAACCAGAATGATGTTGGCAGGACCGGAAATGATATCATCAGAGGGCCCTGGAACTGGAAGTGACATCATCATTTTGGGGGTGCGGGGAAAAACAGGAAGTGATGCCATCGGGACCAAAACTGGTGTCATCAGAGGCACTGGAACCTGGCAGGATTTCCTGAGAATGGTCTGCAAGAAACTGAGAGAGACAGTCAGCACACCCCGGCACCCCCTGGTCTGGGGAGGGATTACAATAACTCAGGCCCTTTACCTGCCTCCTACTTGCACATGGGTGACAAGAGTTACTTAAAGCTAGAACATTATATTTACAAAATGTAGAAACTGATGTGGGATTCCATTGCATCACAGAACAGATATATACCCTTATTTAGTCATGCTGAATCTCATGCTGAAACATTAATTAATGTAACTAGCAGAAACAGTGGTAACAGAAAGCTGCTAAACATCTGTGCCTCAGAATTGTCTGGAATTTTTAGTAAAATCTTCAACTCTAAAACCTAAAACACAGGCAACTATTCTGCACATTTTCAAAAGAGTCCATCATGAATAGTGCCCAGTTGCCCTTACCTCAGTGGCCATGAAATGTCTAGAAAAGCTTGTGCTGTCATACATAAGTAACATTATTCCTACCTCTGAATGCTCTATAGTTTGTTAACCAGCTGTAAATGATGTTGTATCACACACCCTTAATACTTCTCTTCATCACTTGGATAATCAGAAAACGAATGTTTGGATGCAATTTATTGACTACAGCTCAGCCTTTGATACCTTTATCCCTTCCAAATTGGATGCAAAACTCAGAGAACAACTCCTTCGATAACTGAATATATGACTTTTTAACAGGTGGAATTCAGGTAATTAGGATTGACAATAAAACATCATCACTTTTGATGGTCAACATTTCAACTCCAGAAGGCAGTCATCCGAGTCCAAAGTTGTACTCACTGTTCAGTTATAACTGTGCAGGCAGATATAACACTACTGATATAATTAAATTTGCTGATGACACCACAGTCGTTGGTCTCATTACAAACAATGATTAGACTGCATACCATCTGGAAATTAACAACCTGGCTAATGGATGTCGCATCAACAACCTCACTTTAAACATAAACAAAACTAAAGAAATGGACTTCAGGAGGGGGCAGGTGAACCACTCTCCAGTCTGCATCAATGGGGCAGTGGTGGGCAGAGTGAAACGTTTTCAAATTTCTCTGTTTCCAGATCTCAGAGACACTGAACTGGTCACAAAATACTACTGTCATTTGTAAAACAGCACAGCAGTGACATCATTTCCTCAGATGCTTGAGAAAGTATGGTATGCAAAAACAAATACTATGTCACACACGTGCGATTAGGATGGGGCTAAGTGGACAAAGTGGAGGTAATTACCCGCCAGGCTGGGGGTGGCCTACTAAACCTACTTCTGTAATCTCTGCAGGCCAAATACTGGAAAACCTGCCTGATTCAATGTCACTTCCAGCTCTGGCGCATAGAATGACGTTACTTCCGGCACCCAGACTGACATCTCTTCCAGTTCCAGCTAGATGACATCATTTCCACTTTTGGCTTATAAAGCCGCCATCAGTTCAGTTTTGGAACACAACCAGAGCATATCATTGCTTATCTCTTTGCCTTTTTGCAGCCTGGGGCAATATACGGGTGGCTGCCCCAAACCTTTTTTTGTGTGTTGAGACTACTTCTTTTAAAATTGGTAAACTTCTACTGCAGCACTATTGAGACTGTATTGACAAGAGGGATCGCAGGCTGGTAGGGGGATAACCACAACCTAGAAAAAGAGATTGATACATAGGGTCTTGAATAGACACCACATATTGCTGGATCTTTTCTTCCTTTAATACAGTCCATATACTCCAAATGCTTCCGAAATAGGATTGATGCAATTGTGCGTGACCCTACTCATCCAGGTAACAATGTGTTTTCCAAACTAAGGTCTGGCCATAGCTATGCTAGTATCAAAGCTAGCAACTCTCAGGTTAGAAACAATTTTTACCATTTTGCAGTCTGTGTTCTCAATAGTGCGCGTCATAGTTAGGAGAAGAAAACTGTACAGTAACATACATTAAGTATCCAACACTATGCTGCATAGTTATGTAAGTCTTCTGCTCTGTATTTGCATTGTCTTGCGCTTGTTTTGTTGTATTATATATGGGTGACCTGTACTATATGTACTGTATGTGACTGGACAGGTCAAGTAAGATTTTCATTGTACAACTGAACAAAAGGCAAATAAAGAATCTCTGCATATTTCTACCTTTATTAAATAGGCTGAAACAGAGAGGGGCAGACTATGAAAACTCCATGACACAGTCAATCACCAGGCCAGGAATTAAAACTAGGGCTTCAAAAACTGCATAGTAAATAAAAATTTCACTGGCCCTAGTAGATAATATTTGCCATGTCATTAAAAAAATAAATAAAAATAAGCAAAGATTTGATATAAATTTAGCATTATCTGATACTTGGATGAAACATATTCTTCAGAAACACTGATCATATTTTAAAACAAAATTAACTGCTATTAACCATACATCTAAATGTATAAGAATAATAAAAAGGATTATATCTTAATGTACTAGATTTGTTCTCTTATATATATGTTCTCTTATTTGGTAAATACTATAGTTTCATTGTAACACTGTTCAATATGTCTACTTTCTAGGGAAATCTCAATCAAACCTATTGTCCAGTTTTAATTCTTACAACTATGCAAGTTCTTGCAAGTTACAAAAATGCAATTAACATACTGGCTATATGGGATCATTCTATTGTGTCCTAATTCTTTGGTTAATTTCCCCAGCCTCATTAGCTGTTGTCATCCAACTGGAACCTAGCTACTATGGCAGAAAAAAGGTTTTTACCCTTTAATTTCTAGTGATTTGACTTTAATGCAGATAATTAAAAAAGTAGAAAAACAATTTGGATTTTCTTGGCTAAATCTCTGGGAGAATGAACTTCTAGTTGTTCTATATTATTTATTCTGATTAGTCAAGATTATGCAGTATTTAGGGTATCATCTATCATACCATTCTCCCATTTGATCTGAAGGCATTAAATTATGAACATGTGCTGGGCTGTTAACTTCAGCAGCCAAACTAGATAAAAAACAACAAGGTCAATTAAACTTTGGCCTGGAAAAATTAAATTCTGCTCCCTATTCCCAAAGCTTTGACCTATGGTCTTGTGTGAATAAAAGCGGTGATCAATTCTCGCTCCTCCAACATATTCATCTTCTAAGGCTTGTCTTAACATGTGTGTCTGCATTTCAGCAGTAATTCAGAATTAATTTTTAGTTTAAACATGTATGTATGTTTCAGTAAAATGTAATGAGTATTCGAGTAAAAATGATATCCACTTTATTATTTTCATTACTGCTTGTAGATTTTTTTTAAATACATATCCATCTAGTCAATTTATTTTAGGAATCATTTATATAAAGGGAAATATTAAAAAATTACGTTAATAAGGAATGTAGCAGCTCTGTGGCTCATTTGTAACTGTAGTAAAATAAAGAAATGTATGTTTTTTTTCAAAGATCTGTAGACTTTTTATTTTGGTACCCATTTCAAAGAATTTCATGTTCTTAATTATCGCAGTCACAAAGTGACTGATGAAGTGCAATAGATATTTTTAACTTGGAAAATGCTGGATGAATAGCAATATTTTAAAGATATTGCAGTATTTTAAAAATATACAGTATAAAAACAATATAAAGTATTAAAGAAATCTTATCACATTAAATAATACATATTTTTTGCAATTTTAGTCGATAAGACTGCATTTTACTGACACTAAAAATTATAACCAGCTAGTGATATTTATTTATTTATCTAACAAACCTTAAAGCCACAAGCATAACTTCCTATTGTGTATGGCAGGCAGTATCTTTACAAAATGCCAGTGGCAAGAATGTCAACTTATCATTTTTTAGTTTATGAGAATATAATTTTAATCTTGCATTTATAAAGTGTCATTGTTATTCTTTTATTAATATTTTAATTAAATTTGCATATTTAAAATGTGAAATGATTTGAGAGAGTCTTTATCAGAAAATAATCTAAAAATAATAAAAGATTGACTTATTGACCTGTGTAATTAATGATAGATGTACAGCACCAGTCAATACTATCACAGTTAATCAAACTGTCTTGGCAAAGTGTGAAAAAAAAAAGAATATAAAACTGCAGTTTGTTGTCTGATGTATTCCAAATAAAAACTAGCAACTTATCATCCAATGCAGGTATAATTGTAAGACAGAATACAGGTATGATCCACTACTGAACACTGCAGAGAATATGATTTTGGTGTATTTACAGTTCACGTTAATCTCTGGAGTTGGTTGCTCTAATGGGGTCAAATATATAAAGTGCTCCAGGCACAACTGAGCATGATCAAGAAACTGTGTTTTAAGAAGCTCATGCAGACATGTAGAAAAAGAAAAATCAGGTCAGTGCCTGGAATGGCACAAAATGTTGAAAGAAATTTATAAATTGACTAAATATGAACAGTCTCCATAACATGATTGGATCAGTTGTTCTAATCATTCCACGAAGAATCAACTGGGCCACACTGTGTGGATGAAATACTTTCCCTTGATTATTTTTTAAGGAGTCAATAATTGTTCAAAAATATGAGCATGGAACATTCTCTGAAGCTGTATAAGTAAATTAAGTTATCATTGACTCTTTGAGATATCTATACAGTAATGCTCAATGAACATTAATATCTTTTTAAAAGCCAGATTTGCACGTGGGAAATACAGAAGCATGTCATCTATGTGATTAATAAAAATAGTTTATCTGCAAGTATGTGGGCTGTAAAGAATATTACTTAACTTTAGTAGGCACACTTTTCTTTAAGTGAAGTTAGTTTTTCTAAATTCAACAATTGTCAGTGATCTAGACCAGGGGTCGCCAACTCCAGTCCTGGAGGACCACTGTGGCTGCAGGTTTTCATTCTAACCCTTTTCTTAATTAGTGACCTGTTTTTGCTGCTAATTAACCTCTTTTCAATTAACTTTATTTGACTTGCTCTTGAAGACTCAGAGCCCTTGTTTCTTTTCCTTAATTATCAGCCAAACAATAATGAGTCACAACAATTGGTGTCCATCATACAATATCTGAAAATAAAGAAAGATGAAGGTCTCAAGAATGCTGCTCTGCTCAATATTTTAACAGTTCTCTTAGAAAAGAGAAAATCAACAATTTCAGAAATGTTTGCTAATGCACCATGAGAGCAGCAACAAGCCACAGAATTAAAGAAAGGGTTTAATTAACAACAAGAATCAGCACCTAATTAAGCAACTGGTTGGAATGAAACTGGTTGGGGTTTGAGGCCCTGACTTAGTTGGTCTTCTGTTCGCTCCCTCACTTCACACTTCAGTTCTGTTTGGGTGCCATTTAAGGAAAGAAATAAGGAACAATGAAGAAATTCAGGGAACAAATTTTAAAGAAGCAATTCAATTAAAATGAATTCACACACAAACAGGGCTCTTGTTAAAAAAAAAGGTTAGCATGAAAACCTGCAGCCACAGTGGTCCTTCAGGACCAGAGTTAACAACCCCTGATCTAGACAAATGCTTAATTTTCCAAAGAAATGTATTTCTGAACAGTAGTACTTACTTAACTCACCATCCTATTGTGACTAAATTGTAAAAGATGGCTGTTTTGAGAATAGATGTTGTCAAGTGCTCATTGAATATATGTTAATATTATAGAAATGGAGGTTGTGCTCAAAGAATCTAATCACTGTAACCAGTCAGAAACTTTTATGAAGACCTGGTTGTATTTTATTTGGTTCATATATACCATTCTTTAATACTTTTTAGATGCTTTGTGTTCAGGGTCTGCTCTGCGGCACTCCCAAAAGTTAACAACCAATTTTAGTGGACTAAAATAGCATTATGCAATATTTTCTGTCACTGAAATTGATAAAAAAAAAATTCAAGTGTTAACACCGAAAAGGAAGTAACTTCAACTGAAAAAAACAAGGAGCAAAAAGTGTTATATGCTATTGAAACAACTTCCAAAAAACACAAGACACAGTTCTGGTTTATTTCTAACTCTACCAAATTAGAGTAGACTTAAACAAGAAGTCAATTTAAAGCAGAAATTGATTTGTGATTAAGGAATTGGCTAGAGAATAAAGCAACTGCCACAATCCTCCACAATGAGGTTGATAAACCCTGATGCGACCTTATTTTTCTATTAAACATTTACAAAATAAAGCACTGCTTTTTTAATAGCCCACATTCTTGTTGCATTAAGAATTAAAGATGTATTCTTACTGTAAAATTAATGTACAGTATAAACATTAGCATTTTGATTGTTTAAACAAATGAATAGTGCCTTTGATAATGTTAGTAATTGTTCATTGTAAAGAATGTTCAAGATAAGGATAATCCACTATCAACCTGTTAAGCTTTGGGTCATATATTTGCAGGTTTAGTTGTCTGTTGTCTGTTGTCTGTAAATTGCCCAAATACAAGAGAGTACAAGTGTCTGCATGTGTGTCTTTTTTTAATTGCTGTTATCATCCTAGCTTTTTTTGCCTTGCTTTCTCCATGATGCTATGATAATAAGTCATGCAGGTTTGGGATTTAAATAGGTAAGTATGATTTAGTCTAGTCTACTTTGAGAGACCATCATCAGAATCTACTGCTCAAATATCTTCCATAGCTAATTCACATTTACTCTCACAACCAGTATGGCCATTATTCTTCTGCTACCACACTCCTGTGGCTTTACCTCTATAGTTTCTTCCAGAGATGCAGCTTATTACCTGTAGCATCCCATTTTCTAGTACTTGTACTGTAGCTATTACAACCTCCTAATGGCTAGCCAATGTAGTCTCGTTAAAACTGAAGGAAGAGGCCTGTGGGTCTAGACAAAATAACAAAAGAAGCTTTCTTGTTGTTTGCTTTGGATGATTAGCTTACCCATTATTTTAGATGCTCAGCGTTTCAGGTATAACCAAGCAGTAATCATACTTTTATATTCTTCTTATCAAATCTGTAATTTAAAACAGCCAACTTCAGATGATCTATTTTAAAAATTACTCGTCACCACTGATTCAACATCTTTTTTCTACCTGCTTGCTTTTGATTACTTAAAAAAGTTACAATTAAGGTATACGGTATACTCCGAACCATGCAACTAGATAAAGAATTCATTATTATGATTGAAAACATTTATTTGTTTTTGCACAGTGGCAACTCCTTTCTTCAATAACATTTATATTTAGCAAGAATCTGGTCTTTATCTATGTTGCTGTCTGTTACACTTATTGACTAATACAACTGAAAATGTCCAGTTGCTGCAGTTAACACCCCAATTCTTTTGTCATCATGCTTTATGCAGATTACTTTTTTATGTATAAACAATACTCCACCTTACATTTCTCAGTACAGAAAATACAGTATTTGATCAGTCTGGAAGGTTATCTGTAGTCAAAATCACTATGTCTAAATCAAAGTTGCTCCTACAGAAACATTGGTGCAGAACTGCCAGGGTAAAATTTTGATGAAAAGTCAAAAGAGAAAAAGACATTCAAATTGTAACATTGGAAGTGATTTTTTTATTTCTAATAAGTACAACACAAAACACATAAAAAATAAAAATTTCCCCCAACATCTCTCGACCCTACCATAACATAACCTGCATTATTCTACCGTCTGATGGTATAAGGGTAAAATAGTTGCTCAGGTTGCTCTGAAGGTTTGATGCAGCCATGTACCTCTGAGAACCTCAATATGGCTTTACTTAATATCAGAGTTTTAACTTCTAAGACATTTTAAGTAATGTGAATGATCAGTAATGCTTAGTACCAATGGGGCTTCAGTGCTAATTGATGCAGCCCCACCAGGTTACAATTCTGTTCACTCTGTAGTTATTCAAGGAGTATTGCACTTTCTCATTTTGGCCATGTATTGTACACCAAAATGTAATGGGTGTTTTAATATCTATAATAATAGCTAATAATTAAAGGTTCATAATAATAGGTGATTTCAACTTTCATATAGATAACCAGTGTGACCTACAAGCAATAGTGTTTAGTGACGTACTGCATTAATTTGTACTTAGTCTGCATGTCATCAAGTTAACACACACAAGGAGGACACATACCGCACCTAGTAATTTCAAAAGAATTAGAAATCGACACCAGACAGGTCATGTAATGTTGGTATATCGGACCATTTCTTTTATAATTAGCAATATCAATGACTAGAACTAAAGAGCATTGTGTTGCTAAGATATGTTATTTTGATGCCAGGTTTGCTTCTAGATTTTATAGTATTCTGATCAGTCAGGCTGAATTTAGTGTTTACGCTAATACAACCAGCAATGTAAACATTAAGGTAGAAAATTTTAATGCTGAGGTGAGAGCCACAGCCAACATAGTAGCCCCTGGCAAAACGGTTAAGAAACCTTCCACTATAAGAATACCTTGGAAAGCTAAAACTATGTCTAAAGCCAAAAGGGAATGTTGGAAGGCTGAGCAAAAATGAAGGAAAAATAAACTAACAGTATAGTATGAAGTAATGAAGGCTTTTTTTAACTAAATAAGGCACAGCAGTCCGATTTCAAAGACAGTCCTACTTTTCTAAAATTATAACTGATAATGTGGAACATCTAAGAGTATTATTTTCAGCTTTTCAGCTCTTTTAGACTCAACTCCATTGATGGAATGGCTCCTGAAAAATTCAGGAGAAAAAAGATTATATATATATAATATATAGTATAACACATCCCTCATTAGAAAACCATGTAAAATCTCTTCCTTTACTAAAACAGGTTTACTTTGTAGAGTATTTACTCAACTAAAATCTTCCACTTCTATCTTTGACCCTGTCCCAGTGGTCATATACTAGAAATAGTAGTTATGCAACTAATTAAGAACAATAATCTTGACTCCTCTTTGGCAATCTTAGATGTATCTCTAACCTGCCTTTTTTAAGTAAAATTCTATGAAAAGTAGTTTTTCAGGACTTGAATGTCTACTTGAATAAAACCTCCGCTCTTGATAAGTTACAGTCAGATTTTACTCCAAATCATAGTACAGGAATTGCATTGTTTAAAATAGTTGATAGTTTATGGGTTAATGATGACACAAACAACATATCTGTTCATGTTCTTTTGGACTTGAGTGTTGCATTTGACACCATAGACCAAAGTATTCTCATTGATTGCTTTAGCCACTGGGTGGGTCACTCTGGTAGTGTCTTAATCTTGTTCAATTCTTATATAATTGTCAGAAAATTCTTTATAAGTTGTGATGATCACCTCTTGGAGGTTTAAGATGCCTTATACTGTACAGTGTACCAGAGGAATCTGTTCTGAGCCAGAAGGTGTTTTCAATCCAGATGCCCTGTTAGGTTAGATTATATTAAAGCACAAGGCGAACTACCACATCTGCACAGATGACCTGCATCTTTAATTTTCTATAACACCTGATGACTCTGAGACTCTGAACCCTCTGATCAAATGTCTTACTAGCATTACAGAATGGATGAGTAATAATTTTGTCAAGTTATACAAGAAAAAAACTGAAGAAATGAGAAATGTGAGTGTCTTGGAAATAAACTTAATCACCCAGCTTTTTAAATCAAGCTAGGAGTAAAGTGATTAGGAGGCTATTATGGATTAATTAATTCACACTTTTGTTTTTAGCACATTGAGCTACATGTTTTGTATAAAAATCCATCCATTTTCCAACCCGCTGAATCTGAACACAGGGTCACGGGGTTCTGCTGGAGCCAATCCCAGCCAACACAGGGCAAGGCAGGATTGTATAAAAATGTGTTATAGAATTACATGTTTAATGTTGCTCACAGAAGTACATTTAATTTTCATAGTAGAAAGTTCAGTGAGCACTGAAATATAAAAGGAAGATTTCCAGGAGGTTACAAAAGGGGAATTAGACAAATTCCCAGCAAGACGTCAGAGTACGTCTAGTGTAAAAAATTTCCCCCACAATATACTGGTCTTCTCATTTTAGATACTTGGGTGTTTAATTACAACCATGCAAAAAAGAGATTCTAATAATTAGCTATTATTTGTAATTACTATTTTGAATGAATACCAAATTCTCAGTAATCAGTTTGTCTAATGATTCTGTGTCTCCTCAACCAATATTTTTGCTTTTAAAATAAGCTCAATTATTAGTGTCACAATATAATTATCCTGACCTAACTTCTTTAAATGACTGGGGTACAAACCTGGGGGGAAATGGCAAAATGATCCCAGCTACTGCTTTTTAAATTTATCTGTACTGAGACATACTGTAGGTAGATTGTATTTTTTATCATTTGTCCTTCACTTTCCATCATTAAAGTCTCCCTTCTGGCACGTTAGTGGCAAAGGACTGGCAGGGATCCACAAAACAATGCCACACTGTTTGCTGATTAAATGTTAAGATACAGGAAACTGCATCTTAGTCCATTTTTCACACAGGATTTACATGTTTCTAATAATGAAGAGAAACAGTTAGGCAGAAATGTAAAATGGCCCATGTTTTGTGCCTTATAAAAGTATGCAGATCTTTAAAAATCTGATGCTGCTGAATTATAAATTATACTTACACTTTTTATTCCAATTTTTATTTTTTATTGCAAACTGACATCCACAAAGAGAATATTATTTTTTGTATCCAGAAAATGTGACAGTAACTTCAGTGTTACACAGGCAGAGGCCAGTGGGAAGGCAATTATAACCTCATTAGTGCAATTAAAGGTAACAGAGCAGATTCAGGGGGTCTGAATGCTTATGCAAGAAGTTTATTTTAGGTTTTTGACTTTTTAGATATCTAAGTTTTCCTTAAAAATTGTATAAATGCTTGTGCAAGGTTCTTTTTCTTACATTACTAAAGGAAGTGCTTTACTCATAGGGTACCAAATATATAACTGTCCTATTCTTGTAAGTTTGTATAGTGTTTGACTGTAGCTTGTTTTTTGAGACACTGTTTGGTGCACTTTTTAAGATCTTATCTCTGGCCATTGGAGGAGACTGCCTCATAGGTTCAGAGCAAGAAGACATCAGAGATCAAACTAAACGATGATGGAAAATTTGAGTAAGAGGTTTTTTTTTTCTGTAAGGCTTATCTTGTCCCTGTTGGACTCCTCCTTATAGATTATATTGGAATGCCAACGGGAGGATATGGTGGACAGTGATTCAGCTAGGCAAGTGTATTAATGTATCTCTGCTTGGCTTGTCTTGTATCATATGTGATATTATCAGTGGACCGTTTATAAAATTTACAATACAATACCTACCAGAAAAAAAATATCTTTGCGAACTATTAAACCAAAAACAATTACAGTGTCACATTGGCAACTTTAATAACATGAGATTTGTATATTTTCCAGGTTTATAGCTTCTTTGACAGTCTGACACATATAGTAATGATAAATTTTACACCACAGAATTAAGCAGAGGTTTAATCTTTTGTGCTGCTTGCAGCAGCACGTACACATCCATCTTTCTTTTGAGAATCCACAATCTATCATCTTGACTTGATCAAGGCCTGGCTTCAAGTTAACCTCTATGAAATTACTCCTATGGGACTTGACGTCAGTAGGGTCAAACCAGCTGAAACCTTAACTACTTATAAAGTATATGCATTAATTCTGAATTCAACAGTAGAGATGAGTAAGCCATGGCTTTGAAAAATATGACATGAAATTATTTACTTAATATGAATATTGTTTCATGTGTGCAGAATACCCGCCAACAAATACTTTTTTATATTAATGTGAATTGTATTTAGAAAATACTTTATTCTACTGAAACATATGAAAAATGTAATTCAGGAGAAATGACAAATAATCACTGTTGCATAGCTCCATTATTTAAAAAGTTTAGAAACAAAAGAGCCTTAGTATGGTAGTGGAATTCTAAAACTGACAGACTTTTTGTGTGTGTCACAGTGATGCAGTGGTAGTACTGCTGCCTCGCAGTAAGGAGACCAGGGTTTGCATCCTGCATCCTCCCTGTGTGGAGTTTACATGTTCTCCATGAGTTTACACTGACGTTCCAGTTTCCTCCCATAGTCCAAAGACAGGCAGGTTAACTGGATTGGCAACACTAAAATTGTCCCTAGTGTGTGTGTGTGTGAGTATGTTGCGTGTGAGTGTATTCACTCTGCGATGGATTGGTGCCCTGTCTAGGAATTGCTCCTAACTTGCACCCTAAACTTTCTGAAATAGGCTCCAGTACCCCACAACCCTGCTCACGGTTAGGCAGGCTTAGAAATGGTAAGGTACATATATTTGTTTTCTTTCTTTTTGTAATGTATAATTATTTATTTTGTATTATGTTTTTAATAATTATTTTGAATTATTATTTTATGTTGATTGTATTAGTGATTTTCCTTGTCTTTTATTCGTTGAACCTAAGGTTGCAGGGCAGCTAATATTTCATTTCTGGGAAAATAAGTTCTTAGATGTCCCTGTACTATTGCTGAGGCATTAGGTCCTCCTTTTGTTGTTTCATTAATTTTTGTCAGTTCTTGTATTTTTAATTCTTTTGGTTTGAAAGATCATCGTCCTTGGTTATTGTATTTTTGAACTGTGTTTCACTTTCATATTTCCTCTTAAGCAACATTTTGTTAACTCAACCATTTTTTTGATTTTAGCTCTTGCTTCATTTTTTTAAACCTTTTTGAATAAACTTTATTATTACTTAAGAATGTCTGTTTTGTTCTTTGAATCAGGATATTTTTTCAGTTCCACTCTACCTTTTCAGATTTATAAACTTTGGCCCCATTTTAGGTTTACAAGCCATAAACCTATTTCTTGAGTTTTGAGAGACAGACTTACTTAATGTTGGTGAGGCCTACCTGGTAATTTTCAGGATAGCCTGATATTGACCTCTTTTTGAGTTTTGTGAACCCCAAAAATGAAAAAATCTAATTTTTTTTTGTTAAAAAAATAAAGTTTACTGACATCTATTTACTTTTCAGAATATTCATTCCCTAGATCTGGTATTGTTCTGGTCTTATAAAATTCTAATATGAATTGCTTTGGAAAGAGTTTTGTGACAGAATTCACAATCCAAGATTGTGGTTTTGTTTTTCTTATGTTTTATGAGATTACTACAGCACTAAAAGGAAAGGTATACAATTTGAATGGGGTGCTGTGATCGAGAATGGTGGTAGAAGAAGAAAAATTATTAAGCTGTTACCAAGTGGCAGAACACCTTAGGTAAGCACTCCTTATTCTTTTTATTTTTTATTTTATTTGGAAACCAAACATTGCAACAGAACACAACTCAATCAGTCAAATGAGAGTAACATATTCTTTAAAGAAAATCCAAAAAGACCTCAAAATTCAGTCCCCATCCAACAAAGACAACAATGCAGTTTGAGAGCCCCCTATAAAATAGTTCATGGTATAGGATAAAACAGCCTGTAGAATAAATAAAGTTAAGCATGGCCTAGGCATGTTTACCTTAGAATTATATTAATGAGTTTTTGTCAGGTTCTGAAGAAGTTTTAAATATGACCTTGTTCCAGTTTAAGATAACACAATACACTGCTTGCCCACTGAGTTAAAGAAGTTGTATTGAGATTCTTCCAGTTCACCAAAATAAGTCTTCATCATGGGATTTCTTTATGAGATGTTCGTCTGTAACCAATTAAAATTGTTTATTATATCACTTGTCTTTTCCTTCAAATGACAATGACAATTTGATTACAAAAAAGCATTCATGTAGTGAAGACAATATTACTGATTTCTCATGGTACTCTTTTGATTACTCCAAATATCACTGTTAAGGTTTTAGGAAAGATTTTAAATCCAGAGCTATACAAATCATTTACAAAAATTTGTGCACAAAATGTTAAGTCTAGGGCATTCCCAAAACATGTGACCTCAATGACATCACTCACAAATTGGATGATATCGTTTGTACATTTTAGAAAATTTTTAATGACATACCTCATGTTACCAATGACACATTTCAGTTGAATCATGGCTTACTTGGAAAATATTAAACTAGAATGTACTGTATATTACGAATATCTGAATCTTTTCTGAGATTTTAATTTAAAGATACCTTTCCGATCATTCCCCATCATCAAGGTTAAATTCTTTAAATTTCTTTTTTTTATTACAGCAAATGCTGTCTGAATCTTCATCCACAGTAGCTAGTATTTCCTTCTGGTAAGAAATCAATGAAAGGTTAGGGAGATTGGGTATTTAGCTTTTAACAAAGTTTCTAATTTGTATATATTTGTATATAGAAGAAAAAATGCCTAGCTGGAAGATTACATTTTGAACTTAACTGTTCAAAAGATGCAAATACATTATCAATATAGAAGTCCCTAAATGTCACTGTCCCGAGCGTCTTTTACAGATTGAATATTTCTATAGTTAGCTAAAGAAGACTGAATTAAATGATTATTATGTATCAGTGCCTAATTAGGGGTAGTTCACTGTTATATGTTATACTAGGGGGCTTTGCCCCCTGCTCGTTTTGCTCGCCCACCCCTTTCCATCCCCCCCGGGGCACGCTACACACCAGCCTCTTCACGGCTCTACCTCTCACGGTGTGAAGAGATGTGGTCGCTCCTCCGAAACCCCCTCTTTAACGGTGATACAATGGGAAACAAATACATTTTTTTTACCTCCTCTATGCTCGATCAGCTGGCTTGCTGCTGCTGCTATTGCTGCTGCTTGTGCCATGCTGCGTGATCTGCAAATTGTGCTGTGCTTCAAGCATTTAAAAGCCTGTACAGCAGCTGTCCTCCTTGTCTCGTGGGACGTTAAAGTGTCTCAGAGAAAATCATGTCTCGACCCAAGATTTTTTTATATAATAGAGAGATATGTGCAGTAAAGTGACCATTTTCCATCTTTCAACACAATGAATACTGTATAGATTCAGCTGTTTGAAAGCTTTCCATGACATTCTGTGTGTCACTCTTTTAGAAAAAGTGAGTAAGACTCCCACAATCTTTTCTCATTCTCATTTAAGTATGTTTTTTAATATGTACAGTATATATAACTCTTGTATTATTTTCATGTGAAATTTTATCTGCCCTCTGATGGTGACAAATTCAGTTTTCGGCATTATCAGCAGAAAAATGTCAGCATATGTTTATATTTCTAATGCACAGACCTGGCCCACAAATAATAGCTCTATATACAATTTATTTAATTAAATTCTAACTTATGATTTTTATTATTTGCATATTTCTACAAGTCAGAAACAAAAAAATGCATCTATTTATTTCTTAGTTATGACTGACAAGAGCCAGTCTCCACAAAAATAGCAGTGCTTGAAAACAGTACTCTCATTACCCTTACTGATGAATATCCTTTTAAAATAAAGGTATATTTCAGTTTACACTCATGACAAGTTGAATATAGGCAAAGTAACTAGTGACCTGTTGAAAGCAAATGTTATAACTAGTAGTCAAAAAATTTGAAATGCCATATTTTTATATCCCAGTCTCTCCTGTATTATAGGCTTCAAGATTTATAGGGTCATTGTTGTCATGTGTGCAGAGTACAGTATTATTTGGTGTAGTGAATGTTTGTGCTAGGTACACACAAAAACTTCTAGATCTGTCTTCAGAAAAATAATAATATGGAATCATGTCTGCTTTTGAATGGGTCTAATTTGAATCTCTTCTTATTTACAGCTGTCTGTTATATCACAGTCACTGTTTGTCTTACGATCACATACCCTGGCTATAAAGTCATAAAAGGTCTCAAAAAGACAACCTATCATTATTTAGCTCCTGTAAGACATAAGCTGAAAGGCTGCCCAGCATGCACCCTGCAGTGTTACTTTTATAGAGGGCTCAGAATCAGTGTGCATCCCCTAAAATGAGTCCTTTGCACGTCAGAAAGACTTTGCAAAGAAAAAATAATGTAAAGATGGACAGTTAGTAAGGAAAAGTAGTTAGCTATTATATACAACAACAGAAATAGCTTTTCTAGAATATAATTTCCTGAGTTTTAGGGCAGCTAGGATTTACTTTTCACATTGTTGAAACTTTCATAAAATACTTAACTGTGTTTTAAATATTTATTTTAATTTTTAACTTCATTTTTAATTTTTGCTGAGCACATTTCACTTTAACAAGCTCAGATCATTCTACATATTAACAAACCAATAAAATAATATTCAACAAAAACTCAAAACACCACAAAGCATGATGTATGTGTAATTATGCACAACAAAGTAAAGGGGCCTGGTGGTGCTCAGAGAACTTCAGACTGAAGTTCAAATGTTTGTTTCACATTCAGAATTTGTTTGAACTTCAAAGAGAAAATTTCTATAGTCATCTTGGCAAAAGCAACTTAATCTATACTAATAAAAGGCAAAGCCCTCACTGACTGACTCACTCACTCACTGACTCACTCATCACTAATTCTCCAACTTCCCGTGTAGGTAGAAGGCTGAAATTTGGCAGGCTCATTCCTTACAGCTTACTTACAAAAGTTAGGCAGGTTTCATTTTGAAATTCAAAGCGTAATGGTCATAACTGGAACATATTTTTTGTCCATACACTGTAATGGAGGAGGCGGAGTCACGTATCGCGTCATCACGCCTCCTACGTAATCACGTGAACTAAAAACAAGGAAGAGATTTACAGCACGAGTCGCACGCGGGAACGAAGGTAAATGACGTTAATTTTTGACTGTCTTTTAATACTGTGTAAGCATACATATTAACACATGTGCAATTAAACGTGTGCATTTACGGGGTGATTTCTCAGGCTTAAAAGCTCACCTTTTATCAAACGCGGGAACAAAGGTAACTGACGTTGTTCACTGTCTTTTAATACTGTGTAACCATACATATTAACACATGTCCAATTAAACGTGTGCATTTACGGGGTGATTTCTCAGGCTTAAAAGCTCGCCTTTTACTAAAAAGGTAAATGCAAAACTATTTTCAATCAGTTTATTGAAACGCTCCCGTTAAGGATTGCAATAACATATTCGCGAGATAAAAGAACGAAGTAGGGGGAAATGGAGGAACAGCCGCAAACAGCGAAGAGCAAAAAATTAATTAAACAATTGAGAACGGAGCGAGTTAAGCATACAAGCATGTTCATAAGGGAAACAAACCACGGTGTAAAACGTAAGTTTAAATAAAGTTTATAGAAACGCTCCCGCTGCGGATTGCAATAACATATTCGTGAGATAAAAGTTTAATGAGAAGACACGAGGTATAAACGAACCACACGCCGTGGCGCAACGTTAGGGGCAACAGTTTCAACCATTCTATGATCTGCTTCTCGCAACTGAAAGACGGCACATGGCGGATGTTAGCCGACTTGCTGACCGCAACGTTAGGGGCTTCAAGTATGGCGCTGACGCCACATCTCAGTGCCAACACTTTGCAGACTGTACTTAAAAGACACGCCCTCCTCACTGGACAGTTAAAAACACCAATCAAACTAACGATGACATCAAGTATTACCCAATCAAAAGTAGGAAAGGAGGCATCTTCATAAAATGCGTGTGGGATGATTTGCATGAGACGCTGCTTTAAAAAAAAAATGATTAAAAAAATACGGGATAAATCCCGTCCAGTATTGATTCAAAACGGGACGCGCAATTTCATTGTCAAACGCGGCACGATTCCGTATTTTAAAGGACGGGTGGCAACCCTACAGTGCCAGGTAACCACCCATACAATCAGATTGTGATTCAGACTAGGAATGCAATGAATGTAATTACCCCGATCTACATACAAGGCGAAAGTCTTGCAACATTCAAAGATGATGGTTTGGGATAATTAGTACTTATTAAGTACACCATGGAACATAAAAGAGCTTATGAAGCCTTGAACCGAAAAAAGCAACATCTCAGAGATCGTACAAAAAAAAAAGGAGGTAATGTCGTTTTACTCGCTGTAGATTTTAGTGAAACATTACCAGTTATTCCACGAGGGAGACCAGCAGATGAACTCAACGCTTCTTTAAAATCCATGCTTCTCCCACGGTCGGTTATATGTCGCGTGTTCTCGGGTAGGTACACCAAAAAATGTATACATTTAAGCATGTAATGGGCAAAGAAAAAATGAGGTATACCCGAAGGCACTGCAGTAGTACTCAATGTAACTTTACTTCTTAAATGTTAATGTTTTACTGTTTAATAATTTATACGCTTCTTATATATTGTTCAAATTCTTTTATCAAAATACCAGTGACAGCGCAATGCACGATAACATGGAGTGAATACACCATACGCATCTGCCCACGGCCGCCCTGGTGTGCGCAGATAGGAGTTGATTCTAAAATAAAATAAACATAAAAAGAGTAATACAATCATCACCCATAAAGCGGATAGCAGACGTGACGTATTATATGTGTACCAGATTTCAAGTCAATAGGTGAAACAGTTTGCAAGCTACAGGTGATTTAAAATCCTGGACAGACCAACGAAAAGCCACGGTAGCAAATTATACAAGAAGATTTTACTGTTTAATTATTTATATTTATATGAAATGTGCTTCTTATATATTACTTCATATTCTCATATGATAATGATGTTAATGTTGTTTATATTGATTTCTATGTTATTGTAAGTGCATCTATGTGTGTATATGTATGTATGTATGTATGTATGTGTATATATATAAATATATATATATATATATATATATATATAAAAAAAATATATATATAAAAAATACATGTGTATATGTATATGTAATATATCTGTATATGTGTGTATATGTGTGTGTATATGTGTATATGTATATATATATGACAGCAACACTCATAACAATGACAACACAATTACATTGACAATCATGTTACGTTATTTTTAAAATGTTTCCTTTACTTTTTCATAACCTCTTTAACACACTACTTCTCCGCTGCGAAGCGCGGGTATTTTGCTAGTATTTAAGTAATAGTCAATTGATTACATTGCTCTTTTTTAGGTTAGTAGAAATCCATCATTTTTTATCACCTACAGGTTCCACTCTGACTTTCATAAGGACAGACCTCTAACTGGGTCTAGATAATGTTTATTAAAAGATACTCTTTTTTTAGAAACAGCTAAGAATCAGTTTAAGGAGATGTAGAGAATCTTTTAAAAGTTGTATTTTTTGAAAAGTTAAGTACTGTAAAATGCTGCTTTTTCTTCCAATTTTGTTTAACAGAGTTTTGAACAGCTCCTCTGGTAAACACCAAAGCTGTGATGCTGTGTTATTAGGGTCAGTAGTTATTGGAATGTTAGAGATGGGTGAGTTAAATGTTCCCCTATATAAACAAATCAGGTGGTCTTCTTGTTTCTGTATAAATATTTACATTAAAACAATCATTAGAGTATTAAATTTTAAAAGAAAAAACAAAAGTTTATAAAACAGCTACTGAACGTTACACAACGGACCTGAAGTTGCTTCATTTCTTCTTTTTACAATTCTAGAAAAGATCAGGTATAGCATAGTGGGTGGGGAGGGTGAGACCAGAGATGTTCATGCCCAGGGGCATCATAATGACATTAATCCATTGCTATATACAGTATAAATATCCCTGGCTTGCACCCTATCTTAGCTGGGATAGGCTACAGAACATCCCTGGGACCCTGTTCCGGACAAAGCAGGAAAGACAATGACTGACTACTGACACTTTAATGGCTACAATTAGGAGCATTAAAATAAAATTATATATAATTATTATAAGTTATGTGTATTTATTTTACATAATAATGCTTTACTGTACTTATCTAAAGCAAAGAGTTCCTTTGCCTAGAGTTTATGTGATTAAGATATTATTTGACTTATCACAACTTGCACCTCCTTTGTTCAAACCAAATTCAGTGTAACTGGTGTTCTTATTATAATAAAGTGATGTAAAGTAACAATGTTGCTTTCTGTTTTCCATCCAGTAGTTTTCAGATCTATATTCAGGTTGGGTATCCAGGACAGTGGACCAGTGAAAAGAGAAAACATTACCTATTATCTAATAAGAGTTGATAGCTCTCTGCAAATTCACATTTTTCAGATGGAGAGGACCAGATAAATGCTATAGCTTTCCCCCTTCAAATTAAAATAGGAAAATACTACACAATCAGATTATACACTTAACCTGTTTTAATGCTGAAGGAAATTAAATAC
The DNA here is from genome assembly GCF_900747795.2 of Erpetoichthys calabaricus. Taxonomy (NCBI): domain Eukaryota; kingdom Metazoa; phylum Chordata; class Cladistia; order Polypteriformes; family Polypteridae; genus Erpetoichthys; species Erpetoichthys calabaricus. Next base: position 75,570,079 of record NC_041398.2, on the reverse strand, counting down.
AAGCGAAAGGAGCCCATGGAGAAAAAAAATCTCTTCAGTTCAGCGTATTTTAGATATTTTAGCATGATGTGTTCTTTCATCTGTGGGTAGCCTTAATTTAGCAGGCATCTAGAGTCTCTCTGAAATTCCTCTATTATTGTAACCTTTCTAGTGTACTGTATCGTAGACTCAACCAATAAGATAAAGACTGACTTAATTTAAAGACAGATATAGATATATATGTAATTGTGACAATTACACAATTTATATTAATAAAACAAAAAAATGATGTTCACACACCAACTGCAGCATAATAACAATGTTTATAGTAAATAACAAACAACTAAACATGGATGGCTTTACTAGCCTTCTTTAGTAAGACAGTACACTGTAGGATATACTGATATATTCAAGCACCTACACATCGTTTTTCCCACATGCCAATTAAGGCTTAATCATCAGATCAACTGTAGGTCTTTGGACTGTGGGAAGAACCTGTTTACTTACACAAACTGGGAGAACAAACAAACTCCTCCCAAAGGACATCTTAGCCAGGAATTAGACCAAGATTTTGACTCTGATGTTTGTAGAGAGCAGACAGTTAAAGAAATCTACTGAACCAAACCAGGCATGACACAAGAAAGGAAATCAAAGGTCACACTCAGAGTGTGCTGCACTATATATACTGTATCACCTTAAATCACTGAACCAAATACCAGTCATGAAGAGTAACTCAAGCTGCAGAGAGTGAAAAATTGCCTTATAATTAGAGTTAATGAATTTACGGCTACTGCGGTCCAACCACAATTTTCAGATGCACACCTAATATGTCAGTTGGTGTTGAACCATTTTAGACAGAAATTGAGCTTTATTTAAAAATCAGTTGAAATTAAGAATATTAAAAAGAGCAGCTTTTCTCTGTAAATGGACTATAGGTGTAGTAAAGCAAATGATTCAGTATTTTTCTACAAGCCCGTATCACAGTAATTTGCATATAACTCAAGTCAAATTGGAAACAGAAGCTATCCTTGTAGGTTTGGATTTTTTAAGCTTTAATTTCGAATGCTGAGCTTACCAGTGGGATTCAAAAATGGCTTCAGTGAAAAGACAACCCACTCAATACTTCAAAACTGCAAAGTCCCTGGGTAAGTTCCTAAATTGGGTAGCACACACTAGCATGTGTTAATTACAAAACACCAGGATCTATTCTGTGACCAAATGGATTAGAAGCATTCCTTCTGGCTGCTATTACGCTAAATCCACTGTGTCCCCTTTGTTTGGTTCAGCATGATCAAAAAAAAAGAAAAAACAATCAGTCTGTTAGGCAACAGACTACAGAGATTCATATGAATGCATTTGCTAAAGCATGAAAACTTAACAAAATCCTTTTCCTTTGATGATTATTGAAAATGACAAAAGAAATGAAACCTAAATTCATATGTTAACATTTACCAAATATTAGCAATGCTTAAGTCTGGTAATATGTTTCTTTGCAAAAATCATTATGCATCTTTCATTGTACTCAGTATCCTTTAACTGGAAAATTTTTAATCATAATAGAATTTAAGCAGTCAGTTTTAGACATTTGACACTTAATAAGTAATATGAAGTACATTTATGAGAAGTGGCATGGTATATGTTTATAGGTTTTCATTTTGATTTTTAAATGAATTTTTTAGCAATTTTCCCCCATTTTGTGTGTTCCAGCACAAGGAATGAATGACATTGACAATTTTATTTTCATAAAACCTTCTTTTTCTTTCTTTATTTCCTGTAATACCTTGTTGCTTACAACATAAATTTCTGTAGTCCAAACAAACAATACATTGTATACAGACTGCAATATTAAGGATTTTCAAAGATCAGATACCAAGTGGCCTTAATATTCACTTTTGAAATACGATTAAAGAATAGTATATTATTTATGGAACAGCGAATTGTAAAACCTATAATCTTATATTGCAGTGCTTTCATGGCACTGAACAAATAACTTTATGTAATACTTCAGGGACCGAAAGAGGTGCAAATGCATTCCAGCTTTACATTATCTCAGAAACTTCAGAGAGCTGTCTTAAATACCTCCCTCTCCTTCTTAGTTCACACTATAGCCATCAAAGTGAAGAAAGTGCAATTTAAAGGTTTTATTTATCAGAATCCTTCAAATCCTTTTTTGCCCCATCAGAGGCTTTCTGAAGTGGATGGAAAAATTGCTTGTAAAACCCCTAGAGACTAGGTTATGCTTATCTTACAGCACAATTTGTTATATATCAAATCATGTATGTTGAATTCTGTAGCATATTTCTTTTCTTTAACTGAATTTTCCTTCTTTTTCCTAATAGAAGAATTGTCTACAAGCAAAAATCTTGATACATCAGTAGACAATCAATACTTACACGTTCCACTAAAATGCATACTTATCTGTACACGGCTCATATCTGATATTATTGCATACATTTTGTATTCGGTTGAACTCATAAGATAATGTTATATTTGATATATGTATAATTTAATATACAAGTAGTCCCCTTTAAACCTCAATACATCACCATAAGGACAAGATAAGAATTCTTTTTGCAAAATAATTTTTTATTTTCGGAGAGTCGTGTAAGCTTCACCCTGGTAGCTGTGAGATAGTAGTGTCATGCTTTGAATCGCTACCTGAATTGTTTTTATTTTTTTTCTGGCACATGACACTTTTTAGGTACATTCACATAAAAAACAAAAGTATTGCCACCACTTTGTCTTTTTGATAATTACTCCCATGAGATAATTCAGCACACATTGGACTAGTTTCAATGAAACATACTATTGTTCAAGAAAATGTTGTTGGGAAAGTCCAGCTCTTATTTAGATTCTGTAATTTTTTTTTAAATTGAAGACTCTCATTTAAAAAGCACTGGAAAGCTTTTTTAAATAGTCTGTTTTGATAACAGATACATGCACTGTGCACCCTCAATTACAGATTGATTTTCTTTTTCAAATTTACCTTGAGAGAGTTATTCCATTTTGTAGAGTTTCCTCTTTCATATGTTTGGCAAGCTGTCCTTAAAGGCTGAACAAATCCCCAAGTTATCGAAATGCCAGCAGAGTCACAAGTGTGGCCGGGAGCCTGTCATCACTTCGGCAGGTTGCACTGATGCGGGTGGACTTAAACATGGATTTTAACTTATTTTAACAAACAGTAACTAACAATAGTACATCAATCACCACAATTTGTATGTCACCTGAATTGGAATCTGGTGTCTACGAAAGCTATTTCAATCACCACAAGACTATCTGGGCTCTGATTTTGGCATTTAGGTCATGATATTGTTACAGTCTGTTAAAGCAACATGTATTTAATGTAGTCTACTAATAAATATAATTGCTGCATTCTTTAAACTGTAGCAATGTACCTGAATATTGCATCATTCATACATTTTCTAACATGTTTCTTTAGATTTTAACTCCCGTTTGCCATCTCCTATTGTTAGCAGATAACATGATGAGGGAACTTCAGTTGGCTGATGTCTGCAAGCTGAGCTTTTATAGTAGAGTTACCATAATTCCTGAACCAAAAAAGAGCAGACAAAATCTTTAAAGAACTTCTTTTATATTTTATTTTATGTGCAAAACTTTCTGAGATATCTCTAGTGTATTTTAAGAAGTATCAAATACCATTCAGATATCTCAAAGTAACTTCCCATCCACTTAAGATAGCTTACATACATTTAGAAATACATTATCTCAAACTGACCTTTAAAGCATTTTAAGACATTTGAATTTGATATATCTGAAAATGCATTTGAGGCGCCTTTGAAGTTTATTTTGGTTATCTCAATAATGATATTTTAAAAACATGAAAGAACTTTCTGTTTCTTTTTTTAAAGTTACCTTAAAATGTAATTCAGATATTTTGAAATTGGACTTACAGTATCTTAAAAACAATTAAGGATATCTCAGCTTGTGGAGAAACCCATTTCTGGATATTTTGAAATAATAACACCATTATGACATGTCTGATACACCCTGTGCAATTCAATATATTTTAGATTTATTTTAAGAAAACTTAAATATGACAATAAGTCCTTTTGAATATATGGAAAATGTTACAGAAATTCATTTTTGAATACTATTAATTGCATTTCAAGATTTCAGAAAATATTTGAAATATTTTAAAATGAATTTCAGATATGGATTTTCTTTTAAGATATAAGAACTTTGTCAAAAATAAGTTATTTAAGATTTGGGCAAAGATAATTAAATCACAACACCAAGAAAATAATTAGGAGAAGGAAAATAGGCTGCCAGAAACCAGGAGGAAGATAAAAAAATTGAGTGGAATTTAGAAATGCTATTGCCAAGACATAGAGATTTGTAATTCATAGAGTCAAAAGCAAAGACAGAAATTCAGTCACTAGAAGAAAAACCTTACTTTAAGAAACAAAGACTATGACAAAACTATGACACCATATCTACCGTGACATCATCATAATGATGTGAGTCCTGTAACTGACTGCTGCTCCATTGTTTATAACCATTATTATTATTATTATTATTATTATTATTATTATTATTATTATTATTATTATTGTGGCTGTGCTTATGATTCAGATAACAGAATAGTAAATGACTGAATTTATTGACATTTGATACATATAATATTCAAGGAAATTTTTCCACAAAGTTAAATTTTTCTTGAGATATCTCAAATGTAATGTGCTTTAAACACTTCTGAAATTTCAAAATCTACCATTGAAAATTATTGGTGAGTGCAGATTTATCTGTCTTAAAAGAGACAAACATTCCATGCAACTTTAACTATGAAATAGTTTGCTATTTTATTTGAATATTTTTTAAATATTTGTTCCTTTTACTTATTTAACAGTTGATCCTGACGGAAAAACAATGAAACAGTCATGTCTGTTAATATAAGTACACTCTATGTTGCAGGACTTGGGATTGTATAGGTTTAGAGGAAGGAGGGTGTTCACTGACCGAGTATTACCATATAAGACAGGTGCAATGTTAGATCGATGTGTATTTATTTATTTAATTTGCTAATAATGATTTCCTTTATTTATTCAATATGGTACCAATAATAGTTTATTTACCCATCACCATTCAAGGTAAATGCCATCCCTTATTGTACCAGACAATTTCTCCTCAGGGATTAATAAAGTACATCAAATTAAAAAAAAAATCAGAATGTAGCAGTAGGACTCGTTATATGCTAACTGTGGTTTCTGCCTTAACCCCCACCCATGTTCATATGTGTGTGGCTGTTTGTTATTTAGCATGAACCTCAGTAACAGCAGCTCACTTCTGGGGGGTATTTTCTGTACGTTGCTTAAATCATCCGAGATCAGATGCCTCATCTTGGATGAGTTAATGCCAGTGAAACTCATCCGGGATAAGTCGGTTTTTCAAACGCAGCCGTGTAGTAGATTAGTCTAGCTGGATCTAATCATCCGAGATGAATGCACGCACCCGCACTGATTGAAAAGCCTATATATATATTGAGTCTAGAAAACATGATCAGCAAGTCTTTGATAGGGTATAACAAAATGACGAAAGAACGGGCACATTTTTTTTTTCAAACAAGCGGAGCAAGACCTTTTATTCGAAGGACATGAAGAATTTCAAGATTTAATATGCACAAGGGGTAACACTGCAAAAGCAGCCCAAACCAGAAAAGACGGCTGGCAAAAAGTGGCCGACAAATTAAACGCGTGTGCATTGTACTTACTGAAAGCAGCGTTTCATTTCGTATGTGTCAGATTAATTATTGTTTAATATGTCATAATTCCAGATCAAACGTGAGCACAAGGAGAACACAGGAACAGGTTAAAGTGAAGTACAAGAATATACTTCAAACTGGTAAATATTGGTATATAACTATTTAAAGAATTGTTGACATAAAGAATCATATATAATGTAAAGAACATTAATTTTAAAGCTAATAAGAAGGCAGAAAAGCAAAAAACAGGTGGAGGGCCACGCGGTCCAGACCTAACCCCTGCAGAAGACTTGGCTCTCCAGCAAAATGCCCATCGCCCTGTTTCTGAGGACATTCCAAAGGGAAGCTCCTCCTCAGAACCAGTGGCAGGATGCAGTGGTCACTTCATTTCAGGTAAAGGATGGTCATTGCATATATTTGTCCTCAATGTGTGCTATAGGTAGGTTCCATATAGCCCTCTTTTTTCTGTTGGGTCAGTTGCAGGGAATGTCATATTCCTAGAACTTGTGTCTGACCAACGAGATATTGACAAAGGTCAAATATTTGATGAAGACACTGTGTCTGATTATTCATCAGGAGGAGAAGTACATTTTCCAAATATTGTTTGATCAAACTCCACTGTGATCAGTCCCATGTGCCCCAATCACATTTGGAAACCCTGGGTAATGAGAATGTTAGGCTGATTATGAGATTCTTTATGGAACTGTGGGTATTTTTACCTGTGTATTACCTACCTGCAATGGCATGAAACGCCTCTTTTGTCTGCACATGCAGGTGTCCAGGAAACACTATGAAAACCTGAAGGAAATATTTCAGAGCCAAACAGACTTTACGAATTGCCTGGCAAACTGCACTTTTAGATAGATTTTCCGCACCGCCTACAGTATATAAAAAAAGTGCCACTTGCAAAAAACCTCAAAGCAATGCATACTGTCTGTGTGGTTGTGAGAGCCCTCCGCGCTGCTCTTTCTTCTTCACTTAGTTGTCGATGATCTATAATGTATTGTCCTTATACGCTTTGTATGCGCTGAGAGCCCTGGATCTGTGTGTGCTCAAAGCCTTTACACGACTGAGTGTTTTGCTGCCCGTGGTCTTATTTGATATTGGTTGTAAGTAGGGCGTGTCTTGCAAGAATCTCATGTTCAATCTCTTTCGTCTCGTGGGTCTTTTAAGTGTCTTCCGTGATCTTCACGTGAAGATCATGTCTCGTCTCCCTAGTCTTTCTCTTCCAGGATTTTTTTTTATAATAGAGAGATCTGAACTACAATAAGTCGCCAACCCTCTACATCCAGTAACCAACAATAGCTCATGAGTCTTTTCATCACTTGAGGTAGAATCTGCTGTCTAAGAAAGCAATTTTGGTCACATCATATTGTTAAGTGGTATTGGAAACATGTTTTATGTACACCACTAGTACATGTAATTGTGTTTGTTTATTGCTGCTGTTTTTGAACATGACTCACAGTTGGGTGGGAGTGTGACGGAGCTGCTGGGTGTTGGATGATTGTGATTATTGATTATTATTGTATTATTGAGTATTGTGAATTGTGGAGTGTGTGGTGCTTTGTGCACTTTATTGAAGAGAAAATATTAAAGAATCTTCTTATGCTTTTACACGTGTGTCTGAGACATCTGTCTGGTGGGTTCAACGGGGCAACAGCGACCCCTAGCGTCCACAATATATAATAAAACTATGATAAAAAACACTTTGATGACAAGATTACAAAGTTTAAAAGTGCTCCAATTTTCAAAACAGCTCACCAAGTTTTGAAAAGGATCTGAATGTTATACCATGCATACATTTGCAACGTGACTTTATCCAAGGTGATTTACAGGACAAGGAGTCATTAACATGGTTTACTAATGGAAGCACAGACATGCTGACTTGGTCGAGATCACATGATGATTTGGAGAAGGGGATTGAAACTGACAGAAGTGTGGTTGAAATGCCAGTGTCCTTACTAGAGGGCCGCATTTCTTGTTTTTTTTACCAGTTAGTTTATTTGGGAAATGCACATTTGTACTTTCACTGGCTTAACAAAGATGCTTAAACTTAAAACTCATTCACCTTTTTTCAAAAAGCTACATTGTTAATAGCTAAATACCAGCAGTACAGTGGTTAGTGCTGGTGCCTCATGGGTTTAGAATTCTAAGTTTGAATCCCTCATTCAAGTGTTGTCTGTGAGTTAGCATGTTCTTCTCAGTGCTTTGCATTCCCCACATATCCAAAGTTGTACATGTTAATGACCAAGAGCCCTTCACTGAGCTTGTGTCTTGTTTAGGGTTAGTCTACATCTTACATTTTATATACTGTAGATGAGACAGACTCTGGTTTAGTAATGTTTCCTCTTCTGGTTTCCAGTGCATGCGGAGGTAGATGGTAATCAAATAGTTGACAGAATGGCTAAATAATCTTTGAAATATAGTAATAGTGATACATGTATTTGTGTGAGTAAGGAGGCAAAGATGTTAATTAAAGGTCATGGAAGGTATTATCGGATACACAAGTAAAAAGCAGAGATTTCTAGGGGATCCAGAAAAATGGTTAAAGCATTTTGGAAAGGAGGAAGACAGCTTGGACGCACAGCTTGGACTCTGGAACCAATCTCCTTGAGAGGGGCTGGACTCTCTACCACTCTGGAGTTGCCCCCGGTGAGAGGCGCCGAGCAGGTGTGGGTATACTTATTGCCCCCCAACTTGGAGCCTGTACATTGGGGTTTACCCCGGTGGACGAGAGGGTAGCCTCCCTTCGCCTTCGGGTGGGGGGACGGGTCCTAACTGTTGTTTGTGCGTATGCACCGAACAGCAGTTCGGAGTACCCACCCTTTTTGGAGTCCCTGGAGGGGGTGCTAGAGGGCATACCTTCTGGGGACTCCCTCGTTCTGCTGGGAGACTTCAATGCTCACGTGGGCAATGACAGTGAGACCTGGAAGGGCGTGATTGGGAGGAATGGCCCCCCTGATCTGAACCCGAGCGGTGTTTTGTTATTGGACTTCTGTGCTCGTCACGGATTGTCCATAACGAACACCATGTTCAAGCATAGGGGTGTTCATATGTGCACTTGGCACCAGGACACCCTAGGCCTCAGTTCGATGATCGACTTTGTGGTCGTGTCGTCGGACTTGCGGCCACATGTCTTGGACACTCGGGTGAAGAGAGGGGCGGAGCTGTCAACTGATCACCACCTGGTGGTGAGTTGGCTTCGATGGTGGGGGAGGATGCCGGTCAGGCGTGGTAGGCCCAAACGTGTTGTGAGAGTCTGCTGGGAACGTCTGGCAGAGCCCCCTGTCAGAAGTGGCTTCAACTCCCACCTCCGGCAGAACTTCGACCACATCCCGAGGGAGGTGGGGGACATTGAGTCCGAATGGGCCATGTTCCGTGCCTCTATTGTTGAGGCAGCTGACCGCAGCTGTGGCCGTAAGGTGGTCGGTGCCTGTCGTGGCGGCAATCCCCGAACCCGCTGGTGGACACCGGCGGTGAAGGATGCCGTCAAGCTGAAGAAGGAGTCCTACAGGACCCTTTTGTCCTGTGGGACCCCGGAGGCAGCTGATAGGTACCGGCAGGCCAAGCGGAATGCGGCTTTGGTGGTTGCTGAGGCAAAAACTCGGGCGTGGGAGGAGTTTGGGGAGATTCTGGTCCACCATCCGGCGTCTCAGGAAGGGGAAGCAGTGCAGTGTCAACACTGTATATGGTGGGGATGGTGCGCTGCTGACCTCGACTCGGGACGTTGTGGGTCGGTGGGGGGAATACTTTGAAGACCTCCTCAATCCCATTAACATGCCTTCCAATGAGGAAGCAGAGCCTGAGGACTCAGAGGTGGGCTCCCCCATCTCTGGGACTGAGGTCACCGAGGTGGTCAAAAAACTCCTTGGTGGCAGGGCCCCGGGGGTGGATGAGATACGCCCGGAGTTCCTCAAGGCTCTGGATGTTGTAGGACTGTCTTGGCTGACACGTCTCTGCAACATCGCATGGACATCAGGGACAGTGCCTCTGGATTGGCAGACCGGGGTGGTGGTCCCCCTCTTTAAGAAGGGGGATCGGAGGGTGTGTTCCAACTACAGAGGGATCACACTCCTCAGCCTCCCTGGAAAAGTCTATTCGGGGTCCTGGAGAGGAGGGTCCGTCGGATAGTCGAGCCTCGGATTCAGGAGGAACAGTGTGGTTTTCGTCCTGGTCGCGGAACAGTGGACCAGCTCTATACCCTTAGCAGGGTCCTGGAGGGTGCATGGGAGTTTGCCCAACCAGTCTACATGTGTTTTGTGGACTTAGAAAAGGCATTCGACCGTGTCCCTCGGGGAATCCTGTGGGGGGTACTCCGAGAGTATGGGGTACCGGCCCCCCTGATAAGGGCTGTTCAGTCCCTGTACGATCGGTGCCAGAGCTTGGTCCGCATTGCCGGCAGTAAGTCGAACCCGTTTCCAGTGAGAGTTGGACTCCGCCAGGGCTGCCCTTTGTCACCGATTCTGTTCATAACTTTTATGGACAGAATTTCTAGGCGCAGCTAGGGTGTTGAGGGGGTCCGGTTTGGTGGGCTCAGGATTGGGTCACTGCTTTTTGCAGATGATGTTGTCCTGTTTGCTTCATCAGGCCGTGATCTTCAGCTCTCTCTGGATCGGTTCGCAGCCGAGTGTGAAGCGGCTGGGATGAGAATCAGCACCTCCAAATCCGAGACCATGGTCCTCAGCCGGAAAAGGGTGGAGTGCCCTCTCAGGGTTGGTAGCGAGATCCTGCCCCAAGTGGAGGAGTTCAAGTATCTCGGGGTCTTGTTCACGAGTGAGGGAAGAATGGAGCGTGAGATCGACAGGTGGATCGGTGCGGCATCCGCAGTAATGCGGGCATTGCATCGGTCTGTCGTGGTGAAAAAGGAGCTGAGCCGCAAGGCGAAGCTCTCAATTTACCAGTCGATCTATGTTCCTACCCTCACCTATGGTCATGAGCTATGGGTAGTGACCGAAAGAACGAGATCGCGAATACAAGCGGCTGAAATGAGTTTCCTCCGCAGGGTGTCTGGGCTTTCCCTTAAAGATAGGGTGAGAAGCTCAGTCATCCGGGAGGGGCTCAGAGTAGAGCCGCTGCTCCTCCGCATCGAGAGGAGTCAGATGAGGTGGCTCGGGCATCTGATCAGGATGCCTCCTGGACGCCTCCCTGGTGAGGTGTTCCGGGCACGTCCAACCGGGAGGAGGCCCCGGGGAAGACCCAGGACACGCTGGAGGGACTATGTCTCTCGACTGGCCTGGGAACGCCTTGGGATTCTCCCGGAAGAGCTAGAAGAAGTGGCCGGGGAGAGGGAAGTCTGGGCATCTCTGCTCAAGCTGCTGCCCCCGCGACCCGACCTCGGATAAGCGGGAGACAATGGATGGATGGATGGATGGAAGACATAGTAATTCATTTCAGACTTGGGCATACTGGTTTAACTCCATAATTATTTGAAATTGTGTTTCAGGAAAATGTGTAGACAGTGTCAACATTCAGAGCCAGCTTTTCATATATTATTGGAATGTGAGGCATATGAAAGGGCAAGAGAGTGGATTTCAGGAAATAAATATACTGTACAGTTACAGTATGTTTACATTAGATAGTTTATTGGGGTATTGACAAGGATTTCAGAAAAATCATAAAAAATAGTTAAATACCTTATAGGTAATAGGTTGTATGAAACAATTTAAGGTAGAAAGGCTGGGTGGTAATTAACCATACTCTGTAGTTGTATAAGTAATGTTTTTGTTAAATAGGTGATAGACATTAGGTTCAGTACCCTGACTCCTTCTCACACTCCAGTTCAATAGGTGGTGATCATGCATCATTTTATTTGTTTTGCCAACTGGAAATACAAAGAAAAAGAAACCTTATATCAGGTTCATGCTTAGAGAACACAAACAACTTATCTCAGCAACTAAAAAGTTCTCATGTACCATGAAACTCTAAAAGAATCTACAGGGCCTTTATGTGAAAATACATAAAATGTATAGTAAATCACAATATCTGCACTCTCAGATATACTAAGACACTAAAAGATGAGATACTGGACTCTGAGGTTAAAAAAAAAATTAGAAGCCTAGCGTCTACAGCTTTTTTGAGGTGTTATCTACAAAAGATTCAAAATATACAGATTGGTTTCATCCCCCACATCTAAGTGACAGTGTTCCTCATATGGTAACCCAATTGGGACACCCGCACTTGGAGTCCAGAAGTGCAGTCCTGTCTGGGTGCCACTTGATCAATAGTGGGTGCTGTCCAGAAAGGACCTCCCTACTTTTTCAATGGCCCAAAGTGCTTCACAGTAGACATGGCAATGGCACTGGAAGCATTCCTTGGTCCCACATAAAAGGAGTCTACTACCACACTGTAGAGTATCAGAATCAGGAGGTGGAGGACAAAACTCATCAGAGGACAGAAGGAGAAGAATTTATTGATTTATCATTGGTTTGTATGGTTATTGTGGCTGATTGATGGTAGAGGTTTGGGAAGAAATGCTTGAAGAGAATAAAACACCATTACTTTATTCATATTGATTACAACTTGCCTGAAGAAGGGGCTTGAGTTGCTTGTATATTGTAATCTTTTTAGTTAGCCAATAAAAGGTGTCATTTTGCTTGACTTCTCACTATATTCATATATTGTGTGGATTATTGCTTTATCTGTGGTTTGGGGCTCCCTGACACCACCTTGGGTGGTCACAACACCCAAACAAACAAATCTAGTTTTCCCTCAAGGTGCTGAATGCGTCTGCACAGATGAAAAACTGAAGCTGTCCTAAAATTAATATTAAGTCCTCCATACTATCTCTGAAACACTATAGTGGAAAAACAAGATAACATGTTAAAATAAAGAAAAGAAATCTTCAACAATCTCTATCCTTTGCTGTTTTTTTTTCCTCTGTTCTATTTGATAAGTTACCTCCTAACCCATACAATGCAATATCTTCTTGCTATTGATGTCTTCAGCGTTATATTGTGATAATCACAGAGTATTTTATTTAAAGTGCTGAATACTTGGTTGTCCAATGTTTATTTCAATGCTTCATAATTATTTAGATTTGATCAATAGATAGACAGATAGATAGATAGATAGATAGATAGATAGATAGATAGATAGATAGATAGATAGATAGATAGATAGATAGATAGATAGATACTTTATTAATCCCAAGGGGAAATTCACATGGTGAATTCACAATGGTGCCTTCTTTAATATATTATTTTATGTAAGTTATGTAAGTGTGAGTGTATTGTAAAAGTGCATGGAGTCTGAACAATTACTTTGGACATTTCCATATTTTAGCACAACAGACAAATTTAAGTCATCACATAGCCACATGTGCAGCCAGATTACAGTATAAAATATGGACTGATCAACACTGTTTTTAATTGTTGCACATGAGGTAGTGCTTTTGATGTTTTTATTAGGATTCAGTTAAGGACATTTGTTTTTTCGGATATAGCAGAGCTTCACTGCAAACATCCATCCATCCATCCATTATCCAACCCGCTGTATCCTAGCTGCAGGGTCACGCGGGTCAGCTGGAGCCAATCCCAGCCAACACAGGGCACAAGGCAGGAAACAAATCCCTGGGCAGGGCGCCAGCCTGCCGCAGGGTTCACTGCAAACATATTTATTTCTGCCATACAAATTCCTTCCCTTTCCTTCAGTAAGTATTTTATGGAGCTTGTGTCTTTATATTATATATATTGTTTTTTGTTTGTTTTTGTTTTTTGGCATGTCTTTCTAGTAAACACTAATAGTATAAGCAGCTGTCTCTTGCATTTTAAAATCAATCCCAGATGGAGATGTTGAATTTGAGGTACTGTACATTTTTATTAATCTCAAAGAAGCATACATGCATCAATTGTCTTAATTTTTTAATTACCCCATTACTGATTACACATTAAATTTCACTGCAGTAAGCTCATTCCGTAAATATGACTCAGAGGTCTTTAACCCATATCCATGCTTTTGCAATTACTTTTTGTTGGGTTTCAGCACCATGTTTGGGATTTATGTGTCAATCTCCATATTATTTATGAATTTGCACATATGCTGTGCAACCCAAAATAAACTATTCTAAGTTCACTGAAAGAGGCTTATTTGAGACTATTTTTATACTGCGATGGTACAAGGGGCCGACATTAGTGCTGATGCTTCACAGAGCCAGATTCCTGGGGTTTAAATCATGTACTTTCTCATTGTCACCAGGGAGTTTACATGGGTTTTTCTCTAGATACTTTGTGTTTCCTTCTACATTCTATATGGTGCACATTTGGCATTTCTAAATTGTCCTCCTGTAAGTGGGTCCTGTGATGATCTGCCACCTTGTTCTGGGTTGGTTCCTGCATTTCTCTTTGTGCTGTCAGAGTAGGCTCTGCACCCACCATCCCCCTTCCCCCCCATGGTCTTGAATTGCATTATACGAGTTATGGATTGTTATATAATTTTTATATGGATTAAACTAAGCACTATTCACTTGAAATGTAATAGGTTTAGGCATATGAGCAATAATAAGTAGCTAATAATACAAGGTAGCTGCTAATGAGCAGCAATTGAATAAATAAGTAGCTAATAAATATATAATTAGGAAGAGTTATGAAACAGAGTTCTTAAGCGCCCTTTTATTCACAAATGACAGTACGCCATTTAGCACTGTTAACATTCCTCAGTCGTTGTACTATCAGCACTCCATGGACTCACTGGGGTACAATACAGTGCTAATAATTAAAAAGTAATACAGTTATTATGAAGCATGCTGGTCAACTGGTGCTTAAGAGCTACAATGAGTTTCAATAGTGCAACACGCCTATACTTCAAATTCTTATGTGCCAATTCATTTGTTAGACCTGAAAAACACTGCAAAGTAAACCCAGTGATACGATCTTTATAGAATAGAATGTATAATAGTTCATTATAGTACATTTATCTGATTGAATTTTTTTTACAGTTGTCAAGAATGAAAAATTAAATATTTCCACATTGCATCTTAATTTTGTGTTCATAAATCTGTCCTTATTTGCAAAACATTTGTATTCAGTAAATCATTATTTTGCACAATGCAAATTAAAATATATTTGAATGTTTTGTGAACAAGATGATGACTGTCCTGTAGCTCATGGATTAATTGTTTTTTTTTTGTTGTTTTCACTGAAATTGATAGTCAGTTAAGAAAGGTTAGGAGTAACAGATTAGGAATTTGAAGCCTGTGGTATGTCAAGGAATTGTTTATATTTCTGGTGTACACTTAGTACTCTCACTGTAAATAAGCTACTATATATTATTAAACAAAGAATGTCTGTATTATGATAAAACTGTCAAACTCATTTAATGATATATATATATTAATTTTCTAAAAAAATGTTTTGAAACCTTCCTTTCCCATGTTTGTATGGTCATTGCTCTCGCTGTGCCCTCCTGGCAGGGGGTGGGGGTGGTTGCAGGGTAATGGAGTGCTGATGAGCACTGTACAGAAATGGACCACTATTTAAATAGCTTGGATTTCTTTTATTATCCATCCACTGTAATCTAACTCTTATTAGTCCATGGAAGGTGGGAAAGCTCCTCTCCATGCCAGACCCAGGCATTATTAAACCTGTGGGTACCACACTGCACATATTAAACTTAGTCATTCCAAA
Source organism: Erpetoichthys calabaricus (assembly GCF_900747795.2). Classification (NCBI taxonomy): domain Eukaryota; kingdom Metazoa; phylum Chordata; class Cladistia; order Polypteriformes; family Polypteridae; genus Erpetoichthys; species Erpetoichthys calabaricus. The sequence goes on along the minus strand of NC_041398.2, from coordinate 75,554,761 downwards.
CAAGAAATGTAATAGACTGTATGTCAGTACTAATGTACAGGTGATTAATAAAACATTTTTAACTGGAGAAATGGCTCAAGAAGAGGTCTTCCCAATGCTTTAATATTTTTTGTTACTTTCCCACCTTACTACAGTAGATTTTTGCTAAATAAATTGCTTTTATATTGTATGCCAGATAACACAGATAAAATGGCAAAGGATGCATTTGAAATTTTATTATACTACAAGACAACTAATTTCGGTAATGTCTACAAAGCAATTCATTTTCACAAACTACAGTACATGGAAGTTGCCCTCTGAAAGGAAACAGTCTCACTTTAATTTATAATTTCTATAATTTTATATTTATTTTTCATTTCTTGTTCAGACTGAGAACCAGAACCAAACATTCCCTCCTGTATTAATTCATTAGGGTCATGATGGACAAGTTGTTTTTGTTGAATTGCTGCAATTTGGAGGTTTCAGTGGCCAAGGTAAATGCCCTGAAACTGTGCAGTTGTTATTTATTTATTTGTTTTTTTTTGTTTTTTATTTTTGCTGTGACTGCACACTTTAGTTATAGAAGTGAGAGGATAGAAGTGTTATTTTGAGTAGCAGGACACGCATGACAGCCTAGAGGCAAGCACAGTTGAGCCTAAGAGATTTGTGTAGCTTTTTCTCCCATCTGAAAATAAAAAGCCTTAACATATCATAGCACATGCATTTTGGCCAAGCCGGCTGATTATTTGTTGAATTCTATGTGTGATTTTATGGCATTTTCTACAGAACACTAATTTCAAAAAGAGTCTTCTTCCAAAAATATATTTTAACTGAAGAATTCTTTTAAAATTATGTCTTAGTTTAAAAACTTCAAACTACTCAACCCTGATGCAGTAGTGAAAAATGTTTGAAGGATGGATTTAATTTTTCCTGTGCATTCATATTTGTTCCCCTTTTCCTATCATATTTATGGGATCAACTGGGATTGGGACCAACTCCTCCCTCTCGTTCTATTTGCATACTGGGAAGTCCCACAAGCCTCTACGGTGTTCTCAACATTTAAATTATTATACGGTCGACAACCCCAGGGTATATTAGATATTTTGAAAGAAGGCTGGGAAGGAGAGGCTCTTCCCTCTACAAATATATTGGAATATATCACGCAATTGCGCAATAGATTTGGAAAAATTCGGCCTATTCTAAAAAGTCATATGGAAAAGGCGCAAGCAGCACAGGCCCATTATTATGACTGTGGCATGACGCTCCGAGAATTCCATCCAGGAGATTGTGTCATGGTGTTGGTTCCCATCTCCCATTCCAAATTACTCGCACATTGGCAAGGCCCTTATGAAATTTAGTTGAGGAAAGGGCTGGTCTACTATTTGGTGAAACAACCCAATCATCGACCAAGTGAGCGAAATTATCATGTAAACTTGCTGAAGCCGTGGAAGGACAGGGATCCCGATCCCTCCTCCGCTCAGCCACACTCATTCTTTGCTCTAATAGACACCCTTAATTTCGGTGAGGAATTAACTTTCAGACAGAGATGGGAGCTGGAGTCAGCTCTCCTGTCTGTTCCAGAGGTGGTGAGTGAGAAACCCGTGTGATACGCAGCCCGGACACAGACAGACGGACACCATATTATCGTCCACCACACGTTTATTATTCATAATAATTTCTATAAAGGTGCACAACCCAGTGCACAAAGCACCAATCACCCCTTCAAATGTCCTGGCCACAACACAATGCCTTTTCTCTTCTCGGTCCGCCTCCACTCCTCTCCAACACGCTACGTCTTCTTCCTCCCGACTCTCGCTCTGACTGGAGGGAGGCGGCCCCTTTTATGTGCCCCGGATGGGCTCCAGGTGCATCCTCAGGACCTCCGTAGCCACACCCCTGTGTGGCGGAAGCTCCCAAGGAGAAGCCGGAAGTCCACCGGGTGCCCTCAAGTCTCTTCCCCCCAGCACTTCCCGGTGTGGCGGAAGTACTGAGGGACAATGTTCCCAAGGCATCGGGGCGCCCCCTGGCGGCGACCACGGGCCCCTACAGGGTTGAGCTTCTAAGCTCCGTACCCGTGGTCCCCAAAGCCACCAGGGAAGACGCCCCCTCGTGTCCTGGAGGAGGCACAAGCCCTCCTCCACTCCTCCTAGGCGTCCCGGCCGGGCATGGACACCCGCCGGGCACCACACCCGGAAGGACCTCTCTGATTGCGCATGACATATTGACAGAGACTGGGGTTATCATCCGGGAGCACCCCTATAGACTCCCAGAGGCAAAGAAAGTAGAAGTGGAGCTGGAAATCAAGCGAATGCTGGAACTAGGAGTGATAGAGGAAAGTTTTAGTCCCTGGTCCAGTCCAATCGTCTTGGTCAGTAAACCTGATGGCAGTTGGAGGTTTTTCAATGACTTCCGTCGGCTTAACCAAGTCTCCCAATTTGATGCTTATCCCATGCCTCGCATGGACGACCTCCTCGAAATGCTGGGCCAAGCAAGGTTCGTGACCACACTTGACATGACATAGGGGTACTGGCAGATTCCTTTAATAGATTCCGCAAAGGTGAAGATGGCGTTTAGCACCCCTAGCGGACACTGGCAGTATCAGGTCCTTCCATTCGGGTTACACGGGGCTCCTGCAATTTTCCAGTGTCTAGTGGACAAAGTGCTCCGTCCCCATAATGCGTATAGTGCTGCCTATCTGGATGACGTCGTCATTTATTCCAGCACATGGAAGGGACACGTACAGCAGGTCAGAGCGGTGTTGTGGACGCTAGGAGAAGCTGGGCTCCGAATCAATCCAAAGAAATGTTTCTTTGGACTGAAAGAAGCTAAAAATTTGGGCTACCTGGTGGGTCAGGGCACTGTGAAGCCACAGTGTTCAAAGATAGATACCATTTTGAAATGGTCCCGTTCGCGAACCAAGCGGCATGTCCAAGCATTTCTCAGATTAGCCAGGTACTACTGCCGGTTTGTACCTCGGTTTTCTGAGAAAGCGGCGCCCTTGACTGATTTGACAAAGAAAAGAGCTCCAAACAACATGGTATGGACTGACAAGATGGAAGCTGCGTTCTGTGACTTAAAACAGGCTCTTACTTCAGCACCTGTATTAATAGCCCCTAATTTTTCTCTCCCATTCATTCTCCAGACGGACGCTTCAGAAACAGGCCTCGGTGCCGTGTTGAGCCAAAGTGTTGAAGGTGTTGAACACCCCATCATATACCTGAGCCGGAAACTGCTGGATCGAGAGACCAGGTAGACGGCGGTGGAAAGGGAAGCCCCAGCAATTACGCAGTTGAGATACTACCTATTGGGCCGACAGTTCACTCTTATGTTGGATCATGCTCCTTTACAGGGGATGGCCCTTCACAAACAGTCGAATCCATGGGTCACTAGGTGGTTTCTTCACCTGCAACCTTACAAGTTTTCGCTCATTCATTGTAAGGGCTCTCTCCATACCATGGGTCAAGAAATCCTGCCAGGTTCCAGCTCCCTCGATGACGTCACTTCTGGGTCCGGCCCCCTCGATGATGTCACTTCGGGGTCCGGGCTCCTCGATGATGTCTCTTCCAGGTCCGGCCCCCTCGATGACGTCACATCCTATATGGGCCTTTAAAGCCACCACTTACCACCAAGAAATCAGTTCTGTTTTGGACTCAGTATTGCATACATCGCTGTCAATTTAAAAAACCTTTTGCAGCTAGGGATATTATATGGGTGGCTGCCTCAAACCTTTTTATGATGTCTGGTCTGTGTTTTTATCACACCTTGTAGATTCTCCACTTTGTTTACACAGAATACAAAATATGAATAATTTGAGAATCATGCAGATGTGAAAATGGTGGGTATGAATATAGAGTGAAAGATGGACAAAATCACAACAGTGTATTGCAGTATCATCATTATCGTCATCATCGTGATTGTCACAAATTTAATGGCCATTTTCAGGGTTTACCCAGGTTGGCTGATTGTCTCCATATCTTTTCTTACACTCTTCGTGGTTGTGGGCATTGTTTGAAGCGAGACCCATTCTTTTTACATCATCTGACAGCACCTCCAGCTGCTATATCTTTATTTTCCTCACTTTTGGCCTCATCCTCTCCACCTATCCTTTTCTCACCTTCAATCCACATTCCCAAATCACCTTTGTTAGTTTCTCTTCAGCATCTATTGCCTCCACATCAAGTCTTTACTTTATCTCAACTTTCACATTCCTTCCACTCCATGACACTCCACACATGCTCCTGATCATGCTCATCTTTTTCCAGCTTTTATTCATGTTACACCTTTAATCAGCCACATCTTACTTCCACACAGCATACTATTTCTTGCATAGCATCGATAACATTTCCTTTGAGGGCCAGAGAGGCTCCCTCAGAAGTCAGAATGGGAGAAAGCTCCTGGAATTTAATCGCAATTCTGTCAATGCTTTATCCACACTTCAATCTACACTCTATATGCCGCCTAGATAGCAGAAGTCCTCTACTTTTTCCTAAACAAGTCAATCGCTTATTGTAATAAGACAACTCCGAGGGTGTTTTAATGGGTTAATTTATTTATTGGTTTTAATGGATTTTGAGCATTGCCCAATGGTTTAACCCATGCTTAATTATAGTGTGCATGAGAGATAACTAAATTGTGTTGATTACTGGGAAAGTGGCAAGGCCACACAATGACAGATTCCTGATGAAGTCCTAATGTGGAAAAGAGAGGGAATACTTTGTGAAGGACAGTATTGGGATTTAAAAAGTATGTGTGTATGTATTTATTTATTTATTTATTGGATGTTTTTCATTATTTATGGCACACTCTAATGCCCTGTTTTAAAGGCACAATTATTTTTTACAGAAGGATTATTTATTAAATACACTGCACTCTGGACAATTTAATTCTTTGTTTATGATAAACTTCTGGTTCAATTTTAAAAAGAAAGTCTTGTCTGTCCCCTCATTTGCCCTCATCCATCACAGTTATTGACTACCAAATGCTTTGAAGGAGGTTGGTACCCATGGCTGCAGACATACGACATCACACCTTTAGAACATTAGAACAGTTTAGACAAGAATACGCCATTCAGCCCAACAAAGCTCGCTAGTCCTATCCACTTATTTCTTCCAAAAAAAAACATGTTGAGTTTTGAAAGTCCCTAAAGTCTTACTGTCTACCACACTACTTGGTATCTTATTCCAAGTGTCTATCGTTCTTTGTGTAAAGAAAAAATTCCAAATGTTTGAGCGAAATTTACCCTTAACAAGTTTCCCACTATGTCCCTGTATTCTTGCTGAGCTCATTTTAAAATAACAGTCTCGATCCACTGTATTAATTCCGTTCATAATTTTAAACACTTCAATCATGTCACCTCTTAATCTTCTTTTGCTTAAACTGAAAAGGCTCAGCTCTTTTAATCTTTCCTCATAATTCATCCCCTGTGGTCCTGGAATCAACCTAGTCGCTCTTCTCTGGACCTTTTCTAGTGCTGCTACAGTGTGTCCTTTTTGTAGACTGGAGACCAAAACCGCACACAGTACTCCAGATGAAGCCTCACCAGTGCATTATAAAGCTTGAGCATAACCTCCATGGACTTGTACTCTACACATTGTACTATATAACCTAACATTCTGTTTGCCTTCTTAATAGCTTCTGAACACTGTCGGGAAGTTGATAGCTTAGAGTCCAGTACGACTCCTAAATCCTTCTCATAAGGTGTACTCTTTGATTTTCTGACTATGTGTAATACTTAACTGCAAACTTAACCAGTTTGTTACTTATATTTCTATCTAAACCATTTATGTATATTAAAACTAGCAGCGGTCCTAGCATTGACCCCATGTGGAACACTACTCTTAACATCATCCAATTCTGATGAAGTTCCTCACACCATCACCCTCTGCCTCCTGTTTCTGAGCAAATTCTGCACCCATCTAAAAACATTACCCTGAACTCTCACTTCTTTTAGTTTGATGCCCAACCTCTCATGTGGGACCTTATCAAATGCTTTCTGAAAGTCAAGATACATAATATCATATGCTCCACTTTCATCATATCCTTTTGTTGCCTCCTCATAGAATTTCAACATGTTACTAAAACATGACCTCCCGCTTCTGAACCCATGCTGACTGTTCCTAATAACTCCTGTTCTTGCCATGTGCTGCTCAATCTTATCCTTAATAATTCCTTCCATTAATTTTCCCGTGATGCATGTTAAGCTTACTGGCCTATAGTTGATTGGATCTGCCCTGTCACACTTTTTGTATAATGGAATGATATTTGCCATTTTACAGTCCTTCAGAATCTCTTCAGTGTGCAGTGACTTTTTAAAAATATGTGTCAAGGGTTTATATATATACTCGCTAGCCTCCTTAAGAACTCGAACACCTATATCTAAATTTACACTTACTACACCACTGTACTCTTCTTACGCTGTTGTCACAAACAAAGGTTACTCTTGCTGACTACTCTTCATACTACTGCATCTTTCATTTACCTACTTTTGACAATACATGGATTTTACTGAATTTCTTCTAAAACTTCTAGCACACACATCACCCAGTTATGCACCTATCTCTTCCAAGCCTCCTGCCCCTTTGCTCTCTCTTGAGGCCTTGTACTTTCAAACAAGCTTTACATTTCATAATTTTCACTTTTAATTGTGATTAATTTTTTTCTATCAATAAGAGAGCATCGCTTGCAAAAGCTTCTATGGCAACCCTTCAGATACTTCTTTGGTCACCATCTCCATCACTGTATGAAAAGCAAGACTTGAAATGGATTCTTGGTTTAGCCGCCTTCATTTGAAAACTTATCACCACTGTTTGGGTTTCCTCTTAGACTGACACTAATCCTTTGTCCACAGCTAACTTTCTCAATGCCCATATGAAAAAATTGTAACATCTAACATAAAGCAGACAGTTACGAGGAATATTGAACAGCTTGACAACATTTACTATCATTACAATACAGTACATAAAATTACAAGGAACAGAAAAAAATAAAAATAAAAAAGAAATTCTATTTTAAACTTTGAATTTAAAAATACTTTAAAAACACAAAATAGCATTTAGTAATGTTGTGCTGAACTATGAGGATGCAAATATATGAAAAGCTTCTATTAATATGTACAGTATGGGAAAAAATTGAAGACTCTTGAGACGTAGGAGAAGCTAACACTGAGTAGGTAACATGAATTAGAACGGTGTAATAGGTGCAGTTTGTTTGATACCAAAAACCCTTTCATCTTGTCCCTGTGTACAAATCAGAAGCTACATTTGCAGTTTACTGTAATTTTAATCCTAACAAACTGTAATTTTCAGCCCTTCAATTTTGCTTAAGACATTTGATGTCTGACGTATACACTATTATGTCATCTAGTTACTACATTTATAATTTGGTAAATATTTAATTGTTACAGCTTTTATTTATTGTTCAAAATTATTTTAAAAATTCAAAAAGACAAATTATTGTTAGCTTGCTTACTGAGCTTTAAATATACTATAATCACAGATGTTCATACTTTGTTTCCTGGTAATTAGTACATTAGTGGTAACAGCACTAATTCTGAAACTTTTTAAAGCTATGGAATCATTAGTTGTGTTATCTGTGGTTCTTAAAATTGGTTGCAAAAGTTGTATATGGTGAAGCCATTCATAGTAGTCACTTGAATAGGTACACCTATCAATTACTGGGTATTATCCAACCGCCTTTTAAGCCAGAACAGCTTCAATTCTTTTACAAATGCATTCAACCTGGTGCTGGTAACATTCCTTAAGGATTGTGGGAGGTGCAGACTCAATAGCATCATGCACTTCTTGCAGAACGTTTAGTCACATATTCATGCTATAAAGACTACCAATTGATCTCATGTCAAAGAATGTGCAGGCCATTGGAGTAAGCTGAGGTCACTGTCATGAAAAAACACACACTTTCTGACGTGGCACATTACCCTGCCAAAAGCATCCTTTTTAAAAAAGAGTAGACTGTGGCAATAAAGTGATGGACATGGTCAGCAGCAATTCACTTAAGACTAAGAAATATGTGTCTCAAGATTTATTACTTCTTAACATTGTGCTTATACCAATATTTATCTATTTTATTTTAAAATGTTATGTTAAATCAGTTAGAAACCATTTGTATGATACAAATATTCAGAAACACTGTGCACTTGTTTTTTGTCTTGTTATCTAGAGAAACAAGAAAGCTCAACTGATTTGATTACTTGAATATGGTCTCCAATATTCTACTCTAACATTTATCACAGAAGGTGGCTCGAGTCCAGTAGTTTTAATTTGCTAGCCTATCATTGACTTAATTCCCCTGCTCAGACAGAAACATTTGCCAGTAAGAACATGGTTTATGCATTTGATGGAAACATTCAGGCTAAACAAGTTAATGCACAAGGCTGTCTGTGAATACCAATTCTCTCAATTTCAAGGGTCTCCTTTTCATGCTAAATGAACGACAGAGGAAGGATTTAAGTTTCGCAAATGCAATTGATAAATATGTATGAAGAGATGCAATAGTGGAAAAATGGATCAGCCAACAGTAAAAAAAAGTTCATTTTTAATTCATAGATGCATTTAAAATCTTTATAGAAAAACTTATATAAAGAAATATAAATATAAAGAAAATAGACATTATAGCAAAAAGAAAACAAAAATGTTTTATTTATGCTTGTCTCTATAAAATACATATTAGTGCAATAATCGTTACAAATAACTGTAGCTTCCATGCGCTCAAATAATGGTCCTCATCCAACCATTATGTTTGTACCATGTAATTGTGGCCAAGAAAGTAAAAAAGGGTTGGGTACCACCTTGTTAACCCCTTTTAACAACAAGAACAAAGCTAGAAGAACAAAAAAGACATCTGGCAAATGGTTCAAAGCAAAACAACTTTCTTTTAGTTTAGTAGTGAGGCAGCTGGAGTGCGTCAGCTTTATAGGGCTGCTGTTGGAAAGAGTGAAGCCTTCTCTGGGTATCAGGGTGTGGTTTAATCAATCCAATTGGGTGTCTTTTCCAGGCTGCGGAGAAGGAAGGAGAAGGTAATGTTAGCATTAGCATCCCCTCTCGTCCTGGGGTGGAAGTGCTTACCTTATCAGAGCCAGGAAGGTTCCCATGCACACATACAAAAAGAATTCTAATAGTTATTCTTGGTGCAGTACCTGAACAATTGGATCTTAAACTTCAAGGTTATTAATTTAATTTCTGCTTCTGACTCACTTTGTGACCCTGACCTGGCCACTTACTCTGTCTGTAAAAATTAATGTATATTAGCAATTAAACTCTATGCTGAACTTATTAGTTGTCTTCAATATAGGCATCAACCAAATGTTCAATAATTAGATAAAGCTGCCTCACAGCTCGATTAATCATGGATGCATAGCCCAATCATCCTCCTGGAACTATTCTTTACAAATATAAATTTCTATTTTATCACAATACTTGTTGATTGAAACACTTTTTTCATATATTTTAAGATTTATAAACTCTTTGGGACTCCACCCAATGGGACGACATGCCGAAGAGCTTCCTGAAGCGCAATTGCCGCGTCTATGGAAGACAGTTTATCAGGTGTCGGGGCAAATGCAGGCTCCCAATGCTGTAGCAGCTTGCAGCTAAAACAGATCCGAGTCGATCGCGGTCACGCTATAAACATGTGCCGTCGATGGGTGATGCACGGAAAATTATAAATGCAGGGAACAGGATTACTTGGCCACTAACCAGCCTGATTGCTGTGTCTGTGTATAGGAGAGAGGCAGATCCCGTTACAATAAATAACCGTGCTGTTCCTGTTTCAAGCTGAAAAAAGTTGTTTTGCTAAAGTACCGAGACTCAGCCTTGTGTTTTGTGGTGCAAGACAGGGACTCACATGTCACAATATACTGATTGTAGCTGCAAAAATATAAGGTGTCATCAGGCACGGGTAAGACGCGTGTCAAAAGAATTCACAGAGTCCAAGAGTTCGTTTTAAAGGTTTTTAGTGAAAGTTAAAAGCGAATAATCCAAACAAGAATAAAAGAAAAAATAGTTACACACGTAGAATAAACGGCAAAAAAAGGGAAAAATGAATCTTCTATAAACTTAGCTTTTCTTGAAAGACTTTAGTATTTTTATAGGCTACTTAAAAGTTCTTAATTTCTTCTTCTGTACTTAAAGGTTCTTAATTTCTTCTTCTGTACTTAAAGGTTCTTAATTTCTTCTTTCCTACTTAAAGGTTCTTAATTTCTTCTTTCCTACTTAAAGGTTCTTAATTTGTTCTTTTCTACTTAAAGGCTCGTAAGCCGGTTGGCACATAGGCAAGTGCCCAGGCACGATAACGTGCGGTCACGGTTAAAAACCGTATGCCTCTACACCTTATACAAGGCAAGGCTGACACTAACTAACTGAAGAATAATGTTTACTCCAAGCTATTAGAAATGGCAAGAACATACCAAAACTATTCTATTCACGGGGGTTATAGGAACCTTCCATAGTTTATGCATTGTCATCTAATAAACATTCATGAATCTTATAGAACAAGGAAAATGGCTCTTACACTGATATACATTACATTCATGTGACTAAGTAAAGCGGTGATTAGTGCTGTTTATGTGTGAATTCTTTATTCTGGATTTTAGTTCTATGTGTGGTCTTTGTTTATGTGCATTTTACACTTTCTTCCCATATATGTGTGTATTTTCCTCGGATTTTCCCTCACATCTCACAAAAATACATGCTAGGTTAATTTGTGATATTATATAAGGTTGGTTCCTGTCTTCCAACCCATGATGCAGGATGGGGCACTAAATCCAGAGAGCATCATCTTGTCCCAAATCTGAAATAGGTATAACAGCTTTGAGAATTATTTTGTTATCACACTTACAATAGACAGGCTGAGGTCATTAACTTTAAAGAATAGCTTACACTTATAAAATAATTTACATTTAAAATAAACCATGAACCAGCAAACAGGCATTGTTCCAGTTGTAGGACCCAGTATTCTTTTTTTGGATGAGACTCTCTTTGTTTAAATCATGAAGGTCATTAATGAATTATTCTTTGCCTAGCATATCCTCTTAAACCAATTTACCATGGGGCAATCCCAGAGCACATATCCCCAGAAAGCATAGATATAAGGTTTGCTGAGGCACACTAACATTCCCACCATACTAAGGTTGAACCTAAAGGATGGTGATTCAAGAGTGTAGGGGTCTACAGCTGCTGTTGAATGTCAATCATCTTTGTATTTTTTATGTAATTACTTTCACATACTCTATGTTGTGTTAAATCAAGTCAATTCAGTGTTGGCAATGGATTTACCATTGCTTCCTCTCCCTTTCATGGTCTTCAATGTGTAGTTGAGAATAAGTGAGTATCCATTTTGGGACCCTAAGGATCTCAATTTTGTTGTTTGCATATAATGTTTTTGTCTTCATCAAACTGTGATCTCGGTGTACACAGGAACTGTGCACAGCTTAGTGTAATGTAATTGGAGTAAGAAGTAGTACCTCCAAATCTACATTCTTGGTCCTCTCCTGGAAAACAGTGGCATGTTTTCATGAGCCCAGGTACTGAGCAGATCCTCCAGGTGGAGGAGTTCTAGAACCCTGGGTTATCTTTGTTCTTGAGTGAGGTATGACATGATTATGAGATTAACCAACAAATCAATGCAGCAACAGTTTTATTATGCCAGAAATGTCATTGTGCCAGCACTAGTGAAGTGGAAGCAAAGTCTTTAGACAAGGCTTTGGATTTGCAAATAAGACTACATCTCCATCCTCCCCAATGGTCACAAGCAATGGGGAGTGGCAGAAAGAATTAAAGCATGAGTAAAAGAAGATGAAATGAGATTCCTTTTCATGGCTCCTGGACTCATTCTTGGTGATAATATGAACAGCTCAGCCGTAGTTGGTGTCCAGTGACCTGATGACAGTTGCTTCTCTGGATCAAAACAAGTTGGTTGAGGTGATATCTTGTGACAGTGTGGGTCTGGCTCCATGCTCCCTCTTCCAGATTTAGGAGCCTCTTGAACCCACCACCGTCCATAACATAACCGGATGAGGTGGCAGATGGGGACAAAACACTTCAAACAACGGGAGGGTGGAAAAGTGTTAAGTTCTTTAATTAAAACAATCCAAAAAAATGCGTTCAAAACAGTGCAGGGAGTCTTCCATAAATAAATATATAATCCATAAAAATGTGCATTGGTGGAGGTTAAAAAATTCAAAAACAAATCCATTAAAAATGAGGTTAAAATACCAGCAGGAACAGTCATTTAAAAAAAAAAAACGGTGCCTTTCCCTTTGTCTGGAGGCTCCTCTGCTTTCCCTTTCATGGCTACACATAGGCTCCCTCACTGGACCAAGATTCAGGTCCCCAATGGTGAGGGCACTCACCCTAAGGCTGTAACCCCCCAAGCCTCCACAACCCCCGCTGTCTTTCCGGCCTTACATGGCGAGCCGTTCACCTTCCTGGTCGCTCCTGCTCCTCGGAACGGCTCAACAGGAGCAACTGCTTCCAGCTTCCCTTTTCCATTGCATACATGCTAAGATTTTTTGGCTCACATAGGCATATTAAGATGCAGGTAGTGCCTTTTTGAAAAACTCATGGACATGATGACAAAAATTACAAAACATGAACAACAGTGGAGAAAGATGCAGGGTATAGATCTAATGTTCTGGATTTGAAAACTACATCCAGATGATACCTGTGTTAAGTTTTCATATTCTTCTTGTATTTTTATGACTTTTCTTCTAGGTGCACCAATTGTCCTCCCGTATGTCCAAAACAGCCCTAAACTGGCCTCTGTGTGAGTGTGAGTATGAATGTGTGCAGGAATGGGGCATGATCAGAGATATTTCCTTCTTTTTATCTGGTATCTGGTGTAGCCAAGATAAAATCTGTCCTACATTGTGACTCTGAAATTAATTAAACTGATTTGAAAATGTACAGTATGTATGAAACAGCTATAGAGACTTGACAAGAATATGACAAATTACAAATACAATCACTTGACAATACCTTCCTGAGTCAGAGAGCTATGTTTCATAGAAGTTTTTCCATTTGTGTGACTATAGCAATGTGATCATACATATACTGTTTGATCATTATCTTTCCCTAAAGACAATAATTGGGGTACTTACTGCCAGAATGGGTAGTGAAAGGTACATCTCAGCTACTTAAAAAAGCTTTCTATGCAGGCCAATAATAATGAAAAACACCTGAAACATGCGTTTCCATATACCAGGTAATTATCAGAGTAGAAAAGGAGAGAGAATGCTCTAAATGTATCTATGTATCAAATAATTGTATTAAAATAAAGCCATAATAATGTGGGTATTCCTTAAATTCAGGTGGACATGGGTAAAGTTCTTATGACTGTTTTAGCCATGTAAAGTAAGTACATCTTTCTTAAAGTTATATGTTAAGGCATTTTAATCTCCTGATAAAAAAAAAATACCAGTAGAAGAATGTGTGTGTAATCTGTTATAAACAACTCCAACGAGGTGTATACTTGACACGGTAACAGGAATAACACATTGGGTGCATAATACATAGCAGCAATGCAATGACTGAGTAGAGGAGAGACATGTGTAGTTAAACAAAGAAAACAATTTAAACATGTCGCTTGGGGTGGTCCTTGCAATAATATACACAACATTGAAAGAAAACAGATGAAATCCCTTCACCTCTCTACTGCTAATTCCTAATATGGCCAAAACAATCTAAACCAGAGGCAATGAAACTTCAGGTAAGCCAGTGTGGTTTTCAGTGTTTATCAGAAACTTTAATAATAAACTCCTAATACAGTGAGGAACATAAGTATTTGAACACCCTGCGATTTTGCAAGTTCTCCCACTTAGAAATCATGGAGGGGTCTGAAATTCACATTGTAGGTGCATTCCCACTGTGAGAGACAGAATGTAAAAAAAAAATTCAGGAAATCACATTGTATGATTTGTACAGAATTTATTTGTATTGCACTGCTGCACGTAAGTATTTGAACACCTGAGAAAATCAGTGTTAATATTTGGTACAGAAGCCTTTGTTTGCAATTACAGAGGTCAAATGTTTCCCGTAGTTCTTGACCAGGTTTGCACACACTGCAACAGGGATTTTGGCCCACTCCTCCACACAGTTCTCCTCTAGATCTGTCAGGTTCCGGGGCTGGCACTGAGCAACACAGAGTTTCAGCTCCTTCCAAAGATTTTCGATTGGATTTAGGTCTGGAGACTGGCTAGGCCACTCCAGAACCTTGATATGCTTCTTACGGAGCCACTCCTTGGTTATCCTGGCTGTGTGCTTTGGGTCATTGTCATGTTGGAAGACCCAGCCACGACCCATCTTCAGTGCTCTGACTGAGGGAAGGAGGTTATTGCTCAAAATCTCACAATACATGGCCCCATTCATCCTCTCCTTAATACAGTGCAGTCGTCCTGTCCCCTTCGCAGAAAACCACCCCCAAAGCATGATGTTTCCACCCCCATGCTTCACAGTAGGGATGGTGTTCTTGGGATGCAACTCCTCCTTCTTTATTCTCCAAACACGGCGAGTGAAGTTTAGACCAAAAAGTTCTATTTTGGTCTCATCTGACCACATGACTTTCTCCCATGCCTCCTCTGGATCATCCAGATGGTCATTGGCAAACTTCAGACGGGCCTGGACATGTGATGACTTGAGCAGGGGAACCTTCCGTGCAATGCATGATCTGAAACCATGACGGCATAGTGTTCTGCCGACAGTGACCTTTGAAATTGTGGTTCCAGCTCATTGACCAGCTCCTCCCGTGTAGTTCTGGGCTGATTCCTCACCTTTCTTATCATCTGTGATACCCCACGAGGTGAGATCTTGCATGGAGCCCCAGTCCGAGAGAAACTGACAGTCATCTTTAGCCTCTTCCATTTTCTGACAATTGCTCCAACAGTTGATCTATTTTCACCAAGCTGCTTGGCAATTGCCCCGTAGCCCTTTCCAGCCTTGTGGAGGTCCATAATCTTGTCTCTGGTGTCTTTTGACAGCTCTGTGGTCTTGCCCATGGTAGTAGTTGGAGTCTGACTGACTGTGGGGTGGACAGGTGTCTTTAAAGAGCTTAGATAGGTGCTACTAATTAAGATTACTAAGTGGAGTAGAGGTGGACTTCTTAAAGGCAGAGTAACAGGTCTTTGAGAGCCAGAATTTTTGCTGATTGCCAGGTGTTCAAATAATTATGTGCAGCAGTGCAATATAAATAAATTCTGTACAAATCATACAATGTGATTTCCTGAATTTTTTTTTACATTCTGTCTCTCACAGTGGGAATGCACCTACAATGTGAATTTCAGACCCCTCCATGATTTCTAAGTGGGAGAACTTGCAAAATCGCTGGGTGTTCAAATACTTATGTTCCTCACTGTATGCTGTTACTTTCTAATTATGCATAGCATAAATCTGATCAAGTTACATTATAAGACCGACTATAACATTGGTTTAACGATTTATAATCTATTACAAACATTGCATTAATCGTGATAGGTCAATAGGAGTGATGAAACAAATGTAAACTACACTGTATTATATCATGCGCTCAGAAAAGTAGTTTAAGTATGTGTTTTGGCAATGATAGATTGCCCATCTAACTCTGTGAAGAGGATTACTTGTGTTCTGTTTTGGGTGTTTTATTTACCCCATTTTTTGACACCTGCTGCATGCCCAACCTATCTAGGAGGGGGTCTCTCTCTGAATTTTTCTTCCATTTTTTTGGGTGGTGGGGGGTGTTTTCTCCTGTCTTCTTAGGGAGTGAAGGCTGGGGGGCTCTCAAGAAACAGGGCTTATTAATGTCCACTGAGTCATGTTTTGTGTGCTTTTGGGCTATATAAGAAATAAATTGTTTTTTGTATATTTTGCATTAATACTGATGTATAATTCAATGATAATGTTATAACATTTTGCTTTTATTTATTCTTAAAATGATGTTAAAAATCTCACTGCACTTCAGATTTAACCTTGTAATTTCTATCTGAAAGCACTTTAAGGTGCGTATCAGATACTCAGTCATGCTTATTGTTTATTGCTAAACATCATCCCAAAGTAGTTTATGTGCAATTAAATAGCAGGAGAAACACAAATGTCTTTTAAATAATAATATTTTGGCTATACCTGTTTCTCCACAGTTCCTTTTGATAAACCTTTACAACCCTGTCATATAAGAGAGAGAGATGTCTGATCCTTTTTCTTTTTCTCCCATAACATTGCTATGGTAAAAGTACACTAGATCATTTTTTATTCCTCTTTGTTTGTTTCCCAAACTGATTAGAATATTGTATATTATATTGTACTGACATAGCCACAATGTTGAAATGTCTCGTAATTTACCATTGTAAACAGAAACACAAGACCAGTATTAAGGGAACTCCCTCAAGGAAGAGTTTCTATTATAATTCCGTGCTTGTGCTGATTGAGCCTTTGACAAGTGCTCTTTTATTATGGGCCGGATTTTAGCCAATCTATCGCGTAACTGGGCGATATACTCTAGGATGTTAGTGGAGGGAAGGGCCTCTCCTTCCCAGCCTTCTTTTAATATGTCCAAAATACCCCGGGCTGTCGTCCATATAACAATTCAAAAGGAGAAAACCCCGTGGAGGCTTGAGGTACCTCCCGGTAGGCAAAAAGAACGAGAGGGAGGAGTTGATCCCAGTTCCTACCGTCCTTGCTGACTACTTTGCAGGGCATCTGCTTGAGGGTCTGGTTAAATCTTTCAACCAGCCCGTATGTCTATGGGTGGTACACAGACGTCTTAAGATGCGTAATGCGGAGTAACTTGGCAACCTCCCTGAACGTAACCGGTGTGAAAGGCATACCTTGGTACGTAAGGATTTCCTTAGGAATACCTTGTGAAAAGAGCCCTACTAGTTGCCGTGCGATATTTCTCGAATTAGCTTCTCGCAGGGGAACAGCCTCTGGGAATTGGGTAGCATAATCAACCATTACCAAAATATACTTACAGCCTCTTGCCGAGGGTAGTAATGGGCCGATGAGATTAATGCCGATTCTCTAAAGGGATATCAATGAGGGGTATAAGAACGAGAGGAGCACGGTCCTTCCAGGGAATGTAATGAAGTTGGCTTTCCGGACAAGACTGACAAAATCGCCGGACCTCCTCGTTGATTCCAGGCCAAAATAATCTGAGCTAATCTTGCTCCAGCGTATTTTTGGCTCCCAAATGGGTGCCCAGGAGGTGTTAGTGTGCCATCTCACAGATCTTCTGCCAGTAGGTCCGTGAGACTAGCAAGCAATGCCTGAACCTCGCCCTTGTGCTCAGCCACCTGATATAGCAGATCGTTTTTTAAGACAAAGTAGGGTCCCTGTGGTATGGGAGTATCTGGAGGTTGTCCATCAATGGAGACGAACGCATTTCTAGCGAAATTCAGGGAATCGTCATTCCACTGTTCTCTTTTAAAAGAGGCCGGCGTTGACCTAAATTGAAAGTCTAGACCGACTAGGGGGTCAGCGTTGACCTCCAGGGGCGGAACCTCACTTCTGGGTCAGGGGCCGGCATGGGTAAGATCGTCTCCAGGACTTCAACGTCATCAGTATTATAGGAAAAAACGACGTGAGAACAGCTGGGGCAGACTCCAGTCCGTTCATGACTAGAGCCAACTTAGGGTTTGAGTGGTGTGCGGCTTACCACTTTTACTTTCCGACCAATCACATCCCAATATAACCGGGTAGGGGGGCTCAGGTAAGACAGCTACAACTAGCTGTTTTGGTTCACCCTCCCAGGTTATAAAGCACCTAGTGGACCTATATAATCTTGTCTCCCCATGTACACAAGTTCTGCTCATTCTCCGAGCCAACCATTGTCGCAGTAAGACAAAACGGCAAGCAACAATAGAGCTGTTACTCCCAGAATCAAGCAATGCCACAACCTTGTGCCCATTCACCAACACCACTCCCGTATTCGGAACTGACAGGGGATTTGTCGGTGCACAGTACCTTTCTCCCTTTAACCAGGTGCAGTCCATGGGTTCAGCATTCTGCGGACAAGTGGTGATGATGTGCCCCAGCTCCCCACACTTAAAACAGCAGGGAAGGCTAGGAACTTTTTTCTTCAATTTCCCCTGAGCCTCTGCAAGACGATGGGTGGGCTCAAGAGCAGTGACGCATCCCTGTCGGGATCTGTGAGCTCACCATTCTGGCCCCCCGAGTCGGTTCATTGCTAGCTGGCGCTCAAGGACCTCAAGAAGGCCATTCATTTTAAAAGGATGTTGTCGGCCTTGCTGGACGAGGAACTCGGGCATGGCATTAACAAGACCTTCACAGGCCACCTGTTCGACTACCTGGTGGGCATGGTTAATATCAGGCCTTAGCCAGTGGCCCATCTTGCCCCAGAATTCAAATACCTGAGCCCTCGCAGGCCTCTCTGGGTCAAATTTCCAGTGCCACCACTCCCTCGCCTGCTTGCCCGAAGTTACATTGTAGTGTTTATAGATTTTGGCCCTCAAGAGGACATAGTTGGCGGCTTCCTCCTCAGGGAGGTGTAAGTATGTGGGCCAATTCCGCCCTTGGCCATTGATTTCGAGAGGCGGTCCTCTCGAATATTAACAAATAGGACTCAATATCATCCGAGATGGATAAGGAAACAGTTGGGGAAGGTGGAGGCCGTGTGGGCTCCGGCTTTACCACTTCCGTCGCTTCCAGGCGCATCCTGGTTTCCGCGAGCTCCGTCCGCGTATTGGTCATTTCCACCTTCATATTCTGCAGCTCCATTACCAAGGTGTTCAGCACTGCGTTTAGATCCTGCCCTTCTGTCATTTTCGGGATACAGTATCCTGCCAACTATGCCACTGTAAAAAGAAACACAAGACCAGTATTAATGGTTGGGGATTCCGTCCCCGTATACTGTAGTTTGTTTTCAGATTTCAAAATTATGGTCAGTTTTGCAAGACATACAACAGACAGCCAGTAATGGAAACACAGATAGTTTATGCAGTGGGAACGGAAATGGAGAACAGGATGCTGAGGATTATGGGATTATGGTGACTTCATCAGTGGAAGATGGGAGAGAGCGAAGAAACCCAGAAGTGACCCGGACGTCTGGCGAAAGTTTTGGAGACAAACTCACAGTGATGTTTTTTCGTCTTTCCTGTTAAAACAAAGACAGAGCAGTTAGTACACTTTCTCAGTCCCCTGTCTTGTGATTTTGCGTTGCTCGTCGGGTTCATTAGCTGCTCCCTGATCACTTGTGTGTGACACCATCCACATTCTGAGAAACACTACATAAAATAAATAAAGAGATTAGTTACTCTTTGAAACACTACAAATTAAAATTTCAGACTATTAAATTCACAAGTACATAATCAGTGCAGAAATTAAAAAAAACTCCTACAAACCTGCAGAAAGTGGAAAGGAACAATATACACACATACAATAACATAACACATACACAAACCAAAGCTTGTATTAAAACTTGTGTAAACATTCTGCAGCAGAAGCAAGATATTTATTAACCACCAGGCTAAGGTCCAAAAAGAACAGCTATGGAGAACAACACAGGTATGTGTCAGTCTCTGTGCCTTATTAGTTGTACACTCTTAAAGTGACAGCTACTCTTTTATATCAGGGCAAGCAGGAGAGGCAGGGCTACAGGGGGAGTCAAGAGTAAGCATCCACTTCTAGTTCTTTCAGTCTGTGGGTGAAAAATATAAATATTCAGGGGACTGTGCAACCATGAAAGCCTTCGCTGGTGTAGCCTTAAAATATTTCCCTGTAACAGTCACCTATGGCCTGCATTTCTGACACTCTGAACCTTAACATTTCATGTGGGTGTGTGGTGAGGTGAGGTCCGTGGCTGATTGGCACCATTTTAAATAAATAATTGCTACACTCTCGGCTTTAAGTAGGGGACGTGGTAGTGTGGCAGGAGTGTTTCCTTGGGTGTGATGCAGGCAGTCCCGTACTTAAATGCACAGGTTGCAGAATCGCCTGTGGCTGTACTTGATGCCAAGAGCTGCTGATCGCTACACCTGTACCACGTCCCTATTTTTAAAAGGAGAAGCATGAGTGTGATGGAGGGTAAAGGAAAAAGAGAGAGATAAAAAATACAGAACGGAGGTTAAGTGAAGGAAGAAGGCAGGAGGCAAAAAAGCTGGTGCAGGAATGAGCTCGTTGGAGAGAAGGCAGATAGCTGGGAGGAGAGCCCCTATAAGGTAGCTTCCACTGAGCTGTTTTGAGGAGCTTGAGTGACCAGGACTTTGGACGAACAGGGCAATAGGGTCGAGGAGGCATGGGGGGGAGAGCCCCAGTGTGAGTGCCCTGGTCATTGGGGACCAGAGTCTCAGTCTGGCAAGGGAGCCTGCATGTAGCCGGGGGATGGAAGGCAACCAGACCTGATGACCTTTAGCTGTTTCTGCTGATAGGGCGACTCCTCTGCTGCAAGGCCCATGAGGGATAAGCAGAGGAGTTGCCAGATAAAAGGAGAAGGCACCGAGTTTTTTTAAAAAATGATTGTTCTTGCCAGCAGATTTTTAACTTGTTTTAATGGGATTTATTGGATTATTTTAACCTCCACTTTTTCACATGTTTTGATGGATTATTTATTAACCAGTAACTGTGCACTGCACGATAACGTGCAGTGAGTACACTTGACTTGAGCATTCATAGTTTTCATACTCTTTCTCTGTACGTTTAGCATTTGTTTGCTCAGACATTGATGCACTTGCTGCTTCCTGAGTAGCTCTTCTTTTCTCCACCTTAGCGACCCGCCTCTTCTCTTCTTTCGACGGCATCTTTTCGCGTTAAAACTGATAAAGTCAGTGTTTGTGTTGCAATTACTTAGTACGTTTTCTTTAATTTCTCACTTAAGCTGGCACTTAAGTCTTCAATCTGCCTCAGGAATGATTTAAGATATGAAGAGGTAGGGGAAGTGCCGGCGAAGGTGGTGGGGATGACAGCAGTGCCCATTCGCATGCGCCGCACGGCCACCCTGCTGGCTGATGCCGAGAGTTGATTCTACAATAAAATAAAATAAAAATAAAAAGAGGAATAACCTTGGAGGTCAATCATCACCCCAAAAGTGGATAGTAGACGTCACGTAGTATATGTATACTAAATTTCTGGTCAATACAGGCAGGTTAGGTGAATTGGTGATGCTAAATTGGCCCTAGTGTATGCTTGGGGTGTGTGTGTGGTAATCCTCTAATGGGCTTGCCCCCTATCCAGGGTTTGCTCCTGCCTTGTGCCCTATGCTAGCTGGACCCTCTCTGATATAAATAGCTACAAGTGCCCCCATGGGCGGCACGGTGGCGCAGTGGGTAGCGCTGCTGCCTCGCAGTTGGGAGATCTGGGGACCCGGGTTCACTTCCCGGGTCCTCCCTGCGTGGAGTTTGCATGTTCTCCCCGTGTCTGCGTGGGTTTCCTCCGGGCGCTCCGGTTTCCTCCCACAGTCCGAAGACATGCAGGTTAGGTGGATTGGCGATTCTCAATTGGCCCTAGTGTGTGCTTGGTGTGTGGGTGTGTTTGTGTGTGTCCTGCGGTGGGTTGGCACCCTGCCCGGGATTGGTTCCCTGCCTTGTGCCCTGTGTTGGCTGGGATTGGCTCCAGCAGACCCCCGTGACCCTGTGTTCGGATTCAGCGGGTTGGAAAATGGATGGATGGAAGTGCCCCCATGCTCAATTTAGACAAAGAGAGATGTAACGAGTACTTATTTGGTTCCATTTTCAGGCACAAGACAAAACCTCTTGCATTAGAGAAACAAGGACTTATAAACATTTTTATTATTTTGTAACAGACGAGACTTCAGCCAAAAATCCAGAAGATTCAGCATCAACTGAGCTACATTCTGTGACAGTGTGTTTCTTTGCTGTAAAAAAGCTGGCAAAAAGAAAATAGGTGCTCCATCATTTACAGTATTTACAGATTACTTAAATACGCTGCCATTTCGTCCTGAGATCTGTTCTTATGAGGCACTTCTGTAAAACTAACTAAAAGGCTGAAATTCAAACTTTTATAAAATCAATAAACAGCAAATCTTTCAGAAACCAAGAAAATGTTCACTATTTAAAATGCTTGAAAATATATTTTACAGTTTACATGTAAACAGTTCTATTTGCATGGAAAAGGGAAACCTATTTAACCAAAGTAAATTTTTATTATGCTTAAAATTAAATCAGAGTCTAACCTACAAGAAAAAATGCCTGCCACTTTAAGTCCTGCACCTTCATAGATTAACTAGATGTGAGGATAACAGTCAGTTGACCTTTTTTGCACACTTTTGCTCTTTTTTCATTATAATGCCTTTTTCCAAACAAAGTGTAGGACAGCTCTGTCAGTTCTGATGGGCTCATTGGGTTTTCACTGGCGGAATAAATAAATGCTCAGAATGGAAGGAAAAAAATAATTTGATCACGATTTTAGATCTCCAGGGCAACATCATTTTGATAGTTTCAAGTACAGCTCATCTGTGTTTCATCAGCCCTTTTGCGCAATGTAGCTTGTAAATATTACACTGCTAGATACAGAAAGAGATGAGTAAATTTGGCATACTGTACCAAAGTAAAAAGATATTAAGGGCAATATATCTGAAGATAGTGATTTTGAATAAACTAACTAAAAACTTTACATGTAAAGTTTATGTTAGGTGAATGTGGAAATCCATTATACATTTGGATAATCCAGAAATAACATGGGCAGTATGATTTGCATTACACACTCTCTGGTCAATCAGCTGACACCTACACAAATGTACAGTATAGAAAGTGAAATGTGTCTTAACTGTTTAATCTGATATCACATCTGCAGACTTTTGGAGGAAACCACTAGAAATCCACACAAATATATAATTGTAACATAAGACAATCCATTCCAGAGTGAAATCTAAATGTTAAACATATACTGTATTTTGATAAAACTGACATCTTATTGCCAGATTCTAAAACCGTTTTAGCAGCCTGTGATGCATGAATATCTTTTTAACTATCATTGCCCCTGAAAGCTATGAAGCACAATAAAAGCTTTTATAACGGAAACAGTTTTTTTCTTTTTTAAATGTGAATGATTTCACCCAACTACTCCCTGTAATGCTTACCTTCATCTGTTCTGTTTGACAGAATTTCTTCTTGCCAGGTAGACAGTGCATTTTTTGTTTAGACCCTAGATTAGACCCTTTTGTTTCCCTCCTAGCTGTTCTTAGGATAATCACACTAAGGGTTAGATTTATTAAACTTGTGTAAGCACAATAAAGAGACCCAAAATGTCCTTTCTGAATTTTCCACATAAAAGTCACAATTTATAAAATTGTGCATATATTTATGGTAACTTTGGCCTATCCATAAGCAAAATTCCAGAGAAACTGGTAAATAACAACACCCTTGATCAAGTAGACAAAGCAGCTAAATGACAACACACACACACACACACATATAATACTTCATATCACAGAGCTATTACTATAATGCACATTGACATGACAACTATCAAACCTCAAAAGTGACGAATAAGATGTACAGACTCTATATATTTCCCTTTAAGAGGGCCAAGTCTGTATATTTGTACGACAAACTTTTTTGGGTCTTTCCTCAGTTTATATCAGCTACCTGGTATCACATCTAACGGAACAAGCCAAAAGGTTAGGAATATCTCAGCCAAGCTTCACTTCATGAACTGACCAGCGAGGTGCTGCATTCAATTTTTGTCTGGTGTGGGAGTAAATACATAAAGTATAACATGTTTGTGTCAGCATAAAAAGGACATTTGCAGTGTGTTTCTGGTTTTCCTAATGTAATTAGAGCACTTTACTTCACTCATATTGCAGTTAGGCGATCTAGTGAAAATGCAGCAGCTTTTGTCAGCTGTAAGCAGTTACATTCCATTAACACAAAAGTCATCTATGATGACAAGATGAGACAAATGTTTTGGCTTGGTGGCCTAAGTTACCCATATTTCATGTACTGTGAGGCAAAGTAGCTTTGGCAGATGTGATGGTGCTGTATGTGGTGGTGGCTGGCTTGTTGGTAAGGTAACTAGCTGAACCCTAAGTTTTTCATATGGCCTGTAGTATTCATTGTAACTGCAATCATATCAGTACATGTGTAAGGTGACATTTGGAACTGGCTTTATATACCTTTCCCCAACCCTGGGAATGCAGAGGAAAGGTGCTACAATGTCCATCCTGCCTTTGCATACTCAGTAGTGAAGCGCTGCATAGGGCTTGATGTGTCAGGAGGGAGGATGCTCTATCAATGAAGGTTTGAAGCATTGTGATTGCATATGTATAAGTATAGCATAGTCCATATATGGTCGTTTCAGAGTGGCAACCAACCAGAATTCAAGGTTTGTTCACATTTGCACATTTAAAAGATGATTGTGATCTCTAAAGTTAAATTGTGTAGAAATATGTGTACACCAGGATTTATACAGTAGATCATTTTTTTAACCTTATGCATTTTCCTATTTTTTTGCCATACACATGTTTTCATCCTCGAATCCATGCAAAGTTTTATAAATGAGACCCCAGGTCTTTATCTGCAAAAGTAATGACATAGTTGAGTCATAGTTGTGCTAGTACACACAATCATAGCTGAGAAAGGAGAACTGCACTGTGCTTAACACACCAATCTGTGTGGAGGAAGTGATGGTGCCAGTCTGCACATACTCTACTGAGCCCTCCCAGTTTAGAAGTTCAAAGATTTGATGGTATAACAGTGTTAAAGGATGTACTTAAGTCTATAAACAATGCTCCATGGATGCATGGGTAACATTTATGGCAGTTGGCTGATCAGTGAATCAGACTGACATGAAGGGAGGCTGGATTGCTGTACAGTTACTCTTAAATCAAAGATTGAATTGAGGCTAATTTGTTTACAAATTAAGATTTCTGGTTAAATTTTGGAACCATTCAAACCAGAATAACAGAGGAAAACTGGGCAAGTCAATATGTACTGTTTTGGAGCAGCTTCTGAAAAACAATACCTAACTAACACCTAGGATGATGCAAATAAAAAAACCTTTTCATATGCTTAATGGAAAAGCAAAGAAGGTAATATTCCCCTGGAGAAGACAATGCACATAAAATACATGTGCCATTATTGCAAACTAAGCATACAATAGAACAAGGTAGTACAAAAAATTAACATGATTGAAATGACTGGCATTTGAATACAACATGTGACTGTAGATCTGTTTATTTATCACTTCATCCCAGGGCATTGTATTCTTTATTTTGCATGACATAAAGTACATTTCATATTTCTGATAGAAATTGTAGCCTTCCTTCATTTTAAACTATCCATCCATCCATTTTCCAACCCGCTGAATCCGAACACAGGGTCACGGGGGTCTGCTGGAGCCAGTCCCAGCCAACACAGGGCACAAGGTAGGAGCCAAACCCGTGCAGGGTGCCAACCCACCGCAGACAATAAAATATGAAGTCTGTTATGAAATTAATGAGACTGATTGAAAACATCCAAAGAGCCATAACTGATAGTATGCAGAGGAACCTCACAGAAGACTGTTTTCAAGAATGCTTCCAGGGCTGAAAGGAACAGTATGTCACATCATGTAGTACACTGTACAATAAAATTCTCCTTAATGTTCATCTCATTAATTTCATGGCAGACCTCATATAATATAACCATGTCATAAAAAGAGGGAAAGGATCAAGTCCATTGAAATATGTGTGTGAGTTTATCAACTGTATCACATTGCAACTGCCCTGTGATCAGAAGGCCACAACTTTAAACTGACATTGTATTATAAATAGTTATATACATGTAACATTTATAGTTTTAAATGATTTCAGTTAACCTTATGACAAAAATGACATAGTTTCAAATATCAAAGGTTCTTTTCAGGCAAAAATATTTTTTGTACTGTACATTTTGTCTAAGTGTAGTACATTTATTGTGCTTGGCATCAATTTGATATTCATTTCCCAGCAAATCAATGAGGTGTATATGGGAATAATTTGCATTACTGATTTAGGAATCTCATCTTCCAAGAGAGTGCATGCTTCAATATACAAAATAAAAAAAATAATAACAAAACATAATTTTTAGGTTATACTGGTACAGTAAGTGCTTTAATGTTTTAATTGTGTGTTTCTGATTCAAAGTCACCTTTCAAAAAGTCTTCTTTCTGTTCACTCACAGGTGTTCTTTGACCGATTTGCAAATTTGTTAAGTGCACAGTCTCCTGGCTTTTTTATTAAATTGTTGGAAAATTTAGTTAAACAATATTGCTGTACAAGGAGAGATTCTGTTTGCCAAGTGGTTTCTCAGTTTTTTAATTTCCAAAACTGTAGGCCATATGCCTTGCATATACTTTAATCCTTTCCTTTTACGAATGCAACAACAAAATCTTTTTAAAAATGTGAAACAAACAGGAACACTTCCATTCTCTTCCTGTTAATTTAATATTTTGTCTCCTGATTTTCTATTAAAATGTAATTTTTAATTAAAAAATCAAGTTAAATTAAAAAAGTGCTATTAAATGCATATTAATTATGATAGAAATGTAAATCACAATAAGATGTTTTTGTACTAGAAATTAATTGGAAATACTTTAAAAAGAAAATAAGCTAATTGCTAAATCTTTGGGATATGTGTATGTGTTAATCACTCCACTCATCCACTCACTCATTTTCTACATATGGTTTTAGTATTAAAGGCCTGTGGGAACGACTCCTAAATATCTGCAACATTTATGTAGTGCTGTAAATAGCACAGAACATTTTTTCTTAAAAGTTCTTCATATATTTTTGAGATATCTTTATGTACATTATGAAAATGCATTCAACAAAGCAAGATGTGTTTTCTTAATGCAATATTTCAAAATAGTTTCAAATTTATCATAGCTTGGCATAAAAGCAGATTTTAGACCTTTTTAAGTGCTCCTAGTGTGAAGGGTATAACACAGATGACTCACAGAGACATAGCCAACTGAATTTATTCAAAGAACTGCATTTTAGTTGACATCAGCATGTGCCAGTCTCTTTAAAACAAAATATCTGAAATTTCTAATGTATGCATTTAATTTTAAGTCTAGTAGTTTTTTTTTTAATATTGGTAGGTTCACTAACTTAAAATGAATTTGATTTATATGACATAACACCTAAAGGATTAGAATGAAAAGATATATTACCTGCCATGACATGAAGAGAATATCTTACTATAGATAGATGCTGACATAGCACAGATCAGTGCACATCATCAGGTCATTTCCTTTTAGCAATTTCCACTACTTACTTGTAGGAATGGCACCTTATGGTGTAGCCTCTAAGTTCAATTGCTGCTTGTGACTCACCATGTGTTCCTGAACGAATCATTCAAGCTGCCTGGGCTTCAACTATAAAATATCTGTGAACACTTGTCATGTACGAGGTGATCAGCAAAATATACTCTAGAATAATAGGATTGTACTAGTCCTCACATTGCTCATTATATCCAAATCAGTGTATGAAAACTTGTGAACTTCACCATTTTTGCTACATTTGTGAGATGGTTTTCACTAATGGGTCAGTCTGTGAGAGCTGGAAAACATTAACAGAAAAGTTAATTTAGGCATTAAAAAAGAAAATCTGAGAAATCCACCATAAAATTTCTGATTTGACAGTTGACGCAGATGGTAACATATATGACTGCAAATCAGTGGCGATGTGGTTCAGGTCCTACTTTATCCTTTTCTATCATGATGTTATATATGTTTTATATGCAAAAATATTATGATTTTGAGGTTCTGGGATTTGCATAATATCATCTTTGTTCATATGTTTTACTTTTGTTTCCATTTCGATCATGTGATTATTTTTTAAATATATTTTATTAATGTTTTCAGACCATTATTTTATATCTTATTTTTTACCGTGGTTCCCATTTTGTTTGTTTATAAGGAGCTGAGGACCAAGTTGTTGCTAATAACAAACTATCATGTGAATGTCTGAAGTTGTAACACATAACATCATCAATGCAACAATAGTTAAGAAAGTAGAAAATTATTGTAGGGAGATGGGCCTTTGTGTGTTATTTTTTTAATTATATTTTTGACATTCCTTTGGGTTTTGGTGTTTTAATTATGTTTGAGTGGTTATGCTTGGTTTTGACTATCATGATTTCTTCACTTCCTGGTCCTGCTTTAAGTCTCTGCCCGTGTGGCCTGCCATTTTCAGCTCTGGCAATACACCAAAATATTTCCAGAATAATAAGCATTAAAACGAAAACAATACTGAAAAAACTAATTGCTTAGTACTATAAAATGATATTTTGTTTTAGAAAATTATTGTCCTACATTGTTCTAAGATATGTAAGATAATCACACCATTCAGTCCTTACTTTTATCCATTTCTTATGTATCAAAATGTACATTTGTTGTTTTGCATCATTTTACTGTCTGATAGCAAAATAAAATCTTTTGATTTTCTTTGAATTTCCTGATACCATCTTTAGTATCCTGTAGCTTAAACTGATTACATTATCGATGTTCCTTAAGAAATCAGAACTGTCATTATGTGTATGTTGCTCTCTATTAGTTCACATATCTGAGTTGCTCCTGCACAATTATTTATCTGAGAGTTAAATATGATCACTGCAATTCGCAAGTACAGTAAGTTATTACTACGCTATCAGTTTCTTTGTTACTATGTTCATGTAACTATTGTGGCACGCAGCTGGGGGTGGTACCCAGCCGGGACGCCAAAGAGGACCGGAGGAGGGCTCACGCCTCCTCCAGACCACGAGGGGACGACTGCCCTGGCCGCTGTGGGGACCACGAGTACAGAGCTTTGAAGTTCAACCCTATAGGGCCCCGTGGTCACCGCCAGGGGGCACCACAATGCCTGGAGAGCTCTGGACCTCAGCACTTCCGCCACACCAGGAAGTGCTGGGGGGAAGAGGAACAGGGACACCCGGAGTGCCTCCGTGGATGCAGCCAGCACTTCCGCCATACTGGGGCGTGTCGGTAGAAGATTGCCGGAGCACACCTGGCGCACATCCGGGGGAACATAAAAGGGGCCGCCTCCCTTCATTCAGGGCTAGAGTCGGGTAGAAGAGGACAAGGTCTGGAGGAGAGAGAAGGAGGCGGCCTGAAGAAGAGGCATAGTGTAGTGTTGGCCTGGACTTTGGGGGAGTCTATGGGTTGTGTGGCATTTATTATTGTAAATATTAGGAGTTGTAAATAAATGTGTGGTGGTGAATTTACCATGTCTACCTGTCTGTGTCTGAGGCTCGTTCCACACTATGCTGATGTTTCTTGGCTTGCAGAATGCAAATATTAAAAGAATATTTAACTTCGTCTAGTGATGGATGGCACAGTGGCGCAGTGGTAGCAGTGCTTCCTCGCAATTAGGACACCCGGGTTCACTTCCTGAGTCCTCCCTACATGGAGTTTGCATGTTCTCCCTGTGTCTTCATGGGTTTCCTCCAGTACTCCGGTTTCCTCCCACAGTCCAAAGACATGCAGGTTAGATGCATTGGCGATTCTAAATTGTCCCTAGTGTGTGCTTGGTGTGTGGATGTGTATGTCCTGTGGGCTGGCGCCCTGCCCGGGGTTTGTTTCCTGCCTTGCGCCCTGTGTTGGCTGGGATTGGCTCCAGCAGACCCCTGTGACCCTATAGTTTGGATATACAGTAGCGGGTTGGATGATGGATGGATGTTTCTAGTGATGGTTGATGTTTCTGATATAATGGGAGTAGTGCAAGAGAATGAAGTGTATTGCATTTGTATAGTTAAGCAAATTTGAGCTTTTGAATTGAAGACAGGCTTCTTGACCAATGAATAAAGGGGGGCCCATTTGAATGTGCTTCCATTTGTTGCTCTACTCTCATTTTCTTAAAGTATTTATTTTAAAATATTTTATACACATACATTGTGAGCATACATCTATTTAATTGACTTGTGGATTATGTAAAACAAGAAGTTAGACCTTTTTATTTTAATTTTGTTTGCTGTCATTTAACACTTGCATTCTGTCATCTCAAGTGAAGCTAACTGTATCAGAAACTGTACTCTGTCCATCCTACATGAGGATATGAAAGTAATTTTTTCTTCGACCATTACTAACAACAACACAGCATGCCAGATTTAAAAATGATACTGTTTGGATATAATATTAGTTGAATTACTATTACTAATATAAACTTGTTGAAATAATTGTCTAACCATAAACATTTTACCAAAGCCTTTTAAATAAAAATAGATCACACCTTACAAAACGTATTGTGGTCACTCTGTGTGCATGTGTGTAGCATTGTATGACAGTGAAATTGTAGATCCCCTTCAAAGTATGCACAAAGCAAAGAAAAATTACACTAAATATGTTTTTAAAACAATATGCAAGATGAATATATTATGTCATTTATCATGGTCATGGATCCACTGACAGACAAAAAAGTGAAGGAATACTAGTGCCTATAAATAGTATTATAAAATGGAGGGCAAAGTGGCAGGACTCCGTAATTTTTTTTTTTACAGACTCTGTAACTGTATGTACTATATACTGAGTCTTCATGAAACAGCTTAGCTTGATGCATTGTTTTAACCTAGAAGTCAAACTTATAAGTTGATGCAGTGATGTGAATTGGTCGTAAGTCAAGATTTTTGACTTACTCGTTTGATTGATAAAATGGATCAATGTTATATTTCATCAGTGTGGAAAGATAGATTATTTTCTGATTGATTCTATCTCTAGAGGCCTCCTTTCATGTACAAAGTGCCTACCATCATAAACTGCGTGGTTGTGAACATTTATACCTTTAACTATAGTCTATAATGATACCAACTATAGCAATTAATGCTGTGGAAATACAAGAATTTCCTCTATATTTTAAGTACAGAAATCTGCTTTTTTCCTACTGGTACTACAAAATACAAAGGGTTTTATAACTACAAATGTTACTTTGTGTTTCAACATAAATATATTATATAGTGTCCCCTGTTAGTTAATAAAATAATTTGGGTAAGCTTACATATGTTTTAGCCTATTAAATCATTATTTTATAAAGTGTCAAGATACAGCACTTTTAGATTCTATATTTTTGTATCAGTAAAAATTGCAAATTCTAGAAACTTATAATTCATGTATTTTAGTACAGAGGTACTAGTCTTTTGAGCTTACAAAATTAACACCATACAATACCCCTTTCAGAATAAGGATTAGGCTCACCCATTGAATGTGCCTGTATACAGTATATACAGTCATATGAAAAAGTTTGGGAACCCCTCTTAATCCTTTGGATTTTTGTTTATCATTGGCTGATCTTTCAAAGTAGCAACTTCCTTTTAATATATGACATGCCTTATGGAAACAGTAGCCGTATGAAAAAGTTTGGGAACCCCTCTCAGCCTGCATAATAATGTATTCTACTTTCAACAAAAAAGATAACAGTGGTATGTCTTTCATTTCCTAGGAACATCTGAGTGCTGGGGTGTTTTCCAAACAAAGATTTTTAGTGAAGCAGTATTTAGTTGTATGAAATTAAATCAAATGTGAAAAACTGGCTGTGCAAAAATGTGGGTCCCCTTATCATTTTGCTGATTTGAATGCATGTAACTGCTCAATACTGATTACTTGCAACACCAAATTGGTTGGATTAGCTCGTTAAGCCTTGAACTTCATAGACAGGTGTGTCCAATCATGAGAAAAGGTATTTAAGGTGGTCAATTGCAACTTGTGCTTCCCTTTGACTCTCCTCTGAAGAGTGGCAGCATGGGATCCTCAAAGCAACTCTCAAAAGATATGAAAACAAAGATTGTTCAGTATCATGGTTTAGGGGAAGGCTACAAAAAGCTATCTCAAAGGTTTAAACTGTCAGTTTCAACTGTAAGGAATGTAATCAGGAAATGGAAGGCCACAGGCACAGTTGCTGTTAAACCCTGGTCTGGCAGGCCAAGAAAAATACAGGAGTGGCATATGTGCAGGATTATGAAAATGGTTAAAGACAACCAACAGATCACCTCCAAAGACCTGCAAGAACATCTTGCTGCAGATGGTGTATCTGTACATCGTTCTACATTTCAGCGCAATTTGCACAAAGATCATCTGTATGGCAGGGTGATGAGAAAGAAGCCCTTTCTGCACTCATGCCACAAACAGAGTCGCTTGTTGTATGCAAATGCTCATTTAGACAAGCCAGATTCATTTTGGAAAAAAGTGCTTTGGACTGATGAGACAAAAATTGAGTTATTTGGTCATAACAAAAAGCGCTTTGCATGGCGGAAGAAGAGTACCGCATTCCAAGAAAAACACCTGCTACCTAGTGTCAAATTTGGTGGAGTTTCCATCATGCTGTGTGGCTAGTTCAGGGACTGGGACCCTTGTTAAAGTTGAGGGTTGGATGAATTCAACCCAATATCAACAAATTCTTCAGGATAATGTTCAAGCATCAGTCACAAAGTTGAAGTTACGCAGGGGTTGGATAGTCCAACAAGACAATGACCCAAAACACTGTTCGAAATCTACAAAGTCATTCATGAAGAGGGAGATGTACAATGTTCTGGAATGGCCGTCACAGTCCCCTGACTTGAATATCATCGAAAATCTATGGGATGATTTGAAGCAGGCTGTCCATGCTCAGCAGCCATTAAATTTAACTGAACTGGAGAGATTTTGTATGGAAGAATGGTCAAAAATACCTCCATCCAGAATCCAGACACTCATCAAAGGCGATAGGAGGCATCTAGAGGATGTTATATTTGCAAAAGGAGGCTCAACTAAGTATTGATGTCATATCTCTGTTGGGGTGCCCAAATTTATGCACCAGTCTTAATTTTGTTATGATGCATATTGCATATTTTCTGTTAATCCAATAAACGTAATGTCACTGCTGAAATACTACTGTTTCCATAAGGCATGTCATATTTTAAAAGGAAGTTGCTACTTTGAAAGCTCAGCCAATGATAAACAAAAATCCAAAGAATTAAGTGGGGTTCCCAAACTTTTTCATATGACTGTATATTTATTTATTTATTTTTTCTTTCAAAATTTATTGCAGCAACAGTGTCATACAACATATAATTATTTCTATATGTAATCTTAATTGCATTTGACACAAGTCCTCCAGCACGTACAAAGTGCCTGAATTCCCCTAGAAAAAAAGGCTATTGTTTGCCTGTGCAGCCACTCATGCACCATTTGCTGAACCTCTTCATCTGATTTGAAATTCTTTCCATCTCTGAGGAATCCAAAGATGTGGTAATCATGGGTGTCAAGGTCTAGCAAGGATGGCATTTTGGAAGATATTTGAAAAGCAGGTCGTTAATGGGTGCAACTGTTGCAGAAGCAGTATGGAGCCAGGCACTGTCATATTGCAACAAAACACCTCTAAAATCTAAAGTCCGTATCTCTTGCCAATGAATTTCAATAAGTTTCACCTCTTCACTGCTCAAAAGTAGATGATACAACTATGGTCCTTTTTGGTGCATGTTTAAAGAGGGGCTGCCATCTTTATGCTGCTAATATAATGTCATGCCATGCCATGACTACTTTAGTCTAGCATACCCTGACTAGAGCTGCTGATTAGCTGTACCTACTGCATTTTTCTTTATTAGTCATTTGTACAGAAATATAAGCAATACAATGTTTATAAACTATTACTAACCCTCTTGTCATGGTGCCACTGCCAGGATGCACTCCTGCATATGGTAAAGTCTTCTCGGATAAAGGAGCATTGAAATTATTAGAAGGAAAGATTGGACGTACACTTTAGACTCCACTTGAGAAAATCCAGGAGGTGGTAGGCTGCCAGTTGGCACAGGTCTCCCGGACTGTGACTTAGTTTATTACTTTTTCTTTAACAATTTTAATCTCTTCCATTGTCATTTTGCCATAGTTCATCAAATAATTAATGGACAGATGTTGTTGGTTTGGCTTGGTGGAAGCTAAAGGTGTCACAGCACCTTCTTAAATATTAGGGAGCAATTGTGTTTTCAGCCAAGGCTAGTTTGTGTTCAATAACTGCTCACTCAGGTGTTCTTTATCTAATTATTACATTTTGGTTGAAGTATTCAAAATTGGCAATAAGAGATGAAAATAGAAGAAAATAGGAAGAGGGGCAAATACTTTTCCATGGCACTGCACAATGACTTGAATAGATGGGATTTTTTGCACAAGTGGTCACCACATTGACAATCTATCTTTACCATCTCAGTTTCATTTAATCTTTTTTCAAACATTGTTTTCATTATTGTACATATTCAATAAAATGTTATACACCTTCTGAGAAAATTTTATTTAAAAAGTCCTATATACATATTTAGCTGAATCAATGCAAGTGTAAGCTTGTCTACTCAGACAGGCAGTGCAGAGGAGAGTGAAATATGACATACTTGATGCAAATTATCATAATTTTCATATTGGACTTTTTAAACTTGCTGGAAACATTTAAAATGGGTTTATAACACTTCACCAATTTGAAATGGTGACACAGGGCACAAATAACCACATTTCCCAGTAGTCCTATACCAGTGTGTGTTAAAACATAGATCTAAGAAGACACTTTGTAT
Source organism: Erpetoichthys calabaricus (assembly GCF_900747795.2). NCBI lineage: Eukaryota > Metazoa > Chordata > Cladistia > Polypteriformes > Polypteridae > Erpetoichthys > Erpetoichthys calabaricus. The sequence continues at coordinate 75,520,350 of NC_041398.2, read as the reverse complement.
TGATTCTACCTATGATGAATGTAGTGGTGAAAAGTTATGAAAGGTCACTTGATGCAAAGTATAGAAAAGATGGACCAAATCACAAGTCTGGTCTAGTTACTCTGGGGATTAAAGCATTGTGCAACAGAGATCAACAATAATGAAGCTGCCACTTTTGAATCCACGGCTAGAACCACATCTCTGGGATCATTCAGCTCTGTTCTATCCATGCCTGTGTAGCAGTCATCTCAAAGGTGTTTGCTTTTAGTATACATTGTGTCTGTTAGAGTTAATGGCTGTGCTTTTGTTGATCTGGGAGCAGTTCAGCGCTGTCTTGTTAGTGCCTGCCTCTGTAGATTAATGTAGCACCAATTGTTCTTCGATTATGGGTTAAGGTGGAATTTATTTTTGTACTTGTTTAGTTGCTTATTTCAGAAGTTGCAGCTGAGTCTCTTAGAGGATAATCCTTGTAGCTCACAATCTGATAACTGCCTAAAGGGGTCTATCTTAGCATTAGCAATTACATTTAAATGAAACAGCTTACCTCTTCCATATAATAACTTAATCCCATTATTTTAAGATTATTTAATATTTACTGTAGTCCCTGATTCTGCAAATTTTTTTTAAATTTAATTTTTACTTAATTACTGCAGTCCAAATAATATTTCATATGAAGTGACTAGGCATTGCAAGAACATCCCCGATCTTCCACAAAGTACATTTACTCTGAGCACATTCTAACCTACTTTTATTGGAGTAAGTAACACAAATTCATTAAACTCATAACATGAGTAGAAAGTAATATTTTGTTTGATGACCACCAGTACTTACTTGTGAACTCCCACTTTCACCACTATCAGGAAACCCAGTGTAAAAGTCAAATTAATCAATTAATACCATGTAAACATATAATTTTCCATGAATTCACAAATTATGTAAAATGTAATAAGTTAATAAAGTGTAATGCAGGATACTGTAATTCAAATACTTTATTAACTAAAGAAGAATCACTAAGACAAAAATACGAATCAGATGGAGAAGAAAAGCTTCTGTAGTTTAAAACAAGTAAATACAAGTTGTGGCGGATGGCCGGGACCTTTATCTGGCTGGGACGTCTCGACAATGGAAGGACTGGGGGAAAGAGCTTCTCCAGGATGTTATCTCCCCCGGGACACTAGAGGGCAGCCCCCCTAGCTTGCAGCGGGGCCATGGGTTTGGAGCATGCAAGCTCAACCCTGCTGGGACCTGTGACCCCAGCAAGGGGGCACCTGGACATTTGCTGAGCCCTTGTTTGCAGCACTTCCACCACACACTGAGCACTTACGGGTGGCTTATAAAAGGAAACAGCCACCAGTACTTGGAGAGCCAGAGTCAGGAAGAGGTGGACAAAGCTTGCTGGAGGAGGAGTGGAGGCAAAGAGAAAAAGAGAGAGAAAGGAAGAAGAAGGAGCAAAGTGTGTTTTGTGCTTGTGACTGTGCTGTGAATGTGGGAAAGAGGAGAAAGCATTCCCCACATGGAAAAGAAGAAAACTAAAAACGTGTGTGCTGAACTTGTGTCCTGCGTCTGTCTGTGTCGGAGTTGGGGTGGCTGGTGCACCCCCTGTTGATCCACAAAGGGAAAAAAGTCTAAATTGCATTCTGTAGCAATTTGAATGTTAACACTGATGACACACAAACCAAGTCAATGTTTACAAAACATTATACGGTATTATGAGGCTTCCATTTCCAATTCTATTTAAACTCTTTATTTCTAAGACTTGAAACCCAGTACTTTCCATGCTCTCCTAGTTCGTGTGTTTACCCATTTCCCAGTGTTTGCTGTTGTTAAGATTATTTTACAAATTGTCATTGGTTTTCTGTTTTTATTTCATGTTCATTAATATTACTGTAACATTAACCATAACACTTTTAAAATTAACTGGGTGTGACTGGGATTATTGATTATAATACTCATTTCTAGTTCAGAGTTAGACAGTAAGATGTTTGGCAGCCTATACACTGGCAATGGCAACTTCAGTGGCTTAGCCAGTGACAGTGAACCAACACCTAGTGGGTGCACTATACCTAAAATAAGATTCCCTGTTAATCACCACGAACAGGCTATTTGAAGTAGACCTAGCAGGAGTAGAGTTTGAAGTAGACCTACTTTAACAGGATAGTGGGATGTTGGGATTCAGAACTGTAGGGACACCTAGGACCACTATGAGGAGTTCTGGCCTGATGGCAACAGGGCTTTCAGAAGGTAGGCGTCACCTCTTCAAGTTAATTGTGAAGTAGTTGCAGACTGTATGGTAAAGGTCTCTTCCAGTAAGAGCAGCAGTGAGTGTGAAGTCAGGATAAGGGGTTTGTCAAGTGCTTCACTGGTGGGAGAAAAAGAAGAAAGGAATAAATAATGAGCGGGGGAATTACAAGATATAATCAGGTAGGAAAGTGGACAGTCACCTACCCAGGATATAAGGAGAAACCTCTGCAGGCAGACCCTGTAAGACTGTTATATATTTTTTCTATTATTGTATTATTGTTTTCTTTGTTTCTTTTTTCTCAATACCCTGTACCCATTTATTTATTTTTATGTTGGTCCTTTTGCATTCAGACTGCTTGAAAGTGCCCTGACTGTACAAACTATCTACTACATTAGTTGATTTATGCAACCCTGAATTTACTAATCTCTCTGTCCCTGTTCTCCAGTGTTAGTTTTCTTTTAGCAGCCTGGCCATAACCCTGCCACAGTGGTCTTCTGGGTCCATTACAAGTGTCCTGGGAGTAAAGGCCTTGTCTGTTGTGAAGAGCACCCCAATACTCACTGCCTAAAGCCTAAATCAAGATCTGAGCCATATGTGTATTCTTCTGTTCTCTTCAGTCTATCTCAGCTATCACTGGACAACAGATGACAACCTTTTCACTTTTGTTTTACAAGTTTTCCATTTAGCTGTTTAAATTAGCCAGGTACAACTCTATCTTTTTGTTCTGAAGACCATATTATTTCACATAATATCAAAATAAATTATTTAAGTTTGTTCAGGCATTTGGCATCATTTGAACTCAAGTTGTTTCCCAGGGAGACCACAGTGTAGAACAATATATTGGCTTCTATGGACAAGCAGAGAGACCATTATATCCCTCAAAAGTATGTGTCTCTCCTCTGCAGGACAACTGCTTCAGGCTTAAAGGGTTTGCAATATCAATATCTCCAATTGTCTGTTTGTTGCATGCCTTAATTCCAGAGACCACCATCCTGTAAAGTGCATATCATGCAAGCTGTTGAGGCTCAGAAATCTGTCTACTGATTCTGTTGTGGCTTTGGGTCTATCACAGCTTCGTCCAGTTTCCAAGTTCCTTCTGATGGCGTAGGAAACTGTACTCACTGACACCTTAGCTTTCTTTGCAATGTGTAATTTCTCTAAAAGATTGACCTACACTTTTAAAGATTATAATTGCCTGTCTTGTCTTCCTTTCTTAACTTTATTTGGCTATTATGAATCAATATACAGTGCAATATATGTCCAAATAATGCTTCAAAGGGTATAGAAACACAGTTTATTACAACACAGCTTTTCTAAACACAGAGGGTTTGTAAAAGTTGGGACACCTGTAGGAGTTATTTGCATCAACTTGCAAGCCTTAATTAACTTTCATTGCTGCAGAAAAACTGTAAGTTGTTGACAAAGTACTTGATCTCTGAATAGGCCTTTGACAATGATGTTATTTTTCAGGTTTTGGTAGCCTAAACTTTTGTTTAACCTCTGGCACTTTAACACTTCCCTTTGTACCATTTTAGACTATTCACTGGATTTGGAAGTGCTTAAATTTTTGAACTGCAGGCATATTATATATATATATATATATATATATATATATATATATATATATATATATATATATATATATATATATATATATATATATATTATGGTGCCAGGCGGGCGTCCATGCCCGACCGGGACGCCCAGGAGGAGTGGAGGAGGGCTTGTGCCTCCTCCAGGACACGAGGGGGCGTCCTCCCTGGTGGCTTTGGGGACCACTGGTACGGAGCTTGGAAGCACAACCCTGTAGGGGCCCTACTTCTGCCACACCGGGAAGTACTGGGGGGAAGAGACTTGAAGACACCCGGTGGACTTCTGGCTTCACCATGGGAGCTTCCGCCACACAGGGGTGTGGCTATGAGCCCTCAGGATCCACCTGGAGTCCTTCCGGGGGGAATAAAAGGGGCCGCCTCCCTCCAGTCAGGAGCAAGAGTCGGGTGGAAGAGGACGAAGCTTGGTGGAGAGGAGTGGAGGCGGACCAAAGACTGAGAAAGGCATTGTGCGTGTGGCCAGGACTTAAGGGGTGATTGGTGTTGAGGCACTGTGTATGTGCACTGTATATAGTATGAATAAACACGTGTGTGGTAAAACCATCATGTTTGCCTGTCTGTGTCCGGGCTGTTCCCCACTATATATATATATATATATATATATATATATATATATATATATATATATATATATATATATATATATATATATATAAGTATCCGTACATCTATAAGTATATACTTGTATACTCATACAACTATATATATATGTATGTATGTATATATATGTATGTATGTATTAGTACAGTAGGCACAGTTAGTTATTTATGTTGACCACCTCTTTAAGTTGACCACCTAAGCAACTGTAACAAACTGGTCGACATACATAGGTGGTCAGCATAAGGATCAACGCCTACTGTACTGATATGTACATGTACTTTCTTGTGCAGCTTTTATTAGAGAATATCATACAAAGTTATACATAATCAAAACAAAGTAAACTCATACATACAGTATCATATAAATCAATACATTTACTGTTTTCTCATGGTTTAATCATTCTTTCTGAAAAAAAGAGTCAATCTTGGTCTGTTTCTTATTCTTATTACAAACGTAAGTGGAGAAAGCACTCTCAATGCTGGCTACACCACTCCGCATACCTGGGCATTTTTCCACAGCAAATGACTTCAAGTGTATTATCAGATGCCTGACATTCTCTTCTTTTGGAGTCTCTGAAATTTCTGTGTCATCCTCACTTGCTTCTTTCACTTCATTAGCTGCTTCATTCACTTTTACGCTGGTCTGTACTTTGTTCTCGCTAACACTAAAATGTTTCTTTGGCTGCTGCTTTCCAGAAAATGTAAAAGATCAACCTTTTCCTTCAATGTCTGCTCTCTGAGTTCTTTCCTTTGGGCCATCGTGTCTCAATTAACTGTAAAATGATTTAGTAATTGTAGGATGTACCTACAATTCAGACCAGTCTTTCACGTTGGAAAAAATCTTCAGCAGTGTGTGATAAACAGTAATTTCTCAACAAGATTTACCCAATTCTACTTCTTGTTGTAATGGGTGCAAAGTAGGAACTTACCCTGGATAAGATGCCAGTCCATTGTAGAGCATGTTCATGTGCATACCCATATTTATTGTAGCAGAGCCAATTCAGATTAAATAATGTCTTTTTTTGTTTAGTCTGACTTCCCTGAAATCTTAATTATTGTGTAATCTGCCTCATTATTTTGTGCCTTGCATCCTGTATACAGAAGCACCTTGTAAACTGTCTAGTGATTCCTGCTGGCCATACAGTGAATACTGACCATGTGAATATTTCATACAGATTTTACCTGCACAGCCAATACTATACCATGCAGAGGCCCTTTAAATAAAGACATTGTTAAAGAAGATACACATTTTATGAGTGTAGGCTATAGCCTGACTCTTAAGCAAGTCTAATAAAATAATTGATTCTTTAATCTACTGGGTCTCCATTCATAATTATAATGTATGTTAATTATTTTGCATCTATTATCATAATTCTGCACCAGGATGTGGTTCTGCAAAAATATACTGTAACTATTGTTGAATGTGTTAAAATTATGTTTACTACTCAGTAGTCATCAATTTGTTTTCCTTTTAATTTAGATAGGGAAAAAATGTAATAAATTGTCTGTTGTAAAATTTAATTTGTGTAATTGCTTGTTTTAATGCTGAGAACCACTGCATAGTACAACATTGCTATACAGTCAGTCATTGTCCAACCCGCTACATCCTAACACAGGGTCACAGGGGTCCGCTGGAGCCAATCCCAGCCAACACATGGCGCAAGGCAGGAACAAATCCCTGGGCAGGGCGCCAGTCCACTGCAGGGCACACACACACCCACACACCAAGCACACACTAGGGACAATTTAGGATCGCCAATGCATCTAACCTGCATGTCTTTGGACTGTGGGAGGAAACCCACGCAGACACAGGGAGAACATGCACACTCTATGCAGGGAGGACCTGGGAAGTGAACCCAGGTCTCCTTACTGCGAGGCAGCAGCACTACCACTGTGCCACTGTGCCGCCCCATTTCTATACAGTAAGATGTATTTAAATGTTTCTTAGTTTGCTTACTGTTCGAATCCTGAAAGGCTTCTGCTGAAATTGCCTTTATGTTTTCTTGTGATATTTATTTTGTTTAAGTTCAGGCTTAACTTTCCGTGATGTGCAGAAATGTAACTCGGCCTTTCCATTTCTTTCTTTTTGTTCTGGATTGTCGGTGGTTTCTACTAAACTTATGGGATAATATATATATTTCACCAGGTTGTGGCATTTTCATTTTGCAAAAGAACCAAATTAATTGATTGATTTTCCTAAAACTATACTGGGGAGACATCTAACAGAAACATATTTTGTTCATTCCAAATGACCATCAGCCCAGTGGGCAGCCTACAAAAATGACTGCCTAGAGTTACTGTAGAGCACCACAGCAACAAAAAAGGCATTATATTTCATTTATGTTTGGGTAAGCAGTCTTGTTATACTGCTAGGGTAATTCATCATGGTTATTGCCTCAGAGAAGGATGTCCAGAGCTCAGGGCCAACTCTTTTTCGCCGACTGTCTCAAGGGAGTCTTTAAACTAGGGCAGTCAGGATGAAGAAGTGGCCGTAGTAATTCACCACTGATTATGGGTACAATTGTTTTGGAAACGTGTCAGGGTTGTTGGAGCCTGACCTTTTTTTTCCACTTCTTGCTCACTTCCATTTTCAACTGAAATGCTGGGCAAATGGAAAAAGAAACAGAGAAAATGGCAGCTAGACAATACCATTAAAGCATTCACTTTCCAGATAGTGAACATGACAAGCTGTGTAAGAGTGTCAATACTAATTTTTTAGATGGTAAAGGTATAAGCTGGCTTGGTATTTTCAGTTTTATTTTCACATCCAATGAGATCAGAAAACCCATAACCACTGCAATGTGTTAAATGTATCACATCACTCTTTTTATTTTTTATTGAAGGGCAGAACAGGCTGTATCTGGGTTAAAACAAATGTGCTTTTGCTGAGAATATTGCGTACAAATTAAAATGTTAATGGCAAGAACATTATTCAAAATAGGCATCCGCAAGACAACCAACTTTATCAAAGATATTTGATGGACTGTGTTCAAAAAGAGAGAATGAAACTCCAGAAATAAAGTTTCTTTTCCTATTGTGTGCACTATGCAGCATACATAGAGGATTAAATCAAGTGTGACCCCTGAAGCAGTGCTGTGTTTGACTAGGGCAAACACTGCAGAGTAAGTGGGAAAGATGGATTATGTTACATTAATTAATTTGATTGGAGAAACACTTATCATAAATTATATTTGGTTGTCAGTACACCTTAATGGTTAAGGAGTTAGGCTGTAAACCAAAAAGGTATCTTTTCTGGTCCTGCCACTACTCATGACCATGAGACTGCAGGTTTGGTCCGACACAGCCAGTAAGTTGAAAAGGAGCTATACAATGCTCTTTATATTTTATAAAATAAACTCGCTTTTCTGTTCTGCATTCTCTGCTGTCAGTCTAATGCTTGGGTCCTAGGAACAATAAAAAATTAAAACGTTCTCTACCTTTAGGCACACTCACTGCTCTCATTCCCCATTTCTAGCTGGTCTGACACTCCATTAGACTACCACAGCACTCTCTTTTTTCTCTATTACAAATAATCTTGTTATTAATTTTGCTCCTGGAGCAATACCTACCCATTTTTGTACTTGTTACCTGAATTATCTCTGTAGAGATCTGGAAATGTTTTGAATATTTAGAGTGTTGTAAATTGTTTGAGAATAGAACAATGGAAGATGACAAATTATAACATAGCACCCTGTTTATTTTAAGGGTATAACAAGATTTTTGGTTAATTGTTAAATCTCAAAAAACACAATAGTAACTAAATGTCTACAAAGTACTGTATTCAGGATTTATACACTCTCATGGCTACTCAACTATATTTGACATTTCAAATAATTAGTCATTTGTGCCAGGGTCAGGGTCGAGTCTAAGCTGTTCCTTTTGAATCAGAGTTTTAACTGTCATCTGCAATGTTCATTTCAGCACCATGACTTTCCTACAAACGTTGAGTGAAGTAAATTGAACACATCTAATTGTCACACCTTTTAAAATGCAGACAACCAACAACCACCCCAGTTTGACAGTTTCTATGTAATCCCACTTTTTCTCAACATTGAAGAAGTGTGTTAATCAACACACCCTCACAATATTCAGTACTTTCAGCATTTTACTTTCATTTACCCATTGTACTCTTCATTTTGGAGCTTTTTAATCACCACAGTGAGCCCAACCATAGAAATAGTTGTAATCCCACTAAATAGTTCAGTATACTGAGTATATACATTGGGCTTAGGAGTTCTTCAAAATACTACTTCTTCTTCTCAAAGCACTAGAGTCAATGTCAGCATCTTTCCATCTGTGTCATGGTCCACCTTTCCTTCTAGTACAATCAAATTCTGGACCTGCTTTGAAGATGCTTGAAAGTCTCTATTTCTTCACTTCAGTAGCTTGCAGCTGCTTACTCTGCCAGTTACCTTTCGTTACAGTCTGGACATTCTTCCACTAACATCACACAAAAACAAATTTTTAACTGAATGGTTTCCTTCATTATTGAAGTCCTTGTCTCCCCTTTTGGCAGAGCCCTTGAGAACTGGTTTCACACCTGAGGCCATGCAAGTTCAGGTTCTATTCCTCTTACGTCCTATGTGATGTGGGAGGAGTTATTTAGGAGGTAAGAGTTGAACTCATCCCAAACCAAGATATCCACTAGCCAGAATACTGTCTCTTTGATCTGGACCTGCAAAAGATTTATCATTGTATGTATGTTATGTAGAAGTTGCTATCAATGTCTAGGGTGCCATTGTTGTTCAAGAACCTTCAGTAGAAATTGGTGGTGAATCATCTCAGAATATACTTTAGAATATACAGTATATAGTTTTCCTATGATATCAAGGTGCAGCTGTGGTTGGGGTATAAAGGGTCAAAACTAAGAGTAATGTAATCAGGATAAAATGAGTCCTTCCAGATTTAACACCAGATAGATAGATAGATAGATAGATAGATAGATAGATAGATAGATAGATAGATAGATAGATAGATAGATAGATAGATAGATAGATAGATAGATAGATAGATACTTTATTAATCCCAATGGGAAATTCACATTCTTCAGCAGCAGCATACTGATACAATAAATAATATTAAATTAAAGAATGATAATAATACAGGTGAAAAAAAACAGACAATAACTATGTATAATGTTAAATATTAACGTTTACCCCCCCTGGTGGAATTAAAGAGTCGCATAGTTTGGGGGAGGAATCATCTCCTCAATCTGTCTGTGGAGCAGGACAGTGACAGCAGTCTGTCGCTGAAGCTGCTCTTCTGTCTGGAGATGACATTATTTAGTGGATGCAGTGGATTCTCCATAATTGATAGGAGCCTGCTGAGCGCCCTTCGCTCTGCCACAGATGTTAAACTGTCCAGCTCCATGCCAACAATAGAGCCTGCCTTCCTCACCAGTTTGTCCAGGCGTGAGGCGTCTTTCCTCTTAATGCTGCCTCCCCAGCACACCACTGCGTAGAAGAGGGCGCTCGCCACAACTGTTTGATAGAACCATGGTGCTAACCTAGAAAAGAGTGGCATGTCCTCTACAGGTTAGGATTGAGCAGCTTCCCCATAAAGAACAGTGCAGAGCTTCTTCATGTGTAAGTGTTGACATGATAGTGAGAATAACCAAAGAATCAGTGCAGATGTGGCAAGTCTGCTAACATTCTTCTACACTATGGTGGTAAAGAAGGAAGTTAGCCTTCAGAAGATATTTACAGTGTAGTAGTTAAGCTACATCTTCATCAACAGCCTCATTAGCTCTGAATAGTGACTGAAAAAATGGGAATGTCAGTACAAACAGTCATAATGAGTATTACCTGTTGTATTAATGTTCTCTTTTCTCAACTGTTCTTCAGGAACTTTGGGGTCTCTCTCTCTGAATTGTCCTTTCCAAGATTTCTTCCATTTTTTTCCCTACAAGGATATTTGTTTGAAGTTTTTTCTAGTCAAAAAATAAGGCCTGTTAAAACTCATTGAGGCACTCCCTTGAGTGATTTTGGGATATGCCTGTACAATAAATAAATTGTTGTCGCTGACAACCCATCCTACAGATCATTCAAATGAATATATTTTTAGTGTAGCAAAAGAGTGAAACTGTGTCAATAGTCTACTGTTTCAACCAATATGCCTTTTGACTGAGGCATAAACCATGGTTCTGGATCACTATATAATTTAATATTTCATAAAATTTGGTTGCTTTGGAGTGTGATGATGTTGGTTCTGCGCCATGCTCCCACTTCCTTTTTGGGAGCTCTTGAACCTAACACTATTGGTAATCTAACCGGATGAGCTGGACAATGAGGACACCAAACAAAGCAAGGGAAGGTGTAAAGTGCAAAAGTGCTTTTATTACAAAACCAAACAAATCAAACAGTGTCCAAGGTGTAGTGTTCCACAAATGTTTCAATAAATAAATAATCCATAAAAGGTGAGCTGGAGTCAGGAAGGTGTGAGATGATACATGTTGAGGAGGACAGAAGAAGATGGAAAAATTAGTGTGTGCTGTATTGTTGATTTGAAGCCTGGAAAAAGGAATTGATGTTAACAAAATCTTTATTTAAAAGAATTTGGAACTGTTCGTGGGTGAGTTGTGTCTGAAGTCAGGGCACCGAGGTGCCCCCTGGTGGTCACAATGGTAAACAGGAAGCGAGACGGGACAGTTCCCTGAGGTGCACCAGTTCTACACACAATTTCTGACACACAATCCCTTAGCCTCACAAACTGCTGACTGTTGGTCAGGCAGTCCATGATCCAGATTATTGGGACCATTAAGATTCAAAGCCTTGAGCTTTTTCCCAAGTCGTTAAGGCAGAATGATGTTAAAAGCACTGGGAAATTCAAAGAACATTATCCTGACCCTGGTACCAGCTTTGTCCAAGTGGGAGTAGGCACTGTAGAGCATGTAGATGAGATCAGCCTCCACACTTGCATGTGCCTGATAGGCAAACTGTATTGGATCCAGATATTCTGAAACCAGGGGTCATTGCTGTTTTAGGACCAGACTCTCAAAGGTCTTGATGATGTATGAAGTAAAAGCAACTGGTCTGAAGTCCTTAGGATCACTGGCTTGCACTTTCTTTGGCACAGGGATCACACATATGTTTTCTACAGGAGGGGAACCTTCTAAAAATTCAGGGAAAGGGAGAACAGTTGCTGAAAGACATAGCAAAGCTGGCTGGCATATGTTTCCAGCATCCTGGGGCCAATTTCATCCAGCATTAAAGCAGAGTTTTCTTGGCTCTCTCCTCACCTGATAAGCAGAGACACATGATCCAGTGAGTGGAGGGGTGCTGGAGACCACAGGTGTGATATCACTCTGGGTCGTGCAGAGTGCAGATGCTATTTGGGATTCCAGAACCTCCCCAGCTGGCACGCAGGGGCTAGATGTGTTGGGGGAGAGCTTGACTGACAAGAATGTCAAACCTGTTGAAGAACTGGTTCAGTTCATTAGTTCTAATTTCCTTCCTCTGCATGTTTAACAGCCTGCATGTAGGCAGTGATAGTCCTCATCCCGTTCCACACTTCCTTCATGTTGTTTTGTTATAAGTTGTGCTCAAGTTAATCTCTCAGCTTCTTCAGTTCTGACTGCACCCAATTGATTTCATCCTTATCTAAAGACTTAAAGGATCGCTTCTTCATATTGAGTAGGGCTTTCAGTTCTTTCATGATTCATGGCTTGTTGCTGGGAAAACAGTGCACTACCTTTGAGGGGACTGTCTTTCCACATAAAAGTCGATGTAGTTTCTGATACAGTGGCTCAATTTCTCAATGTCCTGGCCATATGACTTACAAAGGATATCCCAGTGAGTGTTTTCAAAAGTGTCCTTCTGAACCTCCTCCGCCTCAGTTGTCTATACCTGCGTGGGCCGGGTGGTGGCTGGCATCTCTGGACAATGGGTTTATATGCAGGTATCAGCTGTACCAAATTATGGTGCGATTGGCCTAAAGGCAGTAAAGCAACAAAGTTACATGCCTCCAGAGCCTCGTTTTCTCTTGTTGTGCAGACCACAAACTGGTAAAAAATTAGTGAGGGTAGAGGAAAGTAAAACATGGTTAAAGTCCCCAGAAATTGTTATGAAAGCACTGGGATGGTCAGTGGAGAGTTTGCTTACTATAGAGTATACTTTATCTGTTGCGATTGCTGCATCTGCTTTGTAAAATACCAGCACAATCCCATGTGAGAACTCTCTCGGCATATAATAAGGTCGTATGCCCACCATGAGCAGCTCAACATTTGGGTTGCATACCTGTACTTTAAATGTAATGTGCCCGGGCTGGCACCATTTTTCATTAACAAAAGTTGCTGTCTTGTCTGCTTTTGCTCCTGGTTCTGCTCTCACACACAATTTTAGAGTAAATCCATTCATTGCAACCACAGAGTGCTGTGTTTTAACTCTATGCCACATCTCAGTGATTCACATGAGAGTACTGAGTTTAAACTCCCTTTGGCTCCTGATCAGTGTTGAGAGCTGATCAATTTTGTTCATCAGCGATCTTACGTTTCCCATGATCATCAAAGGCAGATAAGGTCTGTACCTTCTTACCTAGTTAAGAAGTCAGGCACCTGCTTTTGTTCCTCAACGTTTACGCTGTAGTTCTGCTGGCAGCCTGGTGATTAGATCCAAAGCTCTAGCTGAGAAAGAGCACAGGTCCCGCAGCTGCTGTCGCATGTAAGTGAGTCCTTCCTCACATTTTCAATTATCAATGTTATCAACAAAAAAGTAGTAAACAATAGCAATCAATAACGAAGATATACAAACAAACATGGAGCTGCTGTTGCATGCAGCCTCTTGTGGAAATGCTGGAAGTTGCTGTATAATGTTTTTAAAGTAGAGCAGAGAATTGAAAAAGGGTTGAGTCCCCGTATAGGTAAAAGTCTATTCATTGCTGAGCTGAGGATCAAGATGTTAAAAGTAAAGTGTGCAAGAACCTGACATATTGCTTCGATAATGCAAAACCAGTTGTCTTCATTCTGGAGGTCAAAAGAGACAGCTGATGTCCATTCTGGAAAAGTTCTTTTTCTAAAGTGTACCATGGTGGATCTGACAGTGGATAGAGAGTTAGGCATATTCAACAAGGGTAGCCTACTTGCTTTCACCTGACAACTTCAGAACTGTAAAAGAAGCAGACACATGACTTCTCAGGCTTCTTCTGAAACCATCTCGTATGATTCCCTAGGCTTAACTCCAGCCAGATATTTTAGATAATCATGCCATTAACACTATTAACTCTCTGGGGCACCACTCATGTGGTGTGTTCTACCTCGATGCAGTTGACAATTTTTCTAATGCTGTCAGGAAATTGCGGAGGATTGAAAAATTGGTCTAAGTCATTGGTAATATTCTTTTCAGGTTTCTGGAATAAACTAAACTGGGAAGAAGTTTCTGTTTTTAGTTTTATACTATCATGGCTGTGTACTTGGTATTTTCACATTTTGACATCAGCTAGGTTAGTTATTTCTGTATCAAAACTTAATCCATTAACATACTTCTACATGTTGCATGTCGTGAAGCTCTGAAGCCAAAATGATCTTTAAAAGTGTTTCACTGCACTCATAAATGTAGGTTATGGTTTGTAGCGCTGTAAACAAAAATGAAAGATGTAAATTGTGAGCCTAACTTGATGATTTTGCTGATCCTATCAACAAAAGACACACAGTCAACTTAAGAAATTATACAACCAGAACATTAGAATATAACTACTTATGCACTACACCAAATAAATAAGGACATTTAATACAGCTGTTTCTATCCACAATACTAAAGTTATACTGAGGCAGCTCAGTATTCTTATATTTTGTAAAATGTAATTTCTAACACAGCTATCTTTTAATATCATTTTATCCAACGTTTTGTGATTTTAACAATTTACAGCAGATAGTAAACGACTCTTGCTTATATTCCTGCTTATATTCCCTTCTCAAGATCATGTACAACATTTAAAATTAAGGAAAAGCATTTTAAAAATAAAAATAAAAGCAAAACCACTGACATGTACTAGAAGTTGAATTAAGTCTGACACCTGTGAAATAAAAAAGTGAGAAGTATGTTTTCCATTTCATAAAACACTTGGGCCTTATAATATTTCTCTCTCATCTGCAGATATTTTAATGTAATGCTAGCTATTGTAGGTGCTTTTGTTAACATTTACTTTGATTGCTTTTATCAGCATTATCTTTATTTATTATTTCTGAGTGCTCTGTATAGTTGTTAAGTGCTTTGCGATAAGGCTAGTATGAAATATAATTATTGAATAAAATTTGGGATTAATGACTCCTGCAGAGTCATTTGACACAAACCAGGGCTAAATGTATCAAATATCTGAATGGTATTTGATTTACAATGACTTTTTGAATACATTTAGCATGGAACGTCTTCTTCATGTGATAGCACTAGTATTCTCATTTTGCTTACTGCTGAAAACTCTTATGATTATCTTTGTTTAAGGCAATGTATAAAATAAAGGTTGACTGAGAGTGATACATTGTTGAGCTATGCAGCCATACAAATGCACGCGCCTCAGTTGATAGTGTACCCTACTGCCTGGTTTTTGTAAATTTTACCTGTTCTTTCAGGCACTCCGCTTTTTACTTACATCCCAAAGGTATATCTGTCAGGTTAACTTTATCTCTAAATGAGACCTGTGTGGTCATATGTGAGTGTGCCACCCAGTAGATAAACATCTACTGCAATATATGGTGTGAGAAGAAAAATTAATTGATTGATATTAATAAATCAGTTTATTATCAGTATTGCCTTTGGCAATTCCAATAATTATTTAAAAAAATAGTAAGATGCCTAGCCAGGGAGGCCAAATTAATGTAGTGCATTTGAGGATTTTAACTTTCCACTTTCCAGCCAGGGCACCAGAAATATGAAAGGATTTATACAATTTTGAGCAAGGTTCATAAATCAGAGAAACTCTACAGTAGCTATGTATGAACACAAGGTGCATAAAGTTGTTTATGTATGTTGAAATAAACCCACATGTCAATCAAAAACAATGATATTTTTACATTCCCAAGGGTGTCTCCTTTTAAGTAAATCAAAAATTTCCATGTTGTCATTAATTAGTAAAATACGAGATTTGCACATGTACAGTGCATCCGGAAAGTATTCACAGCGCATCACTTTTTCCACATTTTGTTATGTTACAGCCTTATTCCAAAATGGATTAAATTCATTTTTTCCTCAGAATTCTACACACAACACCCCATAATGACAACGTGAAAAAAGTTTACTTGAGGTTTTTGCAAATTTATTAAAAATAAAAAAATTGAGAAAGCACATGTACATAAATATTCACAGCCTTTGCCATGAACCTCGAAATTGAGCTCAGGTGCATCCTGTTTTTTCTGAACATCCTTGAGATGTTTCTGCAGCTTAATTGGAGTCCACCTGTGGTAAATTCAGTTGATTGGACATGATTTGGAAAGGCACACACCTGTCTATATAAGGTACCACAGTTGACAGTTCATGTCAGAGCACAAACCAAGCATGAAGTCAAAGGAATTGTCTGTAGACCTCCGAGACAGGATTGTGTCGAGGCACATATCTGGGGAAGGTTACAGAAAAATTTCTGCTGCTTTGAAGGTCCCAATGAGCACAGTGGCCTCCATCATCCGTAAGTGGAAGAAGTTCGAAACCACCAGGACTCTTCCTAGAGCTGGCCGGCCATCTAAACTGAGCGATCGGGGGGAGAAGGGCCTTAGTCAGGGAGGTGACCAAGAACCCAATGGTCACTCTGTCAGAGCTCCAGAGGTCCTCTGTGGAGAGAGGAGAACCTTCCAGAAGGACAACCATCTCTGCAGCAATCCACCAATCAGGCCTGTATGGTAGAGTGGCCAGACGGAAGCCACTCCTTAGTAAAAGGCACATGGCAGCCCGCCTGGAGTTTGCCAAAAGGCACCTGAAGGACTCTCAGACCATGAGAAAGAAAATTCTCTGGTCTGATGAGACAAAGATTGAACTCTTTGGTGTGAATGCCAGGCATCACGTTTTGAGGAAACCTGGCACCATCCCTACAGTGAAGCATGGTGGTGGCAGCATCATGCTGTGGGGATGTTTTTCAGCGGCAGGAATTGGGAGACTAATCAGGATAAAGGGAAAGATGACTGCAGCAATGTACAGAGACATCCTGGATGAAAACCTGCTCCAGAGCTCTTGACCTCAGACTGGGGCGACGGTTCATCTTTCAGCAGGACAATGACCCTAAGCACACAGCCAAGATATCAAAGGAGTGGCTTCTGGACAACTCTGTGTATGTCCTTGAGTGGCCCACCCAGAGCCCAGACTTGAATCCGATTGAACATCTCTGGAGAGATCTTAAAATGGCTGTGCACCGACGCTTCCCATCCAACCTGATGGAGCTTGAGAGGTGCTGCAAAGAGGAATGGGTGAAACTGGCTAAGGATAGGTGTGCCAAGCTTGTGGCATCATATTCAACAAGACTTGAGGCTGTAATTGCTGCCAAAGGTGCATCAACAAAGTATTGAGCAAAGGCTGTGAATACATGTGATTTCTCAGTTTTTTTATTTTTAATAAATTTGCAAAAACCTCAAGTAAACTTTTTTCACGTTGTCATTATGGGGTGTTGTGTGCAGAATTCTGAGGAAAAAAATGAATTTAATCCATTTTGGAGTAAGGCTGTAACATAACAAAATGTGGAAAAAGTGATGCGCTGTGAATACTTTCTGGATTCACATGTATATGCTGAGGCAAGCAGTGTGTCACATCTGAGTGAATCTGGTTTGATCAAAGATCCCACCTACTGTACATCAAGTCACATGCCATTTACAGACTCATAACTATTGGACAGCTGAGTTTCAGACCTTCTCAATGATGTGCAGTTGTCTATAATTGGTTATTTGTAATACATATATACAACTGTGCGTAAAAGGCAGGAAATAAATTGCTTGCGTGACAGTTTATCTTTACACAGTCTTACACACAAAGCTTCTGACAGAGTGCATCGGGATTGTTAGTTTGATGTGTAATAAGACTCAAAGTTTTTACTAGGGAAATGTCTTTTTCAGAAAATGAAAACATACGGTTGAGAAAGTCCTAGAAAAGTGAGAGAATGCTAGTGATATGTAATTATAAGACCTTGAGTTACAGTTTTCAATCTATTGAGAACGATAAATTTGCTTAAGGACTCAGTGCTATGTATGATTTGTAAGTAGTATAAGTTTGAAGCATCAAGGCGGGTTATTGTTCAAGTGTCATAGGTTCAGTTATCATGCATGGTTGCTGTCTGCTGCACATTCTTCTTATGCTAGTTTTCTAAGCAGAGCTCTTACAGTTTCAATGTCTTAGCATACCTTGTCAAAGTTTATGTGAAAACCAAAATATCAAATATCACCAAATTACACCATGTGAAATTTCACAGGGGACTTTGAACAGATGTCATTAAATCACACCATGCTTGTCTCACAGTTTCATATGGAGAACCCCTCCTCTCGAACCCCGTTCGATCAAATGTCACTGAATCACACCACACAAACTTTCACCAGGGGCCACTCTCTGATCATATGTCATGGAATCACATCATGCCATGCCACCAACTACAGTTTTACTTGGGGAACCAACCCGAACGAATGTCACTGTATAATATCACAAGTAGAAGGGATCACCTGTTTTCCGACGAGACCCTAGGCAATGGAATACCTGTTACAGAGAGCAGAAGTTAAGTGAGGTTGATAGAGGAAACTAAAATTTAGGGTGTGCAAAGGTTTGTAAAGGAAGGAATAGAAGCTTTGCCATTTGTTCCTTGGTTACACTTAAGTCCATCCTTTTTAATTGACTACCGAAGCAAAGCTTTATCCATCAAGACTGTATATCTTTGAGTTATGGCCCTTTATTTGAGTTTGGATATTTAGATGGTGTCTTGAATATCCATCTGTGGAATGTCACTTGACTTGTGATTGATTGTTTTATCAGATAAGGAGCCAAGGCTGCATTCCAAAGAGAGGCCCAGTCCAGAAGAAGCTGATATTAAGAGTGTCTAAAAGCAAATTTTTAAACAAAGGACTCGTGTTGCAGGAATAACAAAATGGGTGATGCTAGTTTTTCCTACAATGCTTCTGTCACCCTTTCTTCCAAAAATGATAAAATGGACAAATGCAAACTTCAATTGAAAGTATAGCTTGCAGTGTGGTTTGGTTGTTCGAGCACTTTTGGTGGGGTTCACTTGCGCAAAATTTAAAATAATACCTCTACTCCGCTGGGCCCCTGAGCAAGGCCATTAACCTGCAATTGCTCCATCTTGGGTATGATGTTAATCTGCATCCAGGCCCTGCAATCAAGTCCTCCAACTTGCAGGGAAAACTGGGAGTTGGTGGCAGGATTGGCACTCCAGCCACTGCAAAAAAAACTCACACTGTTCAGTGTGGTGCTGAGGTGTTGCACGGCTGCACTTGGATCTCAATCCGGGCGGATTTCCGTGTGGTTGGTGTGGCAATGTGCTGTAATCAGGGCATACTTCCAACCTCCTCCTCCTCCTCCTGACTGACTGACTCTTCATGTGACAGGATGAGTAGACTCATCACTGAACAAAAGTTTGAAATAATTAAAGTAAATTGGTGTTCATGGGCAGTAGTATTAAATAACGTGTAACCAAATGAATCATGTGGTTAAAAGTTGAACTCCAAAAACTCATTTTAGGGCTAGTTTTTTTAGTCTCCTTCTTCCCCATTGCATGAGTCAGCAATGACCTTGTTTATAAATGTCAACTGGAACAAATTAATCTTGTCTTGTGCTTATCTTGTGAATAGTGTGTGTATACTTGCTGTATCACATGAGTGCTAAGTACAGAAATGAAGGAGAACAAAAGAGAAATTCCAAATTGATTCATGCAATCAGCAAGAATTTGAAGCATTTGCATGGTACATTATGTTAAAAAGAAAAAAAAAGAAAAAAACTTATGTGTGGGAACTTGGTATTTTAATAGAGCAAACATATTTTACTGGAGGAGTTCTGGGCAATTTACACGGTCATGCTTGTTATGATTTAAAGAAATTACTTTCTACTTTACAGTTTAGTGTAAGTGGCAAAGTATCCACATGCTGATGACTTTCAGCAAAAATGCTTTGTGGAATGGACAAAATTTGAGAAACTTCAAAACCTCCACCTCATCCAGAAACTACATATGTAACCACATCAAAAGTATTTATACTGATAAAGAAAGGAAATTGTGTATTATTTTCTTGTTGTTTTGAATGGATACATTTCATCCACTTCACAATGTTAATAGATGTTTCATTTAAATTGCAAACTTCAAAGCTGTTTATTATTTAATTATACAGTACTTGACCTTACAAGGGTGAGCAATACAACTAAATTACCAGGCTATACATTCTTTAACATATTCGGTCAGGTATGCCAAGATTTCTATTCTTTTTAGTTCTTTCTTGCTACATGCTGTGGCAGCCAATTGTATATCCAGTAACTGTTCGGCTGCATTACACTAACAGTACAGTGTCTGCCAGGAGTCCAAGCATATACTGCATAAATTTCCTGAGCTGACCTCCTAATGAACTGACAGCAGTTAAACAGTTGACTTTTAAAGAAAGATTCCCCTTGCCAAGCCGTAACTAATAATATAAGGAGTTGCTAATGCTGCCCTCCAGGTTAACTCGAAAGCAACAAAAGCTACAGGGTTTGGACTTTTACCAAGTATTTCATTACTTTGAAAACTAAATTGCCCGCTTCACTTTAAAGTTTCTCCCTTGTGCTTATGAAGGCGTAAATAATAATAATAAAAATGATGTGGATGTACGTACTGTTGCTATTCATAATGCTTCTCCCTTGGCTGTTACTATATAAAATAATTAAATTAACCAATATTCTGTGACCTGACACATACACATGAACAAAGATGTATCTTATTTTGGTTGTTTAGAACCTATTGTTTCCATTCTGCATTTTGATTTAAGTATTCTTACATCACTTTTCAATGAACTTTTTTATTATTTAGGCTTGACATATCAGTTTTTCCTCTACCATTTATATTCAATACATTTATGACTGAATGCTATAAAAATAACAGTATAATATTCACAAACCACTTAATCCAATTTGGCACCATGGGGATCAAAGCTCATATTAGCAGCACTGCATCCAAGGTTGGAAATAATTTTGGATAGGGTGGCACACCATAACATGGTTCAGTCACACACAGTCCCATACACTCAATTTGAAGCTGGCAATTACACTAACTTGCGCATCTTTAGGTATGTGGTAGGAAACTGGTGAACCCAGAGAAACACCCTCCTAGTTATAGAGAAAATGTGCTGACTTCATACAGACAAAGACTGGGCATAGGCTACAAACAAACATTTTGTGAGAGAGAAACGGCAGCCACTATAAAATACAAGATTGTATTGTGTTTATTGCTGTCTGGTTGTCATATATTCCATTACTCTAAATGTAAATACTCTTCTCTGGAGAAGACCTGTGTTTCTATGAAAGGGCAAAAGTAAAAGATAAAGACAAATACAGACCTAAAAATTTTAAGTTCAAGTTTATTGTGATTGGTTCAAATGGGCTTATGACTTATAGAATAAACTCGAGAAATGTCCTAGTTGACTTTGTTGCACAAGTACTCCCTCCCTTCCCCTGATCTCCATAAATCCCCTGGCCCACATTCACCAAAACAGTGCTTCTTTACATTTAAAAAAATAGTGACTAATTAATTAATTGATGTGTTACAGAAAGCATATTTCCTTATTGCAAGCCAATGATAAAATGCCAAAGAATAAAGACCAAGATCTTACAATATTCTGAAAACAAAAGGAAGTTGAGAACAGAAGTGTAACCCAATATCCCAGCAGTAGCACTGAGGCTACTTTCACCTTATATACATCTGGTGGTTCAACAGCAGTGGTGTCAGGGGATCCTACCCCTTGTAGTGAGATACATGTGTAAAAGAACCAATAAATACATGCTGACCATAATTCAAAAATGAAAAATAATGAATAAAACAATATTATTTAACAAATAATATATGACAAGAAAAAAATACAATAATAGAAAAGGCCCCAGGTTACAGATGAGTTTTCTTCTTGCCAATGTTCAAAACCTGATTTTGTATGTAAGATGGAATTTGCATTTAAAATGTCTGTTAATGAAAATATCAACAATAACAGCAATTGCTTTATTATTTATTTTACAGGCAAACATTTCAAATGTAATACTAAAGTGACCTGGAAGGAATATTATTGTATATTAACTCACAAAATACACAAAATTAAAACTAAAATTAAATCTGTGGGTATGTATAGCATGTTAACCATATGATTAAACATTGTCATGTTTTTTATAATGATACAGAGTAGTACCTCATAGAGTTGAAAAAGACAAATGATGGGACCAAAAACCATCGCTAACTGAAGACTGACCACTCAGAGAGTGCTGTCTTTACTGAGTGATCACAGACTGTCGCTTTCATTGACAAATACTCCCTGACATGGCACAGCTAAAACTCATACTTAGGACATCGGGCATAACAAGGAGTCGGTTATACAGCTCCAGCTGAACAGCCATCTGCTGACTGAGCTACGGTTGTGTTTCAGCTGGTGTTCCTCCCCTGGATGGGGTTCAATTCATGTTTAATATCTTTTTTGTTAATTTTTCAGTCTTTTGTTTATACTGTGTGATGTGTGAGTTGCTGCCTTGCACCGAAAAGATGAGGCTGGAAAACCAGCTTTATACAGCTTGAAACAGGAATAGCAAGGTTATTTATTGCAGCAGGAGCTACCACTCTACTACTCACAGTCACGGCAAATGGGCTGGGCCGGGGCAAGGTCAGTTTCCAAGTTATAGTGTTCCCCATATCACCCATCGGGCAACAGATGCATTGCGCGAGGAGGCGGTGAGCTTGCCGTTGCCTTTATGGTACTGCGAACCTGCAGTTGCCTCGGCAACAGATGAGCAGCCCTCGACAGATGCATCAGTCGCGTTTCGGCATGTCGCCCCATTGGGGATGGTCTCAAAAGAGTTCAAAAATCTCACACCCACCTATTAGCTTTTTCCACTCAGGGCTTACTGCAGTGTATGTAGCCAGTTACATTCAGAATCAGAATCTGAATTATTGGCCAGTACACTTAATGTGTACTACAAATTTGTTTTGATAGTATTGATACAACACATTAAGACATATATATATATATATATATATATATTATGCAAAATATAAAAAGATCAAATAGAATAAAATTTGATAAAACACAAAAAACAAGACGTGCAGGTATACATAGATAACGAGTAGATACTCAGACCTGCTTAGTCAGTATGGAAAAAAAACTGTTTAGGTGGCTTGTTGTTTTAGATTTCTCCACGCAAAGATGTTTGCAAGAGGGAAGTATTTGGAATAGGTGGTGCCCAGGGTGAGTTGGATCAGCAGTGATCTCTGCGGCACACTTCCTTACCCTGGCCTCATATAACACAAGAATGGGTGGTACGTTACAGCCTGTGATCTTTTCACAGGCACAGTTAATGTGCTGCAGGCTGGCTTAAGCCTGGGCAGACACAGCACTGAACCAGAAAGTTACAGATGAGGCCAGAATGAAATTGATGATGGCTGTGTAGAACTGGACCAATATTGCTTGGGAGTTGATTGAATTTTCTCAGCTGGTGTAAAAAGAATAATCTCCAATGGGGATTCTTGATAACAGATGTGATGTTTTCATCCTACTTAAGGTTTTGTGACAGTTCAGTTTCCAGAAACTCTGCTGTCCCAATGACAGAGCCTTTTATAGCAAGTGATAGGAGTGCATGATCATCTCCTGGATTTTTTTAATGTTAATTTCCAAATTATTATTGCTGCACAACACTGTCAGATGTTCTGCCCCTCTTCTGTATATGGAATGAACATTGTCTGAAATTAGGCCTATTAGTGTGATGTCATCAACAAATTTAAGATGTTTACCAGGCATTCATATATACTGAGAAGAGTACTGCCACCAATACTAAGGTTTAAAGGTTTAGACATGGATTTGCAAAAATTAAAAATATTTTTCTCCTCTCTGTAAGAATGTTTGTAATCCAGTGGCAGACTGAAGTGGGCATGTTGAAATAGGTGAGCTTCTTGTCTAGTATACATAGCAGAGCTAAAGTCCACAAACAAGCTTCTTACATATACTCCTGGCTTATCAAGGTGATGATAAATAAAGCTTAAACCTAAATTAACTGCATTTGGAAACACACATACAAGAAAGCACAAAATGATTGAAAATGTTGACAAAGTCTGAAGTGTGTAAGACTATTGCTCACTATTAATGACAGCTGTTGTGTATTCAACTGTATCAAAACTAGTTTGCTCCTCTCAAAAGTAAAAAAAAAAAAAAGAATTGCTAGATGAAAATGAATTGAAATACACTTGGTAAGAAACAATTGGGGGGTTTATGTGCTGGTCTGCAGAATTCCTGTAAGCCAAGGATGCCATAAACCAAGACCTGTCTGAAACTACAAAATAAGTAGAAATCAACAAAAAGATTGAATAAAAAGAAGCCACACATAAGCCAGGGAGGGAATCTTGCCTATAATAAAGCATGAGTACAATATAAAAGAAAGTCTGCACAATATTAAACATCCCATGAATGAAACACAATCAAAATAAAAATTACATTATAAAAGAGTAATAATTTGTGTTTCAAGACTGTGACTGAATGTGCTCTCTTGGGACAAAACAAATCTGAACACCTACAGTAACCCTTCAATAAATCCCTGTGTGTATATGGCAATGCATTTTAATCAGGCTCCCCTTCCTATGATTGATTTTGATACTCAGACTCATAGCAGGGTCGGCAGGAAAGCAGCAACAGCAACTAAATACAAATTCATAGTGGGTTGATCTAGCTATTTAAGCTTCCAATATTTATTTAGGTAGTTTGACTGCTGGTAAAAATATATGCAACTCTTCCACATCATTTGCAGATGTGAATGAAGGAAGGATTACCTCCTGCTGTTTCAACAACTGAAACCATGCTGAGGTCACAAGTAATTTTCTAAAATGGATTAAATGGTATTTAGAATGCAAACACTGAATAGAACTTATGATCTTGACTAATAAATATGTATTTTTATGTTATAGCTCTCACTTCAACCACAGGGAGAAACCTTGAACTCACGATTTAAATTGGTATTTTTATCATTTGCTGAAGTGCATTCCATAAATTTAAAAAATATAATATATTATTGTGGAGCTTTTTTTTTTAATTTTGATTTCATTTAGGGTTGAGAGAATGGACCTTGAACATCACATCTATTCTTCTATTATAAATGGATATTCAAAAATATCTTTAAGTTTTTAATAAGTCAGTCATAATCTAAGGAATTTTAATCAAGGACACAGAAGAAGCAGATCCATTCGAAAATGAATGACAAACCTTTCATGAATGTGTATTAGTATAAAGGAAATATTCATATTTTACCAGGTTAGCACAGCTCACGTTACATTGGATAATGGCCACATTTATTATATAAATCCTACAGATAAATTGTTCTGCAGAGAAATATCAAGTAGCTGTCGGACCTCAGGACACGTGTTTCAGAAGCATGAAAGCCCAGCTCTTATAATCATAACGTTTGTAATATGGAATTTACTGCACATTTTCCTTGGATTATTCCAGTTTCAATTAGTATACTGTATATAGCATTTTGAAGCAATTAATGTTTGGTTTCTGTCCACCCTCGTGTATTAAGTTTTGTTTTTTGATATTCCTATAAACTACAATAAAAACACTACGTCATCTATGGTATGTCTTCAGCAGTTGTGCTCCTTCACTATTGTTGGCAATTGCAAGGTCTTGCTGACTTGGAATTTTAATCTAGTCTGATTCAATGTATTTTAAGCACCAGTTTTTGAGTTCTTTTAATTGCCCAACTGAAAATGACCAGGGCTGAGAAAGTAAAATCTCTTCCGTCTTTAAAAGGGTATTATTGTAATACTAGTCATTTAGCCCGTTACAATAACGGGTGCTAGAACAGTAGTGCATAATCATTAGTAGGAACAGTCTGTATTAAATGGCAAGGGACTTTGACCTCATTCTTTTTGTTGGTCGTATTTTTCTTTGTCTTTCAGCCTTTCTTTTGTTGATGTTTACTTGCTGAGCTGACCGTTCTTCGTGGGCTGCCGCCGTGTATTGTGTGTCTTTAATTTTCTGTGACAGTAATACTGTCTTGTACATCTGCTGGCTTGTGCGTCCGTAATATACCTTTAATTTTCTCTGGCGGTAACACAGGCGTGCGCGTCGGTAATATGCCTTTAATCTCCTCTGACAGTAATAATGGCTTGTATGTGGCTGTAATATGAGTCACTGCATTGTGTACCTTTAATTTCCTCTCGCAGTAGCCTAATACTGGTTTGTATTTCTGTAAAACGCCTGTAACTTTCTGTGACAGTAATATCGCGCATCGCACCGTGCCCCGCACATGCGCACTTCACCAGAAGACATACACACACGGACACCTGGACGCACACAGGGATTTTATTAAAGAGGATAATATATATGCCATTAAATTAAATTTTTGTATCATTGTTCAAAACATAATGTTTGAATAAGGCAAATTAATTGCAATTGTTAAAATCAAAGCACCAGTGTTTTCCTATAATTTATTTTACATTTTTTCCACCTTTCAATAATTGTGTTTTTACCACAAAGGGAAATGTTTGGTGGTGTTTATCATTTCTAGTCTATTGTTTGCTCATAATAGCCAAGATATATTATTGACAGACTCATTCATTAAACACACACCAATGGTATCCTAGACTATATATTGGTTATCTCTACCTTTTAAGTGATGCCTTTGAACCTGGTTGATCAGGGAAAGGGAATATACTGTAACCATTTTAGCACCTGCTACATAATACAGCAGTAGTTCTCAAAGTGATACAAACTTTAACATAACATTCTCTAACCCGTTATTCCAAATCAGAATTGAGAAGGTAATGGAGCTTATCTTTGCAGTGCTGGACACAACAGAGGATAAAAACCCAAGACAGGACTGTGCACTACAGGGCCAATTTTTGCTTACATCCAAACTGGTCCAATTAGAGTTGTTAATTTTACTAATGTGTGTCTTTGGGACATGAAAAGAAAACCGGAGTAGCCAGAGATGACGTCACATAAATAGTAACTTGACAAGGGGCTTTGGATTTGAACCTCCAGACTCTGGTTGTGTGAGGCACCATTCCACTCTATTAAAACATTTACTAATGGTAAGTAAACACCCACAACTACAAAGAAGCCTAATGAAATAAAACTGTTAAAAAATCATGAGAAGCTGGGATGTACTCCCCTTGGCCTGCATGTCTACTGCTTTGTTATCTTCTACAGGTTGATGTGTACAGAGCCCTATTTGTAGGAAGCCCTAAAGTCCACTACATCATCTAGAAAGGCAAGAAGAGAACAGGCACAATGCAGTAGAATGTTTGATATTTGGGGGAAATAGCATTTTATGGATCATTGTTAAGTACCAAGAGTTTGCTTTAAGAATTGCATCATTCAGCATAAAAACCTTTTTCTGGTGCTACACACTTGCCAGCTATATATTGTCACACGTGTGAATAGGAGGCAGCTGAAGGGCTTGGAGATGAATGGTAATACATCTGCCCAGGGGGTGGCGGGGTACACTAACGTTCTTTCTAAGTTCCCTGCAGACCTTTCCCGGGAAATCCCACCAGGAGCCACTGCTTCAACTTGGGACACCCCACTTCAGGTCCCGGCCCCGAGTGCAACATCACTTCCGGTCCCAGCCCCGAGGACGACATCACTTCCGGTCCCGGCCCTGAGGACGACATCACTTCCGGTTCCGGCCCTGAGGACGACATCACTTCCCCCAGACTTCCTATAAAGCCTCACTCCTTCTCCCTGGAATTCAGTTCTGTTTTGGACTCTGTCTTGTAAACTTGACTCAATCTTAAAACATTTACTTTTTGCAGCCAGGATATCAAATTATACGGGTAGCTGCCCCAAACCTTGCCATGTCTCTTGTCTCTTCGTATCACAATATATAATGGCTAATATCCTTATAATAGGCCTTGAATTCTAAAACCTGCACAACTTCAACCATCAAATAAAAGCTTGGAGCAAAAGTAGGTGCTCAATTTAAATTTAAAACAATTAGAAATAATTAACATATTGAAGATCTCGGTAAACCTGTTTTTTTTTATAAACTTGAGTAAACTAAAGCAAAAGTACAAATATCATGAAAACAAAATAAAATGCCTCACATCAAAAACAGCAGTGTTGAATAACCATGCCTCCATGGACTTGATAGGTATCGTTCCATTTCATTGACAAAGTGCTAATTGTTCTTTCTGTCTTTTGTTAAACTAAACTTGTGTTTGCTTTTAAATGTGTCTATCTGCAGAATAACAGTGTTGATTGAACATGTTTTTTCTGTTAAACTAATATGTGATAAACTAGAAAGTTTCCCATCCTACGATTTCATTTTTGTAACATGCATTTACATGCATTACCCCTACTTAAGCTTACAGTGTTCAATGTACTATCTGAGGCCCTTGCCATGGCAATGCACTTGCTTTTATAGGAGATGCTGATCTGTCACGTCTCAATGTTTAACATATGTGATGTTTGTGATAATGTTCTATTTTCCTAGGCAACAAAATGCCTTATGGAAAGAACTTTTGGCACACATGCAATATGTCTAATTTTCTAACTTTTCTCTGAAATTGTGCTGATTAGTGGTGCAGTAGCTATTTGTGCCTGCATTGTTCCAAATGTACATTGAATCTTCAAACAAAGTGCTCACCTTAATTAAGGCTTCCTTTTGTTTTAACATTTTGTGAAGTTAAATTATTATTAGTTATGCCCACATTCGAGGGACTTGCAAAAAGTTTCTGCATTTTTTTTAACTCTATTGAGAATTTGAAAAACAAATTACATCATTTTTCTACATAGTCACCTTCGTTTACAATGCAATTTTCTCAGCGTCATGCCAACTTTTTAATGCCCAATTAATACTTCTCCCGCCTTCACCGTTTCCAACAAAAATATAAAAGTGCAGAAACTTTTTGAACACCCCTCTTATTATTTAACCATATAACAACTTTGAAGAAGAACTGATAGAAAAATAAAGAAAACATGCAAAGTTCACACACAAAACAACTCTGCCTGAAAGCACTGTAAGTTAGCAACAGTGTTTGCCAGGCTTCTGAAATGCCTTCTTAACACAGCTTTGCTATAGAAGAAGATGTCACAAGCAGCAAAGTATCCAAACTTTGTCTATAAGAGAAAACTTTGCTTGAGACTAACACTCAAACAACTTCACAAAGGAAAGATTTAAGGGAAAGAATTTTTTTTTTTAATTCTCATTCATCCCTTTAAACATGAAGAAAGATGATCAATCAATTCCATGCACTGACTCTGCCCACACCTAAATAAAAGAACATTTATTCTCTGCAGCTTACACTATATACTTGTTCACTGGCAATTCCAGTCTGTTCCACCATTAATTACCTTGTGTATTGCTGTAACCCTGAGCTAAACAAGTGTCGTCCCAGGATGTAACATATAAATGCCGTATGCCTAAATAAAAGTGAGGTGGCATCCCATGCATGTTTTTTTTAACATTATTTTTTTTCTTTTATACTACCACACAAGTCACATTGTTGTTGCATGTGAAGAATTATTAATTTCTCTTCCTTAGTTCTCCTTCCATTAGAACATAAATCACATTCTTTCTATCTTGCTAAAATGTTAGTCACCTACGATAATTAAACTACTGTTTCCTACTTGTGTTTAAAATGCTCTCTTTTCTTAACAGACATTCTTTCATTTTTATTATGGCCTATTGTCAATATACAGTACAGATATTTCCACTCATCACATGTATATATTTTAAAGGTGTTGTTACACTCTGGGCGGCACGGTGGCGCAGTGGTAGCGCTGCTGCCTTGCAGTAAGGAGACCCGGGTTCACTTCCTGGGTCCTTCCTGCGTGGAGTTTGCATATTCTCCCCGTGTCTGTGTGGGTTTCCTCCTAATGCTCCGGTTTCCTCCCACATTCCAAAGACATGCAGGTTAGGTGCATTGCCGATTCTAAACTGTCCCTAGTGTGTGTTTGGTATATGTGTGCCCTGCGGTGGGCTGGCGCCCTGCCCGCGGATTTGTTCCTGCCTTGCACCCTGGGATTGGCTCCAATAGACCCGTGTGACCCCGTGTTGGGATGTAGCAGGTTGGATAATGACTGACTGACTGTTACACTCTGACAGAAACATTTGGTAACAGAGAGATATTTGGTATTTTCCATTTATTCACTTAACAGACACTTTTATCTAGAGCAACTTGCAAAAGAGGTTAACATAACTGAGTACAAATCAGTCTGAAGACTGTTGGGGAACAAGTGTTAAAGGACAAGGTTGCAAAATTGATCATCATAAGTTAAGATCTCTAGGCAAAACTCAAAACTAGTTACTCTTTTCTAAGTTTAAACAATCTATGAAATCCATTATCAATTAGATATTCACAGAATAACAGAGTCTTCAAACGCTTCTTATAATGATTGAGGGAGTTGGCAGCTCATTCCACCAATTTGGAGATACGTATTGAAAGAGTCTGGATTAAGATTTGATACGATGCATAGGTGGCATCGCGCTGAAAGGATAAGAAGGAGCATAGGACCTCATGAGTATCTCTAAATATATATGTTGTAAAAAGTTTCACGGAACACAGGAAAAGGTTTGGGGGCAGCCACCCATATACTTGAAATAGGATGCCAAAGATGAGGGTTTGGTTCAATAAAAGAAATGGTCATGACAGACATTAATCCAAAACTGAACAGTACAGACAGGCAAACATGGCTGTTTTAAAGTCAGGCATGGGAAGTGATGTCATTGGAGCCGGAAGTGACGTCCTCTGGGCCGGAACAAGAAATGAGGAATCCAGGCAAAATTTCCTGTGGTTGGCCTGCCAATGAAAAAGAGGAAGGATCAGTGCTTCCCCCTGGTCTGGCATTGAATTATCCTTTTGTGAGCCCTTTGGCTGTCTCCCATGCACACGTGTGTGACAATATGTAGGTGCTGTCAGAAACTTGACACAGCATCATGAAAAGGTTTGGGGCAGCCACCCGTATAATTGGTTTCCTGGCTGCAAAGCTGCGTAAATAAATAGAGCACTGCTGTGCATAAAACCAAGTCCAAAACAGAACTGAGGGAATAGGGAAAAGGTGCAGGTTTTTAAACGGGAAGACAGGAAGTGAGATCATAGGGGTCGGCTCATGAAGGTATTCAGCCATTTTTCAAGCCCAGACGTGATATCACAGGGGCCGGAGCCGGCAAGGTCTCCTTCCATAGGCTCGGTCCCGGAAGTGACGTCAAGAGAGCCAGGTGGAATCTCCCGTGAATGGTCTACAGCAAAGGGAGAAAAAGAGTCAGTGCACTCTGCCACATCCTGGTATGCCTCGGAACTGCCCTTACTCAAGCCCTTTAGCTGCCTCCCATGCGCATGTGTGTGACAGTGCTAACTCACTGACAACCATGTAGGCAAGCATAACGCATTTGAACATAATCTAAACTTGTATGGGGATCTGATGTAGCAATCTAAAAAGAGAAGTGACATGTCTGTCTCAGCTAGTTAAACACAAGATGTACCAAACCAGCTGAGAGCCATCTAAGTGATTCCTAGTCAGATAGTGTGGCAAGGAGAATCTCATGGGTGATTGTGTAGACAGCAGAAGAAAGATCTAGAAGGATGAGAGTGGATGACATGTTGATAGCTCTAGGCACTCATAATGTGCCAACTACAATGAGAAAAGCCATTGGCATGGCCTCTTTCAAAGCCCATTATGATCAAGCAGTATGTTCTATAGGAAGAAAGAAGAGATATGTTAGAGACAGCATGTTCAAGTGTTTTGAATAGAATGAAGAGGAAAGGAAGTAGATTGGTATATAAATGCCTACTTGAATTATTATATACTAGCCACATTACCAGACAAAGACAGGTATAAGAGAATACATTAAAAATATTTGATATCACAGATATTACTGTTAGTACTAATGCTTCTACTACAGGCAAGAATTGTCAGACTAAAGCCCCCGAGGTTTTTAACTCATGACTCTAGTCTTCAATTGCAATTTGTTGATCTACTGTTCAAGATTAAAGGAGACTGATGGAAAAAAGTTATAATTGATGAGCTTAGTGATAGAACATGTAACACATACACATCAGGATTGATAAATGAATAAAAGGAGTGCACCTCATCTACTTGCAAACTGGATGATGAATTCTCTTCATTTGAAGCTAATGAGTTAGCAAAACAACACATTACATATTAGTAAGATATTTAAAATAAACACAAATGCATTTTATGACAAAGTTTGAAATTGTAAATTGCATGTGAAAGAATTGCATTAGACCTCTAGGAACAGAATAGTACAAGATTTTTTTAAAAGTGCTAATTTAATATACAGCACAGCCTGTTTTATATTTTCTGCCAAATTTACAACATCTGTCCTCTTCTGCTTTGTCACAGCTGCAGTTTAAAGCTGGCAGAAGAAAAGAAAAAAAAAAAAAGAAACAAAGTAGTAGCTTCAAAAAATCATCCTAACAAAGGTGTTTTAAAAGGTTTTCTTTTTTTAAACTGCACTGGAATGCATTATTACACAACCACTACATATGTTCTACTTGCATAAAATATGAGGTGTCTTAATCTGTTGTATTTGTTCTAAAAACAAAATGTTCAATACAATATCACAGATCTTTAAAAGAGTCTTTCCTGATACTACAACTTGTTCAAAGGAGCCACAGCTAGGCTTTCTAATAATCACTAAGTCACTGACAGGCTACTATTTATTCTTCTTCACTGATCCCATGAAACTTTCCAGCTTCTCACTAACTTCCCAGGCAATAAGTGCCAAAGAACATCTCAACCGTGACCACATTTTAATCTTCAGTAATCCTATTTCTTCACTTGTCGCACAAGCTTATATATGTATCAAACTGTGTTGAGATATTCAGCTAATTTAATATTCAGTAATAGGGTTTACACTAAAAAATAACAAACACTACAGTTTAACAAGACACACCACACATTCATTTTTCTTTAGTAATGTTTTAAATTAGAGATTTTTGTCTACATAAAAGCTGTAATAATGTGCATACATAGCTGAGCATTTTGGAACCTATTTTTTCCTGAAGCCATAAGGCATAAAAAACCCACTTCAGACAAAATATATTGTTATGAATTTTTAAATTGACTCTAGTTTGTTTTGCTCTGGAGAAATCTGCAAAGTACTGTTTTTTTTTGCTCCATAAGACACACTTTTTTCTCCAATAGTGGGTGGAAATGTCTGTGTGTCTTATGGAGCAAATATTGCGTCACAGACCGTGATGTGTATTACCTGAACTGTCAGAGGTAGCGACAGCTTTTGGTAGAGGAAGTGGTAGGCCCACGAGAAACGCCTGGGGATGCTTAACACTAGAATTACCAAAGCCTACGAAAAAACTCATAAAACCATCCCACCTTAAATCCCTTCGCACCTCTCTGTCAGCGTCTTTTGTCTTGTAAATGTGTTGATAAGCAGCAAGCAGCCTCCTATCACATCCCCCCCACCGCTGCACAGTTTTCTTAGCTCAAGTCTGTTTACCTGCGTGTCAGTTGCTTAGAGATGTATAGAGTGAGAAGTCAACTGAGGTGAACTCAGATGATTACAAGGGTTCTATATCGGAGAAAGAATGCACATCACACTTTTGCCTTTGCTGTACTTTGTATATGTACACAGGAAGCTCTGCAGTCTACTTGTGACTTTACGCTGTAGGAGGATGAGTAAATAAATCAAGGTAAATAGGTAAATAACATTCGATCAGGCTCTTATATACAAAGTACAGCGACGGCAGCTTCCACCTGCAGCTATAGACTCTTCAGTACACAAGCGACTCTCCACACTAGTGTTTAGATCTGGACAGTTGAAATATTATTCTGCTATATTTTATTAAATATATTAGTACACCATTTGGTTCAGTATATTTTTTTTCTTGTCTTCCTCCTCTAAACCTAGGTGCTTCTTATGGTCAGGTGCGTCTTATGGAGCGAAAAATATGGTAATTTTGACACGTTATATCAGGTTGTCAATAAGACATTTTGATTTGCATTAAAAGTGTAATTCATGTACTAAATTCTATACCAATATTAAAGTTAAAAAAAATTGAACTTGATTTGCTATTCTGACTAACCCAGCCTTTCTCCAAAATGAACTATTGTGTGTATACAGTGTAGCTGAGTTTACCAAAATTTACGAATGTTCTGCAGCTTTAGTCTGCTTCATGGGATTCTAGCAATAGCTTGACACATTTAATTGATTCCATAGACAAAATATCTTTGTTTTTTCGAAGTAAACCACTTCACACAAAATAGAGAAAAAACTGGTATTGAAAAGAAAAGAAAATAGTTCTGTTTAAGGCTTATATTTGGTTTGTTTCTTTGTTTTTTAATACAGTTGAGCCCTTTCTAAATGGTCAGGAAAACTATATACCTGTGCCACTTACAAACCAAAAGTGGGTCTTTCAGTCCATGCTAGCAATGAGACTAATTCTAAAAAACTGACTTAATTAACACAAGTTATCACTGATATAGCGGAGAAATTTCTATCTCATGTTAACTTAACAGGGATAAAACGCTATACCATAATCTATAGCCATGAGAGAAAATTGTATTCTATTCAAATTAAGCAAACACTAATATGAGTTTAACTTAAAACACTGACTTTCTAAGATATAGTACATATGAACTACATAAGCACTATTCCATGCCTGTGTAGATACATAGATAGAGATACACACAAACTATAGTCTGAGCCCAAACCAAAGTGACAGAAAAGGAATAAAGTTAAAAAGAAAAACATCTCACTTGGCAGTCAGACAGTCCTAGCAGAATTTCTTGACACACTTCTGCTGAATGATTTGTTGTCTAAAAGTCTTCAGCGTTAGTGTGTCAGAGAGAATATGTGCAGCATTGTTCATAATGGCACTCATTTTTGTTTTATTTCTCTCCTTTGATATGACCTCCAGGGTGTCCAGTGTATGTCCCATAACAGAGCCTGCCCTTTTTAATTAGCCTGTTGATTCGGTGGACCTCTCTTGAAGTGATGTTACCAGCTCAGCACACCACCTCACAGAAAATCACACTGGCCATCACAGAGTTATAGGAGATGTGAAGGATGTCATTACCCACATTAAAAGAAAGGTCTTCTAGGAAAAAAAGATTTTGCTCTTCCCTTTCTTATGTAGTTCCTCTGTGTTCTCAGACCAATCCAACCTGTCATTGATGAAGACCACAAGTACTTGTAGGAGTGCACCACCTCTACATCCATTCCTTGAATATTGACTCTACATAGAGGCTGTTTGGTGTGGCGCAAGTCAATAACTGCTTTTGCAAATGTTAAGTTGCAGACAGTTCTTTCTGCACCAAGAAACTTTGTCTCATCTCCAATATGTCTGAAAAATATGGACACAGTGTTTTCCTAAATTTTAGCGCATTTTATGTTGTCAGTAACTTAAATATTGATTGGTAAACAATGCAAAAAACATTTAAACTTGATATGAATATGACAGAAATTAGAAAACTTATCCCAGATCACCCCTCTGGTTATCCCAGCTTGCTCATCTGTTCAGCACCTCATCTATGTTCAGCTTGGCTCAATTAACACCCCCCAAGTTTGTATGCAAACTTAGAGTGGTGATCAATGACCAGCCGTCCTTCAGGAACCATGTTTGCTATAGTCTCTTGGTCCTGGCTTTGGTCTTGTCATGTCTGGACTACTCTAACTCTCTGTTAGCAGGTTTACCGGTATGTGTCACATAGCCGCTGCAAATGATTTTTTACCTTCTCTTTGCTAGATCAGCTTCAGGCTTGTTGCTGCTGCCTTGCCGTGTGATCTGCATCTCGCACGGCGCATCGAACATTTAAAAGCCTGTACTGCAGCTATCCTTTTGTCTCACTGTCTTGTCTCTCCTCCCCGCCCAGACATCCTCTGCTCCTGTTGGGACTCCCGCTCCTGAGGCGCACCCTATGAAGAGGAAGATTTTTCTATTCTTTTAATTGAGAAACGGAGCTGTGCCCTCCAGGTACACATGGAGCCCGAATTACTCCTGAAAGAGACTTATGTTTGTTTGAAGTGTTTAAATAAAGTTTTTGTCTCTAGAATGTCCTGAGTGTATCTGTGCAACTTTGTGACAAAAGCGTGACAATTTATATATATATATATATATATATATATATATATATATATATATATATATATATATATATATATATATATATATACTAGTCATTAAGCCCGTTACAATAACAGGCACTAGAACAATAGTGCATAAACATTAGTAGGAACAGTCTATATTAAATGGCAAGGGACTTTGACCTCATTCTTTTTGTTGGTCGTATTTTTCTTTGTCTTTCAGCCTTTCTTTTGTTGATGTTTACTTGCTGAGCTGACCGTTCTTCGTGGGCTGCCGCCGTGTATTGTGTGTCTTTAATTTTCTGTGACAGTAATACTGTCTTGTACGTCCGCTGGCTTGTACGTCTGTAATATACCTTTAATTTTCTCTGGCGGTAATGCAGG
The DNA here is from genome assembly GCF_900747795.2 of Erpetoichthys calabaricus. Lineage (NCBI taxonomy): Eukaryota > Metazoa > Chordata > Cladistia > Polypteriformes > Polypteridae > Erpetoichthys > Erpetoichthys calabaricus. Next base: position 75,484,358 of record NC_041398.2, on the reverse strand, counting down.
CATGCGCGTCGGTAATATGCCTTTAATTTTCTCTGACAGTAATACTGGCTTGTATGTGGCTGTAATATGCGTCACTGTATTGTGTACCATTAATTTCCTCTCGCAGTAATACTGGTTTGTATTTCCGTAAAACGCCTGTAACTTTCTCTGACAGTAATATCGTGCATCGCACCATGCCCCGCACATGCGCACTTCACCAGAAGACACACACACACGGACACCTGGACGCACACAAGGATTTTAGTAAAGAGGATATATATATATATATCCCACTAGGGGGCGTACTGCCACCCTAACCTAGACACAGACAGACAGGCAGGAGACAAGTTTTGCCACACATCACATGTTTATTTACAGTTTCTTACCAGTCAACAATACCCATAAGCACAATGCACCAACTCTAACACCTTTCAGTCCCTTCTGCCGCCAGTCCTTCTCCCTCCACTCCTCTTCAGGCTGTGTCTTCTCCTCCCGACTCTGGCCCCTTATGGAGTGAGGCGGCTCCTTTTTATAAGGCACCTGGATGGACTCCAGATGCCTAACGAGCTTCTTCCGGCCACACGTCCGGTTATGGCGGAAGCGTGACCAAATAAGGCCCTGGAAAGGTCCATGCGATCCCTGGTGGTGGCCACGGGTTCCAACAGGTTTGAGCCTCCATGCCTATAACCCGTGGTCCCACTGAAGATCAAGGGGGCTGCCCTCTATCAAACCAGGGAAGAAACTGTCCCAACAATATTCTTTTATTCTTTTCCCTAGTCCTTCCACACTTTGGGCGTCCAGGCCGGGTAAGGGCCCCGGCCATTCGCCACAATATATATATAAATATATAAATATATATATATATATATATATATATATATATATATATATATATATATATATATATAAACACACTAGGGGGTTCCCCCCTGCTTGCTTCGCTTGCCACCCCCCTGGCCTGTGCTAGGTGCCAGCCACTTTGTGTCTCTGCCACTCGCATTGTGAAGAGGGTGGCTGAACATACCCCAAGGAGACGCGGTCACTCCTCCGAAACCCCTTCTTAAATGGTGATACAATGGGAAACAAATGCAGTTTTTTTTTTTTCCTCCTGTTTGCTTGATCAGTTGCTGGCTTGCTGTTTCTGCTGTGCCACATGATCTGCATCTCGCATGGTGCCTCGAAAATTTAAGCCTGTACAGCAGCTGTCCTACTCTTTGTCTTTTATTTCTGGTGTGGTTAAATCTTTTGGCACAAAGTCTTGTCTCGCAGGATACGAGTTCTTGATATTTTTTAGTTTATATCTGAAAATCTAACAACATCACATTAAAGTTCGATGAATTCTGAAAAGAATGATACCAAACATATATATGTAGGTTTTAAAATAAGCCCAATTTAAAATGTGACAAAAAACGTGATATAAAACCGTCACATAAAATTGTTGCACAAATTCGTTGCACTTTTAGGCTTAGGATTTTATATATAGAGAGTAGATATGTGTGTGTACAGAGTCACTTTTGAGGTTCTATGATCCTTCTCAGTCACTCAGGTCTGCTGTGGAATCCCCATCTCTGCATGGTAATAAATCTCTGTCCAGACTCTTTTCTTGTGTAGCTCCTAGCTAGTAGGACGATCTGCTCACATCCATTCAGAATATTGACTCCATCAATCTGTTTAAGAAAACTTTGGAAACACTCTTATTCTGTGAATTTCAGTCTAACTAATATTAGTTGTTAGGTTTTTATTACATAGGAATTATAGCTGACTTTAATTTTTTTTCTGAGCTCTCCACTTATGATGATCAGTTTTGCTACCTTATCCTGTAATTCCTAAAAGTGCACAGACTGATGTTACTTGATCATGCTGATTTCTTTTGTAAGTTGCTTTGGATAAAAGAGTCTACTAAGAAAATAAATTGAACTGAAATGTGTCAAGCTTCATGTTCATGTTGACCTCATGCTGACCTCACTGTCATTATGTTGGAATAGGAAAGGAAGGCAGAAGGCAATGATTTCACAGAGGAAATTGGCCAGAAGAATTTCAAAGGCTAATTTCCATAAAGAAAACCTTATAATCAGTCCAATTTCTGTACATGCTTTAATACGAATTATTTTTAATAAGCTTTATTTCAAATATAATTGAATAGGAACTGGGATTCTTCCTAGGTGCAGCAGGTCTAAATCATAGATTAGGCTGAAAGAAAAATACTTTTTTTTGCAGATACATAAATAGTTCTATTAAAATTTGTTAAGACAGATGGACTGCAGGAAAATTATGGATGGGTTAGCCATAGTGTGTGATACTTAAGGCTATGGCGAGTAACAATAACTTACAGTGTGTGCAAAGAATAGCTAGATTGAGAGGTAATGGCTTGATTTCCATTGCAATTGACCTTTCCTTAAGCCTCAAATTTCTGAATTTGATATCAGCTACTCAAAATGGAGCAGCATGTTAAGAAGATGATTCTTTTAGTCTCTGGACACAGCCTCCAAATATGACATTGTTTACCGGATAGCTGGAGGCACTGGTATCTTTAGATATTGGAGAACAATTACTGAGGTGTAGAGTGCGTATCTCCTTTCCTCCACTTGTAAATACAATTGTGCTTTTAAGCATCAAGGAGCAAATGAAATGTGATAAACAAAGCCACCAATTACGCTTTTCCCCGTTTGAAGAATGCTCTTGAGTCACATTTAAGTAAAGATACCAATAAATTATAATTCCAGACATTTTCATTTAAGTACTTTAGACAAATAAAATTCAAAACATGTCATCAAGAAAGTATTTATTTTCTCATTGATTCCTTCTTCAGATTTGAAATGGGGCTATCACTGAATAAAACTGCCCTTTAGTAGTACTAGACATTACACTGTAACATGAAAACCTCTTTGACAGAGTTTACTTGCTTTCTCCTTAAATCTGTATCCTTTAAATTACACATTCATTTCAAATGTATTTCTAATAATAAAATTAATTTAAAATGTTTGCTTATTATAATTATCATTAGGGGAGCATAATGCTGTCGCCTCATGTATTCTGGGTTTAGTTTCAACAGCTTGTCATGGTCTAGGTGGAGGTTGCACATCTACCTTTGTTTGCAAGAGGTTTCATTTGGATGCTCCAGTTTTCTTCCCACAATCCCAAAGATACAGATTTGAGGTTAAGTTCTGAATATGAATTAGCCCAGTATAAGTGCGGGTGTGTGCATTTCAGAGCCATTTGATAAGAGGGACTCCCTTGATAGGATTTGGTCTCTTTCTTGACTTGAAAGGATATATTTCAGGCATGTCAAACTCACTAGCATTGGTGGGCCGCTTTGACTGCCATACGTGCGTCAGCGGGCCGTACTGTAACAAATACCATTATACTATTATACAAAGTTACTGTAGCTTTCTTTTCAATACTGAAAACTTTAAAAAATGTAACACTTAAAGTTTAAAGTTTAAAGAAAAGCAATTTATTTCCATGCAGTCTCCATACACCAGTGTAGAATTAGAGTCTTAACCTCTTAGCTAGGTCCTTATTATATTACTAGGCTCACCCACCTTTTAAGGCGACCGACTTTTATGCTCAATCTGTGTGCGCTCCATGTGTACATCAGGCATGTAAGTGTAGGGAATGAGAACATCAAAGTGCCCATTCATAACATCTCCCGAAAACCTAAGTTTTTTTATCCCCTGGAGTGCCTGTCCAAACTTGGAGTGTAGAACTCCATAATAATATACTTGAAACTCATAGGGGAACAACTCTTCCGCTGCCATTAGCTCAGAAATGGTACCATAAGTTTGAGACTTTGACATTTCAGTGAGATACTGAAGCTCATTTGTATAAGAGATTCCTGACGGCATCATTGTAAATGGCTGAAACCTTGACCAATTACTTAAAACATGTCGTACAATGTCAGCCCGAATCTGTACCGCTAAAGACGGAGTTTCATGCACTAAATAAGCTATAGATGAGAATAAGCAAGCACCACCTCCCCTGATATTTACTACGCGGTGAGGCATTTGTACTCCATCAACATTAATTATTTCCAGAGACATAATTTTGTCTATTTTTCCAGCGCATCGCGCACAAAAGCAAGGGAACGATGGGAGCACCAGAACTCTGCTCACATCGCGTCGCTTCGTACCGCAAGCTGCAAGTAGTAAGTTTGTGATAAGCAGAATACCGCTACGCTTTGCACTCACGGGACGGAAGGACAATCCCGACCGCTTTTATATAGTGTCTTGATGATTGATATTCATTATATTATATTCATTGCTTATATAGGAGCCTTACAGTGTGAGATTTATTTCTTTTGTCCCAACACTTGGCATCTCTTGTTAGTAACCAGTTCGTCAATATCAGGCTTGAAATCTTGTGCAGCTGCAACTTTTATGAGGGATGAAAGGTGCTTGACGGTAAGTCTTGAGCGATGTGGGGTTTTGGTAGCTTTCATTAACAAAAACAATTGCTCACAAAGGTAAGTGCTTCCGAACATTGACAGTACTCTCGATGCCAACTTACGGATCTGCACATACGAGGGTGGCAGGTAAGTATACAAGCCTGGCACACCAACTTCGTTGTATTTTGCCTTCAGAATAGAATCTGACTGCACTTCAATCAATTCCATTTGGATATTCTCAGGCGCATTCTCAACGTTGTAAGAGAACAGTGCAATGCCCTGCACGTTTGTGTTAACTGAAATCACGAAAATGCTCACTGAATTCATTGCTCAGTAATTCAAGTTGGAAAACAAATCCTCCAAAAATCAAATTTTACTTTACTAAGTTTACTTCAAAGTTTATATTGTAAAATAAGACGATATGCAAAAAGCCACCTGACCTACAATAATTTTACAAACTCAAAATCACAAAAATATGTTAATAAACAACTCACCAACTTCTCGCGTCCACTTCAGATCTTCAGCTGTAGTCTGCACTAACTGTTCGTTACAATACTAGCACAAAATTACATGAAACTAGAGCAAAATGAGAGCAGTGAAAATATGCGGGCTATTACTACTCGTGATGGTCAGTTCTGCCCAGTGGCCAGTCACAGCAGCCCAGTCAGTAGTGTAGCCTTAGCAGGGGCGGCTCTAGGCTCGTGGCGGCCCTGGGCAGAGAAAGAATCGGTGGCCCCTTCGCCTGGCAATGTCAATACGGTATCTTATGCACGGCGGATGGCCACATCCGTTGCGGAAACTGCATAGCCGCCTCGTGCTCATGACACGCTTCTATATACGCGTGTCCGTAACTTGAAAACCAAGTGGCGGCCCATGATATTCTCATTACGGCAAAACATTATAATACTACATATAGCTTACTGCTCCGACTCTAGCGACATTTGTAAATACAGCGTACTAATTAACAAGAAACAGAATGTTTTTCGGCCACATTGCCATCAGCTGTGTCGTTATGTTCTCTTTCTGTTTTATATTCAATATATATTGGCGTGGCGGCCCCTGGGATTTGGCAGCACTGTGCAGGTTCACAGTTTGCACATGCCTAAGGCCACCCCTGCTGCAGCCTAGCACTTCAGTTGTGATGCTGCGGCTCATTAACTTTGGACAAGGCTCGTGGCTATACTAGCAGATGACGTTTCCGGTACCATAATGCCATGGGAAAACGCGCTTTTGTCAGAAGGCAGAAGTAAGAAAAGTCAATAAGTAACACCGAAGATGCAGAATGATTCAATCACAAACGATAGTAATCATTTTGTACAAGTTCAGTGCTAACTAGGATCTGTCATGCGGGCCGCACAGATTTCTGTTGCGGGCTGCATGCGGCCCGGGGGCCGCGTGTTTGACATGCATGCTGTATTTGGTGTTTTTCAAGTCAAAGTTATTTTTTGCCAGGGAAGACAGAGTGACTGGTGATGTAACTCGGGAGCCTTTTATTGACAATGTAGAAAAGTCACACTGTCAATATTTTCACATTACTTTGCATAGCAAATAAACTATTTGCACCAAAGACAAGACTTTTCTGTTAACAACTGTAAACAAAATATGACATGAGCTGCTAGCCCATTGTGAAAGGACAGAAAGATGGTCAAAGAGACAAATACTGATAATATACAGTGGCAGTAAGAGAACGTGGGCACAACAAAATGAAAAAGAATACAGTGCACCAATTTTTAGTGTGCAAGCAGCTCAGTCTCCAAAAATGGTTGTGTGGACAGTGTTATGCTGCTCATGTCACAGCATCTCCTCAGGTCATTCTAACTACTGGTAAATAAAGCAGTGGAAAACTGGAGAATCACACAATAAACACAAAAGGAAGCTTTATTAAAGTTTCCTTTACATAGTTTCAGATTTCAGATATAGTTGCAAGATAAGCCCAGTACAAATCATGATATTGTCTCTGTTGTCAGTTCAATTTATAACCTCCTTGGATTCTTAGCACCAGCTATACTGCCTGCAAAGCTAATATTCAGAGACTTGTGCAAAGAAAAATATGGATGGGATGAAGAATTGGAAGTCAAGCATGTTCAGAAATTGAAAAAAATGGATGGATGACTTACAGTTCTAATCTATAATGTGAACAGATGTATTAAAACATTGAAGCAATGTTCTATTTGTTTGTTACCATACAAATAGTTTCTACTCCCTGTATTATTTTATGTGGCCAGCTGATTGAAATATGTTGTTTTGCTTTTCACTTAAAAATAATGAAACTGTTTGCTGCCCCTTGGCCATGCAACCCTGGAGTTTTATTGATTTTTTTTTGGTTGAAAACAAATGCTAACATTTAAAGAGAAAATATATATAAACAATTTATTCTGTGTGCCAAGAAAGGATTTAGCTGTATGTTCAGTTAAACTATATTAAGTAATCTGCAGCTTTTAGAGGTTGGGCAGTATGGATGCATTATCAGAATGCCAATCTGATGAGCCATTAGTGAGAACAAAAGGATCCAAACAACCTAGTGTTAGGATGTTATTTCAACATAGTTGGTTAATCTTACTTTCCTGTTTTTTTAGAGTGGAAGATTTGGTCAGCGAATTTATGTGCTGGTTAACAAGACGCCCGTCAATGGTCACTTAATTTAAATTGAATCTAAATATCTTGACTACCCTAATTGTATCCTTCGATCTAAACAGACAAACAAAATTTCTTGCATGTACAGTATGTCTAAAAAAGTATCATTTTTATGATTTCTATATCATTTCTTCTGTTGTTGTAAGACCTCAAAATTCAGATAGCGAATTCTGGAAAAAGAAGATACAATAGCTATAAAATACATAATACTCCCTAAGCAGAACATAGATCAGGTTTCCCTGATCTGATTTGGGCGAAGAGAAAGCTAGTAATGAATCCAAGCAAAAGAACTTGAGAGTGCAATGTCTGAGATATAATACAGCTTTCAACAAGCACATGAAAGTTTAGCCAAGCTGGTCTGTACTGTGAAGAGACATGTCTACAGCCTCACATAGACTACACCAGGAGAAAGACATTTTTCCAAAATTACTTTTGGTCAGATTAGGCAAACTGAACATGTTTAATTGTTCTACAAATATACAGTGCTACATAGTGAAAACCAATATAAAGTATCACTAAGTAAAATGCACATATGAACTGTATATATAGGAACCAACCAATAGGGGGCAACCTACACTCCAAACCCAGAATACAACAATGTCTCTGATTCAAAAATACTATTATCTCAACAAAAATATTTCAAAATGCAGGTTCTCTTCTCCTTGTCATCGTTCTCCTCTTCTCTAGGGGCCTCATGTATAAATGGTGTATATGCACAAAAATGTTGCGTAGTCCCGTTTCCACGCTCAAATCGCGATGTATAAAACCTAAACTTGGAGTAAAGCCACACATATTTTCACGCTAGCTCAAACCCTGATGTACGGAAGTTCTCTGCTTGGTTTTGCAAACTGGCGGCACCCAGCGTCAAAGCAGTGCTTTTTTTCAAGTGTGGTTTCCCTTCTTTTTCAGATGCACATCCCTGACACGGCTTTAGCGTTGTTCCTCTCAATGCACCACTCAGACTATTTATCCCACTGTATCTGAGTGTGAAATCACAGCTCTACAGCAGCTGATCGTAAAGAGAATTATCGGTATACAGCATCAAGCACACGCTGCCTCAGCCATGCGCACTGTCTATTGAACTGCTCTCATACTGCAAACACTTCAGAGCCTTTCCTGTAGGGACATCACGGTTCAGAACACAGTTTCATCCCAAGAACTATAAATGTACTCACTCAGTCCATCAAGTGCTCCTTGTAGAACTGTTATGTACTTATTAGTATAATTACCACACTGTAAACTTGCGATACAGTTATAATATTGCACATCCTGATCCACTTTATAAAGTGTGTATTTACATGTGATGACAATATCACTTTTAAGATGAAATGCAGCAAAATATGTTTATTACATTATACAGATACAATGTTAACATCGTTTAAATAATCTGTATTGTTAATAATTAAACATGTGAGGACACGGTGTCACAGTGCTAGCTAGTTCAGGGATTGTTCCTGCCTTGCACTGTATTCTTGCTGGGGCTGGCGTAACACTGGAAGGATAGATGGATAGAATAATTAAACATGTACTACAAAGATATTTCAACGTTCCTTAAAAGTTTTGAAGAATTGGCGTTCTAAGCTTACAGATGGCTTAACATCTATTACAGAGCTGATTGTATGGCGATTGGTTACTTAGAGAAAGAAAAGGAAGGACAGGAACTGGAGGTTAGTACGTTTGAAAGAGACAGTACTGCTGTAATAAATTATTCAATCAAAGGTCAAGCACAGCGCAGCAAGCATCTTGCGGGGGGGCAGGAACAATCTCTGGACAGGGCGCCGGCTCGTCACTATCACTGCGCCACCATGTTCCCATGTTTAATAACATGCTTTAACTCCTATCATCATGAAAATGATATCAAGTATACATCTCAGTATTTTAATTATTCAGAGAGCTGTAATATCACGAATGTAATGGATTGTGTGTCCAGTTGGAGGAAGAGAAAGCCCATTTAAGAAGCACATAGTGATTCACACACATACAGCACATAGAAGAACACATACAAAACAAAGCATTTAATGTGCTACTTTAGTTACGATGGGATTTGAGAAACTAGTGAATTAAATGATTTATAGATGAAGTGTATGATGTTCTACTTTAATGACAAAATAAACTACGTGATTAAAGTGGAAATTTTGAGATTAAAGTTGACATTTCAAGCTTTTTTCTCACTGTGTCCCTATTTTTTTTCTTTGCTCTGTACCCTAATAAGCTTTCATATGACACTCAGATGGTGGGCTACGACTTGCCTTTTCTTGGCGACTTTGATACCTGCCAACTTCTTTTTTTATTTCGGGCACTGTGCAACTCTGACACTCTATGTCACTTGATTAACTTCCTTTTGTTATTTATACCACTGTTTAAACCAACAAATAGTAAGTTTTTCCTTGCCTCCACTTGGTATTCGCTAAAATTCTTATATTTTCCGGCGTGCTTTTGCCATTGCCTTTTCACAGAACACTGAGTTTAAGAGCTATTTATATTGATTTGCATATTCAAAGAGGCGTAATTCTAGGAGGAGTTTAGGTGGGCAGTAGGCGCGTGCACGGTCATTACTTTTCACGCTCAACGGGATTTATGGAGCGAAAGAACATGGAAGTTGGCGAACGCACAGATTTATGCATCTGGATTTTTTTGTGCATACACACATTTTGTCCTTACGCCATGTTTTAGTGTGAATTCTACGCACAGCTTTATGCATGAGGCCCCAGGTGAGCTTTGTCTTTACTCCACTCTTGACTCAGACTCATCTAACAGAGAAAGATAGACTTGTTTTAAAACTGTAACTGGGAAAAACTCACAGGCACATCTCAAAAGCTCTTCATGGTCAGACAAATGAGAGTAGAAAACTATCACTCAAGTGCTCCCTCCAAAAGAGCAGCCTGACCCAGCTAATTTCCTATGCAACCTTGTGACAAGTCAGACCCGGAATGTACAACCAGGTGCAAATGTGGTTTACTTCATAGTTTTCATATCAGTATTCAATAAGCAGCAAATGTTTCAATTTTATTCTTAGTGTATAATACATTTCAATATCTTTTAATAATCAGAGAGAGATGAGAATTTTTTTAAGTGTAGGGTGAAATAATGAAGAAGTATTCATCAGAACATTGTGGCTGATTTTAAAAAAGGATACAAATATACTTTAGTGAGCTAAAAGCTAGCACACTGGAGGACTAATAGTGTATTTATATCAAGGACTTATACTGTATTTAATTTATTTTTATATGAGCAACAACTTATTCTCAGAATAACACCTAATTAACAGAATGTCTGACATTACCTACTGGCAGCACAAACTATTGAAATGAATACTAACTGACCTCTAATTAAGAAACTAATAATCCCTGTACCTCATAGTTTAAGCATCTCACATTTTTAAATATAAAGAATTCATATACAAAGCAATTCTAGTATAGTAAAATGCAGTTATTACTTTGTACCATTCTGCCAAAAACAGCAAGACAGAAAGTACATGTTTAAATCTTGGCTTCAAAAAAGTGTCTTTTGTTTATGACATATCCTTTGCAATGAAGCCAAGAAACAGGCTTAGTGAAAGTTTAAATAGGGTTACAGTATGAGTCAGTCAGAACAAAAAATATGCTGGACAGCCATGTGTACCTCTGCAAAGGGTCAAGCATTGGGTATGATGTGTTATGTTTAACAGACACAGAAGTGAATCATGTAGCTCAGCAACAGTGTTAAATTAGTGCGATACAAGAATTTTTCATGCAGATTAGATAGATAGATAGATAGATAGATAGATAGATAGATAGATAGATAGATAGATAGATAGATAGATAGATAGATAGATAGATAGATAGATAGATAGATAGATAGATAGATAGATAGATACTTTATTAATCCCCAAGGGGAAATTCACATTAAAAGAAAATTCAGATTAAAAGAAACAGAACATTTAATTTGTGAATTAGGCTGCATTAGAGAGAGCACTAGCAGAAAATAGATTTTCTAATGCCTTCAATACATTTTAAATACAGGTTGAAGCCTTTATTCAAGGTGATTTACAACATTGGAGATACATATCATTTGTTTTTCCAATTGGTCACAGTGTCTGTAGCAGGATTTGAACCCATAACCTTATTATTATTATTATTATTACTAATCCCTGTGGTATCATACTGAAACAGACAGACCAGGCCAAAGGTCCTTATCAAAGGTCTCCAGATGACCCAGGGGATATCCAAAGCACTCTTAGGCCATCTGAGAGATGTAACACACCTCTAGGAAGCATCCTAAGTAAATGTCCATTTATGCTCACAATTTAGTTCTTTTGATTGCCACCTAGAGCTTATTACCATAGATGAAATGTGGGATGTAGACCTACTGGTATAGTATTTACTTGACATAAATAATTACTTTCTGCTTTATCTCCTTAAGTCTGGTTGCTTGCAAATTTGCTGTTGCTGTACAAATTAATTTCTCATTCACACTATCTCATAGCTCTTACTCATGAAAACAAACCTGAGATACTTACACTCTCCTTGGGGTGAGTGCTCAAAGACAAAATAAAATATTTGTATACACCAAACTTCCATAACATTAAAAACACCTGCCAAATATTATGTAGGCCCGACCTGTCAAATGATGGACACTACAAGACGTATCTGGCACCAAGACGTTAGCAGCAGATCCTTCAAGTCCTGTAAGTTGCTAGGTGCATTTTCCAGCACATCCCAATGATGACCAATTAAATAAACTAGAAATAAAAGAGTGAATGGAGTTTATAAAAAAAATGAACAACAAGGTTTAAATCCACATGGATTTGGTCTCGTCCTTCCATTACAGTATATGCAAGTATATACTGTATAATCATGAGTGGCAGAAAAAAGGCTCAGAAAGAAACAGAAAAGACAGCTAAAGCTTCATCCAAGCCTAAACAGGCCTCAGGTTCAAGGAATGGCCTACCAGAGACCTGACCTGCAACAGATAGACTAAAGCACAGATCTCCAGGTACCAGATGCTGCAGCATCACCTCCAGCCGAGAGTGAAAGTGCAAGTGAGTCGGTACAGGAGAACTCGCCTATTCCAGAAGGATCATTGAAACTGAAAATGGCCTTAATTTCCATGCTGTCAACTGTCCACTGCAAGTCAGCAGCACCAACTCTGACTGGGCTTGCTACTCCATCCACGGAGCATGGAGATGACCGAAACAAACAGTCTATATATATATATAGTAACATAGGCGCTATATAGGCACATGACCCGACACTGATAGACACAGAGACACGTATGAAACAACACAAGACTTTTATTTTCTTCACCCATGGGCGCACGTTTTCTCCATGACCCACAGGTAATACACAGTCCAACAAGCACTATTACAACACACCAACAGTTTTCTTCCTTTTACCACCACTCCTCCTCAAGCGTAGTCCTCCTCCTCCCATCTCTGGCTCCTGAGCGGTGGTGGCTGGCCCTTTTATAGCCCACCTGGAAGTGTTCCAGGTGCTTGACCACCTGGACCTAATTGCACTTCCGGGTGGGGCTGAAGATTCATCCAGCCGGGCTGCTGACTCCATGCAGCTCCCTCTAGCGGCCATCCGAGCCCCCAGCCAGGCTGTGGAGGACCCCATCTCCTATGGAGCCATGCGACAGGCTGTGGGATCACTGTCCGCCAGGGAGGCGGATACCAACAATCCCAGGAGAGGGATTGAGCTGTCCATGGTTGCTCCCCCGGAACAGATGCAGCAGGGGCGTCCCTGCCGGGCATGGGAACCGGCTGTCCGCCACTATATATATATATATATATATATATATATATATATATATATATATATATATATATATTATTAAAAAAAATCTTGGGAGGGAGACGAGATCTGATCTTTTCAGAAGACAATTTGATGTCCTGTGAGAGACAAGGCAGTCCTGCAAGACAAGGCAGTGAGATAACATTTAAAACAAGTTCACGGACATCTAACCTAGCAGTTGTTGGAATGCTTTTGGCAGACACACTTCATGTGTTCCCAGCTCCTAAAACAACGACAAGCGACAAGCAGAACATGCAGCTCGCCAACAGCAGCAGCAGCAAGCCAGCAGATGATCCGACCGCTTCTCCTTAGTGTGTGTTCAACTCCCCCCATCACACTGCACAACGTGACCGGCAGAGATGCGAAGTGGCAAAAGGACAGCTGCTGTACAGGCTCTTAAATGATCGATGTGCAGCGCAACAAACGGAACACGCAGCTTGCCAGCAGCAGCAGCAGAAAGACAGCAACTGATCCGACGGCATCTACTTAGAGTGCATTCAACCGCCTCCCCTTCCTTCACAATGTGAGCAGCGTTTTACGTCCTGTGAGAAAGACCATGTCCGGGGCCAGAAATAAAGGACAAGTATTGTTTTTACAAAAGTTTTAAAGTAAAAGTGAAAATAATGCATATGTACAGTAAATAAAATTGTATATCCAGTAAACTAAACCTAGGGGTGGGTTAGCGAAGTGACCAGGGGGCAGAGCCCCCTAGTATATATATATATATATATATATATATATATATATACGAGGTGGGGGTCTGGGGGGAGAGAGAAGGAGAGAAAGCTATTTTTGATCTATCCTTTTTATCCCCACAATTGTAAGTGCAAACACAACAATAGACTTCATAGCCCTAACTACTGCCAATATTGGAAGTTAAGGTTAAAGCTATCATTGGTAATAATGTACTATCTTAATTTAAGACTATAAAATGACAACAAAAGTTCAGAAGATGATACAGACTTCATCCAAACCGTATTTGCATCCATTCCTAACTTTAACACTCATAAAATTATAATGGCCGGAGATTTTAGTTGTGTTTTAAATCCAGACCTGGATAGGTTTTCAGCTACAGGTGCAATAACATCTAACACTGCAAAAATAATCACACAGTTTTGTTTTCAAGAATTCATTATTTCTTTATAGATAACCAACCATGCACCTCTGATTATGGAGCTCAAATCACTATGCCCCACATACTTGTCTCTCAGCTGGCGTCTTAACCCCCTGTCATTAGCTGATGAGAAGTATACAGAATTTATATCAAAGCAAATTGATTATTTTTTAGATACAATTGCATCCTCAGAGGATTCTTCATGAATGCCCTGGGAAACTCTGAAGGCATTTTTAAGAGGAAAGATTATCTCATATCTCTCCCACAAAAATAAACTGGAAACCTAGAAGGCCTCAGAGTTAATCAATGACATTACCAGAATAGATCAAGAACACAGCAGGTCTCCAAATGAGACACTTTTTAGGAAAAGACAGGATTTGCAATCAGAACTCAACCTCTTGACAAGACAAGAAATGGAACAACTCATTTTTAAATCACAGCATACTGTGAACACAGAGAGAAGGATAATAAGATCTTAGCTCAACAAATCCACAAGCAGAAAGTTCGAAATGCAATAACAGTAATAACCAACACAGATGGAATTAAATTCAATCACCATAAAAATGTAATACACAAATTTTAGAGACTATTATAAGTCCTTATATTTTACTCAGTTTAAAGAATACAAGACACAATGCAATGTGTTTTTTGATACATTACGGATACCTCAGCTAGATATTTAGTGCAGAGGAATTGGATAAACCTCTGACTCTATCAGAACTACTAGATGCTATAAACTCACTTCAGAGTGGGAAAGCACCATGGGCCTCATGTATAAAAGGTGCGTATGCACAAAAATGTCACGTACTCCTGTTTCCACGCTGAAATCATGATGTATAAAACCTAAACTTGGCGTAAAGCCATGCACATTTTCACGCTAGCTTAAACCCTGGCTTATGCAAGTTCTCAGCTCGGTTTTGCAGACTGGTGGCACCCAGCGTCAAAGCAGTGCTTTTGTTCGAGTGTGGTTTCCCTTTATTTTTAGATCCACATCCCTGACGCGGCTTTATCATATACACTGGAATTAACCGCATATACCGTATGAGAGAGTGTGGCAGAGCCACAGAAGAGTGCAGGATTGGTGCACTAGGGACAGATCCTCTCGGCTGATTTTGCAGAGGAGCAGGTTCGATGGTATGGAGTTCTCCTGAGGGATCAGAGAGTTGTCATGTGTGCTAGAAGAAAGATGGGAGGACAACTAACCACAAACAGTCTGGCAGAGACCGACAAAGGCAGCCAAAATGAGGAAAGCCTTGGCTGCTGGAGTCTAAACCAGCTGTGCAAGCTGTGGGTGACCTGGGGCTTCATGTATAAACGGTGTGTACGCACAAAAATGTTGCATACTCCCATTTCCATACTCAAATCGCGATGTATAAAACCTGAACTTGGTGTAAAGCCAAGTCTTTTTCACACTAGCTCAAACCCTGGCGTACACAAGTTCTCTGCTCGGTTTTGCAAACTGGCGGCACTCAGCGTCAAAGCAGTGCTTTTGTTTGAGTGTGGTTTCCCTTTCTTTTTTAGATCCACATCCCTGACGCGGATTTATCATATACACTGAAATTAACCACATATTGTTTATTAGTTTAAGGCATCTGATTGTAATTAACCAGTAACAATATAATGGTCCACGGAATGGCCAAACTATTCCAAATACCATAGCTGCTTTAGCGTTGTTACTCTCACTGCACCTTCTTCTTCTTTCAGCTGCTCACATTAGTGATTGCCACAGCAGATCATCTTTTTCCATATTACTCTCACTGCACCACTCAGAGTATTTATATCACTGTATCTGAGTGTGGAATCACAGCTCTACAGCAGCTGATTGGGAAGAGATTTATCTGCATACAGCATTAAGCACATGCTGCCTCAGCCATGCTGCCTATTTGAACTGCTCTCATACGCTTCAGAGCCTTTTCTGTAGGGGCCTCACAGTTCAGAAACCATTTCATCCCAAGAACTATAAACGCAATCAATCAGTCCATCAAGTGTTCCTTGTAGAACTGTTTGTCCTTATAAGTACAATTAGCTCACAGTAAACTTGCGATACAATTATAATATTGCACAACCTGCATCACTTTATAAAGAGTGTATTTACATAGGATGACAATATCATTTTTAAGATGAAAAGCAGCATAATATGTTTATAACATTATACAGATAAAATGTTAACATCATTTAAATATATATTGTTAATAATTAAACATGTGAGGACACAGTGTCATAGCGCTAGCAAGTATCTGGCGCCCCATTCAGGGATTGTTCCTGCCTCGCGCTGTATTCTTGCTGAGGCTGGTGTGACACTGGAAGGATAGATGGAGAGAATAATTAAACATGTACTACGCAGATATTTCAATGTTCCTTAAAAGTTTTGAAGAATCGGCATTCTAAGCTTACAGATGGTTTAACATCTATTACAGAGCTGATTGTGTGGCGATTAGTTACTTGGAGAAAGAAATGGAAGGACAGGAATTGGAGGTTAGTACGTTTGAAAGAGACAGTCCTACTGTAATAAATTATTTCATCGAAGGTCGTGCATCTTGCGTGAGGAAGGAACAATCTCTGGACAGGTCGCCAGTTCATCACTATCACTGCGCCACCGTGTTCCCATGTTTAATACATGCTTTAATTGATATAATATGAATACTGAAATGATATCAAGTATACATCTTAGTATTTAAATTATTCAGAGAACTGTAATATTACGAATGTAATGGATTCTGTGTTCTGTCGGAGGAAGAGAAAGCCCGTTTAAAGAAGCATGTAGTGATTCACACACATGGAGCACATAGAAGAACACATACAAAACAAAGTATTTAACGTGCTACTTTAGTTACGATGGGATTTGAGAAACTAGTAAATTGAACGATTTAAAGATGAAGTTTATGATGTTCTACTTTAATGACAAAATAAACTACATAATTAAAGTGGAAATATCGAGATTAAAGTTGACATTTCATGATTTTTTTCGCCGTGTCCCTATTTTTTTTTCTTTTCTCTGTACCCTAATAAGCTTTAGTATGACACTCAGACGGTGGGCTATGACTCACCTTTTCACGGCAACTTTGATACCTGACAACTTCTTTTTTTATTTCGGGCAGTGTGCAATTTTGTGAACTTAAGCTTTTGAGTTTCTCCGACACTCTATGTCACTCGATCAACTTCCTTTTGTTGTTTATACCACTGTTTAAACCAACAAATAGTATGTTTTTCCTTGTCTCCACTTGGTATTCGCTGAAATTCTTCTATTTTCCCCCGTGCTTTTGCCATTGTCTTTTCACAGAACGCTGAGCTTAAGGGCTATTTATATTGATTTGCATATTCAAAGAGGCGTAATTCTGGGAGGAGTTGGGGAATGGCAGCAGGCACGTGCACATTCGTTACTTTTCATGCTGACCGGGATTTATGTAGTGGAGGAACGTGGAAGATGGTGCACGTACGCATTTATGCATCTGGATTTTTTTGTCCGTACACCATGTTTTAGTGTGACTTCTATACACGGCATTATGCATGAGGCCCCAGGTCTTCATGGCTACCTGCTGAATTTTATAAAAAAGTTTCAATTACGTTAGCTCCCCTATTATTAGCAACATTTACAGAAGCCAGATACAATAAAATTCTACCTCAAACTTTTCGCCCAAGCATTAATTACCACTTTTCCAAAGAAAAATAAGGACTTATTATATGTGCATCATAGAGACAAAACTCACTTCTGAATAATGATGTGAAGGTACTCTTCAAAGTTCAAGCTAGAAAGATAGAGAAAGTGCTCCCTTCAGTAATATCACAAGACCAAACCTTATTTATTAAAGGTAGACACTTAGCTTCCAATCTTCAACACCTATCTAATGTAATATATTGACCCACAAAGTCTAATACTCCGGAATCTTATTATCTTTGGATGCAGAAAAAGCATTTGAAATGTTTGAATGGGACTACCTATTCACCACATTGCATAAATTTTGGTTTGGCATGAACATATTTGCATGGATCAAAGTACTGTATACCAGTCCAGAAGCTTCAGTTTCCATCCATCCATCCATTTTCAAACCCGCTGAATCCAAACACAGGGTCACGGGGGTCTGCTGGAGCCAATCCCAGCCAACAGCTTCAGTTTGTATTAACAAAATTATTTCAGACTACTTCAAACTAGAATGTGTTACTAGACAAGGATACACCTTGTCACTACTGATATTTGCAATCACCATTGAATCATTGGCTGTTCACCTTCAAAATGCATCAGAGATAAAGAGGATTTTCAGAGAAGGACTTGAACAGAAAATCCCACTATAGGCAGATGATATGGTACTGTATAGATTTGACCCACAAAATTCTGTGCCTGCAGCAGCAATTGCACTAGCAGAATTTCAAAAGATATCTGGACTCAATATTAATTTGAACAAAACAGTCCTTTTTCCTTTCAATTCTCTAGCAAACAACATTAGATTGAACATCTGCCCTTTTATTATTGAAGATCAGTTTAAATACCTAGGGGGTAAACATCACAAGTAAATATAAAGTTCTTTTTCAATAATATTTTGCTGTCTGCATGGAAAAACATAAGACGTGTAGAGATGGTTTACCCTCCATCTTACTTTATCAGGGAGAATTAGCACTGTCAAGATGAATATCCTCCCTAAGCTTCTGTTTCTACGTCAAAACATTCCTGTATACATTAACAAATCATTTTTTAAGAAATTAGATTCAATCATAACCCTTATTTATTTGGAATTCGAAATATCGACACAACCAGAGGGTGACCCTACAATGACCTAAATCAGAAGGTGGCATAGCTCTACATAATTTTCAGTTTTATTACTGGGTGTTAAATATACAAGCTATAAAAAATGGACATTGACACAAACAGATGAACACACACTAGCTTTGTCTGCAAGAGCAATGAAATTCTGCAGTACAGTATCTCTTTACATTCCTTGCTCTGTGTACTAGTAGTTATAAGATATTGTCAATATACTAACAACCCAATTGTTCTTTACTCACATATGGAACCAATGTAGGAAGCACTTCAAGTTAGAGAAGCTTTTATCTGTGGCACCTCTACATGATAACCACTTTTTCCCACCCTCTCTTTTTTTTTAAACATTCCATACATGCAAGTCAAGTTTAAGAAAACTAGGTCTGAAGCAAATCAACCCCCACCCATGAGAAAGAGAGCTAGGTCAGCAGAGTAGCACTTTAATAATAGTAAAAATATCCATCCATCAATCCATCCATTATCCATCCATCCATTATCCAACCCGCTATATCCTAACACAGGGTCATGTGGGTCTGCTGGAGCCAATCCCAGCCAACACAGGGCGCAAGGCAGGAACAAATCCCAGGCAGGGCGCCAGCCCACTGCTGGGCACACACACACACACACACACCAAGCGACAATTTAGGATCGCCAATGCACCTAACCTGCATGTCTTTGGACTATGGGAGGAAACCCATGCAGACACAGGGAGAACATTCAAACTCCACGCAGGGAGGACCTGGGAAGCAAACCCAGGTCTCCTTACTGCAAGGCAGCAACGCTACCACTGCGCCACTGTGCCACCCTTAGTAAAAATATGTAAATAAATAAATACATGACTATAAATAGATAGAATAGAAAAGAGGAGAGAGAATCCACTTCCTCAATTTAAGTCCTTATTCTTAAATGTTATTTATCAGCTCCTGCCAGGTTTTGAAAAAGTTTTGTACAGATCCCTCTAAGTGAGAATTTGATTTTATCCAGTTTTAGATAATATATAACATCAATTACCCATTGACTTAAAAGAGGTGAATTAGGATTCTTTCAGTTGAGCAAGATAAGTCTATGTTCCAATAGTGTAGTAAAGGAAATTACAGTTTGTTTGTTCTTCTCCACTTTAAGCCCATCTGGAGGTACACCAAACACAGCGGATTAGGAGGGATGGTGACACCAAGGCTGTCTGAAAGGCATTTAAAAATTTTTGTCCAAAATGATGTTAATTTTGTGCATGCCCAAAACATATGGCCCAGTGAAGCTGGAACTTGAGTGCAACGTTCGCAGGTTGGATCTTGCCCGGGAAACATTTTGGACAATTTTAAACAAGAGAGATGCTCTTGATATATAATTTTAAGTTGAATAATTGTATGCTTCGTGCATATGCAGCTTGAGTGAATTCTGTGTATTGCTACCTTCCACTCCTTTTCTGAAATGTTAAGTGAGAGATCCTTTTCCCACTGTACTCTGGGATCTTTGAAAGGGAGGAACTTGAAAATGGTTTTATATATTACAGAAATGCTGTTTGAGTCATCAAGACTGATCAATATATAATAGGTAAGTTGGAGGTAAGGGAAATTGGGTAGGTTTTGTTTAACAAAGGTTTAAATCCACATAAGAAATCTATGCTTTTATTTATCTGACTAGTTCTCTAGCACACAACACCACCAAAAATAACTCGGCACATATTTTAAAACCTATCTAAGAGATAAGTTACACAGCACAGCAGTTAATCACATAGTTTTAACTTTTAATTACAAGAATATAATTTTTTAAAACAATCAAGAAAATAAAGGTGTTTTATTTGATGAGATTGAACATGTAATATATAAACTCCAAATAAATGTAACACTGATATTTATGTGCATTTCTCTATAGTTCATAATTTCCATTTCATTTACCAAGAGCTAAACTATTAAGCTTTTCCTTTGATTCATTTTAATTTAGCTTAAATATTTAACGGCTAGTTATTCTTCTCATTATTCAGTTTTAAGGCTTGCATATGGTATAATGCTAACTATTTTCTATTAACTATTCATGCACCTATTATATTAAAATGAAAGCTATTATTAAATTATAACAGTATGTTGCAAATGTCCTGTTGGTAAGGGAGCCACACAAAACGATGGTTTATTTTTTTCTTTTAAGTAAAATATTTTTAATTCATTCATTCATTTTCAATGGCTGCTCCTTCTGGTTGAGTTTGCCAATGCTTAATCCTGGCTGTGATGGACACAATTCAGGATCCTGATCTAGATGAGATGGTAGTGTGAATGAAAATTTAACTGCTTGCAAGCTACTAAGGGTTAAAAGCTGTTTTGTTATAACGGCAGGTTATTCATGCAGGCGTCTATCATAAGACAGGTTGCAGTAAGCTGACCTAGGACAACTTCTTTATTTAGAATGCATCCATTAGACACAGGAAAGATAACTTTTCCTTCTTTAGGGCCCTATCTGCAATGTACACAAAACAAAAATGGTTGGCGGTTTTGCGCAATATAAAATGAAGTGCATAGGTAATAGACAGCTACAGGGAAAAATGAATACATTCAGGGGCCTGCATAATCTACAGTATAGGAATGAAATTTTCACCAGTCATTTTCTGTGAAAAGTTTGCATTTTTACCTCATATTTGTGTGGATTTTCCTTCAAGCCAATGACTTGTGTGCTTTGTAAATTGCTGTTTTTAAATTAGCCACATGTAGCTTAGTGGGCCCTGAGGTGGACTATCCAGGGATGATTCCTGCTACTGTGAGTGGAGCTACTGGGACAGTTCCCAGCCACCCATCTGCATCTTTTAACACAATGCTTACTTTCATATAGTTATAATATAGATTGTAAATGTTTTCTTGAGCAGCAGTAGCACTGCTGCCTCCTAGTAGGTAGACCTGGGTTCGCTTCCCGGGTCCTCTCTGCATGGTTTGCATGTTCTCCCCATGTCTGCATGGGTTTCCTCTGGGTACTCTGGTTTCCTCCCACAATCCAAAGACATGTAGGTTAGGTGCATTGGCGATCCTAAATTGTCCCTAGTGTGTGCTTGGTGTATGTGTGTGTGTGTGCCCTGCGGTTGGCTGGCGCCCTGCCTGGGGTTTGTTTCCTGTCTTGCACCCTGTGTTGGCTGGGATTGGCTCCAGCAGACCCCCGTGACCCTGTGTTAGGATATAGATGGTTGGATAATGGATGGAAGAATGGATGGATGTTTTCTTCAATAAATTTTGTAAGAGTCTAAAGCTGATTTGATAAATTACTCTATTGATGTTATGTAAAAATGTATTTTTCTCCTCTATTTCAACAAAATCTACATTTTTAAGGACATTAAATGTACTACAATTGCAAAGTTATTTTAATTGTTTTTTTGTTTTAGGTTCTTTCCATACTAAGTGATGTCCAAGGATTGTATTATTGTTAATATTATCATCATCAAGAGTATGCGTAATATTTTTTAGAAATCATTAATCAGTTTTATTTCTGTGCTAACACAGTACTGTATACACTGTTTTAGTATAGTATCATTTTCTTTTCCTAAAATGGAATTGTAATCACAGAGTTTGTTTAAACTTGGTTAAGAATTTATAAATGAATCTTAATTCAGACAAAGGAGACTGTTTACATCATTACTACTAAAAAGTGCCCCATGGCAGATAAAGATGACCGTTAAAAAGATAAATATTTAGCTTTTAAAAACGGATGTGGCTTACTGCAAGCAGCATGTGAATTTCTGCATTATTTGAATTGAAAATTTAAAGGTAAACTAAGCAACTGCTTAATTCATAAAACACAATAGAAAATCCCTTTTGTAAAAGTAATGAAAAATAATTCCCACTAACGCATGGCTTTGCCAGT
The DNA here is from genome assembly GCF_900747795.2 of Erpetoichthys calabaricus. Lineage (NCBI taxonomy): Eukaryota > Metazoa > Chordata > Cladistia > Polypteriformes > Polypteridae > Erpetoichthys > Erpetoichthys calabaricus. Next base: position 75,461,883 of record NC_041398.2, on the reverse strand, counting down.
ATGTCTGTTACTTCTAGAAGAATCTTTTTGAAAAAATAAAGTAACATTCTCTGACTATTTTAAACTAATTCGGCAACACTCTGCAAGGCAGGAAACCACTCTGGAGAGAACAGCAGTCTATCACACACTTACAGCCACACTTACACAGGGCAGTTCAGATCTGTTATCCTTTTAAGTACAGTGAATGTATCATGGAGGTAGAAAAGAATGCATTTTTTGACTTACAAGTTTGTTTATATTTATTTGTAGAAGAAGAAGAATACTTTTATTATTGAGGTCTCAGATAATGTTCAGTTTATTTTATTATGATGTATAAACCATTTATTAGTGTCAAGAACGGTACTGGTGATAGTAATTACACACAGAAGTAATAACAGACGTATTTCTGTAATGTAGTTTTACACACTTCATGTCTGGACTGGAAGGAAGCATAATCCTGAAGAACTTTAATCTAATAAGCCATTTTCTGTTGTCATTGACTGTGGAGTGGGGAATTAGTAGTAGCAATCAAAACCATTTACATTACAAAACTAGATCCATGAATACGTGCATAGTGGTAAAGTTCTTGGGTCTTGGCCACAGCCTTACTTCTGACCATATACTGCATCAAAAAACCTGCAGCTTAATGGAAGTGAAGTTTGTGGGGTTGAGTGTTTGGTTCAGTGAGGTTGCATATGGTGACTTTCAATGTTTTCTAGCAGATTAGATCATGTATTTAATCATTCTCTCTAGTCCTCAAACACATACTGCACTTTGCTTACCCTACTGTCACTAGATACAGGCCACACTTCCTTGGTATTTGTGCAAAAATTCTGACTAAGTATTTATAGTGTCTTCAACATCTCATAAAATTCTAGATAAAATGATTGACACTATTGGTCTAATTTTTAGACTGGGCTCATTATAAAGTGGAGCATTAGTCATATTCAATAGAAGATAGAGAAGGAAAGATCCCACTCAGATAAATGATTTGAGTGTTACGAGTGTACATTAAAAAAGAATGGAGAAAAACACTGCAGACAACTTAAAGAAAATGGAGAATAGTATTGAAATAAAAATAAAGAGTGAGATAACTAAATTGAGTAGCAAGCCTAGTTCTTTTGATGCTCAATTTGATAACTTGCAGGTTATGTTAAAATCTTGATTGATACTTCAGATGAAAGGTAGTGGCCCAAAAAAATTAATGTAAAGCCTTTTGAAACAAAATATTGGAAGTCACAGCAAGTAAAAAAAAACTTTGTTTTCTTGGTATACTGGAAGGCTTAGAGACTGGATATAGGAATTTAATCAAACGTGAATTTGTAATAAGAATGCTTGATAACTGAGAGACTGGAAATTGAGAGAACCTGGGAAGCAGTCACCATACGGATAAACTCAGAAAGAAAGAAAAGTTGTTATGCTATAGAGAAGGGAGAAATCCTTTCTGAGAATAGTCAAATTTCTATCCACACTTTTCTGTATTAGTTGTTGAAATGAGAACTTCTTATAACCTAATTAAAGGATAAGTCAAAGTTATTTTTTCACAATCATGCTATAAATTAACTTGTGACTTGAAATTATGTTCTAAAGTGCAGCTTCTTTTTATCCATTTTTAAAAATACCTTCTCTGTTCTTGTAGTTTAAAATAGGTCTTTGGAGTGCATGGGTCTCTAGGTGATAGGAAAAGCATTAAAACTTACCAAATAAGCTTCAAAGGTTAAAAAGCTTCAAAGCTTCATAAAAAAAGAAAACATGCCTTTCGTATTTATAAAGCAACTTTGAGATAAAGGAAAGGAACTAGAAATAATGATTTTTTCATGGACTCTTGATACTATTTTGTTAAGGTAAGGATGTGTTTCTTGTTCATGTGTCTGCTTGCTGCGGCCATCGTGAGTGGAATTATGACAAACCAAAACCGAACACCCCCACTGCCAATTACATTTTATGAAACAGTTGTGCTGCTTTAAATATGTCAGCAATATCATGACACTGATCAATACTTGATATCATTTTTGGCTTGAAAAATTGATATTTGGTAAGTTTTATGGCTTTTTCTATCACCCATGTACCTTAAAGCATCTTTGTAAACTGCAAGAACAGAGAAAGTACTTTTAAAATTCATAAAAAATACTTCACTTTTCAAGTGGCAAGTTAATGTTTACCATATTCATGAAGAAATAACTTGAAACATACCAATCTTATCCTTATAAGCAGAAGCTGTGTGAAGCAGGTATTAGTTATGCTTTGACAAACTGAGGGTTTTAAACACTGGCCATACCTACACATTTAATACTCTGGAAGTAGCCTAGAATAAAATAATCCTGAATAGGATCCAAAAATAACCAGGATCAGCCTTGAAATGGATTTACTGCTAAAGCTTGCAAGAGTTCTAGTAATGGATACAGATCAAAATGCAACAAGACTTAATGTCTTTTGTAATAGTATATAAAGTAAATCAGACAATGCTGTTCAGGTGTCAGAAATATTTTAGAGAAAGTTTATGGCTCTTCTTCTTAATATAATGTATATGACTATTATTAGTAATATACTATTTTTTCTATTATTTTTCTATACCAATTTCATCAATGCTGATTGAATTTTGAGTAATAACCTATTATTTATTGCATCATTTTAATATTCTTCTGAAAGACAAGAAAGAATTCAAATCTGGTGACAGAGAGACTCTGAAGCGTATCCAGCTAGTGCTGAAGAAAAAGTCCGAGTGAAGGAAAGGGAGCTTATAGAGCTAAAATAGAAAACAAACTCACTCAGGATAACATGAAGCATGAGTGAAATTGACAGGGCATAATTACTGGATTCATACAAACCAGGAGTCAAGTGCTAGAAGGGGATAGGGACAAGGTTAATACATTGAAGCAATTTTAAATAGTTTTTTTTCCTATCAGTGTCACCTTCTTTGAATGATCAGACCCCCACAAACCATCCTTACTACATCAACAACTACTACCACTTCAGCTGCAATGGCCAGTGATGAGTTCACCTGTGATCTTCAGTATGGGCTATCCATAAGTGAGCAGACAACTAAGGAGGCTAAGCACAGGAAAGCCACAGTATCCTCTATTACCTGTTCAGTCTGTCACTAAGGCTGCAAAAAGAAACATTTTTTCTGGTTAAAAAATTGTTGGCATTTTGGCTCCTTTTTCCAGAGTTAAATAAAATATTAAGTAGGCTGCAGACATTGTTTTATTGGCTATGTACAGTATATCATCTACAGTATAATTGCTATGGTAGAAAATGCATCCTCCAAGCACTTACTCCTTTGACAGAAAAACACGTGGTTTCATCTTCTGTCTCATGGTCCTGTAATGTGCTGTCATCCTTAGAGCATGAGGACTACTACTAGCTTCTGACGGGTCCCTCAAATATAACTGAAAAGGATAATAGCATACTCTGGCACCATAACAAAGATCATGCTGTATAAGGTGTGGTAGGATCATTTTGAAGATACTGAGGAATTCTACTCACTCAAGCACTACTCAAGAAAGACAGTGGCGTCACGCCTTATTTACTGCTTTTGAAAACAGGAATTGAGTCCAGAGCTTAAAGATGAGATTGTAACAGCTTGATTCACTCAAGTAGTCCTGTGAATTTTTGAATTAAACACCTAGCTACACTATCTGACTCCTGTAAGCAAAATAAGTTAACTCTATGAACAGTCCTGAACAGTATTTAAGCACAAGCCCAAAATACAAAGTCACATTAAGCCAATGGTCCAGTAAAGAGATGAAAGCAACAAATTTGTTTTTCTTCCTACCATCATAAATTTCTTGACTGTTCACTTTGTGACAAATTCCTTACTTAAACGGCACCTGCTATATAAAACACAGACACAATCTGTGGACTGCCAGGAAATGGTCTCCAGCTGTCATCCTTCAAATTGTGTTATAGTTGCATAAGGAAATTTATTACACTATTACTGGGAACAAACATAAAAGTCACATCTAACTGAGTCAATTAACAACAACAACAACAAAAAGAAAATTAGACAACTGCTAAACCAGAAAGGCAAAATGGTTCCATTCCTGACTGTGTGCTACACCCAGTCACCCTGGGAAAAAAATGCCATCCATTTTGTTTCTGAGCATCCTGAAACACTATCACAACTACATGGTATGTCTGTCCCTGGTAGTACTGTTCTTCCTGCTCCAATTGGACACCATATGTTGTCCATGGTAGTGCTTATCTTGCTCTTCTTTTTACAGCTTCTCTCGTCCCTGACCAAAACACATTTCAGCATTTAAAGTCTTCAGAACTCCCGTTCACCTTCATCCATTATAATATTTATTATAATACTTATTTCCATCATAATTGCACAACAAAAGTAACCGCAATATAGTTATCTTACTTAGTCTTCAAATCTGTCAAATTGTGATTGGAACCTTTGTGAAGATATTATCAATATCTTATTATATGTTATTATTATATTATTATGCAATTAAGAAAGCAAGTTGTATATAATTTATAAGGCTGATAATAAAATAGTGCTTATTTTTGAAAGAGACACCTAAACAAGTACCTTTGAGGTTTTATGTAGTCTATGTGCCAACACAATTTCCATTCAGTATGAGAATTTGGCAGTACCTGAGACTGTCCTACAAGAGTTGGGATACAGCCAAAAACTAATACATTTACACTAGGGAACAATTTAAAGCTGCATTTTCCCTTGATATCCATTCATAACAACAAGTATTTTTCTTTTATTCACATTTGTTTAAACAAAATAAAATTACTGTTTCAACCTGTGTGTCTGGATTTGTGATATATGCATGTATTACTTCACCATTTAATCAAGAGCTGAAATAGGAAAATCGCCTGTACACATTATGCTTAATACAGAAATGGTGAGAGATACTGGTTGCAAAACAAGTGAAGTGCCAACCCAAAATACTATAAAATTATTCAAAGCAATTTTCAAAGCAAAAACTCAATTTTTGATACTGCCAATTCATTGTTACTTCCATCCATGGAACGTACACAACAGAAAGTAGGCAGACAAAAATTGAAATTATAATTAGATGGCCATTCATTAAGTCCATTTTATTTAATAGTGGGTGGTACCACATTTTGTTTTCTAAACAGCCTTAATTCTCTGAGGCATGTATTTAGCATGGTGCTGTACACATTCCTCCATTCTGATGTTCCAGGTATCACCTGAGAGCACCAGCATAACATGTGGATGATCCTGAAATGCAGGTAAGAAACTGAGGACAGGAGACACAAGGAAAGTGTGGCTTTTCTTTACCTGAAATTTTCATATTCATTTATTAAACATTATTCTTATGCATAAAGTACATGTTGCATTCATTTTTTTCATTCATTAAATATTAATTGACGGTTTTACCAGAGTATAATTTTTAGTAACCATCCTGCAGTGCTAGATGTGGAAACGAATAATTGCTGGTACTCTCTGTTGTTGTTGGTGTTGGGAGGTATATGTGTGGGGGTTTGTCACAGTTTGGAGTGCACTGTTATACATATATTATATTGTCGAGTGGGGCTCAGAGCATTAGGTGCCGGTATGCAGTGGTTACACAATCATTTACTGTCGCAGAAATAGAAATATGGTAGAACAGCTTAGCAGTGCGTACCATATTGCTTTATCTTATATGACAATTTCTTGTGCTGTGAGGACAGAAGACACAAGGAAAAGGCTTTCATAAATAACCCATGTAACACATAGTGGCCTCACACTACCATCTACTGGAGTGGAGGGGTATAGCAAGATGACTTCACCAAATTGTCAGTATATTATTGGCAATGGGATTAAGATCCAAATAATTTATGGTTTCTGTTCCTAGTAGAAGAGTGATGTACTGTGTTAGCCTTTTCTGGATGCAGTGAGAATTGAAGCAAAATGACACATTTTATTGAGTGAGTACACTACAATGTGCAAGCTTTCAAGGCGCTTCAGGCCCCTTCTTCAGGTAATTTGCATATAATCATAATCACATTAATAATCAATGTCTTTTGGGATTATTTTGTGCTTTTGTGAATGTACATTATTTTTGACCTCATGCTCTGGTTTTAACAGCAATCTGGATTTGTGTATTGGGACTTGTTTGCTTTTGACTGGCTTTGCCTTTTTAGGCAGTCCCAGCAGTACCTTTTGTGTTCTTCAGAGTTTCATTGTTTTTCAGAGAATCTTTTGTGTTAATACATCTTTTATTTAGAAAGATTCTAGGTTTGCCCTTTTCGTGACTACCTGGGGTTTAACAGTCCCCACCTCTAGTCGGCATTTATGAGTCATTTTTTGGAACTTACTGTGCTTTGGAACCCCAGGTTCAAGACACTTGTAGTTTTTTCAGCTACACATTCATGCTGTGAACCTCCACTTCACATCATCCCAAAGGTGCTGTATTACATTGAAATCTAAACACTGTACTACTGGCCTTTGTAGCAAACTGCAGTGTGCTCTCATGTTTGTGGAAGCAGTTCAAGATGATGCATGCTTTGTCGTATGGTACATTATCCTGCTGGAAATATTTTGAAAGAGTAGCTTCCGGCCATAAAATGATACAAATGCTCAGCAATAATAGCACTCAGATGAAGCTCAGTTGGTATTAAGAGGCAAGGTTGTTTTATGGATTCAGGCAGTTTACACCCAATGACAATATGTTCCTACTATTTGGATTTGCAGTACAAACTAGCATTTCTAAGACTAAGTGGCATTTTTCTAATCTTCAGTCACCAAATTTTAGTGATCCCACACCCACTGTAGTTTCATCTATCTGTGGTACACATCGTGTACTTTGGCTGCTGAAGCCACTCTGTTTTAAGGTCCAATGCATTATGCTTTTAGAAATGTATTTCTGCACATGCCTATTTCAAAGAACTGTTGTCTGAGAACTTGTGATTTTTCTATTAACCTCAATGAGTCTAGCTAGCCATGCTTCCCTGACCCTTCACTGATTTTTTTTTTTTGGCTATCACTCCATTCTCTTTAAATTCTTGGGATTGTTTTGTGTGTATATCATAGGAGGGCAGTGTTTTGAGAGGCTGGAAACAGAAACCACCAGTTTTGACAGCACCAATCAGGCTATAGTCAAAGAAATTTAGATCACATGTCATGTCTAGCGGCACGGTGGCGCAGTGGGTAGAGCTGCTGCCTCACCGTTAGGAGACCCAGGTTCGCTTTCCGGGTCCTCCCTGCGTGGAGTTTGCATGTTCTCCCTGTGTCTGCGTGGTTTTCCTCTGGGTGCTCTGGTTTCCTCCTACAGTCCAAAGACATGCAGGTTAGTTGCATTGGCGATTCTAAATTGTCCCTAGTGTGTACTTGGTTTGTGTGTGTGTGTACGTGCCCTGCAGTGGGCTGGCGCCCTGCCCGGGGTTTGTTTCCTGCCTTGCGCCCTGTGTTGGCTGGGATTGGCTCCAGCGGACCCCCATGACCCTGTAGTTGGGATATAGCGGGTTGGATGATGGATGGATGGATGGATGTCATGTCTATTCTAATAGTTGGTTAAACAGCTAAATCTCTTAACCGTGTCTGCAAGCAAAAATTAAAACACAGAGACTGAAATCCTAAATACCAAAATAAAAGATTTTATTGGAATAAATAAAAGGTATACAATGACAGAGAGTAATCAAAATCATCATCTATGCCTTCACAGCCTATGTAAATAATGCTGGTCTTCCTGCTCACCTTCCAGCACTCTTGGTGATCAGCTTCCTTACCTCTCCTGAGCTATTGGTACCATCGACCTCCAAACTCTCGGCTCACTCTACCAAGGAGATGGACAGCTTTTTAACTCACAGTGTGGCAGTGCTTTCAGGTACTCCAAAGTAAGCCTTTCCAATATCCTAGATGAAAACACTATTACTCACCAAATAGTTGTACTTGTGACAGCCAAACTAAAATGCACTGTCCCACAGGGGTTTGGGGAGCTCCCATGCCAAAGATAGGATCACTATTATTTAATCTAGGGTCTTGACTGTCCCTGTTGTGTATGAGTAGCCCACTCCCCCCAACTACGGATATGCGATTTCCTGCTTGGAGGAGTAGGCTCTTTGAGTTAATTGCTTAAGCAGTCTCTGACACAGCTGAAATGCAGGAATATCACTTTTAAAATGGAAAATAAAAAAATTAAAATGAAGGTAAAAGTTTCAGTTTTGCTTGTAAGTTGTCACAGTTTACACATAAACTTTATGTACATATATATATTCTGACATGTGAGTCCCTGTCTTGCAACCCAAAACAAGTGGCTGAGTCTCGGTACTTTAGCAAAACCAGTTTTATTCAGCTTGAAACAGGAACAGCACGGTTATTTATTTTAGCGGGATCTACCATTCTCCTATACACAGACACAGCAATCAGTCAGGGTCATGGCCAGGTTAGTGGCCAAGTAATACTGTTCCCTGCATTTATAATGATCCTTGCATCACTCATTGACGATGACACCTATAGCGCGACCGCGGTTGGCTCGGATTTGCTTTTGTAGCGAGGTGCTGCAGTGCTGGGAGCCTGCTTCTGCCCTGGAAACAATTAAGCTAGGATGCTCTTGAGCATGTCGTCCTGTTGGGGAAGAATGGACAAGGGCAGCCTTTCCAGGGCATTGCCTCCCCCAGGACGCTAGGTGGCAGCTCCCCTGGACGGTAAATGTACCCCAGATTCTCGCAGGGCATCATGGGACGTGGAGTCCATTTTCTCAACCCTGTTTTGTGCCGTGGGTGCCGCCAGGGGGATCTCCTAAAGGACCTGGGGACTCTTATGCTTCCTATAAGCCACAGTACTTCCGGGATATTTGAGGACTGATGAAATGATGTTTGACCAGGGAAAAGAGAAGGAGCACTTCCGGGTCAAGGAATATAAAAGGACTCTTGGAGACCCAGCAGGGAGAGCCGGAGTTGGGTGGTTGGGTGACGAAGCTGCTGGGAGTGGAGGATTGTTATTGATTATTGTTATTATTATTGAATATTGTGTAATTGTGGTGAGTGTAGTGCTTTGTGCACTTTATTTGAAGAAAATATTAAAATTCTTCTTGGTGCTTTTAAACGTGTGTTTTGGATATATATAGTGGAAGACAAAAAGGCAAATAAGGAAACAGATAGCCATAGAAAATCTGGCAAGTCAACCATGTCACCCCATTTACTACTAATGTTCAGAAAATAGAACACGCACAACAGAAAATAGGTACAAAAACTGCCTTTTAATCCTCATCATCTTGGTCTGGGAGCTTGCTCATGTGAGACATAGTTCCTCTGACTGAGACGCCATCTTTCGTGAGCCCACAGATTTATATAATCCCAACTGGAATAGACATGGCTTGGTTGAGTAGGGGAGCGACTGGGGTGCCTTCCTTGGGTGGCTTCTTGGAGCTACAGAGGAGAAAAGAGATGATATTGTTAGGGTAGGTGACACCTCTTGACCCGTCGGGTCATTGCGTACCTTTGGTAAGAAACATGCACACCAGTAGCCAGTTGGAGGTCATTTTAAAGGGCTCTGGCAATGCTCCTCCTAAGATACCAGTCCTATTTCTAGGTTGATATCCTTCTGCCTAGTTCTCCTCATGTAATGGCCCATCTCCTTTTATCTCCTCCATGCTCTTGAGACTGTGCTGGTGCTGGGACACACAGCAAACCATCTTGTGACGGCATGTATGGATGTGCCATCCTGGAGGAGCTGAACTACCGGTGCAACCTGAATCGGCTGCAGGTACCATCTCATGTAAGCAGTAGTGACAAGTATACTAGCAAAACAAACTATAGAAGAATCAGTCAGGAAGGATAAGGAGAGAGAAATTGTCTGTGACCACCTCCTGCAAAATCATTCCCTTTTTGGGGTGGTCTTGCTGTTGCCTTTCCAGTGCACCTGTTGTCACTTTCATTTGCACCAAAGCAAGTGAAGTTAATGCACAATTATTGCCTCCTAACTGAACAGACACTTGTCCCTGAAGCTTAATTGACTTGGTGTTAGAGTGTGATGATTAAACGTTCCCTTAATTTTTTCTAATATATAATATATTAGTAGAAGATCAAATAATGAGGATGAATTTCTTGGCATCATAAATGTAAATATGATCCCTATGATCTAATAATCAAAGTATTCAATTTATGGAAGTTAGCTAAAGGAAAGAAAATGGCTAATTTATTTACACTTCCTAAATCCTAGGATCAAGTCTTGATTCAGGTTCTGCAGAGTTTGCACTTTCTCTCCATGGCTGAGTGGGACTCCAGGTTATCTCTCACATCTCAAAGACATGCTAAGCTAAGTGGTGGCTCCAAGCTGAACTGATGTGAGTGCACCTACAGCTTTTCCAGTACTTAAACCCAGTGCTGCCAGCTGGATGTATGGATGAGGTTTTAATTGCAGCGATTAAACAAAAGTTTCCATTATTAATAGTGGATTATGTTCTATGTAACCTGGGCAGATTATGGTCAAGTGACATGTGAATAGTCCTAAACTTAAAAAACATATCATGCAGAGAATGCAGATTTTGAACTTTCTGGCTCCTAAGACCATCACTTACTTAAACTGAGTTGTCCTCAGCACAACATGACTGCACTTTGGAACTTACAGCATATTAACATCACTAATACATATTAAGATATTCTCATAGGAGACATTCTTTCATTGGCTACTGAAAGTTGCTTTGAGCAATTTTATTCATTTTTCCTATGTGGAATTTTTAGATAAGATTTTTGTTTACACCAAAATCAGCTTTCATCTTGATTCATAAGAGATTTTTTTTTCTGACATGTTTTATGCATAGGGACTCTGCATTTCGATGAATGTTTTATAGCACATGCACACTGTCATTTTTTTCTTAATGGTAGATCTGCTTTAATGTCTTGCTTTTGGAGTTTATTTATTTGGGTGTCAGTGGATATGAGTAGTTTGTTTTGTCTTTCGCTTGCAGAATGAGTGCTCTGGCTCTTGTTATGAAAAATATATCCTGTTATCCATGCATACTGAAGTCTTTCTCTACATTTTGAAACATGTATCTCTTTCATGATAACAAACTTGGTCTATTTCTTTATGGAAATGCAACTGATCACATTACCTTGCATTTTGTTTTTATTAAGCAGGAAAAATATAAGAATTTTGGATGTGTTCCCTGCTTCTCAATATGCTGTTTTCAAAAGAAATGTAAGGGAAGTCTTCCTTTCCAAACACATAGAAGGACTCAGATAAATTGTAAAGTTCATGTTGAGATTTAAGTCGAGGTCACACTCCATAAGTTTCTAACTGAACTACTGTATTTACTTTGAACAGCGCCAAGAATATTCAAATAAATAAACGTGGGGGGTATATCCAGACGTTATGCTTTTCTTTCATGTTATGTCTTGGCTTGCTTGAGCAACAGAGTTATTAAATAAACAATTCATCTATCTGGATGATGTCTTTTGCATGTTTCATTTTACAGAGAAAAGAGAAGCTGCTGTCAAGTGAGCTACACTAACAAAGCCTCTTCAGTGATAAATAAGAATCTTCTTTAAGGCCAGAGATGTTGGAGAAAAAAAAATATCAGCTTTAGCTCTGTGGTTAGCAAATACTTATTTTACCTACTGTAAAGCTGACAAGAATGAAAAACAAGGGTCGATCATTGTAATCACAGGGTGGGGCACAATAAAGTCTACTTCTTTTTTTATTGGTTTCAGTCTTATAAAGAGAATCTGCAGTATCCAGAGTGTGTGAACAATTGAATAAAAAAGGACGACAAATTTGAACCGATTGTTTTTCTCGTTCTCCTTTCAATGTAACATATTTTTAAAATAAATCAATCTTTATTTTAAATAAAATTACATTATAGAGCAAGAAACATAATTGCTATGACACTTAAAAGTTAATGGGATCATCAGGACTATAAATTATTAACTTGTGATAAATATAACTTCAACGTTTTGGTTTACTTATTGCATATTTGTATGAAGGAAAGTATGTATAATATTGAAAAATTGAGTTCCATCTGGAAATCAGTTTTCTAGGAATAAGCAATCAAAATTAATCTTAAAGATTAAATAGAAACAGGCATGTTCAAATCTGGGCATATGATGTTAATAGAGCTAAATTATTTTCCTCTATTTGCAAATTTACTCTGAATGGCACTGAAAAATATAATTATGCACTAAAATATCAAACATTCTTCCATTTTGTTATATCTTCTTAGTTTCTTAGTCTATCCTGTTTTTCATTTTACCTTCTCTTATCTACATTCCTCTTGAGTGCACTGTATTGTCCATGTTAGCTCAGCTTGACTTCTTTATAGACCAAATACAGTATATTGTATATGTTAAATCAAAATAAAGTTAACTTACTTGGATATTAGCATCAATGTCATGTACCTGACAATTCTAATGGATATAATTTAAATACATTTTATAAATCACAGAGCCTTCAACATTCCGGTCAGGGTCATCTAGATTTTAGTATGCAACCATCATGATACCAACAAAGTAGTACCAAAGCACAGGTATGCAGTCTTTTTTTTGGGGTAATCCATTATAATGAATTTAATTTTTTTTTATACCCCTGCTTTAAATTCTTGGTTCTTGGGGTGTTTTAAAATGGTAATGGAATGAGTGGTTTGCATTCCCATATAAAGCTGGAACACCTAGTATGCCTAAGGGGTGGCTGGGCAGATGGGTCAACAAGCCTTTGACTCCCCCCCCCCCCCCAGCCCCCCAAAGGACTGTGAATGCCTTAGAAGTTCATTTTTGTTAAGCAAGTCCTTGTTTTCTCTTTTGCATTGCCAGCTGTATTCATATTAATTTAATTACTACACTTATCAGCTATTAAGCCTCTGAACAAAAATGACAATGGCATTTGTTTATGCTGCCTTATGATACATAAGTTCTCCTAGAGTTAGTTCCTGCCTTATACCCAGTACTGTTAGAATAGGCTTCAGCTACCATGACCTTCAATTAGAGGTGGATCTGGTGTCCTCCAGTTTCTTTTGTACCTAGAACCACATCGAAGTTCTTAAGTGAATAATGAATAATTTTTAAATACAGTCTCATTTTTATGACATTAGAGGCTAACTTCTGAGCTTGGTGGTTGAATGTAAATTATTGCTCTAGAGCAATAAATCTGATGTAGTACCAGGTACAACACATACACAAGGATATCGGATCTAACATCACCATCATACATTTAGAGGTTACTATTCCCAGTCAAACAGGGTGAACCTTTACAATGAATTTGTCTTCTCCAGTCATTGCTATCTCTTTCATCCCTTATAATTTTAAGTCATCATTTACTACCTCCTTCCAGGTTTCCTTAGCTCGGCTTCTGCTAGCTTGCAAGGTCATGACTTTCTTGATCAATGCATTTGCACATGTCTAAACTGACGTAAATGAATTTTTCTCATTTATTCTGCCACATTTTCTACATCAAACAGACTTTCACAACTCATTTTGTGTTCTCTTAGTGACACTCTGGGCATCCACCTCAGCATGCTCATCTCTGTTCGCTGTATAGCTGTGACTTCTTTAACTTTCAGGAGCCTCACATCATAAGCATACAGAATAGTTGGCTGCACACATGTTTTGTATGCTGTGCCTTTCGTTATTAGAGAAAATCCTTGGATTAGATGTACTCCAGAAGGGTCTCTGTACTTCTCCTATTTGCATATGCATTGATTTTGAATCATACAGAAAGATAAAGCTTTTTGGGTTTGAACAAGAGTTCGAAAGGAAGTTGAGAGACAGTGTTCAAATCAATTAAAAATGCAACTTGGTTTGACATCAGATTTACGATGACCTGGGTTAAGGAGGTTTAAAAACAAATGGATGGATCTATTAATGCCTACGTAGAAACAAGTGATTGCATGCTCTATGTTATATTTTGCTTTGTGCTTTGATTTCTGAATCTGTGCAGCATGCACAGACCTTCACTAAGTCTTTATATTTATATGGTGCCATTAATTTAATATAACAGTCACCTTATAAAGCAGAAGTGATTATAATATTGCATACACAAACTGAGAAGTATGGTAAAAGCCATATATTAAAAGCAAAAAAAAAAAATGCAGCACCTAGTGAATCCCTGTATAGGCTAAGAAGTATGCGTGACAAATTTTGAAAGGAACTGTAAATGGTGAGCTAAGACAGCTACAAAAACTATCAAAATATCAGATTACAAAGAAAGTTGCATTGCAACTCTGATAAACAAAGTAGCAGAACATAAATTTTAGGTAGAACTGGAAATGCTAGAAAACCACTTTGGTAGTGACAGCCCTATCTCACAGAATATTAAGGCTGGAAATGCTGAAGATACAACAAGTTAAACAGCCAGAGAAGATAGGATTCTTTCAGTTAGGATTTGAACGTGAAGGTGGGCTGATTCTTACAGATCAAGAGTTCCACAAAGCTAAAGGATGTTTTATGCAACAAGGCCTTTTAGACTGAGTATTTCATAGTATATTTCATTAAGAGGCTTATATAGTATAACAGCATAGACAAGTTTTCTAAAGCTTTATAAGTTACAGTAGCAAACAGTTTTGAAGACAATTCGATAGTCAACATAAAAACAGTGCAGATAATCTGGGTAATAATGTGGTCACAACATTTTGCTCAGGTCACAACTCAGATGGCACAATTCTGAACCACTTGCATCTTGTTGATACTATGCGTAGGAAGATCATTAAAAAAATAATTACATTAGTTCAAATGAGACAAGACAAAGCATGGCAAAGTACTTCAGATAGAGGGCTAGGGTCAGACTCTTGGTGAAGCTTCAGAGAAGATAAAATGAACTTGTGAGTGAAGCACCGATGTGGGATTCAAAGGTCAGGCTCTTCTTAAGTACAACTCCAAACCATGTCACAGAGAATGATAGTGTACATTCTGTAAAAGCCAGTCAGGCAAATTGAGTTGGTCACTTAATCACATGAGAAGTAATTCATTTTGTATGCATTGAGCTGCAGGAAGTTTGCAAACATCCAAGCACTGAAGTCAAAGAGGCTTCCTGGAATGATTTTCATGTACGGTTGGGTGTGGTCTTCATAGGACTGGAATAGGAGGTCAGGCTGACAAATCAAGTAGCCCAGTGCCAGTATGTAAAATGAAATGGCAAAATCTTGAGAGACATCATCTCAGATAATCTGAAAGTAATGGCTTTTAACATAGTTAAGGTTAAAATAAATGATGACATTATTGAGGAGAGGGTGTTTAGAGAAAATGGAGGAACAGTTAAGCATAGTGAATGTGGCTTCACTAAACAGCATTAACAAGATACTTCCTTCAGTGTATTTGAGTTGTAGCAGGACCACCAAGCTGTTTAGTTCAAGGCATCCAAACATTTGGTATCTGACTAAGAATAACAACTTGCCTAAGATCTTGTCTTTTCTCCAAATGGCATTATGAAACAATAAATGTGTCACCCTACAACTAAGACATCCCAAACTGCACCTGCCTTTGCACTAAATGAGTTGCTGCCTTGAGAACTCAATTTAAAATCATTTTGCTCCAGTTTCAAAGGAGCCTTCTTGGGAAAGCAGCAAATCAAATGCTGAGAAGTCAACACAAACTGGGTAATAAAATAGGACACAGAAAAGAGTGTGTATGGCAAATTGTCCATGTTTTGATAAACTAACTTAATGCTGAGGAGCTAAATAAGCCATCTGTTCAAACCTTTTTCAGAACGTTTTGAAGTCTACAGAACAAATTATTGAATTGCTGCTTTATCTCATTATTAAAAAGCTACTTTATTAAAAACAGAATACATAAGTATTAAATAAACAGTTGTAGATGCAAATGTATTCTACTTCTCCAAAATAGAAGATATATATGATCAAGAGCATAAGCAATGTAAAGAACAATGAGTGTCATGCCAGACAGGCAATGCATCTATCTGTTATTGCCACAGTGATGGGAAGAAAACGAAGGTTTGATGACACATCTGTCTCTGCCCACTGGTGCATCAATAAAAATGACCCCTTTCTTCCTAACCATAGCCCAAGAAGCTATTGTTTTAGTAGTAAAAAAGAAACAACAAAAAAAACAAACAAACAAGCAAAGGGTTACAAATTGACTTGGGTAGGTGATTTGCTCTGGTCCTTGCACACACTCTTGTTGAGTAAAATCAAAATAAGTAAAGAAAGAGTTGGAGCCAAAAATCTTTTTTTTTTTCATTCTGGCAAGTGTGGTCTTGACTGGCATTTCCCAACCTTTGTGGTGTCTCAGCCTGGTTTTTCACATACCACTTGGTGATTCGATCGTCAAAGCGATGCTTGGGGGCTGCAAGGAGTCCCACGTGATCACCAGAACCCCAGAGAATTAGATGAATCAAGAGTGATCGTCAATGATTTTTCTCCTTAGTGAATACAGCATGATCATCAGGGCAGGGGTTGAAGAGGTTATCCAGGATCATCTGTGATTCACCTGCCATGATGCCACTGTGAATCGAGGACTATCATTGGACCAGTTGATGGGGTTTCATCCAGGGACAGCCACGATCTACCTGCAATATTCATGCTGAGAATCGAACTCAGCTGGCTGAAAGGTGGGCTGTGGTCCACAGGTTGGGAAAAGCTAGTCTAGACCATCCACCAATTTCCTCAGTTTCACCCAAGAAGCTATTCTACAAGCAAATGTTTCAAGTCAAGAAGCAGACATATTCCTGGGTCAGTTTCAGTCAAATTTTTGAAGAAAAAAAAAGTACGTCAAATGAATTTGAGAAAGAAGTAGAGTCTCAGGAGGAGCACACAATTTCCAAACAGATGGTACTTCAGCCTAGAATCGATTTGGTGTGAATAAGTTATTTTACTAGCTCCACTAACATTTCACCCAATGATAACACTGCATATATCAATTCATTTGATATTGCTGATTATTACCTCAGGCACAGACATGAAGAAAAGAAATAGTCAGATTCAGCAAAGAGCTCACTTAAAGCAGACTCGATTAAGAGATAAGCAGCCTATAGGAACAATATTGTGGTAGCCTGCATTAAATATTAAAACAGAGGACTTGAACCCCGTTAATGCCTGTTATTGCCAATGTGTTTATTTGTTATTTTTGAATGAATGATCATACTGGAAGAATAAAATAGAAATGAAATCATGAATTCCTACAACACTTTTATTTACACCAGTCTGTTCTTCAGTAGGTTAACCATACTGTAAACTCATAAAAACTGAAATTTATTGTTATTTTTGTAATACTGCTTGAATTATAAATCTAGCCAAATCCAGATTAGATACAAAAGAATGTTTTTATAGCTGTAAAAGTTGTGTTTATTTCACTCTTACACAAAGTAAAATGTGGCTAAAAAAAATAAATTTCAATTGATAACTTGACTCAAGATTAAAATTTCATTAATGCTGCATATTTTGAAAGGCAGCACATGGCTGGCAGGTAATCACCATTCATTTCTTTAAGAAAATGCCTTTTAGTCTACTAAATATTCTGGCAGTATCAAACCATGTACTGGCCAAATGCTTTTTTTTTTGTTCTTTTTGTTTTGAAATTTAAATGATAAACAGGGAATTATTTTGCAGTGATTAGTGTGGTACAGATCAAAAGTAAAAAAAATATTTGCAGGTAGAGATTTTGAGATGAAATCATTTAAGAATTTAAGAGTAACAATGTTTCATCTTTAAGAATAGGATCTTTATTTGTTGTTTGCATTAAATAAAAAACAAATAAGGACAAACCATTTTACCTGCAAAATTAGTGTTGATAAAACAGGATAAAGCATTGACTTGCATTTTGGTTATGATTAACCAAAAGAATTCTTGTATATGTAAGAAAAGCATTAGACTTATTAAAGTGAAATTATTATTTTTGGCAAGCTACATCTACGATAATATCAGTCTTGAAGCAGTTTGTCCATTTAATTGTTAAAGATCCAAAAATCTAAGCTGCCGTGACTTTACATGTAATTATTAATGTATAGCAGCTTATTTCTGCAATCATGTCTAAGTCTGCCTTGAGGTGATATTCATTAGTGGCCCTTAGTTGTATTTTTGATGACACATCTAAAGTAGTACTCTGGAGTAACCCATTATTTTTACTAATTATCGTCTTTCAAACGTCACAGCCATCCCCAATTCCAATTTTATTTTTTACCTGAGAGATTTCCTTCACAGTATTGATGCCTATGGCCCTTAAGTTATAAATACACTTGCATGCACATTAATTAGACTTTAATTTATTTATTTAAAATATCCCTGTACAGGTGTTTATAACTAATGCAGTAATGTAGTCCTCCTCATTTCTTGAAAGCATAGCACTTTCTCTTTAATTTGTTCTCTGATTAGAAGTCTTTTTATTCTCCTTTACAATTAGTGTTTTCTTTGTTTTTAACGGTTGACCATTTTGAATAGGAATGTGATCAGGAAAAGTGCTGGTCCTTATCTAAAGGTATCAAGTAGACATGTCCTGCTATAAAGTCTGACCAGTTTTGTTTCTTCACTATTACATATCTTGCAGCAAGAATCTGATAACTTCTAATCAAATTTCACTCCATCTATTATCTTAGCACATTTAGTCCAGTGTCCTTGCGTTGGAGTGGCAGAGTCTACCCAAGGAATATGAGGCTTAAGACTAGAACCAATCTTAGTCCATCACAAGGCACACTTCTGCAGTGCCGACCAGTTTAGAGAGGACAAATAAACTGGACATGTGAAGAAATCAGAGAACACACACACTGACCCAAGGAGAAGATGCAAACTCCAAACTGACAAAGGCCAGTCCAAGAAGGCACAAGGGAAGCAGCAGCACCATCCACTTCACTGCTGCTCTGCTCTGCTCTATCTTTGTTTGGAAACCAACAAAAATCATTTCTGTAAGAATAAATCACAATTTCTTGAATATTACTATTACTTGTTTTGAATCACACTGGGATACTTGATGTTAAAAATGGCATAATGTGAGTATTAAGCAGTAAATAATGGCTTACTTGAAAGCAGAATGCCAAGAATATTACAGCCGTTTACTAAGTGGTTAGATGGTGACAGGTCATCCATGCTTTATTAAACAGCAGAGTTCAATTGTAAAATGCACGTACAGCAGGCTTGTTGCGCATACCTTTTAATTTTTTGAGAGTTCTGTTATTTTATGTAGGAGGTTACCATAGCTACCTGACTCCATGGCTGAGACTATAATTCCTTATCTTTTATCCTCTTGAATTTATCTTTAATCTACAAAATGAGTTGTTTCATTCTTATATATAAAAAATGTACCCTTGACAGAGAGATCCAAGAGGCTGCTTCTTTACAATATGTTGTCCATCTAAATATTCAGAAAAAGATTTGCTATTATCTTGGCTGTACTTATAAAATGAAGTACATGCTGCATTTACAGATCCCTGGTAATGTCTAAAATATGTAACTGTATTTATGAAATGTTTTTTTTAATGTGTCCAATACTAAGAGGTGCAATAACATAGAACAAGGAAGCAAATTGCTACATTCTTATAGGCTGCTAAAGCAAGTTTTTCATTTAAAATAAATAATTATTATTTTTACATATACTACATTTATTCATTTAGAAATTTTCTTAATGCAAAAAAGAGGCTGGGTTTTTCATTCTTGGTCCTCTCTGCATGGAGCTTACATGTTCTCCAGGTGTCCAAAGACACGCAGGTTAGGTGGCTTGGTGATGCTAAACTGTCTCTAGTGTGTGTATGTATGGGGGTGAGTGTGTATGTGTGTGAGTGTGTTCACCCTGTGAAGGACTGGCACCCTGTCCAGGAATAGGTGCTGCCTTGCGTCCTACACTTGCTGAGAAAGACTCCAGCTTCCCTGTGACTCTACTCAGGATAAAGCAGGTATGGATGATGTATGTATGTATGAATGGATATAAGTTTTGGGTCTTGCACAAATATAAAGAGCGAGGTCCTATACTGGAAGATTTGAGATAAGGCGAAAGGCCTATGCAATGTAAGATTCCAGTCACAAGAAACACTTATGTAACTAAGTATATTTATGATTACAGGAAAAAAGTGTGACATGGTGGTGCAGTGGTTAGTGCACCTGACTCACAACCCTTTGCGGGATAGGTTTGAGTAGTGGCTATTTCAGTGTGTGGTTTCTGCACTCTTTCTCTGGAAAGTGGAAATTGTTTTTTCCTTGGACACTCTAGGTTTCCCTCAACATTTTCATAGATATATAAGTACTTACTTTGAGACTCGCAGTTGGCCAAATATATGTGAGTGTGTCTCATGCTTTTCATGGAAGGTTTGAACTTTCTAGCATGAATACGATAATGTAAATTAGAAGGTCAATTTATGTGAGTCCCAGACTGATTAAGTACGATAGAACAAACTACATTTTAGCAAAATCCTCGTTTTAAGAATTTTTTTTTTTTTTGGTCATGGCAATATAAATTTCTCAAAACAATTAAAGGAAATTGAAATTATCAACCTACAGGGGGCTGAATTCAAAGACACCCCAAAAATCAAAGTGAAAAAATGATGCGGCAGGCTGTCCATTTTGCTGAAAATTCATTGCAGTTTGTATGGCCCCCACATGCTTGTATGCATGCTCCTAATGAGATGACCAATGGTGTCCTGGGGGATCTCCTCCCAGATCTGGACCAGGGCATCACTGAGTTCCTGGACAGTCTGAGGAGCAATCTGGCGAGGTCTAATGGACTGAAACATAATGTCCCAGAGGTGTTCTATTGGATTTAGGTCAGGTGAGCATGGGGGCCAGTCAATGATATCAATTCCTTCATCCTCCAGGAACTACCTGCATACTCTTGCCACATGAGACCCAGGAGGAACCCAGGACCCAATGCATCAGCATAGGGTCTGACAATGGGTCCAAGGATTTCATCCCGATACCTAATGGCAGTCAATGTGCCGTTGTCTAGTCTGTGCGTCCCTCCATGGATATGCCTCCCCAGACCATCACTGACTCACCACCAAACTGGTCATGCTGAACTATGTTACAGGCAACATAATATTCTCCAAGGCTTCTCCAGACCCTTTTACGTCTGTCACATGTGCTCAGGGTGAACCAGCTCTCATCTGTGAAAAGCACAGGGTACCAGTGGTGGACCTGCAATTCTGGTATTCTATGGCAAATACCAATCGAGCTCCACGGTGCCGGGCAGTGAGCACAGGGCCCACTAGAGGACGTTGGGCCCTCAGGCCACCCTCATGAAGTCTGTTTCTGATTGTTTGGTCAGAGACATTCACACCAGTGGCCTGCTGGAGGTCATTTTGTAGGGCTCTGGCAGTGCTCATCCTGTTCCTCCTTGCCCAAAGGATCAGATACCGGTCCTGGTGATGGGTTAAGGACCTTCTACGGCCCTGTCCAGATCTCCTAGAGTAACTGCGTGCCTCCTGGAATCTCCTACATGCCATTGAGACTGTGCTGGGAGACACAGCAAACCTTCTGGCAATGGCACACATTGATGTGCCATCCTGGAGAAGTTGGACTACCTGTGCAACCTCAGTAGGGTCCAGGTATTGCCTAATGCTACCAGTAGTGACACTGATAGTAGCCAAATGCAAAACTAGTGAAAAAACAGTCGGAAAAGATGAGGAGGGAAGAATGTCAGTGGCCTCCACCTGTTAAACTATTCCTGTTTGGGGGGTCGTCTCATTGTTGCCCCTCTAGTGCACCTGTTGCTAATTTCATTAACACCAAAACAACTGAAATTGATTAACAGCCCCCTCTGCTACTTAACTGACCAGATCAATATCCCAGAGGTTTCATTGACTTGATGCTATACTCTGATTAAAAAGTGTTCCTTTAATTTTTTGAGCTGTATATATAACTAATATATGTTTTAACTGCAAAATACATAGCAACAAAGTCATTTTCCATAAAAAATAGCAGAAAACACATATTTTGTAGCCCAAAAGTCACGATTCAAGAGCTCTGCTGTTACTTGATTTACCGTACTCGATAGTTGTCATTCTCTTGCTGTGGAGAGGAGTTTGAGAAAGGTTACTGTGTGCAAGAGGCATTGGAGGAGTATTTAGGGTGGGATAATTGTCAATCAAATTTGACTTCAGCTGTACTTCTGGAGCTCTGGAGGTTCACTGCAGATAGACTCGGTTACTTATATCTGGGTTTCTCGAGGTATGGCTTAACTTTGCTCAGCACATTGATCAGTTTGTGGATTCATTTTTGGCTCACCCTTCAGTAAAAGTGCTGACTGCTGAAATTCCCTCATGTTTATACTACTCAGCCAGTTTTCAGCGTGTTTCATAAATTTGCCAAGCTTTTATGCTACACCTGCACATTATAATCTTAAAAAAATGTGATGCATTTAAATACATCTTTGGATTTTGTGCTCACAAATGTATACATCCAACGATTCTTCATGAATGTGACCTTTATTTCCTGGAACTTTATATTATAATCTTTTTATGTAAAACGTTTCTGGGTTATAAAAAGGCGACTCACAAGACAACAGACATCACTTAGGGAGAGATGGTGAATTCATTAGACTTTGGGCCATGTCACCCGTGGGGTGCCATTTAAGAAAATTAAGGGGCCCATGTTGCGGACATTGAGGGGTGCTGTTTATGTAACTCAAGCAATCGTTTTAAAAAAAAAAAAAAAAAAAAGTTTGTAGTTTCTTGCTGCTATTGATGCTAGCAGCAAGAAAATAGACATTGTTATTGAGTTTGGCATTTCACATTTAGTGTTGTCAACTGTATGTGTTGAAAGACCACGCTATGTTCTAATTCCATTATAACGAAATCCCCATTATAACAAATGTTTTTTTTTCAGTCTCAAACACTTTGTTCTAATGGAACTTGACCTTGACCGGTATATTGTAAGTGCCTGGCTAGACTCTTGAAAAGTTAGCCTTAATAATTATAAAAACAGTTAAAATCATTAAAAGAAACTTAATATCTCTACATATTAGGCCCCACAAATCTGGAATCAAGTGAGCCAGCAAGCGTTGGGAGGTGTCCAAAATGGAAAGTGTAACAGCAGCATTCATCTAGTAACCATGTAAAGGTCATGAAGTTTTCAAACCCATGCTATATTCTTTGTTTCTGTTGTACTGTATATTTTCATTTTAACTTTGTAAAGTTAATCAATATTTTTAGCTCTTGTTCACACAGTGCACTGCATAATTATTTGGATCAGCTCTCCCTCTTTAGAGAAGACCTCATAGATTAAGATTATGGCAGCACCTTTACTTTTATTTTATTATTCTCGGTCATATTCTTCATTAATATTGTACACTAAAACCAGAAGAATTCTTGCAATATTGATTATCTCATCCTGACTCGCCACATTGAAAGAGACAAAAAGTTTTCCACCACATAAACACTGACAATATCACATATTCTTTTGCCTTGTGGCATATTAATATTTTAAGAATTAGTACTGTTTTCGATTAAGTTAAAAGTTATACTTGAGTTTGTAATTATGAAAGTCAGTGCTGTGGAGCTGTTTTCTCACTGTGTGAGGATATAGGCATTAGATACATACTGCTGTGAAAATATTTTATAATTTCATTTTTCAATGCATAAGTGAACTAAAATATACCAGTGTGCAGTTATGAAAAATGACTTACACTCAGTGACCACATGTGTAGACAAACAGACAAATATAGATGAATTTCTTTTTAATGCTTACATTTCAAAAGTTTAGCAGTTTTTCAAATCCCTTGATGTGCTTATCATAAAACCAGCCACCTAGTGTTTTGCATGGATTTCAGTGCAATGTCTACAAATAAGCAGTCTCACAGATGCCTTTACTCAGTTTTGGGACCACTAGCGCATAGCTGTACTGATAACACCATGGAGTCATCATGGAAAAGCAGGAATCTCAGTTTGAGAAAAATGAAATTCATTTTGTTCAGCTTGTTGCCACCACAACTGTCACTAGAAAAAAGCAATCTAGAAAATCTATGATGGATGAATAAATGGATTAAAATAAATGAATATATTAAATCAGATTTATATTACCTTTATTTACATTTTCAAATGAAAACAAAACAGAAATTCAATAATAAAAACATATTTTACACAAGCATTCCCATTCAAAAAGCTAATTTTGTTTAGATTATACCATTATCTTGCACCATCTACACTAAACAGAAGGAGTAAGGGCTAGAATCTCAGAGATCAAGGGCTAGAAGTATATGTTCAGTAGATGGGTAGAGGTTAGGTTTAATATTTGGGACTGAACACTTGATTGGGGCTAAACGCTTGAGATCACAGGCTTAACCCTCAAGAAGCCAAAGCCAGTGGTTTTGCCATAATGCAGCAGAGTTTAACAATGTTGCTGTTACATATCAATAGCACAGCAGCGTTCATGAAAAGGACTAACAATCTGAAACAATAAAAAGGACAATAATAATACCAAAACGTGGATAAAACAAATCAGGACACATTCACTAGTAGTAACAAAAATAACTGCAGTGAAACTATATATGCCAAAACAAAAAAAAATAAAATTAAAACACAATGACACCGGGTCTATATTAATGGGATTCTGACAACTCAGTGACAGTTTCCTTCATTTATTAATTTTCTGTTTTTAACAGTTTTTTATGTTAGCCACTAGAAAAATGGTAAATTGGAGATCCTGCTATATTTTTCATAATTATACACAAATTAATTCTTGATTGTTTTCAACCAGACTGTGTACAGTCTGATTCCTGTATCATTCAGGATTGACTTTAAAATTCTGCTTATGGTTTATAAAGCCTTAAATAATCTTATATATCGGAATGTCTGACATCTTATATTACAAATCGTAACCTCAGATCCTCAAATGAGTGTCTCCTTAGAATTCCAAGAGCAAAACTTAAAAGAAGTGGTGAGGCGGCCTTCTGCTGTTATGCACCTAAAATCTGGAATAGCCTGCCAATAGGAATTCACCAGGCTAATACAGTGGAGCACTTTAAAAAACTGCTGAAAACACATTACTTTAACATGGCCTTCTCATAACTTCACTGTAATTTAATCCTGATACTCTGTATATCCAATTCATTATAATAACTATTCATGGTAGCTCTAAAATCTGTACTAACCCCTACTCTCTCTTCTGTTTCCTTTTCCGGTGTCCTTTTGGTGATGGCACACTCAAAGCACCGTGATGTTCCAACAGTGATGGATTAAAAGCCAGAAGTCTGCATGACCATCATCATCAAGTCCTTCCGTGAGAACCCTAAATACAAAGAACACTATTTCATTTATGTTAGGTAGAATGCCCAGAGGGGACTGGGCGGTCTCATGGCCTGGAACCCCTGCAGATTTTATTCAGCCGTTTGGAGTCTTATTTTGTTTTTTCTATCCCACCTGGCCATCTGACCCTACTCTTTTTCTATGTGAACTAATGTTGTCTTATTTTAATTTCTTATTTTATCATTTATTTTTCTTTTTTTCATTATGTAAAGCACTTTTAGCTTTTGTATGAAAATGTGCCATATAAATAAATGTTGTTGTTGTTGTAGTTGATATTCTGTTCTTTTTTATGTTCTTTTTATTAACTATATTTTTTAAGCCAATTACTTTATTAGGTTTGGTGACACTGAATTTTAAACCACAAGGCTGCCAGTTCAATTCTCTCTGCATCCTCATTATGTGACCCTAAGCAACTGTCATCACTAGTGCTTCAGGTGTAAAATGCAATAGTGATGTATCCTAATCTTGTAAATCAATTTAGATAAAGGCCTCAGCTACAGGTATAAAAGAAATAATCTATAGGAGGAGTTGTTTTTTCTTGAGATTTTTGTATTTTGAACAATTTAATACAGGTCGGGTTAGTAAGCCTAGTCAGAGATCTAGAAGATAGCTGCTTATACCACAGTTAATCTGCTTTTATAAATGGATGTATACATGTAGCAAAACATTTTTTCATTTTACACTAATATTTTGAAATGTTCTATAACTTATTCGTCACTTACAGCTTGTGTGTTACAATGCTTACATTTATATAAACCAAATTTGATTTAATGTACTTTGCACACAGACTTTAATAAAATATTATATTAAACATTTGAAAGGTTGCATAGTGAGAACTTTCTATAGCTGTGGCCCAGCAAGGTTAATTGACTTGTTTAGGGTCATGCTGTAACCAAGACAGAATTTGAATTCACAATCAATTGGTCCTGCATTTGTCAGAAGAAGACACATTGCACACTATATTCTTAATAACTGTTAGTAATTGGTTTGTTGCAAATGTGACAAATCACTCTCACAACAGTGATATAATTTAACATTAATCCTCAATTAAACCAAAATAATTTAGCTAAAGAAATTAATATGTATTATGCAGGAAAAATAAAAAGATAATAACTGCACATTGGATGGCATTTTTTTTTTTCACAATTGGCCAACTTGCTCCAAAATGTTTGCAGTTGGCTATAGAACAAATATTACTTAAATGATCAAATCAATGAAACACACATAGTCAAATCCTGGCCCGTTTGAAGAAATCTCCACATCAGTGTGTTCCATAACCAGAGTTTTAGTTCCTGCCGCCTACACTACAATACTGCAAGTGTTACAATATAGTCATGCTTAATGTGATGTGCTACAGTATACTATAGAGAAAAACAAAAAGCCATTGTTCTTAAACTTGGTAATGCTAATGTGCTGTCACATGTTAATGCTGGTGACTTTTAAAATATTGAGAGTGTTTTTTTAAAGCATATTTCAAAATATAATATACTACTAATGTACTGTTATATACTATTAATGACAACCTAACAGAAAAGCACTGGATCACTGTAAAGAATAGGTAAAAAGCTGCAGACTTATCCTTCTCACATTGAAAGTCCATAATGTAGTCACACTAATAGTTTCAAACTTTTTGCTTGTCTTGTCTTATGCTAAGTCTGACAAACCTTTGGCCTATTTATGCAAAGAAATGATTGACAACGAGATAATACTGTCCTGGAAACAGAAGCAGATATGCCTCTGCAGCAAGGAATTATACTTTTCATTTACAATCACACTTGGTAGTATATACATTAATGTTGCTGACATTATGACAAATATCAACTGGCCGGGAATGAACAAGAGTGTAGTGCCCTCTTTGATGTTAGTGCCTTGCATTTGATGGCACCAGGCTCCAGCTTTCAGTGACATTGAAATGGAAGAAGGAAGTTGAGAAAATGGGTAGAAGGACACATCTAATGACAGGAATAAATGTTATCATTACATTATTTTAAACAGAAAAAACCGGGACATTTGGGATTAACCATCCTGGGAATTTAGTAGTAATTATTTATTCACACTTGTAAGGGTGACCTCATTGATTTTCATGACAGTTCCATGCTAAGATAAGAAGCTGCTATGAAAAATACTTAGGATCACCTTACAAGCAAGTAAGTAGGAGTGATAAAACAAATTCTATGTTTGTTCTTTTTCTAACATTTTCCTGACAAATATATGTTTTACATAAAATTATTTAAATTTATTTTATACTTTGGAACCTGAACCCTTTGTGTCACTAAAACACTCATAGCTGTGTGTGTTGTTTCTGTTTATTTTGTGAATGTTAAAGAATGTTTTTCTAAAAACTTCAGAAATTAGGAGAATGGCCAGAGAGATTTGGCTATTGTAACTTAAATAACAAATTTGTGAGCAGAAAACTATCTCAGGATGCAAAACATGGCAAACCTGGAGGTTGGTGGGCTACAATAGCAGAAGACCACATCGGGTTCCACTCCTGTCAGCCAAGAACAGAAAGCTGAGGCTGTGGTGGGCACAGGCTCACCAATATTGGGCAGCTAAAGAATGGAAAAAACATAGCCTAGTCTGATGAGTCTTGATTTCTGTTGAGGCACACAGATAATAATCTGGCTCCAATAGCATGAATCCATGTTGTTGGTCCATGTTGTGTCAACAGTCCAGGCTGGTGGTGGTGGTGGTTTAATGGTGTGGGGTATATTTTTTCAGCACATTTTTGGGACCATTAATACCAATCAATAATTGCCAAAATGCCACGGCCTATTTGAATATTGTTGCTGACCACGTGCATTACTTCATGGCCACAATTTACCCATCTTCTAATGACTATTTCCAGCATGATAATACATCATCTCACAAAGCAAAACTCGTCTCAGACTGGTTTCATGAACATGACAAAGAGTTCTAGTGTTTTTCAGTGGCCTTCCCAGTCACTGGATCTGAATCTAACAGAACACCTTTGGGATATTGCAGAACCAGAAATTCATAGCTTATATGTGCAGCTGACAAATATGCAAATTGCAAAATGTAGTCAGGTCAACATGGACTGGAATCTCAAAGGTATGCTTCCAATATCTTGTTGAATCCATGTCATGATAAATTGAAGCTGTTTTGAAGGCAAGGAGACCCTAGTCAGTACGAGTAAAGTGTTCCTAATAATTTGCTTAATGAGTGTTTGTGTCTTCATCCAATTCTCTTTTGAAATACATCCCATTGTTGTTAACATGTGTTACATGAAAATGTTGCGACTGTTTTGCACCTGATAGTCTATGCTTAATTGTGCACAATTCAGGCAATTGATTTCTAGGAAATATACTAAAGCATTGGCCTGGGAAACTGACAGAAAAGTTTCCTGGAACATTTACAACTGTTTTATTACACATAAGATTTCGACCTATCAGTTTACTTGTAAATTCATACATGTGTGAAATAAGCTACTATGTGCTACCTGAAAGCAGTACAGGCTTCAAGTAACTGTTCTGTTCTAATAGCAACAAAAATGTCCTTGTATTACAGGTGAACAGAGCTGGGAAATGCTTGTTTCCTACCAATTCAGATAATTGTGAAGGGAACAAGCTTCATTCTCTGTTTAGTCAATAGGCATCTCAATGACACACATGGTCATATGAAGAGCTGCGGTGCAGCAATAATTGAAATGACAATGTCGGCATTGACTATTCTCCCACCAGAACAATGAATATGCAGATTTAGTGTTCCCACGCTATAACCAATCAACAGACTTTGTAGTGAAGTGACAACTATGATTGACACATTTTACTTAGAACAATAACAACACCTGAGCATTGCCTAAAAAATCTTAACATGGCATATAATCTTAGTGAAATGTTCCCGTACCTTATCTGTTAAGGTGTCATTGTACAAGGCACTATTTCTCATCCAGTGTACATAGAATTATACTGGATGAGAAATAGTGCCTTGTACAATTGCACATACTGTGTAAAGGAAGCCAAAAATCTGTGTTTGAGGTTTTACAAAGCAACAAACCTTTGGCGTCAAAGGTAAAACAATCATTTTTATGAATATTACAGTCACATCTTTACCTCTTTAAATTCATGTTGTTAAATACTTTTAATTTACTGGCTACTTTAAGGGAAAACAGTCAAATTAATTCTGTAACTGGGAATGACAAACAGAATGCAGTGTATATGGTGTCATTCAATAGTGAACAGACTTCCAAGATGATTTACGTACTTGGACCAGTTTGTAGATCCTTTCTTGCAGTACTGGAAAGGTGCAATTTAAATGATTTGGTTATTGTCAGTGGCATTGATAAAAGTCAAAATGTTTGCCACTAATTCACGCTTTCTGCTAAATCTGAAATGGTATTGTTTTTAACATGCTAACAAAACATATTATTTTAAGCACATGAGCCAACATGGTGTAAAACAGTGGCTGCTATCACTTTCCCAGTGTTATTAGGGTTATGTTACCAATAGCTGTTGGTGTAATCCATTACTAGCACCATGATTGAATTTTTGTGATAAAGTAATGGGACAAATATAGCCTTTAGACTGAAACAAAAACACTAAAAAAAAAGGTTATAGTATTTTAAAAAGAAGCAGTTATAAAAGAAGAGTTAAAATAAAACAGTAACATATTCTTAAATTAAATAAAATTATTTTAGCTTCTTTTTATTACTCTAGTAGTAAGAGAGGATTTAGACTGGCTGGCGTCTCGATTGCAGTGGGTGGAATTTTACCCGACCAGAAGGCCTTTATAAAGGGTGGTCCTAAAGGACAAACAAGTATCCTGTGATGATAGATGGTTTTTTAGTCATCCAGGACATCTTTATAATGGATGGACGGGCATCCTGTACAGGAAGGATAACTCCTTGCCTGGCCAGGATGGTGTAAAAATGAATGGATGGGAGGGGACTGCTTCCTAGGATCATGTGCAATCCCCACACATTAAGTGGCAGCATCCTTCTGGTGGCTCTCCAGTGCCACCCTGAGGGTGAGTACATGGGAGTTGTATTTCCTGCTGAACAACTCTTCTGGGTTTCATGAGCGCCACCAAGGGGAGGTGTATGGAGGACGATCCCTTACTTTAGTAAGGTGCTTTCTGGTTGGGAGGCTGTGGCAATGGAAGCACCTCCGAGTCCAACATAAAAAAGCTGCTCCATGTTAATGAGTTAGAGGAGCAGGAGAGGCAAAGATGAACAAATGTGATTGAACATGTGTTATTTGATAAACAAGCCTGTTCAAAGGTACTTCATCAAACAAAAAAGTTTATTTGGGGATGGGACTGTGTCTGTGTAGTTGTGTCTGGGGTTTGGGGCTCTGATTCATCTCCCTGCAGGCCATATTCAATAGTATATCCATTACATTGTTCCATTTGCTGATTCCTAATTTTTTGGAAAGGTCATGAAGAATCATAATCATGACAGCTGAAATGTTACTCACAAAACCCTACTTGTTAACATCTTCAGAATGTGAATGGAAACTAGGAAAATGGTGTCATTGTGGGAATACTCACAATCCACACGGGCTGGATATTGAACTCAGGTCTCTAGAGTCAACAGCATTTCTTGCATGACCTGTATAATGACCCCCTTTACATACATTTCATGCTGGTTGTGCCCTTAAAATCACTTTATTACTGGTACATGCTTTTTTAACATTTATAAAATGATTCCAAGCAAATATTTAACAAAAGAGTGGATCTACCAAGCATCCCAATCAACAATTAGCTGTTAGAGAAGCATAGAATACCACAAATCACCCTTAACTAACAGAGAGGTCAATTTATGGTATATTAAATAAATAATATTTTCTCCAACATTATGCTTTCCATTATAAACAAATTTTAAAGCTTTAATTTCTAAAGAAGCTCCTTTGTAAAAGAAATAAATAATATGAGAAAATCAATACATTTCTGGCCACTGATTTTTAGCTTTATTAATGATTCTTGCTCATTTTCAGTTGTCCATTGATGCAATTGCACCTTATTCTAACAGAGTCCGTCTCATTTCAGTGATATAATGGCACATTTGTGTTCTCTTGAGTTGGTGATTCTAATAAACAAATCACTTGAATTGATTCACTAAAGTGAACTAAATCAAAATAACTGAGTCAGTAAAAGAAAATTTAATTACCTCTCACTACTACAGATGGAATCTGAAAGAGTGAATGTCCATTCAGCAATGGAATGAGGTTGAGATATGTGTAATAGTCCAAACAAAGCAATCACTTTGAAATAAAACAGGGTGGTAAAATAATAAACAAAAACATACACTGTAAATATCATTTTGTAAAGGAAAATGCTGTCGCCAATAATATGGCCTATAGCCAAAAGCTGGCCTTTCCTTTTGCACAAAACACACACATACACATATTAATAAGAATTACAAATAACATATTTGTATATATAATGTAATGGATGCTACACATGGGCTGGCATCTGGGCCAGGGTGGAATAGGAGACTTATTGGGTTGGGAGGTATGATAAAGTGAGGTCCGTGGCTGACAGGCGTCTTTTTAAATAAATGATCATCACACTCATGTCTTGGTAGGAAGGGGAGTGGTATCGTGGCGAGAACGGTTTCCGGGAGTGATGTGGGAGCAGACGGCCCTACACAAAGTGCACAGGTGTAGGATCGTCTGTGACCCTAATTGGTGCTGGGAGCTGCTAATTGACACAGCTGTGCCATGTCCCCATTTTAAAAGTGGAAGCGTGAGTGTGAGGATGAGAATCAGGAATAGAGAAAGGAAGGATTGAAAGAGAAAAGACAGATTTTAAAAGGAGAAAGAAAGAAAGAAGGCAGGAGGTGGAAGGAGCCTGGTGTGGGAGTGAGCGAGCTGAGGAGAACAGGCTTGAGGGAGAGAAAGCAGGCAGCTGGGAAGTGAGCACCAAAAAGAGGAGTGTGTGGCCAACTCTCAGGGGGGTGGTTGGAATGGGTCACTCAGGCTGAGCTGCATTGAGTGACCAGGAGTTTAGATGGCTCGCCGCGGAAAACCGGGAAGACAGCGGGGATCGTGAAGTCTTGGGAGGAGAGCCCCAGTGTGAGCACCCTCAATGTGAGGACCCATGCCGAAGTCTGGAGAGGGAGCCTTTCTGTAGCCATGGGGACGGCAGGGTTCTTGAACCTGAGGAAGGTCAGCTGCATCTGCTGTTTGGGCGACTCTTCTGCTGTAAGGCCCTCTTAGGACAAGCAGAGGAGCTGCTAGTGAGAAAGAAAGCACCGGGCTTTGTAGTAAAGACAATTTCTTGCCAGTTGATTTTAACCTAATTTTTATTGGATTCTGCATTTACTGAATTTTAACCTCCACAGATACATCTATTTGTGGATTATGTATTTATTATGGATACACTTTTGAACACTTTTGGATTGTTTTTAATAAAAATCACTTAGAGATCTGTACATAGACAACGTCTTTGCATCCTACGAACAATTACATTCCAAATTTAACTTTCCAGCAACACATTTCTTTCACTACCTTCAAATCAGTAACTTTGTTAAACAGAACCTGCCCAATTTTCCTCACCTCCCACCCACCTCTGTGCTGGAAAAAATATTGATCAGTCTTGAGGACTCAGACAGCATTTCTGCAATATATAAAACCATTTTACAGTCCCTCCCTTTCAAAGATCCAAGAGGACAGTGGGAAAAGGATCTCTCACTCAATATCTCAGAAAGGGAGTGGAAGGTAGCAATGCACAGAATCCACTCGAGCTCCATATGTGCAAAGCATACAATTATCCATCCATCCATTTTCCAACCCGCTGAATCCGAACACAGGGTCACGGGGGTCTGCTGGAGCTAATCCCAGCCAACACAGGGCACAAGGCAGGAAACAATCCTGGGCAGGGTGCCAACCCACCGCAGGACACACACAAACACACCCACACACCAAGCACACACTAGGGCCAATGTAGAATCGCCAATCCACCTAACCTGCATGTCTTTGGAATGCGGGAGGAAACCGGAGCGCCCGGAGGAAACCCACGCAGGCACGGGGAGAACATGCAAACTCCACGCAGGGAGGACCCGGGAATCGAACCCAGGTCCCCAGATCTCCCAACTGTGAGGCAGCAGCGCTACCCACTGCGCCACCGTGCCGCCCGCATACAATTATTCAACTCAAAATTATATATTGAGCAATTAAAATTGTCCAAAATGTTTCCAGGGCAAGATCCAACGTTGCAATCAAGTTCCAGCCTCATTGTGTCACTTGTTTTGGGCCTGCACCAAATTAACATCATTTTGGACCAAAATCTTTAAATGCCTATCAGACAGCAATCAAGTTCAAGCTGGGAAGCATGCACTGGTACAGTGCGTTGCCGCACCCACTACAAGATGAAATAACTCGGGATCCCAGTTTGCAACCCCCCAGGCAGACATGCGGTCCAGTCCCACCCTCCAGAAGTGACCATCTATCTGCCGCAGCCAGGGGTTATGTGGGCAACCCCTTGGCCTGGTCCAGCCACTTGGGTCCCCAACAATGAGGATCTTATGAGCTGGATCACCCTCAGGGAAACGTGCCACATTGCCGTAGTGCCGTAACTGACGCTCACAATGCAGGTAATGTGCCTCATTCGGGACTCCATGAGCAACCGCTCATTCGACACAAAGTCAAGCTAACGGTACCCAAGGATTTTCCGGAGAGACACAGTACCAAAGGAGTCCAGTCTTCATCTCAGGTCACTGGATAGTGTCCATGTCTCGCAACCATATAGCAATACAGGAAGCACCAGGACCCTAAAAACTTGGACCCTAAAGACTTGGACCTTCATCCTTTTGCATAGATATCAGGAGCGCCATACACACCTTTCCAGCGACCTCATGACCCCCATGCTCTCCCAATCTGTCTACTGACTTCATAGGAAGAGTCACCAGAGACATGAATGTCACTGCTAAGGTAAGTAAACCTCTTGACAAGGTCGACACTCTCTCCGAAGACAGACACACTGCTGATGGCTTTGCACAAGAGGTCATTAAAGGCCTGGATCTTGGTATTTATCCAGGACACTCGCAAGCCCAGACACTCAGACCCCTCATTCAGTCTCTTGAGCACCCAGATCAGAGCCTCCATTGACTCCGCGAAGATCACAGCATCGTCAGCAAAGTCAAGATCAGTGAATCTTTCTTCACCAACAGATGCCCCACAGCTGCTGGACCCCACGACCTTGCCCAACACCCAGTCCATAAAAGCATTGAAAACAGTAGGAGCAAGAACACACCTCTGATGAACCACAGAATCAAATGGGAAAAACACAGAGGTTCTGCCTCCACTCTGCACAGTACTCACAGTACCAGTGTATAGGCCGGCCTCATGATGTCCCACAGGGCAGCTTGATCAACTGAGTCGAACGCTTTACGAAAGTCAACAAAAGCTGCAAAGAAACTTTGCCGATATTTGCATTTGTGCTCCATTAGTACCCTCAGTGCCAGGATGCAGTCGATGGTAAAAACCAGACTGTTCTGGTTGCTGGTAGGTGAGCAAGTGATCACAAATCCTATTGAGGACAACCCTAGCAAGGACCTTACACGGCACCGAGAGCAGTGTTATCCCCTGTAGTTGCTGCAATCCAGGCAATCACCTGTGCAATCTCAGTGAGATTGGGTGGTTCACAGCTAATTGGAGCATCAGCCTCAAAGACCCGTTAACAGACAGACAGCCTTTTTGGTGTCAAAATCCCTCCTAACCCATTAACAGCTGTGTTTGGGGTACCCCTAGATGGGCTTAAAGTGGAGAAAGACAAACAAACTGTAATTGTCTTACTACACTATTGGCACGTAGACTTGACTGGAAGAATCCTAACTCTCCTCTTTTAAGTCAGTAGGTAACTGATTTATATACTATTTGAAACTGAAAAAAATCAGATTCGCACATTTATCTTTATTCACTTATTAATTCAACTGGTTACTTATTATTACTAGCTTTAAGTTTTACTCTGCTGGCCTACCTCTCTTTTGTCAGGGGTGAGGGTTGCTTTGTTTTTGATCCTATTTTTGTAAAAATTGATTTATTTGTATGGAATGTTGTGTGATTTTAATGAAATTAAAAAATAAATACAAAAATAAAAAAATAAATAAAAGCACTGAGCACTTTGCACCTTTTCCTTGCTTCATGTGGTATCCTCATTTATACAGCTCATCCCAGTCATGACTATCGACGGTGTTGGATTCAAGAGGCTCCCAAATGAGAAGAGGAGCATGGGTCCAAACCTGCACCGGCACAGGAAGCCAGTGTAATGGATGGACAATATACCATTTGAACATTAGTTGTCATTTGAACATTTTTTTTTCGATCTTGCCTGTACTTTGGTCTATCTGCATTTTTAGTATCATGCACCATAATGCAGAGTACAGGCAAAATCTGGCATAGCATTTTCAAATAATGACGTGCATGCGCGAGAGAGTTAGAGATGGATTCAACCTTATTCAAGTGGTTACTGGAATATAAACACTTCTGCAAAGGTATAGAGTAACAAACGTGCTTTTATTCAAGAATAAAACTGAATAGTACGGCACGGTGGTGCAGTGGGTAGCGCTGCTGCCTCGCAGTTGGGTGAACTGGGGACCTGGGTTTGCTTCCCGGGTCCTCCCTGCATGGAGTTTGCATGTTCTCCCCATGTCTGTGTGGGTTTCCTCCGGATGCTCCGGTTTCCTCCCAAAGACATGCAGGTTAGGTGGACTGGCGATTCTAAATTGGCCTTGGTGTGTGCTTGGTGTTTGTGTGTGTCCTGCGGTGGGTTGGCACCTTGCCTGGGATTGGTTCCTGCCTTGTGCCCTGTGTTGGCTGGGATTGGCTCCGGCAGACCCCCATGACCCTGTGTTTGGATTCAGCGGGTTGGATAATGGATGGATGGATAAAACTGAATAACAAAAAATTCAAGTGACAACAAGATGACGATTCACCAGCATTTGAGCTTATATTCCTTCAACAATGTCTTTTACAGTTAGCAAAACTTTACACTGTCTGTTACAGACTGAAATCAAAGGCTTCTTCTTTTTGGGCACATACACCACCAGCATGACATTGCCAGATCTAAACACTAGCGTGGCGAATTGCTTGTGTACTGAAGTGACTTTAGCTGCAGATGGAAGTCCCATTTTACTTGTGATGCCAAGCAGAGTTGTGTTGCAGTGCAGCAAAAGCGAAAGCGCTGTGAAGAAGCTGTCTGTTGTTACGGCTCTGCCTTTCTCCAGTCTGAGAGTGGTCATGGGACATCATATCTTTGATTGCCAGTACAACAAATTGTTCTGAGCAGGCATCAACCACAGCGCTACTCTTGTGAAAAGAACGGAGATAAATGCCATCAACTCAGAGAGGGAGAGGCAAATTCGTTGTACCAAGTGAATGTGATTGACAGAATATAACTGAATAATAAAAAAACAAGTGCTAACTTTCACAAATAGCCAAAATTTACACCGGATGTTACAGACTCAAATCAAATGTATGTTTTTATTATATTATAGTAATAATAATAGCAGTAGCTCAATACTCCAAGCGCCGCGACTCAAACCTGGTACCTTTGGGTTATAAGGCAGTAGTTCTTACCTCTGCACTATTCAAGAACATGTGTAAACTTCCTGTCAATTGACATTTGAGCTTGGGATTTTAACTCATCTACTGCAACATGTAAATCAAATGCTTTTTTTTTCTTTGGTTATATTATTGAATAAAAGTGCACGTGTTCATTTGATATTTGGACTAAAATCTTCACACAATATACACTTCACATCATTATTAGTATAACATGGAAAAAGTTTCTGTTTTAGGTATGTGTTCAGCATTTCTTGCCTACATTTCCTTTCATCCTACACTTACCCAGATCTTTGTAGACAGGGAATGCATATGAAATTCATGTATTCCAAATAACGATATATACTGTATTACTTACCGTATACAACTCCAAGAACCTCACACGCAGATAAGGAGCCTTGGCTTGAGCTGGGAGAGTTGAGCATCAAGGCAGGGGATGGGACAGCAGGCTGCTTGCTGCTTGTCCTAATCGACGCATTTACATTAACATTAACATTAGACGCCGATGGAGAGGTGCAAAGGGATTTAAGGTGGGCTGGGATTTCAAGTTTTTTCGTAGGCTTCAGTAATTCTAGTGTTAAATATACATACTGTCGACTTTCATCCAACATCCAAAAGATGTGAACAAAAAGCTAACTGGCAAATTCAAAATGGCTCTATGTGAATATGGGTATGCATGTGAATTGTTGTCCAATCCCGGTTTTGGTGTCATCTTGTGTTTCAGTTTTACTAGAATAAGATGCAGTTCCCTGCAAAGTTTTATTTCAGAAAACAAAACTATAAAATGGAACAGAAGGATATGAATATCATGGGACCAAAAGAGTGAATGGCGTGTATGACACAAGTAGTGACAGTATAAAAAAAATGAAATCAATTGACTTAAAGTTATTTTAAATATATTGTACCATGATGATAATGAAAATGCTATAATTTGAATGCTAATGGTTTAAAGAAATGTTTAATATTCCACCCATTTTAGAAACCTATGAGTCTAATACAGGATTACAGCATTTCAGAACATATGATGGTGGCATTGAGCACAAAGCAAGTTAAAACATGAAATATCTCATGGTTAATTTAGTTTTTATTTTGGAATTAGCTGTCCTTATCACAACTTTCTAGATAATAAGTCTACACAATAATTATTTTCATTCATGTTTTACCCAGACTACTGACTGATAAACTTGCATTAGTTTATGCACCTAATGTGCATGTGAGCTTCATTCTGCATTTGTACATATAAAACAGTGATTCCTTGAGGACCTAGATAGACAGAAATAAAGACATATCCACGATGTCAACACTGTAGCCTGTGAGACTTATGACAGCACACTCAAATAAAGTTTTATGCTATCACTTTCACATCATGAAAAAGTGAAATATTACCATATTACCATTCAGAAAAAGAAATGAGCTGCTTTTTTAAGAGGCTGCACTCATCATTTTGTAATGCTAAATCAATAGAAAACCTTTCCATGATGGCTTACTTTTCTGTAAAATCTCAACCTGGAATTGGCTGCTTGTCAAGTCACAATACACTGCTCTGCTGCCTGAAATGGATTAGCAGTTAATATTAATAGCCAATGTGAACAATATACAGAATAAGGACTTTCATTTCTTTGATGTAAAAACAAACCAAAATCTTACAGCCATGTGTAAGCTCCTGGTTCAGAAAGTATAGACTTGAGCATACTTTCAGACTACTCAGACAATGCATACATAATGCAAAACAATATAAAGCATCCAAAGTATTGTCCATTGGGTGAGCTAAAGTCTTCATAAACTGAATACCAATCTTCCTCATTACCTTAAATCAGAACAATTTGCATTATAGCCTCAAGCAATATCGATTTTTGTTCCTGTAACATATAATTTGTTTCTCCGTTTTCCAGGTTTACTAATAATCCAAAGGGGCATGCATTTTTTACTTCCTAAATCTAAATCTAGTTAAATAAATTCTAAACTAAAGAAACTACTTGAGACCTTCCTTTTCCACTACTGAATCAGTTTTCCTGTTATGAGCTGCAGCTGATTATACAATGGACTTGAGACCAAAATCTCACCTTCAGTATATCATTTTATCTGTTTGGGATTTCATTTTTGGATGATATAAATTATTCTGTATTAATGATTGTTGGTATAGAGGGACTAAACTCCACCACCTAAAGCTTAAAGAAAAGAATGTCCTGTGTAAGATATGGTAAATAAAGTCTTTGTTTCTAGCAAGCTGTATGCCCACATTTTTTTAATTCTCTGTCATAAAATATAGCATTTTGTCTGTCACTAGCAAACTGGAAATGCTGTAGCAGATTTTGTGATTCCAATACATGCTATGTGATCTCACTATAATTCAGGGGTTGTATCAGTCCAGCAGGGAAATATGAAAAAATGCATTTTAGGTAAACTTTAAATGCAGTAGCTCATGACTAAAATAGACAATTAAAGGTTCTGAATTATAACAAGCAATTTAACTAGAATGAAGCTAAAAAAAATACTGCTTTAGTATAAGAGCGGGTTCTAATTAAGAAACTGATTAAAGTGAAAATCTGCAGCTACAGCAGACCTCCAGGTTGTAATTGAGTATCTCCGTTATGTACAAATGGAACGTGAACACAAATCCGTAACTTTGTATGGTACTACATTATGTGTGAAAACCATGCAAAAAATCTGAAAGCAGCCTTGATCCGTATGTCGGTATTAACTGTTATAGGTCATCATTAAGATGGACATACTGTATTCTGATTTGGATGTCTCTAGCTCTGGAGTGCAATATCCACAAGCTCTTAAACAGACTGTATGAATATTAAAGCTAATGACATTTTAATATAAAGGTAAACCTTTGGTCCACTAGGTTAAAATACTCCACTTTTTTCAACAGCATCTGTTTGAGATAGAAAAGCAACCCTCTAGCTGCTCTGCTGGGAAAACAGTTTTGCATGTATTCCGGCAAGCATGAATTTGTAGAACCTTGTATGGCCAAAAGGTGAGGTGATACCTTGAATATGAGTACATTAGTCATTGCATACCATTTTTACCACATCTTTCGTTGTCACAGTTTAGTTGTGCTGTAATAAAACCAGAGAGGCTGCACTTTCTTTCTGTTTTTAATGCAATAGATATTTCAGCAGATAAGCAGACAAGACAACATTTTCTACCACATCAAAATGAGACTGTGCTATGACTATAGGAGGTAGCATTACTGAAATAATTTAAACTGAACTGTTTTAAATAAAGTATGACTGATTCATCCATTCAGCCATGCCTTTCTAAACCTGTTTATGAAGTTTAGTGTCACAGAGAGCCTATTACAGCAACTCTGCGCACATGATGGGATCCTGCCCTTGACCAAATAATGATTAATTAATGACTGTATGATTGAGAAGTTATTAGTTCCGTGAACAAAACAGTCTGCTCTAAATACTCTGTCAGAGTAGGTTTTCCTTTGTTTGTGGATAACCAAGAGAATTTTATCAGCAGCAAACCTGCCCACACCCCATTTTTTGGTAACAAAAACCTCTGTAGTACAGATAGATAGATAGATAGATAGATAGATAGATAGATAGATAGATAGATAGATAGATAGATAGATAGATAGATAGATAGATAGATAGATAGATAGATAGATAGATAGATAGATAGATAGATAGATAGATAGATAGATAGATAGATAGATAGATAGATAGATAGATAAGGGGAAATTTAGTTTTTAACAGAAGCTGAATTCATATTATAACAAACAACATTACTCTCCCCAATACACACCAGCATTACTAAAAAAAGAAAACACCTGACTTGGCTAAGGATAAAAAGAGCAGTCACAGTAAGGCACTGTAAAGTTATATTGTCATTGGTTTGAAGAAGCCCCAGTACCGTCTCTGGATACACTTCTATTAAATAATATGTTGGCTGTTGGTATTCAGTGATGGTGTTTCAGAGAGACGATGTGCAGCATTGATTATTTCAGATTTATGACACTTTCACTTATTGATGAATTACACAAAAATATTGCGTGCCTAAGAGATGTTCCACTCAGTACAGTGCTAGACAGCTCATTTAGTTATCTAAATCACAATGGCTAGAAGAAGTATTAAACAATGCATTACAGAAATAAGTGATACTACATTTGAAAACTTGAATGACAATCAAAATATATAACACAAAGAAAGGTTTTAATATGTGATGAAGTGAAAAAATACAGAACTTGTTACTAATTAACTGTTGGATTTACCTGGCTATTTGGTATTTATGGAAACTTATTCTAGAGACATGCAAAATACTTACAAGACAAAAAGAGAACAGTTGCACCAGTACAGGTTTACAATTCAAGCGTAAGGGGAAAAAAGGCTTAATGAGGTGTTGGTGATAGTGTATGTTAAAGAATCAGATGGTTCCGGTTCCCTTTTGGTTATCAAAGAGCTCCTTTCTAGGAAAATAAAAATTCATGGCCTAGTTTAATAAAAAGGTTTTTGGCAAAAATGACTGTAGGAAATGATGAATCCAAAACATTCTTATTTTATTTTTTTAAAATAGGTAAATTAATATCAACTGACAAATATTTACTTTGAATTAATTAATTGTGTAAATGTCAACAATAAAATTTGACTATGTCAATTTTAATACCATTTCTATTTGGCCGATAGAGTAAGCTGCTGACTTACATAAATAGATTCTTAGTTCTATGCAGTTCTGAGATACATTAACATTCAGGGGTTCATCCAACAAAGATTAATTGCTGTATTTTTGTGTCAAGTAGTAGGGCTCCACAGTCTTAGATCTGGTGAGATCAGTGAGGTCAAAGTTTAATTTAGTGGAGAATCTGGTCAAACAGAAGCATAAAGGAACAGCCATTTTGGCTTTGGATTTAAACAGTGTCCAGGCAAAGGTATGTGAGCTCCACTTCCTACATTAGTGATTTACTCTTTTATCTCCTCAGCCATGGAGTAAAGTGTTTTATATTTTCTTTATTAGCTTTTAAAATATTTTTATAAAATGTGTATTGAAAAGTGACCATGGTTTAAGAGTGTTGTATTGTTTATCTTTTATTTGCTGCTCAGAGGTACACAGTTCTCTGTAACATCTGAAGCAGCTTCCCTCCTTTTTTATAAAGAAAAACATATAACTTTTCTTTTACTCTTTCTTTTGCCATTATTTTTTTAACAATACTGAAAAGAAATGAAAAATAAAATCAGAAAGAATGCAATTTGAAGTAGATTTGCTGATTATAATAGGCTTTCTAATATTCAGACAATTGTTAAATATATTTATACTTGTTTCGCTTAGCTGCTGCTGATAACTTTTAACTTGAGTCATGCACTGAAGTAGTGGCCTTGCATAACAATAGGTAAAAAAAAAAAGATTAACAATGTGCATATCTTGAAAGAGAGAGTTGTGGCGAATGTTAATTGTAAATTAATCAAGTCACTACAAATCAATTTAGGAATTAGATAACTTTAAAGGGCAAAGCAAGACAGATAATAAAGGAAGTGAATTGCTAATAAAGGAATAACATTCAAGTAGAATGGACTACATTTGCTAAGAGTTGATAATATTGCACACAGCATTGTTTAACTTTGGGGGAGGTGGAAGAAAGAGAGAATGTTTTTAGAGGAAAGTTACTTTTTTTTCCTCCACTTTTGTCAATTGTCTTAATTCTTATATCAAGTTCAGGTCAAATTTGACCTGTTTTGAACTTTAACTGAGTGAGAATACCATAAATGTTAAAATCTGAAATTTGATGGTTTTTCCCAAAGCTACACAAATTTTACAAAAATGTAAAAATGGCCAAATTTAATTTTTTTTGTATAGGTGCTAAGCATATCTGAACAAATACTCTTCTGACTGAGTCTGAATTAAACTCAAGAAACATATCAAGTTATGAAAAAGCATCGAAAAGCTAAAGTATGCCATACATTGTCTAAATGTGGAACAGTTATTTTTGAAACTACAGTAGAGACCTTAGTGAGAAGTCAAGCAAAAGGGCACCTTTTATTGG
Organism: Erpetoichthys calabaricus; assembly: GCF_900747795.2. NCBI lineage: Eukaryota > Metazoa > Chordata > Cladistia > Polypteriformes > Polypteridae > Erpetoichthys > Erpetoichthys calabaricus. Next base: position 75,419,321 of record NC_041398.2, on the reverse strand, counting down.
CTAACTAAAAAGATTACAATATGCAAGCTTTAGAGGCAACTCAGGCCCCTTCTTCAGGCAAGATATAATACAGAAACTGGAGTTTCCTGTGTTTATATAGACACCAGGACAGATACAACATTGGAAAACCTTTAAGTGAGACACCTTAAATGTAAAAAATTAATAGACCTCTTCAGGCTAAGATTCATCAAGCAAGACAGGAGAACAATGTATAGTCAAGATCTTTGGATATGATACTGTCCAACAAAGTCTTTTGAAATTTCTGATGAGTTTTTCAATACAATGTGGGTCTGCAGACAGGTTGTCTGTGAGATGAAAACAGTCCTCATATCTGGCCATAAAACTCTTGTCTCTATTTAATGTTGTAATGTTGTAAAGTGTTAAATTTTAGCATGAGTTTGATTTCCCATTCTTTTCTCTCTTGCTGTGTTCTGAAGTTATATAAGCACTGTGACTTTAAAGTCACTCTCACAGTGTCCATGGCTGTTGAAGTGGGCTGCTACAGGGACATCTGTGTTGCCATGCTTGATGTGGAACCTGTGTAAATTCATTCTTTGACGGAGTGTTTGTCCAGTTTCTCCCACATAGAGTGCAGTGTCAGGACATTTCATACCAAGAATTAGATAGACCACACTAGATGATCTGCAGGAAAATGATCCCTTTATGCAATGTTCTAGTCAGCAATGTGGTATAACTACATGGTTTGTATTATAAATGTGAGCACACGTTTTACATCTTTTCTGTAGGCAGGGAGATGTGCCATTTTCTGTTGGTTCACTTAGGGAGCTTTGGACAGTTAGTTGCTGCCGGCTTGGCAGTTGTCTGTATGCCAGGAGGTGAGGTTCTGGAAATATATTTTTCAGTGTTTCATCATTGTTTAGCATTGGCTGCAGTTCTTTTATAATTTTTCAAAGTGCTTCAAGATGTGGGTTATATGTGACAATAAGGGGGAATGCGGTTCTTGTTATCTTTGTTTTTATTTTCCAATGCTAAACAATGATGTAATGAACATATGAGGTAATAAATATATGTTCTCTTTATCAAATCAAATCAAAATGTATTTATAAAGCACAATTTTAAAACACCATAAGTGTAAACCAAAGTGCTGTACAATAAAATCAAAAAATATCAATAATAAATCAGTAGACAAACAAAGCACAAAAATTACATAAATACTAAAACAAATAGGTTAATAGAACCAATTAGAAGATAAACAATTTACAGAAAAACAATGGATATGAAAAAATTAATAAATTATTAAAATTGATACCATATTTTTTGCCATATATCTTCGTTGTATACTGTGACAGACTGACAAATAAATGTTTGTATTTTGTCTTTTTATGGGTTTCTATGCTTTTCATCAGTATATGCTCAGTAAACTCAGAAATCAAGATTTGGGTAGCCTGTGATGCAGCTATACTAGGAATATTCAGTTTCACACCGGAAAGTCATCTGGGGCAGCACCGGAAAGAAAACAATATTACATGGCAAATGATTTTTTGCTTCCTTTGAGCTCAGTTAGGAACTCCTGAAGAACAAGAAAAACCCATCATAGTTGCCACTGTAAAGCTAAACAAGCATAAGCTTCCCTCTGCTCTGACAGCAACAAAAGACAGAGATTTCCACGTTTGCACATAACCCCACAACTGCTTATGTCTTGTTAGTATCATGAAACATGATGAAGGAGAGCAAAAATGTCATCCTAATGAGAACACAGGCACCTCAGAGGTACCGAGGACAGTTCTAGGGAATACAAAAAACAGACATTAACCTTGATTATAATTTCAGCAATGGAGTGGTGGAAAATTATGTACATACACCTGCAAGAGGAAGATTTCTTCTGTAATCTTGAGTGAGCTAAACCTCAACTGCAATACATGCAAGAAGGACTGAAGGAGGCAGTTTATTGAGGAGTTGGGGAGAGTGTCAATGACTCTTCTCACGGAAGAACAACAGCAGTCTATCTATGACCAAGATTAACACACACAGGATGCCACTCCATAGAGTTAGAAGAGGAGGAGATGCAATTTCTGACCTTCAAAACAGGACTACAAAACCAGCACATCTTGCAGTAAGTGTGGAAAGTACATTTACTGTACAAAGGAAACACATTTCAGCTACTATTACTGTATTCTTGCTTGTATTCTAATTGTGAGTTTGTGTAATTAGGTTGCATTACTGAATTGTTGAAAAGTTGATTCTGTTGATCAACTGATATGTTTGTGCTGTGTTGTTGTCATCTCTTCTGTAAATAAAATGCACTTCATATTTTAAAGTTGTTCTGTATTCTTTACTGGGGTATTTTCTTGGTTATTACTGAACACTGTCTTACAGAAATGCGTTTTGTATTCTTATGTAATACCTTAACCCAAAATAGTGATACAATTTCAAGAGAAAATACCATTTAATCTCATCTAATAGAAGGGAGTAAAGCAAACAAAAAATAAGTAAGGGGTATACAAGTGAAAAGAAATAAACATTCTGACCTTTGACAAAGTAATGAGTGGTTATTAGCCATTTACAAGTAAGTGAAAGATATTTTTTGAGTGCAGTACAGAAATTAAATTAAACATGTAATGCATAGAATAATTATAAATGGGTAGATAGGGAAATGTCAAAAAAGACCTATTCCATATGTTCAAGGTTTACAATATAAACACTATATCTGGGCTAAAAATTTATTTTCTGTTACTAGAGTACATGAATCACTTTGAGACTTTTTGTAAATTTCTGTAAAGTCAAAACCAAAAACTAACCAAGTGCTTAATTCTTTAAGCCACGCATCCCTTATTTCCTATTGATATGTTGCTGACTATTTCCTTTATGCACTGTATAAAAACCCACAGCTTATAACAATGCTTCCAAATCTCATATTTGCAAAGATCAATGTTTATGCTGAAGTTTATACTCTGTAGTGCATCTAAATGCTGCACAGTGGTAATAAAGTAAGAATAATACTATGCGTTGGCCTGGCATCCTGAAAAATGTCTTCATGGTGTGAAAGCTACAATAATTTTGCCTAGGCAGGGGATTTTGATCAACTATTTAATAAAGAGAAGTAGTCTCCAAACACATTAAATACAACCAAGTGTAATTTTGAGATTTATAGACAGTTGTAATAAAATGACTTTATGTTTTCTCTTTGTCAAGAAATTTATTAGCTTCTCGTGAACTCCTTTAAATTATGTTATGTGTTTGTATATGTTAGAGGGTAATTTGCCTTTCTAACTCAATAGAACGGGAAGTACAATGATAACCAAAATGTATGTAAATTTAAAATTATTATTTATAACAGGTGATGCAGAGGAGAGAAGAGTGAGATTTAAAGATGTTTTTTGTCACATGTTGTTCTGAGAATGTGATTTTATGTAAAAAATATCACATTCACCCTGAATTCTTAATTTGAAATATCAAGTGTAAAAACATTTTTCCATATCATGCTAATTATTTGGTAGTATAATGCATACTGGGTCCTGACTTCCATTAATAATGTTTACCACCTCCTTCTCTTCAGTGCCACTTCTTGCCATCTCCTCTTTCCTGGCCTACACAATTCTCTTTCTATCTTATTAAGCCACCTTCGGCTCGGTCCTATGATCCTTTCTCAGTCAGGCCATCTAGTTACTTATTTAGGCCACTCTTTCCTCTTCCATCATTTCACTTAGATCCATTCATCTGATGGTCCCCTCTTTAATTGTAGCCACCATTTCAGACTCATTATACCAGTTTCAATTAGTAACCACTACTGGGCATACTCTTCGTTTATGTGTCCAAGCTACTCAGAGTCTTGTGTGAACATTGTCACCACTTGTTTGTATACATTTTGAAGGAATACTTTACCTTAGACCTAAATACCAATTGGAAGAGAGTAGTTTTGTTGTTCTTCCAGACACCACTGTTGCAAAGATTATCATGCATCATAATTAAAAAGTAACCTATGCAATCAATTCTACTTTGTTGTGCTAGTGTTTTTCTGGACAGTATACTGTATATGGAACTTTACTCTATGTATTTATGCTCTTCTTTCACACTGTTTCTTTCATACCAAGTTTATCATTATGTTATTCCTGCTTCTCATAAGCTTTCAGAGAGCTATTTGATTTTTTTTATATTATTTCCTGTTAAACTTTACAGCCAATTTTAAGGAGCATAAAGACTTAAACAATGATGTGTTTTGTACTAGGTCGCTCACTGACTTGTCATATCCCTCAGATTTACAGCATGTTTAATATCAATCAGGAAAAATTTTAGCATTTTATGATGAAATCTTTTGAGACTCAAATCTATTGCCTTCCCTTTCTTGCAACAAATTTAGAATTTCAGCTAGTTTTATGATTGTTCTCCATGTGCAGACTCTCTTTTCAAGAAAGGGATCTGTGTAATCCTTCAATACCAGTTAAAGCCACCTAAGACTATCATCACATCATGTCTAGAAGTCATGTCATAGACTCTTTCTGGCTATTCAGATAAGTTCTTTTCTGATACCCCTTCTGATAACAAATCAACTAAGTTTCCCTTAGGTCCAACAGAGCATATAATATTATTTCTTTGACTAAGTAGATTTTATTATATAATATGATTGCCAAGTCTACACAAAACAATCTGGCTTGATTTCTACTATTAATTAAGATATACGGAAGGTATGGTGGCAGAGCATTTCACATTGCAGCCTCACAGTTCTAAAATGCAGGTTCAAATCACAGGTTGTGTGGTGCTTATGAGGTGCCCCAATGTTTGCATGGCCTATTTTATTTTTGCATTCCAAAAACTGACAGGTCAAGTAGAATGGTAAGTATAAATTGGTACAAAGGTATGCATGAGTATTCCATGTGAACTGCTGCCTCATGTAGGATTATTTTTTGTCTTGCACCCCAAGATGCTCAGGTAAACTCTGGCACCCATAAATTCTAAACTTAGATTAAGTGGATTTGATAGATGGATGGATGGACGAATGCAGAAAGCAATGCATACTCCGATTATTTCCCTTCTTTTCTATATTTCCCATGTTACATATTTTTATATCCCAAGTCATGCGAGCAAAGTTCTCAGATCTCTTACTTATTTCCAAGCAGTTCCAGTACAACATTTTATAGGGTGAGATTATTACCCCACTTCAAATCAATATCCTTTGTAGGACTTGGGGGTTCCATGTTCTACTGTGAGTACTCATCGTCATTATGTTTTATTCCTTTCACCTAATACAGTCCTAAGGACCCAGGCAAATTTGCGAAGTTACAAGTTAATGGCAGACCACAGTTACCCGAAAACATTTCCCTATATTTACAGGCTTCCATTATCAGCATTGGACTACTACACCAGCAGCTTACTCACTAAAACTCCCTTACTCATTCCAGTCATGTTTTTAAAGATGTTTTAAAAATGTTAACATAAATTGTAGTTCTTTGCTTTCTGTATGTATTGCAAATAATATCTGATGAAGCCTGAATTACTAGATGGTATATGATAGTCCAATTCAAGTCCTGACAAGCCCATGATTGAAATTGAAAAGCATCTAAAATTCTAGGTATCTCTGGCACAGTTATGATTTTTTTTATTAGTCACCTCTTTGAGTGCTAATTATTATTTCAAAATTTGTCCATGACAAGGAAGTGCATGGAAATGAATGAGCAATTTGCAGATATTATTTTTCCCTTTACACTGCACTTTATATCAGCTCTCATATCTAAGGAACGGATTATGGATGGCACTTCACACTTACTGTTTGCTTTATCCTCACATTCTGATGGATCTGTCCAAGACATTATTCTTCACTCATAAAGTACATTTTCATTGTCCCCTGCCCTAAGACAATATTGCTTTTTTTAAAAAAGATTTTATAGTTAAAATCAACTTTTTAAAAAAATTTTGACACCTCTTTGTTTAACAATAAATATACTTCCCAAGTGAAAAACAAAATTAACTAGACATTACAAAGACATTTCACTTATAATTAACATTTTTCTTAATGTTTAATCTTTTTTTTTTCTTATTGTCTATATGTTCAGGATTTGATGATTGTCAAACTTAATTTTTAAATCTATTAAATGAAATAATGTAAGGCTTTATTAAAATGCATGTTTTGTGATTTGCATACAGGCATGTAGAAACATACATTAAGTAGACTCGTAGTGATTTATTAATCTCAAGTGATTGGTGAGTGCGGATGTAGTACTTGCTCTTGTCACTTATTTCAAAGCTCACTTCCTACAAAATCGAAGTGAGGTAATTCCATTCATGTCCTAGGTTTCAAAAGTAAATGAGTGTACTTAAGATGAATAATCATTCACATAATGTATCTGAAAATTGTCGATACATAAATTTAGCGATCAACCTTAGTCTCCTTTTTAAAAGGCTTAAAATGCCTTTAGGAATTCCATTAGTTGTATTATTATCATTATTATTACAAACTGAATATTTTAGAAGGCACCTTTACACTAAGAGACTTACAAGGTGAGGATTCTCTACAATTTTTTGTGCATAATATAACTTTTAATAAATGTAGGACTAGTTATTAACTAGGTTGACCCAATCGTCTGGGCCTAGGACATTTGACTAATCACTACCTTAATGTAAGCTGTAATACTTTATTAGACACCTTTGTTCTTTTTATCTTTATTAGGAGAGCATGATGTGCATTGCAAAAAGAATCTTCCATCCATTTCATTTTATGTACTAGCTTTGTCCTAATTAGAGTTACAGTGACCTGTAGCTTATCCCAGCAACAAAAGTTTCAAGGCAGTAAGTAGAACTGACAAGATACTAGTGGGCTGCAGAGGTAGCAGAAATATAAATTCATTATGTTACATATCTGAGATTCATTATTCTTAGTGCAAAAAGACAATATTAATTGATATGTTGATGGCAAACAGCATAACAGCACATAATTAAATTATATTGCATTAAATTATAATTATATTAAAATCTGATTTTTTATGAATTTGTTTTTATGAATTATGCATGGTGATAGTATTGACTAAATAAAATTGAATCTTGTTTTATAAAGAATAAACATATTTCAAGAACAGATTTTAAATATCATCTTAATATTACTGACATGTACTGAATGCGATTTGAAAAAAACACTCCTCAGTTTATTCCTACTTCCATATTTGCAGTACCATCAGGTAAGGTGACTTGCTCAGGGTTACACGATAAGTCAATATTGGGGATTGAACCATCACCTTTGTGATTTACATTTTAATGCATTTGCCAGTAGGTCACACGATCTGCCTATTGATGTGGGGAATGCTGTATTAAAATGAAAACAAAAAAAAACAGAGAAAAGTTGAGTTTTTTCCACTTATAACAATAAATAAACCTTAGGAATTTCTCTGTTTGGGTTTCAGTCTAATATGAGCCCTCATAGTGAAAAAAGGCCTTTTTAACCCATGACATACTTTATACAACAATGCTTTTGTGATGGTACACAAAAATAAAAAAATGCAATATTTAAAGCCAAATCAAGGGAGTTCACTAACTGACTCAAATAAGAAATGTGCAGCGCTGACATTTTTTCACTATATGCTGTTTCGATTTTGATTCAGTAAAATGATATGAGACACGGAGGCATTGCATTTTATTTTGGGATTCCATTGATATTGGTACATTGTTGTAAAAAAATCCCTTTAAAGAATAATGAACTGCTTTTACAACTAACTGCTTTTATTAACCAACTGTAAATCATTTTCATAGTGCTTAACCATTTATAAATTAACCATCTAGGTCACTCCTTAATATACCACGATAGAAAAAGACATGGAAGACCCAGACGTACTGCTGCACAAGAGGATAAGAGGATCAGAGTCTGCAGCTTGGGAAACAGATGTTTTAGAGGTCTTCAGTTGGCTGTTGCCTTAAATATCACACACCAAATAATCTGGTTCCTGATTAGATCTAATTTGCTACCTTCTCTCAAGAAAATGAAAACCTTTGTATGAAATCTTTAGTTTTTCTGGCAGCCCATAGCACTAAATTATCTTAATTTCACAAAACTACAACAGACTGACATGTTTCTGTTTTGGTCACTTTTGAACCCAGAACTGAACATTAGGAATGCCAGTGCCTTGTAACCCAAACAAAGTTTATTTATCAGTACTTTCTTTTTGATCAGAATGACAAGTTTCTCAAATAACTAATTCACATTTAAACATTATTAATTAAAGATTAACTAAGTGAGTTTACAATTAGGATACTGGAGTAATGGCTGCTGAAAATCATATGTGAATAACACATTATGATTCAGGCATTTATAAGCATTTTGCATTAGCAATTTCTTGGGTATACTTTAAATTGGTTTAATGGTATCTTGATAAAAAAACATCATTTTCTATCACAAACATGAACATTTCTGGGTGATTCAAGAAACTCTTGAATGGTAGTGTACATACGTTACATTTCCATAAACTGTACTCTAATGGCATCTTCCAACCATGTATATACTTAAATAAGTGATTATATTACTATTGTCCATCATTCCATCCATTTACAACACCTACCTAATCCACTTTCATCCACCCTATTCAACTAAATTGTCCAAAATAATATCAGGTCAAGATTTGAAGGTCCCTTATTCCATTTGTCTGTGGCTGTCTGCATAAAGAAAAACTTTCTAAACTTTGTACAAAATCTACTTCTAACAAGTTTCTAACCATGCCCCATGTTCTTCTTTATTTATTGTATTTATTTATTTTAAAGTAATAACTGGGATCCACTGTGTTAATACATTTCATAAACAATTCAAACCTTTTCCTCTTAATCTCTTAAACTAAAAATGTTCAGCTCCTTCAATCATCTGTCATAGCTCATACCTATCAGTAACAGAATCAGCCTAGTTTCTCTACTCTGGGCTTTCTCTATTGCTTTTATGTCATTTTGTAATATGGAGACCAAAACTGTACACAGGTAAGACCTTATATCTTAAAGGTAACTGTTGACTTTTACTCTACACCTTGTGCTATATAACCTAACCTCTTATTAGCCATGTTGATTGTTTCTGTACACAGTCTGGATGTACATACTAATGTGTCAACTATGACTCCAGGTCCTTCTCAAAAAGGCAATATCACATCATATGACATCTAGTTGTGGGATATGTCAGACTTGGAGATCACAGTTGCTGATCTTGCCACTGGAATATGTCAATTTAAAATGACTGAAAATTGCAGACTATATATCACATGTAACAAATGTGTGCCAACCTTCTAATGCAGGCATGCTTGTCACTCTTTGTGACAGCCAATAACATGCTGTCTGACGGAGCTTGCTCTGCCTAATTGTTTAACACAAGTTCAGACACAGTCTCTTCCATTTCTTTCTTTTTCCATTGCTTAGTGGTACATAAAACATGAAATGTCAAAGAGTTGATCTTCTCTTCTTTTTATGAGGTCCAGAACACCCACATTCCTTATTCCTCATCACTACAATCTATACATTGTACTTGCAGAAAAACATTCATGGGTTGTCAAGATAAAATCAAATCCATCCGTATCTGAGTGAGTCTCAGACTAGTTGCAGTGAGTCGCTGGGCATGGCACATTACATAGATGGATTCATGGGAGTGCAATGTTGACTGCTTCTGACTCAATGAGATTATGGAAGTGAAGGCTACAACTGAACATTGATGGAAAAGTCATCTAATGTGATATAGCCTTAAGTTCTTCTTTTAAACCAAATTTCTTTACTATTAGCATCATTATAATTGCTTTGTTAGATAAGGTACGTTAAAGTCCCTTTGGTAATTTGTTTAATGTACTCTAAAGTGAATTTTTGTGAGATTTATCATTCTCTCTTCAGAAACAATAGGGTGCTACGCCGGTATGTTGGTGTTTCATAGGATAATATGGAGGTGTTGGGGTCATTTTAAAAGTCCAGGAGCTCCCTTGTGTTTTGTGTGATAAATAAATTTGAAAGATTAACTTGGCACTCATCTCTGTGGCATCTTCTTTACCGACAAAATGAGCACATCCAATTTTTTATAATGAATGTTTAATTCGATTTGGCCTTTCTTTGAGTAATTAAAAAATAATCCAAATTGGTTTTCTTGAGCAATAAATCTTGGTAATATTAAATCAATGGTTTGCTAAGCCCCAGGGTTAGTGGTACCAACTCACTTGCATTGGTTTTGCTTCTTTTTTTGTGATAAAGATTAAATTGGAAACTGGTGACTATTGGCACTCAGTTGATTAATATGCCATGAAGTGTCTAATTATTTTTTCACAACAAGAATGTGTGTGTTTCAGTGTATGCAAAACTGATTTTTAAGTTTTACAGAGTAGATGAATGGATTTCTTTCAGATGAATAATGAAACAAATGAATAGAATGCTCATTAACATGGATAAAAGGATGAATGACCACACAATGATCAAAATATCAGCAGAGACCCAGCCATCGAACTGTTCAAGCAGCTACAGTACTGACTACCCAAACAAGTCAGAATGCTAGAACTGGTTGCTTTCATTTATAGTATAACCTTTCATAGGTTCCAATGAAGTAATTGATCAAAAGAGGTATTGTGTGGTCGGTGTCTCTGCGACTAATATCTGATAAGAAGAGCTGTTCAGTGTGTGCTATTATTAGATCTAGCATACTTTACCTTTCTGTGACATTTGTCAAGAATATTGTCCACCATGTAGATGCTTTCTTCTTTGACAGCATAAAAACTACTACAAAAATTCTACCTAGTGGCATGACAAATTATCTATTTGAGTTTCTTATAAAGGCATACATTTTATTCTTTAAAAGCAGGAAAACTCAAGTAGATGTGTGTAGGAACATTTTTTGTTTTTTAAGAGGCTACACAAAACTATAGTGCTATTTATCAATACTTATTTGAGACTACATATACTTTTTCAACACCTTCTTCTTTAAATTTGTATGTATTGCCTAAATGGATGTCTATTGTCACACACGCGTGTTTAGGTAGGCAACTAAAGGGCTCGAATACATGTAATTCCACGCTGGACCAGGGGGTGGCGAAGTGCACTAATTCTCCCTCTCGATCTCTTACAGACCATTCTAGGGAAATCCCGCCCAGCTCTGGGGCACTTCTGGTTCTGGTCCTGATGAATTCACTTCCTGTAATGGCCTTTAAAGCCTCTATCTTGTTAATATTGAGTTAGTTCTGTTTTGGACTGAATAGTGTGAACATGGATCTGATTATTAAGAAGTTTTGCAGCCGGGAACAATTATATGGGTGGCTGCCCCAAACCTTCGCAATGTGTTGTGATCTTTATTGTTACACTATCTATACATAAAATATATCCATCCTTTTCACTCACAGTCTGATGACCCTGGAAGTTGACAGGGCAGGTCCTTTTTACATTAAAGGGAGTGTGTAAGACAAGTGACTTGTTGAGCCAAGGATAGCTAGACCTACAATTGGACTGCCAATAATGAACCCTAATTTTCTTCTTCTTTTGGCTGCTCCCAGTTAGGGGTAGCCACAGTGGATCATCCATCTCCATCTATTCCTTTCTCTCACAACATTTTCTGCCATAACGTTTGCCTTCATGTCCTTACTCACCACATCCATAAACCTCCTCTTTGGCCTTTTTCTTTTCCTCTTGCCTGGTGGTTCCATCCTCAATATTCTTCTCCCGATGTACATGCACCACTATTTCTCCCAATATGGTACCAATTGTTCCTATAATAAATGGGGACCTGACTAGCTACTGATCCTTTTTTTAACGCTTTCCCTTTCACACTGCTAAAAGATAGAAACTATTCGGAAATACCACTTGGTGCTTGTATAGGGAATACTGTAAATATTTCAGCTGACATTTATCAGATGATAGGCCTTCAGTCTGTGTTTGGTCAAGGTGGACAGAAGGGCACTCTATGCTGGGAGATGTGGACGAAAAAGGCACACTGACAACAGGCAGATAATATTTCTTTAGTTCTCTTTATTATTCATCCAGGGTCACAGTAAGTAGAGATTCAAAGAGCATAACTTATTGCCGCAAAGCTCAATTTGAACCCTGATCAAAAGTCAGGAGGGTTTTTTTATACTTCAGCATCTCGTGATTAATAAGACAGAAAAACATCCTTATCATCCAAGTAGAGTTAAACAATATGTCTGTTGAGCTAAGCATTATCTGTGTTCTCAACGCTAAGCACAGGAGAGACGCCTTGCATAAACTACATGTACTTTTCTGCAGCCTTGTGACCTTGTCCCTGAGACATTCACTCTGAGAAAGGGAAAACAAGAAACAGCTTAGATTTTATTCATGTGGACACTATTTCTCCTGAACCCTGGAATAACATATTTTTGTTAGTTCATAAGCCAAGCGTCTCTCACTGGCAAGTTATAAATTAGTCGTTATAAAATTCTAATTAACTATACATGGTGCTGAGGAGAACATTCTTCTTCTACAGAGACTTAAAGTGTGAAGCAGGATTTCAGAGTGTTTTGCATAGTTAAGATTATTTATGAGCTTTGAATCTTTGAGAATTAACCTCGTTCTGGTTGTAGGATGAATGTGCCACTTATGAGCTTGTGTGATCATGATGTTTGTCAGATTTTCACTTTGTCTTTGCACATACTTTCAAGTGTTGTGAGAAACTGTAAAATGTCATCACAACCTATAATGAGAAGCTGCTGCAAAATGAGCCAAGGTGTCTTTTTTTTTTTCTCCAGGCCTCTGTTTTTCTGTTTTTGTTTTTCTGTTCTCCCTGGCCATTGGACCTTACTTTATTCTTTGTTACTTAGTATTGCGTAATCTTATTTTTATATTTTTCTTTTTTCTTTCTTCATCTTGTAAAGCACTTTGAACTACATCATTTGTATGAAAATGTGCTATATAAATAAATGCTGTTGTTGTTTTACATGCGTATTGAGCAAGAATGGAGGAGGAACTGCTGGTTTTAAAGAAATTTTTAAAAAGGCTGAACTCATTTCTTCATTTTGATGGCGAAGACATAATCTGCAAATAAGAAAAGGAGCTACTTGGGAATGTTCAGCAGCGTCTTGCTGTTACTAATGGGACTGCATAACAATTTAACCAGATGCTCCTATGTATTACTTTGTACTTGCTGTTACTGATTTTAATGCAAATATATATACTTTGTGAGTAAAGCTTAAAGCTAATCTCTCTGTGGGCCAGAAGGTTAGATTGTTCAATCCTTGTCTAATTGCGGTTACTTATGAGGTAAAGAAGGTGCTTTTCTGAAGTCTTCTGCTGGTGGTAAACAGCGTTGAAATAAAGATATGAAAGTAAAAACACTCCTGGTAATAGAGCAGCCTGCCATTCAGGTCCCAAAGATAAAACATGTACAGTGGGACAGTTAAGAGGTTACCTGTAACAGTTACATAGTTGGTTTTGACATTTCTTCCTAACCCAAATCTAGAAACGAATCCAAGAGTTTAGTTGGTACTCTTCATGTTAGGTGCATGTCATAGATGATATGATAACGTATTGCTGTATATTTATAGTTAGCATTCTAGATAAGAAATATAATTTTCAGTTCCATACAAATATTCCAGCATATCTCTAGTATTTATTGTTTAAAGATCAAAAGTAGAAGGATAATCCATCACTCATACTGGGAAGGGTAATACGTAGGAGTATTTACTTGTAGAAGAGAGAAGTTTGCTAAGGAAAAGGTAGCCTCCTCAAGTTAGTACTTTGCCACAGTGATCCCATCAGAACAACAATATGGAGAGTAATAAGAAAACAACCATGACATTTGTTCAGACATTATTTCAAGCTGGCTGTTTTGTCTTGGTAGAGTTCTTTATTACTCTACTTTCCCCTTTTGTATTCTTTATTGTGTAGACAGAATGCCACATATCCCACAGACTTACCGCTGTTTATGAGGTGTTATATTTTATAACTTTTTCCAACCTTCACTTCTACATCTGTTACCTCAGGCAATTACATAGAGCAAAAGACAAGCAGGAGTTACAACTTTAAATAATGTATTATTAAAATTATTCATAAAATAATAACAATAAGCAAAATACATGTGAATATTGGCAACCATACAACTTGATAAAAGCTAATGTGGAGTTTCATGCGGCACACAGACTTGAGGTTACTTAAATGTCTAGTTAAGTCATCATTTCTAGTCTCAGTGCCTGTTTCAATATGGCTACCATATTGTGCTTTCTGCTTGTGTTCTACTTTTCTTGGCCATGGTGTGGGAGAGATAGAGAGGGGTAAAATGACCATATTTATAGATTCTCTATCCAAATCCTTACACTAATAGGACGTCATTGTACAGATTGGCCTCTGATTCAAAACCAATCCCAAATAGCCATACCTTACACAAATGTGTGCACACACTGCCTTTTTACATCTACCCCAAAAGCTATTTGTTGATCTGAAGCTTGCCAGCTACTGTAGGATTATGGCCTTCATGTGGGGGTTGCCTTATTAAGAACGCCCTGCACAGAAGCCCCCATGCCAGACTAGTTTTAGGCACCTCCCCGAACCAATCCATCCATCCATCCATCCATTATCCAACCTGCTATATCCTAACTACAGGGTCACGGGGCTCTGCAGGACCAAATCCCAGCTAACACAGGGCGCAAGGCAGGAAACAAACCCCGGGCAGGGCGCCAGCCCACTGCAGGGTGCGCACACACACACACACACCCCCACACACTAAGCACACACTAGGGACAATTTAGAATCGCCAACCTGCATGTCTTTGGACTGTGGGAGGAAACCAGAGTACCTAGAGGAAACCCACGCAGACACGGGGAGAACATGCAAACTCCACACAGGGAGGACCCAGGAAGCGAATCCGGGTCTCCTAGCTGCGAGGCAGCAGCGCTATCCACACTGCGCCACCATGCCGCCCACTTCCCCAAACCCTGCCATAAAATTCACATTCTGAGTCAGTCCTTATGACTCAGGGGGGGTTGGTTAGTTAGGCATGAAAATATTGCTGTTCTCATCAACGAAATCCTGAAACACTAATATTACATTTGCTTTGTCTGATTTTCAAATAAAGACATACAAAATATTTAACAGCTTATATACAAAATATCACTCAACCACACTTGCAGTTCCAACATGCTATTTTCACTTCCCTCATTGCTGTCTTTCAGGTGCTGTTATATGATGATTTACCTTTTTAATTCCCCCTAATTTTGATGAGACTCATGGAAGATTACAATCAGAAAATTAAGAAACGGAGGAATTGGTGATGGGTCCAAAAAGCATGTGAGCAAAAAATTCTGAAAAAATAAACCAGATATATCAAACAATGTGAATCTGTGAGCCTCACTTCTAAGAAAGCATTGAGGAATGTGTGGAGAGTTCAGCTGTGCTATGCATTGGTTTGCAAAAGTGTGGTCAAAACACGTAAGAGGAAAAGTGGTGAAAAAGACTTACCTCCAAAAACCATTCAAGGGTCTGTCCTGGCAGTTGCCTTATATGCGGGAGTGAGTTATGCTGCTGTTTTGAAAGCAGCACCAGTGCTAAGCACAGCCAAGGGCAGAGGAAAGTCTGAAAATCCAGTATGGGGGTTCATTTTCATTGTATATTTGTTGCAGGTTTAGATTAATGTCTTTCATTGATTTATGTTATGCAATTTTTGTTGTGTTGCCAGAATGAGTTAGCCTTTCTCAGTTTTATTTGTGGTCACATACCTGGGCTGAAAATGGCTTTAGGAAAATTCATCCTAGTTAAATGCGTGGTTGCGCCTGATCAGAGCCTGTCCTGGGTTGACTCAGTGACAGAATAAGAATGAGAGAGCACTCACACTCTAGCTGAGGGTGGCAGAGTGGTGCTGCAGTTGGCTGCTGCATAGAAATATACACAGAAGTTACACCTATTAGCCAGTGAAGGCTCCTGCTTCTTATTTGAGAAATCAGGTTTTTATTTTGTTTAAGGGGTTGCATCAGAACCCATTGTTTTGTTACTTTTTTCTTATTGCAGGCTGCATTATTTAGCCCGGAGTCTAAATAGTGGGTGAGTGCCTTGGTCAGATGAAATGAAATGGTGAAGTGCACTGCGCCAATTCCTTCAAGCTTGGAATAATAAAGACATCCATTATGAATTACATTTGTGAAGGCGACTCAAGATATTTTTTATGTACTGAATATTTTTCCTAACACTTCCATGGCAGGAATGTCTTTGTCACTATCTAGTGAGGGCTCTGCCCACAGAACTGCCGTTTTGCTCTTTTTTGGCCTTTCTCCTTTCATTGTGAGATTGTTTCCTGCATAGGTTTGTCAAACCATTACATTCAACTTTTTTATGTTATTGCTTCTGATTTTCACTACTTTATTTTTACCTTATATTGCCATTAAAATGGGTACAGCCTAATTCTGCCAGTATGTAAGAATTCCATTTGAAGAACTAAAGTATTAGCTTCAGTTTCTGTCTTGTATTTGATTTAAGATTACTTTAATTCTAATTTAGGGAAGTAATTTTGCAGTTCTTTTCTTGTCCTGAATTCTTTGTTAATTAATGTTTTAAGTCTCTACTCTCAAAAACCTATTCTTCAGGTGTTAATTATTTGATTAATTATCAGGGATTATTTATTGTTGTTTTCTTTTGTGCTTATTGAAGTTAAACATGACACCTTTAAGATTAATTATTCTTGTTTTATTTGTTCTTTGTTATTCTTTTGTATTTAATAAATATTAATTTAATTCCTTATCTAATTACTTCTGTTCTTTTCTCTATAAATCATTGTTAATTAGTTTAGGATTTAGGAGCTTAAGACTATGCTCTGGCTACATGAACAGGATGGGAGTTTAGTTTAAAAAATGCTTTTAAGTGGCCTTGGATCCTTATTGTGTGTAACAGTCTTGCTTAGAGATAGGATTTTTGCTTTTTCTCACTGCATATAGCCTTCACACTTTCCAGGGTCATTGTTTTGTTTGTCCAATCCCATAAAGTGTGTACTTATTTAAAGAAGTAATTCAAAAATGTGGATAACATTTTCTCAATTTACCTTCAATCACACATTTCTATTATATAGTGTCTATGTCTAACCAATATGCTTGTTTCTATAGAAAATTAAATAAAAATATATTGGGAACATTGTGCTACAGTCATTAGTACTGTTACATCAAGGTCCCAGAGCCAATAGTTCAAAAGTTTGTGATGAACTTTACACTAGGACTCTTTCTTGCCTTATGCCCACTGCATCCACACTGACTACAGGCAGCTGTGAACTGAGCAAGAGGGTTAGAATATGGATGTGTGCCATATACAGTAAATTTAGAAAATTTACAGACCCCTTTACCTTCTACACACTTTATTTTGTGTTAGAATGTATTTTAAATGGATAAATGTATAATTTACCCATCAGTGCACAATCAATAATCCATATTGACAAAGTCAAAACATGTTTCCATAAAAGTTTGCAAAATTTATTATAAATTAAAAACTGAAGTCTCTCATTTGTATTCTATATAAATATAAGTATTCAGACCCATTGCTGTGGCACTGTAGCCAGGCACATCATGAATGCTTTAATTATTCTTGAGAGGTCTCTTGAACTTGATTGAAGTCTACACGGCAAATTAAATTCATTGGTCTTCATTTACAAATTTTATATATGCATTTCGATGAAAAAGTCACATCTAACATCTCAGTTTCAAATAAAATATTTTTTTGCAGTTTAAGAAGCACTTTATTTTATACGGGTATTGTCAAAATTGGTTCACACAGTTGCACGAGAAACTGGAAGGCAAGTCTTAGTCTCCAAGGAAAATACAGGTACTTTATTACTATATGAAGAAGGCAGGCACAGTCTCAAGACTTCATTCAAAATAGGAGCTGTTATTTCAGTACTCAAGCACACAAGATAGGAGTTGTGACACAGGGGCAATCGTCCTGCTTTAGGTCCCATCTTCAGATTAGAAGAACACCAGGGGCTCCGAATCCCCGCTGTGGCAGACCAGGGGCTTTATGTATAAACTGTGTGTACGCACATTTGTAAGGTTATTTTGAAATGTATAAAAACTAAAACTGGTATAAAGCCACACTCATTTTCATGGCAGGGTCCCCTCTTGTGTACGCACATTTCTGCTCGTGTTGCAAACTGGCAGCACCCAGCATTACAGCAGTGCTACTGTTTCTGTGCTCTACTTTTCATATCTATGGTGCGGGTTGTATCAAATACACCAGAATTAATTGCATATCATTTACAAATTCAATTCACTTGATTGTAATGATTCTTTAACATTATAATGGAGCACGGAATGGCCAAACTATTCCAACTACCATGGCTGCTTTAGTGTTGTAAGAAGACATCTCAAATGGAAGTATTAGAAGAGAGATCATATTTGATGATGATGACTGGCTTCTAAGTCGATTTTGATTTTCAAGAGCTATCCTCTTGGAGCTGTATGCTGAACCGGCACTGGCTTTACAAAGGCAGACTTTGAGGAATTTTGCTATACCTGTTCCTTTGCAGGTTCTGTCCAGTCTCGGGTTTTTAGACACACTAGTTTTTCAATGTGAACTTGCTGACCAATCAGGTATCTCACAAACATCACAGTGTCACACCATGCCAGCTGTATAGGATGGTATAATCTATTTGTCATTCAGATAAATAAGATTTCCTTACACTGTGGTTGACCTGGCAAACATAAAAGCATAATTCGCAGGACTGTCTTGTTTTCCAAATATAATCAGAGCAGTCAGCTACATGCACATTGCTATGCAATGATACTGAACAAGTTTCATCAACCAGGGATGAATCCCAAAAAGAATGAGCTGGCATTACATCATCTATAGCAGGAGAGCTTATAAAAATGGCAGCTCCACCCAGTCGCAGGTGCTTTTTCCAACTAGTGTGGCAAAAGGCAAGCAGTTCTTTTAAGGATAGCGAGTCACCTCAAAGTAAAGAGCAGAGAATTGCTCCGTTGTGGCACTCGGTGCCGTCGTTATACCATAAAGGCACCTTCAGAGAATGAATTTGCTTATGTAAATACAAAGCATTTCCACCCTATTAATGTGCTGCTGTATAGTGCACAGAAAGTGTGTTGCAGTGTGCAAGCATGTACCTGAAGAGATGCACTATGATGAACCTGACCCTAACCCACCAAATCACCAGCTAGATCAAACAGCATTACAACTTAATTTGAATGTAGTAAGCCGAATGTAAATAGGTAATCAGATGCAGCATTTATTTTTTAATGAACTCATTTCATTTGTAGTCAATATCACATAGTGCAGCCCTTATATTCCTTAGTCAATTGGCCACATCTCTTACAGCATCCACTATTGCATTTTGTGATTTGAGAGCAGTGTCTGTCAGCGCACTGCCAGATGGCCTTCCAGCGGTTTCTAAGGCAGAGGTGTGTGAGCAGTCAGTGCCAGCAGATGTACTTGGTACAGCAGTATCATTACTCCCTGACCATCGCACAGGGATCAGTTTTTATAATGTTATCTGAAACAGAATAAACAGACTATGGGCTGTGACTCACCTTTTCACGTTGACGGTGATATCTGACCACTTCTTTTTTCTTTTGGGCACTGTGCAACTTGCTGAACTTGAGCTTTCAAGTGTCTCTGCCATGCTTTTGTTTCTTATACCAATGTGTTAGCCAACAGAAAGGACGTTTTTCCTTGCCTCCATTTCGCATAGGCTGAAATTCTTTTCTTCACGTGCCTTTTCCATTGTTTTTTAAACCAAACACTAAATGGAAGGTGATATTTATATTGATTTGCATATTAAAATATGCACAATAATGAGAGGAATTAGATTGTGGCTGTAGGCGTGTGCATTAAATTTCACGTTCGTTGGGATTTGTAAAGGGGAAATGCAAATCTGTGGCATATACACAGATTTATGCATCAAGATTTTTTGTGTGTACACACATTTCCACTTTTGTCAGTATGCCATGTTTTAGTGTGAATTCTACACACAGCATTATACATGAGGCCGGAGGAGAGTTTGAGGAAGAGCAGGTCAAAGCCCGGTGCTAAATGTTCTAAACATCATGCAACAATCATGTTACGTGGTAAGCCTGATCCTGCTGAGGACAGCCAGTTGCTTTGCCCTTGGTTTACCGCTTACCAAATGCAGCAGAGAAACTATGAAGCTGTCCTTAGAGATGGTGAATTTCCAGGGAACCGGGTTGCAATAGTCTAAGTCCAATCACTTACTGTATTTTTTTCTTAAAATGCAAACAGAAAAACTAAATAAATCACAAATATTGAGTTACTAAATCAATATTTTTTATACCTTCTGTAACATTTTCATTTCCACATGTGGAAGAATAAAGTATTATCTAATCTAATCTAATCTAATCTAATCTAATCTAATCTAATCTAATCTAATCAACCCAAATTTTACCGAAGCATTTTGGAAAGAGTAAGTCCTACTTCATGGCTATAAAAGGCTTCAGAATTCTGTTAGGGACATAGCTGCATACAGTAACCATAAATACAGTAAAAAATGACCATTTATATATTGACATAACAGAAGTAGTACTCATGAGGACTTACTCTGTCTAAAATGGGTCAACCAGGCTTCAATGTGGATAGCGGTGTATACTACAGACTTTTGTAGCAGACACTGGTTTATCTACTCCTTGTGTACTACTGATATACACTTGAGTCATCAAATTAATTACCAAGTACTTTGCGACTGAATGATTTTGATTTTGTTATAAGAAATATAGATTGTATAAGTTATGAACAAAAACAAACCAATGAAGTGCAAAGAATTCTCAGCAGACCACTACAATCAAATTGTGGTGAGGCACATATCAGGACTAAGGTATAAAACAATTTCTAAAGTTTTGAGTGTTCCCAGGAGCACAGTGCCCTCAATAATTGTGAAAATGAAGAAATTTGGAACCACCAGGACTTTTTCTAGAGTTGACCATCTGGCCAAACTGACCAAACTGGCAAGAATGGTATTGTTCAGGGTTCTGGCCAAAAACAAATTTGTAATTCTAACTGCATGAGGAATTTTGAAAATGCAGTTTAAAGAACACTCAGAACATAGGGAAAAAGATTCTATGATCTGACGAAACAGAAACTGAACTCTTTGTGCAGAACTCAAAGTATTATGTCTGATGAAAACCGGGCACTACTCATCACCTGCCTAGTACATTCTGTATAGAGGAGCATGGTATTGGCAGTATCATGCTATGGGATACTCTTATAGTGACAGGGACAGGAAGACTGCTCAGAATTGAGGCAAGGATGAATGCTGCCAAATACAGAGAGGTTCTTGAAGAAAACCTATTCCAGAGTGCACGCAACATAGAGAGATTTTTTACCTTTAAGCACGACAATGACCCAAACATACAACAAGAACACTGGAGTGGCTTCAGGACAAGTCTCTGATTGTTCTTGAGTGGTCCAGCCAAAGCCCAGACTTAAAACCCATAGAACATTTTTGGTGAGACCTAAAGATGGCAGTTTACAGATTCTTTCTATCCAAACTAAGATAACTTGAAAGGATCTGCCAGGAAGAATGGTATAAACCACCCAAATCCATGTGTGCAAAACATATAGAAACTTACCAAAAAAGATTCAGAGCCGTAATTGCTGAAAAGGGGTTCTATAGCATTCTGAATTAAGGATCTGAATACTTACATGATGCATAGATTCCAATTTTTGATTTATAATAAATTTGCAGCCCTTTCTGAAAACATGTTTTCACTTCGTCAATATGGGTTATTGATTGTAGATTGATGGGCAAGCATGACAAATTTATTCTATTAAAATTGTATGTATAACACAAAAAAGTGAAGTGTGCAAAAACTATATTACTTTATATTTATATGTAAGGCAATTACATTCACATGCTACAGTGACGTATTAGTTACTGGTTGTTTTCATTTTTGTCCATATATATGTAATATTTTGACAAATGTAATAGCATATCAAATTAATGCAATAAACTCAGTAATTGTGGATAGGCTGTGATGATAACTGTCCAGTTAACATTTATATAAACAGACAATTTATGTGAATATATTATTAGTAATAAACAAGGAGTCTCATTTGTTTCTTTCAGTTTCAGGTGTATTAATCATTATTTATTAACATGGAATAAAGAGAAAATCATGCAATTTTAGAATTGAATTTGGAATTGTACCTTTTTAATTGTTTCACTCAAACATTTTCATGCTTTTGCCAGCTGTTTGTATACATTTTGGTATTACCTGTTTTGTAACAGTCACAATCAGACATTCTGAGAAGTTACTGATACTTGTACATTAGATTAGTAGTACTAGGGTGTTGTATTGTGTTAGCCATTATGAATGTAGAGAAAAGCCAAGCAAAATGACACCTTTTATTGGCTAACTAAAAAGATTACAATATGCAAGCTTTTGAGGCAACTCAAGCCCCTTCTTCAGGCAAGATGTAATAGATTTACATCTTGCCTGAAGAAGGGGCCTTAGTTGCCTCGAAAGCTTGCATATTGTAATCTTTTTAGTTAGCCAATAAAAGGCGTCATTTTGCTTGTACATTAGATTAAATTTTAGTGAGGCTAAAGAGTTCAGCATTGCCTCTGTTTTTTATATGTGCCCTTTTTTTAAAGGTTTTCACATCATGGTGTAGACCCAGTGTTCTAAAATGTATTATTTTATCAGTCCCAGGTTATTTGACATGTTAGTTATTGAATGGTGTGGTGCCCGGCGGGCATCCGTGCCCGGCCGGGACGCCCAGAAGGAGTGGAGAAGGGCCTGTGCCTCCTCCAGGACACGAGGGGGCGTCCTCCCTGGTGGCTTTGGGGACTGCCCCAAATGCCTTGGGAGTGTTGGCCCTCAGTACTTCCGCCACACCGGGAAGTACTGGGGGTAAGAGACTTGAGGGCACCCGGTGGACTTCCGGCTTCACCATGGGAGCTTCCGCCACACAGGGGTGTGGCTACAGAAGCCCTGAGGATGCACCTGGAGCCCATCCGGGGCACATAAAAGGGGCTGCCTCCCTCCAGTCAGGAGCGAGAGTCGGGAGGAAGAAGACGAAGCGTGTTGGAGAGGAGTGGAGGCGGACCAAAAGACTGTGAAAGGCATTGTGTTGTGGCCAGGACTTGTAGGGGTGATTGGTGCTTCGGCACTGGGTTGGTGCACAATTATTGTAAATATTATGTATAATAAACGTGTGGTGGACTTTAATACGGTGTCCGTCTGTCTGTGTCCGGGCAGCTTATCACAGTGGCGTAGTCGGCAGGAGGCTGCACCTGGCACAAGGTGCGGACCTGCATTTAACAAATATTCTGTGAGCGGCCCGGCGCAGCAGCGGCACCCCCACACGCGCCGCGGGAGCGACGCATGCACAACCCCGCGTGAGAGATTCACCTCGCGGTTCGCCACCGGTTCCTTAAATGGCCATGTTCTCCTGGTGCGGGGAGAAGAACAAGGACCTTGCCGGAGTGCAGCGGGCTCCAGCAGGCACACTGTCGCCAAAGATGTCCGGGTCGGCAGCGCGGCGAGGACGGCGAAGCAAGAGGACGAGTCCCAGGAGGTGAGTGCCCTGCCCAATGGCGACAGGCCCCGAGGGGGCAAGCTTACCTTTTGTGTTGCAGGCAGGGACTACCTGGGACTGCGTCAGTGGCAACGGGAGGCCATGCCCCACGCTGTCGACGGTGCCGAGGTGGCAGTAGGCAGTGCCACGAGAGAGGAGCCGCTGCAGCTCAATAAGCAGCAGCCGCTGCTGGAAACCAGGAAGGCACGTCGCCGCATCAGGAGACGAGGAAACAGAGCCAAAATGGCTGCGGACCGGAAGCCGCTCCCAGAGACTGGCTCGGGATTGGGTGGTGTGTCTGACGTGTCCGCCGATGATTGGATGGAGGCGGGCACAAGGAATGTCAATCCCGGGCTGAGAAAGGACCCGACAGGGCCGGTTGGAAGGACCCCCAGAGAGCAGCCGGCGGATTTGCCTGAACAAAAGGTAAGGCAACCGCCGACTGACAATCTGTCTTTGCTTGCGGCGCTGCGTGAGTTGGAGGAATGCCTCCAGCCCGCGGCGTCGTTATTCCAGGTTCTACACGTCCTCTGAGGGCGATTGCAGGAGCTGGAGATGAAGGCGGCCGCGACCCTGACGTCGCTGCGACAGTGGGCGGATCGACGCGGCACTGGAGGCTTCAGCCGGAGGGACGCGGCGGGGACGGTAAGTAAGACTGCCCCCGTACAAAGTAAGGGAGATCCTACCGATGGGGGACCGTGATTTCAGTGATCGGGACCATGTCGGTAGGTCTCCGACAGCAAATGCTGCGGTGCAGGCTGCTCGCGTGGTGAGGGGAGTAACAGCAAAAGGGCAGGGCGGACAGGGGCTGACAAGTGCCCTGGGTCCTAGCGCCCGACGCCCCGAGCCCGCGGCAGTCTCCCGTCGCTCTGCATGGATGCAGACGGGAATGGGGCTGAGCGTTTGTCATGCTCAGACTCAAACCGTCAGGGCGTCCAAGAGGGAAAGGAGGGATCGAGGGCTGAGTGCTGATTCCTCCAACAGGAAAGGACGTGCTGCTGGGTGCGCACGTCCAGTGAAGGACCACTCCCCTGAGCCAGCGGAATGGAGAGAAAAGCAGGCGGTCCCGTCAGCGAAAGGGACACGCAACCCGCGGAGAAAGTTCCGAACAGGCAAGTTCCAGGATCCTGGTAAAAGGAGGGAGCGCTGCCAGTGTGTGGCGCAAAGGGACGCCAGAGAAGGGTGTCCAGGCAGCGTCTCTGCCCCTGTGTTTCTATCTGTTGCAGGATGGGGCCCGGGACAAGCAGTAGGACCTGCTTCGTGGGAAGCCGTCCCTCCTCAGATGGACCGTCTAGCCGGACGACACTTCGCTGGCGATGGGGCAGCCTCTCAACCAGCGGAGGCTGCGAAGGCACAAGCGCCACTAAACAGCGGGGCGAGGAGATCTCGGAGGGGGTGCCGAAGAAGAGAGTTCCGGGGTGCCGGTTTGGACCCTGGACGGAGAGTAGGACCCACTTCGGGGTTGAGCCGCCCTAACGGGGTGTGTCGCTCGGACCAACGGGTCTTCGCTGGCGATGGGGCATTGAATGGTGTGGTGCCCGGCGGGCATCCGTGCCCGGCCGGGACGCCCAGGAGGAGTGGAGAAGGGCCTGTGCCTCCTCCAGGACACGAGGGGGCATCCTCCCTGGTGGCTTTGGGGACCGCCCCAAATGCCTTGGGAGTGTTGGCCCTCAGTACTTCCGCCACACCGGGAAGTACTGGGGGGAAGAGACTTGAGGGCACCCGGTGGACTTCCGGCTTCACCATGGGAGCTTCCACAACACAAGGGTGTGGCTACGGAAGCCCTGAGGACACACCTGGAGCCCATCCGGGGCACATAAAAGGGGCCGCCTCCCTCCAGTCAGGAGTGAGAGTCGGGAGGAAGAAGACGAAGCGTGTTGGAGAGGAGTGGAGGCGGACCAAAAGACTGTGAAAGGCATTGTGTTGTGGCCAGGACTTGTAGGGGTGATTGGTGCTTTGGCACTGGGTTGGTGCACAATTATTGTAAATATTATGTATAATAAACGTGTGGTGGACTTTAATACGGTGTCCGTCTGTCTGTGTCCGGGCAGCTTATCACAATGGTCAGAGGTTTAAGAGAAAAATTGGTGACAGAGGCTTTATTCCCATTAAAGCCTCTGCTTCCCAGGTGACCCAATATAGGAACAATAACTGATAAAGGTAGATTTCCATTGATTATGCCATGAACTGCAAAAAAATATAACAAAGTTAAGGGTAACTATGAAAAAGAGATTTCATTTCACAAGCCTATGGTAATTACCTGACACTTTTTTTTTATAACAGTCTGGTAAAATGTTTTGATGATCCTGATCACTCATGACTGACTTTAATCCATTACTGCCCTTGGCTGCTGACATCTTGTGCCCCAACCATCATGCTTTTATTACCTTGGAGACCACCCTGCTAATGTCTGCTGTACATGTGCAGCTGAATGCTTTGGCTTAATATAGTTCTGGATTCGCTTTCAAAAGGACAGCAATTTTAGTAACATTTTTGATAGATGATATTTCTCATTTTTTTGTTAACTCCAAAAAAGGAATACTATTTGAAAATTCTTTCTTTTTTAGTTTTGTTCCCAAATAGACTGTTGAATCATGCAATGCAACAGACACTAGACTATTCAATTCACATTAATATTCTTGATTTTAAAATTAAATATCTTAATAAAAAGAGAATGTGTGTGACACTGCATTTTAAGATATTGAAAATATAAAGGATTACTAATGAATCCTGAAAAGAAAATGTACGCACAAACACAAAGCTGTTTGTCCTAAATCTCCAGATTATATATAATCCCCTGAAAAAATATTCACCCCAAAAACTATTACATTTTAATGTCTCAGATTCTAAATGTGCAATGTATTGAAGTAATTTTTCTAGCTGATCTACAAAACACTGTAGATCATACAAAATCAAAAGAAACAAATTGGAAACCTTTCAACAATCTTCTAAATAGGAAAAATTTAAATTGTGCAATTTAAAATATATTCACATGCATTGTAAATGTGTAGCTGACTTTCCTCAGGTGTAATGTGTTATTTGACCACCTCACCCAATTAGTTGATGGTCTCCATGTATGTAGAATATGGAAGGTTCAGCTGCTCTGTATTATACATTTATGGGAACAAATACTCCCTGCTCTTGCTGGGGTCCAATAGTTTGATAGAGGCGTTACTCCAAACCAACCAACATGAAGACAAAAGAGCATTCAAAACAAGTCACGGATATAATTATTGAGGAGCACAGATCTGGAAAAGACCATCTCAAAGGCACAGAACATACCTTGGAGCTCAGTACAATGAAGTGGAAAAAATATAAAGCTATAAGCATGAGCCATCTAAACTGTGCTGGTACTTGTCAGAGAGACTGCTGTGAATGCAAGTGTCACTCTAACTGAATTTCAGAAATCACTGACTGTGACTTGAGAGGATGTTCATGGCTCAATCATCTCCATAGAATTGGCCAAAAAAGGGCCTATATGATGAAGTGGAAGGGTATGTCCTGGCTGAAAAAAATGTCTTTGCTCATAAAGAAGTTGTAAAACATCACTTGGAATGAAAGGCAGAAAGTCTTGTGGTCTGATAAGACTAAGACAGGACTTTTTGGCTTGAACACTAAGCATTATGTGTGGGATGAATCTAACAATGCACATCAGTCAAATAAAACCATACCCATTGTGAAATGGGGTGGTGGCAGCATCATCTTGTGGGGATGCTTATCAGACAAGAGAATCTGGTTTTGATTGATAAGAAGTGAAATGCTGCCTAATAAAGGCAGATCTTGGAAGAAAACCTGCTCCTCTACAATGCAAAGCTAAAACTGAGGAGGAAGTTTGTCTTTCAACAAGACAGTGGCCCAAACACACTGCCTGACCTATAATGGAGTGTCTTAAAATGAAGAAAATCCTTGAATAACCCAGTAAGAGTTTGGTCCTTAGTCTCATCAAATAACTATGACAAGATCAGTAAAGCTTCTTTACTAACCTGGAACAGCTTGGACAATTTTGAAAGGAGGAATGGGGAAACCTTAATCAATCACATTGTGCAATAGCTGTGAAAGGCAGGGAATCAAATACTGATTTGTGGATGTGTTTTTACTGTGGAAATGCTTACATTTCTGCTTTTGGAATTTAACATTTTAATGCTGTATAATTGTATTTCAGTTTTAAGCAGCACTATGAAATAAACTGTAATAACAATAACAATAACATTTATTTATATAGTACATTTTCATACAAATCATGTAGGTCAAAGTGCTTTACAAGATGAAGAAAGAAAAGTTTATAAAAAATAAAAATAAGATTAGGCAATACTAAATAACAAAGAATAAAGTAAGGTCTGATTGTCAGGGACGGCAGAAAAAACGAACAAAACAAAAAAAAAACTCCAGAGGGCTGGAAAAAAAACAAAACCTGCAGTTTCCGAGGCCACAAGACCGCTCAGCCACCACTAAGCATTCTACCTACCAAAAATGATCTAAATCCATCCTTATGGTTTTCAGGCTTCACGTGGAAGAATTTGATGATGATGGTTATGTGGACATCTGACCTTCAATCCATCAATGTAGGGACCACATGGTGCCTTGATCAGGTGTTGGTGGCGCAGATTTCAAGTCTAACTGTTTAAAACTGCAGCTAATCACAATCCTTTATGTGACAAAAGGTTTTACGACTTTTTCAAAGTACTATATCTAATGCTTTTGCTTCACATACTGTACACATGTTGGAGATTTGTGACCTTTGACATCTGACTCTACTCCTGTTCTGTTGACTCCTGCAGTCAATTCTCAATTTACAAAAGTGCAATTGTGGAATTTCTTTATTTTTGACCTCTGCGTTTTGTGTTTCAACTACTCTTTGGATTTGTGCCAAAGAGCAGTTTTGCATATTTTTATTCATAATGATTCCATGTTTGCCTATTTTGTTTCTAGCTGGGGTATGACAGTTCCCATCCAATAGTGGTAGTAGTTCACAACACCATTCAGATTTTATCAATTTAACCTGTTCTATATCAATTATTACAGTACAGACCCTTCTTTGTTGCTTTATACTGAAGTTGTGTTTGATTGATATTACACCAATTGATACTTCCTCTGCACTCTGTCATTTTGTCCAGCAATGCTCACCAGTCCTATCCACTTCCTGCATCCAAAATAAAATAAAAAAGTAGATTTTTGATGGTCCTTAAAGTCCTACTGTTTACCACACTACTTGGTAACTTATTCTATGCATCTATGGTTCACTGTGTGAAGAAAAAATTCATAATGTTTGTGCAAAATTTACCCTTAACACGTTTCCAACTGTGTCCCTGTGTTCTTGTTGAACTTATTCTAAAGTTACAGTCTTGATTCATTGTACTACTTCTCTTTGTAATTTTAAAAGCTACAGTCATGTCACCTGTTATCTCCTTTTGCTTAAACTGAAAAGGCATAGCTCTTTTAATCTCATAACTCATCCCCTGCAGTCCTGGAATCAGCCTAGTCGATCTTCTCTGGACTGTTTCTAGTTGTTTTATGTCTTTTTTATAGCCTTGAGACCAAATCTGTACACAATACTCCAGATGAAGCCCCACCAATGCACTATAGTGCATATTCTCCTTTGACTTGTACTCAATACAACTCTGTATGCTATCCAGGTCCCTCTGCAATGATTCAACGGATTCTAGATTATCTGTCACTCCTCCAAGATTGGTATCAACTGTAGACTTAACCAACCTGTTATTTCTATTCCAGTCCAAATCATTTATATATATTAAAAATAGTACCAGCCCTCTCACGGACGTCTGTGGAACACCACTCTTAACATCACCCAATTCTGATAAGGTTCCTTACACCATTACCCACTGCTTCCTGTGTTTTAGCTGATTGTGGACCCATCTACACACTACACCTTGAACTCCTAACGCTTTTATTTTGATGGTCAATTACTCATACAGGACCTTTTAAAATGCTTTCTGAAAGTCAAGATAATTCATATTATATTCTTCACTCTGAACATATCCTTTTGTTGCTTCCTCATAGAATTTCAGTATATCAGTAAAACATGACCTCAATCTTCTGACT
Source organism: Erpetoichthys calabaricus (assembly GCF_900747795.2). Lineage (NCBI taxonomy): Eukaryota > Metazoa > Chordata > Cladistia > Polypteriformes > Polypteridae > Erpetoichthys > Erpetoichthys calabaricus. The sequence continues at coordinate 75,389,861 of NC_041398.2, read as the reverse complement.
GTTCAGTAAAACTCCTGTTCTTGTCATGTGTTGCTCAATCTTATCCATAATAATTCCTTCAATTAATTTATCTGTGATGCATGGTAAGCTTACTGGCCTATAGTTACTTGGATCTGTCTGGTCATGCTTTTTATATAATGGGATAATATTTGCTATTTTGTTCCCAGTGCAGAGTGACTTCCTAAAATATGTGCCAAATGTTTATATGTACTCATTAACTTCCTTAAGAACTTAGGGATAAATATTATCTGGTCCTGGATGTTTCTTTGATTTTAGCCTCTTTAATATGAGCAGTACTTTTCTCTCCACAATTTTCCTCTGAACGTCCTTAATAGTCCCTGTTACCATTGGGAAGTTATCCACTACTTCATACGTGCAGAATGCAAGTTTAGACTCATCTATTATTACACGGTTTGTAATGTTTAATTCCATTTTTTTGTTCTCTGATACACCTCATCTCCTACTTGTCTGTTCTTTTACTACTTATATACTGAACAAATCTTTTTGTTTCATCTTTCGCCTTTTCTAAAATATTCCCCTCTAACTGCATTTTAGCTTTCCTAATATCCTTTGTAATGGTTGCCCTCATGCTCTCATATGTGCTACAATATGCATTAGAATTATATAGTTTTATACACCTTCTACAACTGTTTATTCCTTTGCAGTTTCTTTTTTTAATCTCCTTACCACTGTAGAGTTGTTTTTTTGTAATATCACACTAGTTCCAATTTTTGGGATGTACCTAATCGTTTTTAAACCTTTTCACTGCTCCTCGACACTTATCCCAGTTTTTTTCTTAAAATACTTAGAGTCATATTATATTGTGGTCACTTGACCCTAGTGGTTCATAATCTGTACATCCTATCTTCTATCTCAGTTATTACCAAATACTAAATCTTGTGGGGAACAGCCTGGACACAGACAGGCAGACATCGGTTTGTCACCCAACACACGTTTATTATACAACTATTTACAAAGTCTTGTGCCACACAACCCACAGACTCCCCCAAAGTCCAGGCCAATACCACAACGCCTTTCCTTCAGACCGCTTCCTTCTCTCTCCTTCCAGACCTCGTCCTCTTCCACCCGACTCCAGCCTCGAATGAAGGGAGGCGGCCCCTTTTTTTCATACCCGGATGTGCTCCAGGTGTGCACCGGCAATCTTCCACCCCACACGCCCCAGTGTGGCGGAAGTGCCGGCTGTCTCCCCGGATCCACTCTGGGTGTTCCCTCTCTTCTTCCCCCCAGCACTTTCTGGTGTGGCAGAAGTGCTGGGGTCCAGGGTCCATCAAGCATGGGGATGCCCCCTGGCAGTGGCCACGGGCCCCTAACAGGGATGGGCTTCCAAGCCCTGTACCCATGGCCCCCAACACAACCAGGGCTGATGCCCCCTCACGGTCTGGCGGAGGAATGAACCCTCCTCCTGTCTTCCTGGGCATCCCGGCCGGGGTGCCACAATCTATATAGCCCTCCACACTCCCACCAATGTGTTGGTGCTTTAACATTCTGTGTTAAAAAACAGCCACTGATTATATCTATAAACTCCTTCTCTTGTACTCCATTTGTTGCAAACAAACCCAGTCCAGTTAATATTCAGGTAGTTAAAGTCCCCCATGACTATAATATCCCCCTATAAACTTGCCTTTTCCATATTATTAAAAGGATGTCTATTAAAATTACTGTCTGCACAATCCCTGAGTGGAGTTTGCATGTTCTCCCCATGTCTGCGTGGATTTCGTCTGGGCGCTCCGGTTTCCTCCCACAGTCCAAAGACATGCAGGTTAGGTGCATTGATGATCCTAAATTGTCCCTACTGTGTGCTTGGTGTGTGGGTGTGTGTGTGTGTCCTGCAGTGGGCTCTCACCCTGCCCGGGATTTGTTCCTGCCTTGCACCATGTGTTGGCTGGGTTTGGCTCCTGTGACCCTGTGTTAGGATATAGCAGGTTGGAAAATGACTGACAGAATTTAGCATACAAAATGAATCCATTTTTAGATGATGACTTGGCTATCCATATATAAACCTTTCTCATTTTCTCTTATTTACAATTAAATTGAAATGACATGGTGTTGATTCTTAACCAGACATTATAAGAAATCTGCTTAACAGAGTGTTAAGATATAGGTTATCTGAAGGAATCTCACAGTTTATATAATAAACGAAAAGGCACATTCCCTTCGAAAAATACTTGTCAAAGACTGAAGAGTTCAAAGCATTCCCTAATGTCAAAAGAACACATTCATAGCTGTTTTTGTTCACAAAGTTAAACTTGCATGCTTTGGTGTAAAGAGACAGTAAGAGAAGCATATTTATTTACTTAGAGATATTTATTCAGGTCAGACGAGATCCACAGAGAGGCAACATTTATATGAATGTCTCCCAGTGATTATTTTTTCTAGTGATTAGGGAATTGAAGACCTTTTCAGTAGAGTCGGCCAAGCCTGGCAAAATTTATCCAAGACAGTAATTTTAACCTTTCTTGTACTTTTTAATATGAAGAATCATTAAAGTGAATTTTATCTGATGATAATTTTGAATACTTATATTCTGTATATTTTAAATTTTGCTTTTTTCCATTGAATACTATACTATACAAATCTGTGTCTGAATAAAAGCTAACTGTGTATTTCTAATGTACGGTCAAAGATTCAGCTTGGTAACAGCACAATAAAATTGTAGACTGCAAAATAAATATGTTAAAAATTGTTTATGTATAACAATAGGCAGACAATGTGGTGTTAGTGGTTAAGACCTTGGACTTGAAACCATTAAGTTGTGTTTCGCATCGTGCTACTGGCAATGTGTAACCATGGGCATGTGTTTCAATTGGAAAAACAAATAAAAAATTAACTAAATTGTATATCAAATGTTGTAAGTTGCCTTGGAGAAAAATGTCAGCCAAATACATAAATTGTAACAATTATGCCTTTATTACAATATTTATCTTGTAATGTGCCATTAAAGGATATACCTGCCAAACCAAAAAACTAAGTGTTTTACCCTGAAAAAAACTGAATCTAATAGATGTTCAAGATGTTCTTCCAGGTTTATTGTGTTTTTTTTTCAAAGTGATTCAAGTTTTCCCACACTGCATGTTAACTGGTGCTTGTAGAATGTGTCATTAAGATTGTGGGTGTATAAGGATGCAGATAGACTAACATCTCAAAAGTATGGGCTGAAAGGAAAAGCGTCAACTTCCTACAATTCCACAAATGATCCTTTCAGGCAAAATTGCAACTTGTTCAAAGGGACTGAAACTAATGGTGCTTATGTATTTCACATCACGTATGAGAGACATTCAAAATTACGAGCAGTTTTCTACATTGTCACTTTCTTTTGTGTCAATTTTCCCAGTGTCATACCAACTTTTTAATACCCAATTACTACTCCTCCCGCCTTCACCTTTTCCAATGAAAATATATAAGTGTTGAAACTTTTTGTACGTCCCCTGTATGTCATTTCATGTGTTAACGTGGTGAGTGCCTTGCAGGAACCAGTTTCTGTGGACATTTGCAGTACTAACGTTTCTTCTCCTGTTCTCAAGCAAGAGGATGTCCCATCCAAGGAACCTTGACATCACTTCTGCTCCTTCCAGGCTCCTCCCCTTCTATTCATCCTGCTAGAAAACACCCCAGCACATGAAGTTCAGTGATGCAAATATGCCAAAGGAAGCACTGCAGTCACAACCAAAGGTTAATTTTAGTTATGGAAGGCATTCATCTACCTAACTTTTTCCCCAAAAATCTTTAAATTCTACAAAGCTTTGCCAAATGAAATGTGTCATCCTGGCTAGGACCACAAAAGTTTTTCACATAACTGTTTTACTTTATTTACAGTATGAATATGCTATATGGTGGGTTGGTCTTCTGTCCAGTACTGATTACTGCTTTGTGCCCAGTGTTGTTTGGGTAGGCTTTCAGACCCTGTATAAATTGAATGAAGTAAACTTTACATTTTTCATATTTTAAAAGTTTTATGTACTGTATATATTAGCATAATTATTTTACTACTTCAACTGCATATAACAGATGAGGTTCAATTTTTCTGTTTTTCTTCTTTTCTGCCATCTTTAAGATTCGGTATGTGTGATACACTTTATTTGTAGCCTTCGTGCATTTTAATGTGCTTTTAGCTAGTACACCATTTCTACCTTACTGTCCCTGTGTGGCATGCTGCTGTAATTTGTAGCACAGATCATGCTTGTCATTGTCTGACTAACTGAGGAGTGGTAAAATACCATACACCAAAAACATCAAATAGCTATAAACTAAGTATACGTAACACCAACATGAACAAAAAAAAAGAAAAACAGGTGCAGTTGTCTATAGTGTTGCTATACACCTCCCAGGACATGGCATCAGATATTGTAGTCTCAGCTTTAACCTTTCTCACTATGTACATCGAGCTTTTTTTTCCCCTGTGTTCTGTCTTTTCCTCCATTTAAGTCCTTCTATGTGTTAAATTTATTCTAATTTCATCCAGATAAATTTCTATATTTTGCTTGTTTGAATTTGCATTTTATTTTTGTTGTTGCTGTTGTGGTAATGATACAAAGTCTGTTTTTAACACTGTCAGTTGAAAACCAGGGATGCTTTCTTGTTGTGGCTTTTTTCTGGGCATGGATCTGTTGATGATGTGTCAGATGCTATCTAATTTAATTCTGAAGGATAGCAGCAAAAAGTCTGTACTTTACTTTAAATAAATAACTAAAAGAACTAAAAGAATTAGAAACATAAGCTTGTTAAAAATGATCAACCAAACAATGTTGACTCTTTACAAAACTTTGTCTGATTGATTGATCACCACTTATCCTGGTTATCTCAAGATTACGGTTTCTGTTTAGTCTGTTAAAAAATGACAAAAAAGAAAAGCCAGCATACCAGAGATGTTTCTGTTCATGTTGACTGGTAATGCTAAACTGGTTTCTATGAGTCAGCAGAGGTATGTAATGAATATGGCATGTACTGTAATGGCCATACCAATCTAACCTGGGGTTGGTTCATGTTATGCACCTAATTCTGCCAGGCTATGCACCATTTCCACATCATCCTGTCATGGAAATCCATCCATCCATTATCCAACCCGCTATATCCTAACTACAGGGTCACGGGGGTCTGCTGGAGCCAATCCCAGCCAACACAGGGCAAAAGCCAACACACCCCGGGCAGGGCGCCAGCCCACCGCAGGTCATGGAAAAGTGAATTTAAAAAATATACAATGTTTATTATTAGAGCACGTTTGAATTCACTTTAATTGAACAGTATGGCCTGATTTCATGGCATATGGTCAATCATAATCATACATGTTCCTTTGACATGTAACCATTGAAAATTTATTTTATGGGGGGAGGGGGCTTTCAACTGTAAGTCTGTTTGTGTTATAAACATCTTTAAACATAATGTAGAGGCAAAGTTACTAGACATTAGAAGGTCACCGGCTCAGTTCTGGCCACCAGCACAAATCTTAAGCTTCTGCTCATATCTTATATTTACATAAACTGTATATAAATGTTGTACTGCATACTACTAATAAATTACCTTGGATAAAGCTATTAGGCAAGTATACAATAATAAGTGTGGCATTGGTGCTGGAGGAGGAGAGGAAGAAGGAATGGAAATAATATCAAAACCAAAGGGCCTTGCTGCAACAGATTTGTGGAACCAGGATAAAGTTCTAGCAGACACTGGAGACCTGGCATCAGATGCTGGAAGAAGAGAACTAAAATTCCCAGAGGAGAGTACCAGCTCAGTAATGAAGCCAGAGTCAGTTTTATGACCTACAGTAAAACAAGTGGTGCTCCTTGTGCTGATAGTGCCATGCGATGTACGTTTGGAGGAAGCACAATGAAAGTACCAAGCAGTCATGCTCGAGTGTCAAGAGAAGGTATGGCATGCATGAAATGTCCCAGTGGAAATAGGCTTAAGAGAATTTCCAGGCTTGAAACTATGAAGGGCCCTTTCCATTCTGGGGATTTGAGAGTCAACCCAAAAGAAGCTAGTGGCTAACATCACCAAACAAGCAGAGGTGGCTGCTGCTGAAGTGCATTAAACACTGTAAAACTTACTCAGCAGAGGGGAGGTAAGCAGCGTTGAGTTGGTGTAAGTTTTTATACTCTATGTATAAAACATCTGACAGTTTTTTGAAAGTGTAATCTGATTGTAGGGACACATGTAGCCAGAGCCACACACATACAAAAATGAACAACACTAGTCTTACACTCATTGGACAACTTAGACTTGTGAGTTAAACTGTTATTTTTATATTGGTGTTGCTTACTGAAAGCTAGAGGTTTATGAACAATAAAAAAGAAAGAAGGAAATAATGTTCTGATTTATTCAGCACTGATATGTGATTTAGCAATGAACTACATAGTGCTAAGCAAAAGAAAAAAAAACATTGCACATAAGGTAGAATGATAATAGCTGTTGTTTATTATTTTGATACATCGCAATATTCATAATATTTTAGTTGTTTTTATTAAATGCCACTTGCCTTGTTTTGGAAATTTACAGAGCAATGATAATATATCCATTTTCAAAATTTTCAGAATCTCTGAATTTTAATTGGAATTCAAAGCTAGCCATACCATTTTGTGCACAAGGCAAGGACCCCCCCTGGATACAATGGTAGTCCATTGCAGATTTTTTACTAAATATAAAATTCTCCATCCTGCATTATCCAGACATAGGATTACAACAGACTGCAGTCTATGCCAGGAGATTTGAGTATAAATGAGGAACTAGCTCTGGATACGGAGCCAATACATTGCACCCTAGTACCAAAAGTATGAGATTAGTTAAGAACTTCCAGATGACCTAACACAGAGGTCTTTGTGATGTCAAAGGACAACTGGAGTACCAAGAGAAAACCCCACAAAGACATGAAGAGAACTTGAAAACACATGCAGGTTTAATATTGACTCAAAATTGTCCCCATGTGAATGGGTATGTACATGAGTGGACTCTATAAAGGACTGATGCCCTGTCCAATACTGGTTCCTGCCTTGCACTTGATGCTGCTGGGATAGTCTCCAGAATTCTGCAACTTTTACTTGAATTAAGTGGGTTTAAGAATATTATGTTACATGTTTATGGTATCATGGGCACTCATAAAATAACTGGGAAAATAAAAGAGGGGTTATGCAGAAGATTTAGTCTTTACATTGGTTTGAAGTTTTGCAATAATATAGTGGAATATTGACCCCACAAGAATAATAAATCATTTTTTTCCAATAACACTTACTTTTGTAAGTGGTGCTAGACACAAGGGCTTTTTATCTTCTGGCACTTGGCGCTAATCATTAAGGTTCTGTAATGATATGGAATCTTCTGCTTGTAATTATGTCTAAGTCAACTTTTTCCAATGACATCCTCACCTAATACATATCTTGTAGTGCACACAATAGGTTTCTCATTTCATTGTCTTTGAAAAGTCTAGGCCTACTCACTTTTGCGCATCTACATACTCATAATGATAGCCTCTTTATAAGATGAATTGAATCAGGGTCCTACCACTGATATTCTTCGAATCTCAGGTTCAGGTTTATTGTCATGTATAGAAAGTAAAATGAAGTTTTCATCTGCATGTCTGCCACTAACTTATAGTAGTAAAACACTAAAAAATCCTTCCAATGATTATCTTCTTCAAAAACAGTACCAAGGTTGAAATGAAAACCAAATAATAAATAGATCCATCCATCCATCCATTTTCCAACCCACTGAATCCGAACACAGGGTCACGGGGGTCTGCTGGAGCCAATCCCAGCCAACACAGGGCACAAGGCAGGAACCAATCCTGGGCAGGGTGCCAACCCACCGCAGGACACACACAAACACACACACCCACACACCAAGCACACACTAGGGCCAATTTAGAATCGCCAATCCACCTAACCTGCATGTCTTTGGACTGTGGGAGGAAACCGGAGCGCCCGGAGGAAACCCACGCAGACAACATGCAAACTCCACGCAGGGAGGACCCGGGAAGCGAACCCGGGTCCCCAGGTCTCTCAGCTGCGAGGCAGCAGCACTACCCACTGCGCCACCGTGCCGCCCTAAATAGATCCATGTAAATAAGTTAAAATCAAGAATTTAAAAGAGTCAGAATCATATTTGTTTCTTACTTTCTTCCTGAACTGAGTGTGCTTTAATTTTTTTTCTGCTCTTGCTCCAGCCACCTCAGTCAATCACCGCCCTACCGTCCTACCACCATTCTTCAGCATCTACGGGACAATGTTGGGGGGAAGGTCACGATCATTCTTGCTCCTACAAATGCTCAGAAGAAGTGACTCAGCATTGGAGCACCATTTCTCTTGCTTCCTACAAGGCTTCCTGACCACCTTGATTCCTTTCCACTGGCTTGAACACCCAATTCTTTCTCATTTTTCTCCTTTGGATTTTTGATTTTCCTCCCTGGTCTCACTCTCAGACCCCCTTTTTTCCAGTAAGTGCATGTGAACAAAATAATCAGCGGCGCCTAAATGGGGGACAGCTGTATTAACTACATTTGTACATGTTATGAGCAATTAGCCAATTTTCTCATCAAGTTCCCTGCTGGTGCATGGCTTTCCTCCTACACACCTACATTCATGGGGTCTGAGCTGCACCACTGTTTTGAAAACCATGCTCCTTTGACGTGCTACACCACATTCCTACTTTCTAATGCCATGTTGGAATATTACATGTTGGAATGCCATGTTGGAATATTACATGTTTTTTTCCAGAGAGTCCAGAATATCTTTTTCTATGAAGGCACATGGAAGACAACTGCTAAGACAGAAACACAATGTAATGAGGGGTTTAACATCCCTTAGAATATATAATTTATTCAAATTTGCTTGCAGAGGGTTTGAACTGACCTTTTGGCAATGCAAAGCTGGGCTTTTTTTGTAGGTCCCTTCACCAGTACTGTGTATTGCTGATGCTGGCAGCACCTACAAAAATTAATATTTTTTTAAATAAAAAATCTACATACTGTACATTCATTTTTTGGAATATAAATATCTTTGTAAATAAATTCATGAATTATATTTGTTTATTAGAAAGGGTGAAATTACACAGGTCTGAATGAAAGAATCATGTTATCTTTCACTCTATAGAAATTTTGTCAGATTGTACAAGTTACACTTAAGGAAAAGTTTTCTGACCAAAAGTTTAGTAGCTCATCTCTTCAAGACTTTTTAATAAAGTTATTAGATACCCTGAACATTCCAGCAAACTGCTGTTTGATTGGACTATTATATTGTGGGGCACAATGATTTTTGATGAATGAGGTAACAATCCCACTGGAGAGAAATCAATCTCTGCTAGAAGCCATGAGCTATTGATCTGCCTAAAGTATTATATTACTGATTCTTAGAGCTTTAGACTTAAAAAAAAGCAAAGGTACTGAAGAAAATGACTTACATGTCACACTTAAAAGCGTGCTGATCAAAATGTATGATTATTTCGCTAGAAGGGCTTTTTAACCTAAACTTAGATTGTAGTGTGTGATTCAAGTTCTAACAAACAGAAAAAGATGAACACGTATAAGTTAATTGTGCTTGTTAACCTATGTTGGAGTGAGTTTGTCTAGATGGTGTACTTATATATTTATGTATTGTACTATATTCATATTCACAAAATGAATAAAATCTCCTTTAGTTTGGTAGATTTATAATTAGATTTTTTCCCATTTAGCAGTAATGTGTATATTGAAAAAGCAGTTTCAGTAGCAATTTAATAACTGGATAAATACAACATAAAGAAAACAGAAATATAAACTTAGAAATGTGTTCATGCTGAATTTAGGATTACTATCCTTGCTTTTTGTTAAAATTACCTTGTATTCTGCAAATATCAGCCAAGCATTAATAGAAGTTTATTTTATTTTTATAAAAACATTTCAAGTTTTCCTTTTCATTTTCTTAACCAAATTCCCCTATCCAACTGAAATGCCTCATCCTGTGGTGTTGGGCCTCATCCCTCCCATTTAGCCGGTTTTACACACTGTAATTCCAGGGCTTAGACATGCTAGCTAAAGGCTTTGTCACACAGCGTATGATATTTAGTTCTGGGGAATGTCAGTGTGAGACTGGAGGAGCACAAAGTGTAAAGAGACAAATATAGTAAAATGAGGGCCAAACGGCTTTCTGTAGTCAAAAGGTAGGAGATTGTGAGTTAAAAGGAGGATCTAAAAATATGTTGCTCTAAATTAACCCTTAGAAGCGAGCAGAGAAAGAACTCAAAAATGTTTGACTATGAATTCAGGTTTTTACATCAATTCAAAATGAAGTCACGCTTTAAGATGTGTTTCATTTTTCAAGTCAGTAGATTTATTTCACTAGAAAGCATTCATTTACAAATACAAATTCTATACACTTTTTAAAACTTTTAATGTTTCACACTTAAGCAGAGAAAAGTTCAAAACTACTTTAAGATGGCCACTGTAATACCTGTTTCAAACACACCAATGCTACATAAACGACTACAAATCTATTGCAATAACATCTGTCATAATGAAAATATCGGAGTGGCAAATAGGATGATTTCCTTTCAGACATGCACTTTGATTTGTACAACTTTGCCTACAGGACATACAGATCAATGCAGCTACATGAAATTCTTCAGAATCTAAAATCAGAGTACATATTTCCAGATTCTACTTATTGACTACAGCTCTGCCATTAACACAATAATATACTTACAATGATAAACTTACCGACATGGGTATCAATCCTACTTTGGCTATTGGATCTTCTTTCTGACAGAACACAACTGATGATGGTGAAGGACACATCTGTAAGTGTTGTGTCTCATCACTAGTCCTTTATTTATTGTGCACAGATGTCAGTATTTCATATGCAGATTCTGTATGATTGTGCAAGTTTGCTGATAACAACAATTTTGTTGGCTGGCCTCCATACACACAAACAACACCAAGGAATTAAAATTAAAGGTATGTTAGAAAATTCACATGTGGCACAACATTCAGATGTGTTTGGATGCTTAGTTATCAATATCAATTTTCATAATTAGTTTTCTAGAAATGACTTACATTTAGAAATAGTAGTGACAAGAAAAATAATTACATGTATTAGCAGAATACATAAAATAGCATTTCACTATATTACGTGGTTAAAAACCTAGCAAATACACTTACGGTAACTGAAATCGCTTTCACCAACACCAGGTTTGCAGTCAAGTGATGTTAAAAATGTGCTAACTGATGTAAGGTTTGTTAGTTGTTCCTTGAGGAGGCTCGACCTCTAATTGTAGTTCAGATTTCTTAAGTACTTTTTTAAAAAGTACACAGTGGAGAGTTAAAACCTGCGTTGAAGTTCAAAGTTACTGAAACACCAGCAGAACCAATACTGTAACTAATCTGTCTTGCTCTCAGGAGCAGCTATCAGATATACAGAAGAGGAAGATATACAGGTTTGAAATAAGCCCCCAAGATGAATTAGAAAGAATAAATCAATCAGCATTCTGGCCATGCAGAATATTTCTCTGTTTTATAATTATTATTTTGAAAAATTTCCAATCTTCTTTAAGTGGTAATTTTTGAAATTTTAAACATTTGCATATTTGGTATTAGACATATTTGAACTTTCCCAACAGATTTTCTTGAAGTTTAAGTGTTCCATGTTCTAGTCCACTGGAAGTCAAGGTAATTCATGCAAACAGACAGGCTGGCATGATGACAGCAATAGGTGCTGTTGCATTTTCTATGTACCTAAAAAGACTATTTTGAATTAAACAAAACAAAACTCACAGGGAGGGGAAAAACATGTGAAAACACAAAGCAGGTCTAAAACAAACAGCATAAGCCTCTCTGGCTGTCACACCCCATGTTTTATTTTGGGCTGAAGGGGTGTGACGGAAACTTCTTCTTCTTCTTTCGCCTGCTCTCATTCCAGGTTGCCACAGCGGATCATCCAAAATTGTTGTCCGCATATTGATTTGGCAAAATTTTACACCGGATGCCCTTCCTGACATAACCCTCCCCATTTATCCGGGCTTGGGAACGGCACGAAGAAACACACTGGTTTGTGCATCCCCTGTGGCTGTGTTAAGGGGTGTTAAGGAATCTATTTTTTATATATGTTTTTCTAGAATTAGTTTTCTACATTCTTGTACTCATACATATTTCTATTACAGGACTTCTACAAGCCTTACTTAAAAGGGCATAGGTTTAACCATGCGATAAGTTGTTTAAGTTTCTATCTCTTTTCACAGTTATTTGGATGATGAACTGTTTTTCTAGCTGTCAGTCCTTAACTGCTCTATAAAAACTCTTTGTGTTAGCTATGGTGGCTCAAGTAGAACAAGGAGTTTACTTGTCACTCTCCAATACATTTATTGAGTTAAAGTAAGTTTATATAAATATGGAGCAGTACAGATGTACAGTGGTAACACTGCTGCCTTGCAAAAAGGCGACCAGAGTTTCCATGTTCTCCCTGTGTCTATGTGGGTTTCCTCCATGTGTCTGTGTGGGTTTACCCTGGAGTACTCCAGTTTACTCAGTTTAAAGAAATGCTGGTTAGGTATACTGGCATTGCTAAATTGGCCCTAGTTTACAGTGTGTTTATATGACTGTATTCACCCTGCGGTGGGCTGGCGCTATATCCAGTGATAGTTCCCTCCCTGCACTAGATGAGCAGCTGAGTTAGGCTCTGGTATCTGGTAGGCCCTGCATAAGTGACTTAAAAGATTAGTGAAGGGATGGATGAATAAATAAATGGAACCATTTGTTGGGTGACTTCAGAAGTTATTCAATAAAAAATCACAGCAAGGGGCTTGTCTACTTGCCCACTATTCCAGTACTGAAAAGCACTCTCTTACCTCTTCTCTGAAATCTTGGCCTCAAAATGAGCTGATAAACACTTTGTACAAGAGAAGCTTTGAATTATTGAAAATAATTGTGTGTTTCCTCGGAAGGCCTTTAAATGGCCAGGCATGTTGGTTATGTAGTGTTGTGGACAAAGTTGCCCATCATGTATTGCCTCCCTGAAATAGAAAGTGCCTGATGGTTTACTGTTTATATTTTTTTTTATTAATTGCTCAACAGTTAAAGCATCTCATTTCTATTTTTTGTGTCCTTCAAAAGTCTGGACTACTTTATTATACATGCTTTTTTATTTTTTTTATTGTGTGTATTCACATTTAAAATTTTCTGTTACAATTGCAAGGGAGCATGTAGAAAATATAATCATCTTACTGCTTCATGGTTAATCATAATCTATAAAATCACAATAAAATGACCAAGGAGAAATGAAATGTTTTCATAATCAGAATGATCAAACAAAAATAATGTCTAGTGTGGCCATAGAGCTATTCTGGTGGAAGATATAAGAAGCGTCAATTCATCATGCAGACTCCTTCTAGTTTACAACTTCCCATTTAAAGGTGCTCTCAGAAGTCAGTGAAGCTGCACCAGCAAGGGTACTATGTGAGTGTGTAATGGAAGGAAGGCGGTTACATTAGCTTTAATAGATTTAGACAACGCTAATGGCCTGAGTCATCTCATAGGATGAAATTAAATTGTGTTTTATCCCATTTCAAAATAGGAGATGTATTGACAGAAGTGCAGTAATGTCCCTCAGAGGTATATTCAGAGTGAGATTTATTTAAGCACTGATCAGTTTTCGTTAAAGGCTAAAAGCTACAGAGAATACAATAAAAATTGAGGAAAAAAATGTCTACAAGTTCTGGAAGTGTAAGTCTGGGAGGATTCACTGCTTTTATATAATAGCACTGCTCGCTCCACCTCCAGTAGTGGATCAAAATTAAATTATTCGGGGGGAAAAAATAGTGAGCCTGAAAAAGCCAAATGATTTCCTCTTGCCTTACACTTTATTAGGCTCTTATGATGTTCTCGGTTATGGACGTGAAGAAAGCCATTATATACTTATCACTTAAGTCTTGGAAACAGAAAAGGAAAAAGAATAAACCAAAGAGAGAAAAAAATCACTCTCTTCAATTTCATAAACAGCTAATGCAGGCTTATTTTAGAGAATGCCATAATTTTTGATTGAATGTGTAAAAACCGATAGAATAAAACCTACATGACGGTTAGAGTAAGATGTTACCTAAGCAAATCAATTTATTGGAGCACTCAAAATATACATGATGGGGTATGCTGCTATTTTAAGCAGCTGTAAATGGAATTAACTAGGAATAGTAAATATTTTGCTTAACATTTTGTATAGCAACCTTCTAAATAATGTCAAAGAAGAGTTATGTTAGTGGCCCACATCCCCAGAATAAAGCCAAGGAGGCCAAAATATACAAAAATAGTACATTTATTAAATAAGTACACACTCCAGAGAAATAGTTACATAGAAACCACAAAATATCAATTAAACAGTATGAAATAAGAAGAAATTGCAGCCCCCAGGCCTAGCTATACAGTTGTTTAACCTTGTCTACTAAATTGGGTGGCTCACCCACTTTCCAACTTTAAAATGCCACAAGCTCTCCTAAACGTACCATTCCTCTCTCTCTCTCATATGTATATAAAAGTATATATATTTATGTAAAGGTATATATATGTATAAAAAACCTAAAGCCCCTGCTTTTGACTGACCTGCTGACAAGCATATTGAATTTGTGGGCTCAACGTAGCTTTAACCCTTTTTCTTGGGAACTAGACAAGTGACTTCTCAGTTTTGGGCTCCTTTATTGAGAATAGTAAATGTTCCCAGCTTGGTTCTTTTGTAACTTCAGCAAAGTGTTTTACAATTTTGTTTTGTGCTAGACTTTGTTTTTAAGTTTATTGACTATATTTTTCTGTGCTTTATCGTACTGATGGATCCATATCTTCTTTGTTGCTTTGCTGACCAGTTTCTGCTTATTTCAAGAGTTCTGCCCCCTTTCTTTGTCTTGCTAATTACCTGTCGCAGCACACGGCTTGATGGCAACTCCAGTCTGTACCGGGAATTGAGAAGGATGGCTGTGAGGGGCCTGAGGGCAAATAAGAATGCCTTTGTTAGAGGAGTCTGTGAGCAAGTGACACACCATCTATGGTCTAGTGACCCACATCCTGCTTACAGAGGAATTGAAGAATTACACACCTCTGAATCTGTTCTTTGGAGAGTCGCAGTCAGGCCGGGTTATGGAACTGGACTGGCTACTTTAAGCAGCTTTTTAAATTCATCCTGTAGCTAGGACATTGGATATGACTAAGTCCATGTTTCTTGAAGATGATCCTCCATCCCAAATGCCATGGGCATGCTGACAAAGTACATATGCAATGCTATTTCTGTAAACGAATGACTTTAGTTGCAGGTGGATGCTCCTGTCACAATTTACACAACTGTTGTTACGGTTCTGCCTTTGTCCAGAAACGATTTCATAAGCTTTATGACCTTAGTCTCGGAAAGTCTTTCTCCTGTGGGACAGCTGGGATCTTTTCCTAAATAAGGAGTGGCATTGCACATGTACTTTGTCAGCATGCCTATGTCGATCAAACACAGAAAGCTCTGAAGTCTACTTGTGACTTTATGCTACAGGAAGATGAGTAAATAATTCAAGGTAAAAAGGTAAATAACATTTGATCTGGCTTTTATATAAGTAACATATAAAATGTTTTTTTTATAAAGACCATCACAAAACATAATCACAAACAGAACTTGCACAATACCTTGGTGAGCTCGGTATGCCCTGGTGTTTTGTTGAAGGACATGCGTGTGGCAGATTCACTGGCAGGATGATGCCCAACCTGTTGCTGTATATTGTCTTTCGCCTTTACACCTGGTGCAGCTGTGTTGTTCTTATGTGTGACTAGACGTTTCTTGCGTGGAGGGCTTCTGTTCTCTTTGTCCGATGTAGAACCCTCATCCTCATCTGAGTTCACCTTCGTTATAGGACGTCTTTATTTGAAAACTAACGGTTTCAGATCGGGGGGAGCATGAACATGACTGAGAGAACAAAATTGAAAAATAAAAAAAAATGCTAACTTGTACAAGTAGCATACATTTACACTGGGTGTTACAGACTCAAATAAATCAAATGTATGTTTTTATTCTATAATAGTAACAATAAGAGTAGCTCACTACTCAAAACGGTAAATCAAGGAAGAGTCGGGAATTGAACCCACAACCTCTTGATTATGAGTTAGTAGTTCTTACCTCTACACCACCCAAGCAGTTGAGTTTGAATTGTACCCTAACCTGATCTCTTTTTCTTCAATTATATTCTTGAATAAAGGTGCACTTGCTTTGTTATACAATACTTGTACCTCTTGTGAAAGTGTTTATTTCATATTTGGACTTTATACACGTTCATGTCTACATTTTGTCAATTATTACTAAAACATGAAAAACAGTTCTGTTTTAGTTATGTGTTCAACAATTCCTGCCTCACATTTCCTGTCATTATTGACATGGAACACACATGAAATGTATTTATTCCAAATGACGATATATTATTTACCCTCTACAATTCCAGGCACCTTTCACCCAAATAAACAGACTTGAGCTGGGAGAAATTTGTGTATGACTAAATCTGTGTCAATGAGGGATGAGATGGCAGGCTGCTTGCTGCTTGTACTGCTTGAGATATTTGGAAAACAAAGGAGCTGATGACGAGGTGCAAAGGAATTTAAGGTGGTTCAGGATTACACTTTTTTGTAGGCTTCACGGATTCTAGTGTTAAGCAGCTGGGTTGGGACAGACCTGTAGCCACTACAGCCCTCCAGGACCAACGTTGCTTACCACTGGAATAGATTATTGTGCATCTGAGATAGTGGACAATGTGATCGGCACAAAGAGATATTTTCTGCTTAAACCCTTCCCTTATGATCTACTTTAAGATAAATAGCTAATGGTTCAATAGCAATTGTAAACAGCATTGGTGATAACAGACCCCCCCCCCCCTTCTCTGGTTCTTATGAGTATATTATATAAAATAAAGATTGAAGACTGGACAAGCATTTTCTCTCTTCTTCTAGCTATAAATTTTGCTAGAATGTTAACATAATTATTCAGGAGGAAACTAAATTAGCAAATTTTTACTTTTATATTAATTTTTGAAAGACAGTATTTGACACTTGGCATATTGTTTCTTACTTACATCTGATAAATGACTGGTTTATAATCTCATGGGCTGTATGGTAACGAAACTAATTATTTACATTTTTTCAAATTGCAAGGCTCATGTTCAAAGCTGCTCTCTATCATTTTATTTTGTTTTATTTTTTAGATAGTTCCATAATTGAAAGGCAACATTTACTATACACTATACATGAAGCCATACCTCAAATTAAGTTTGTATTTCTGGAGATCTAGGAGCACATTAGAACTTAAAAGTCTTTTTACTCCCAATCAGTTGTATGAAATGAAATTGATGATGAAACCAGATACAGGAAGAAAAACAAAGTAAAACAGAGATATGAATTTCTTAGAGCTTAGTCAGTCTTGTACTTTTTAGATGAAAATATTTGCATTACTAATTTCTTTGGTTTAAAGTTTTGAGAGACAATCTGAGGTGGCTTTTCTTTTGATGTTGAGCATACACAGTAGTGATGCAGTGTTTAAGCTGTTTATCTGTTAATTAACTTGTTTCATTCTTAACGTTATAAATGCCTCAACAGAATTTTAATTTTCTTCATTACTCTCTTTGTTCACTTCTGCAGGTAGTACAATTTTAATTTAATGAATTTAATTAATAACATCAATAGTATTATTAATAATAACTGAAAATATTACATAAGAAGAAATACATAGGAATATTTTACTTATGAAATAAAATGGCACAAACTAATATTCCTCATTTGAATAAAGGTTTATATTCATTTTTGTAAAGATTATATGTAGGGAAATAATACAGTTTATGGTAATGTTTGTGAAGATTAACTTAAAAATATGGATATATCCAAATTTTAATCAACTAAGAATAATGAAAAAAAGGTACAATGATCAAATACAGCTGCTTGCTAACAAATATAACAAACACACCATGTAAGCAGACACTAAAATTACTATATAAAATAAATGATGTATTTTAACATATGAACACTAGTTTTAAACATACATAAAAAATGTATATATATTTTTATACAAGAAATAAACGATATGGATCCACTAAGTACTTATGTTTTATCATATTGCACAAGTAGTATAACATATATAACAACAAAAGACATATACCACCCAAGATAGAACAATCATATAGTGCTTACATAAACCAGGGGACAAGATACAACGTACATACCAGTAAACAAAACTATGTACAGAATCAAGAACATATTAATCATGATAAATGTGACCAACAAGATCACCTAGCAGCAGACAAGAGTCAACAGCAGTTAAATAAACATTTGTGAGTCACACATAGATCAAATGAATATATAATAATGAAGAAATATTAATAAAAATATATACTGTGGGTGTGGCTGATGTGTTTCGAAGAATCCCCTCTTCTTCAAAGCATAGTAACCAAGTAGGAAACTATGATACAATAACACGTGCTCATAGATGGAGGTTCCACAGTAACTAGCAACTAAGTAGGAAACTTGAAAAGAGTAATATAATCAACCATTGACCATATAACAATTCCTTTATATATCTCCACCCATACGATTAAAAAAATAACTATCTGTGATACAATAACAGGTACTCACAGATGTACGTCCACAGTAACTAAATGTCCTAGAAATTACAACTGTATAAAAATAAAATCAGAAAAAATAAAGATGTAAAAAGAGTAATCAAAAATTGAATCGAAAACTAAACACTTGAAAAAACAACTGAAAAGGAAGCACTCTTGTCCAAAATCCTTATAAGCGGCTCAAATAAAACTACACATATCTTAAACCATAGCAAATATAAATACTAAAAAACTAGAAAAATTACTTTACCATAACCCATCTTGTAACTCAAAAGCCCTGTAACTATCTAAACAGGAGAGGTAACTGGAAGAAGGTGCAAGCTCAGGGTTATATTACAAAAAACACCCCTTCATTATCCTCATTATTATATATTCATTTGATATATGTGTGACTTATACTATTTATTTAACTGTTGTTGACTCTTGTCCGCTGCTAGGTGATCTTGTTGGCCACATTTACTGTATCTTGGTTAATATGTTCTTGATTCTGAACATAATTTTGTTTACTGGTATGTAAATTGTATCTTGTCCCCTGGTTTATGTAAGCACTATATGATTGTTCTATATTGGGTGGTATATATCTTTTGTTTTTATATATTTAACACTATTTGTGTAATATGATAAAACATCTGTACCTAGTGGATCTATAATGTTTATTTCTTGTATAAAAATATGTATACATTGTGAATGTATATTTTAAACTAGTGTTCATATGCTTTAATACATCATTTTTTTAATATAGTTCTTTTAGTGTCTACTTGGTGTGTTTGCTCTATCCAAATTTTATACATCATATTTAAACTTAATAGAGAGATTAGAGATTGTAAAAGTTGTATTCATGTAATGAGTCTGTCTGTTTTACACAATACCTTTGCAAATGCAAAATCTTGCCTTTGTTGCTTTTATTCCTATTAAATATCTATTTCTGTACAAAAATCTGTACAAAGCGAAAAGAGAAAAGTGGCACTTGATGAACTGATAGCTGGACATTTTTATCTTAGAACTTTACTGACTGGGGTGCTTCAGATAATCAAATTTAATGATGTTGGTACCTTATATAGCCTTTATGAGCATTTGATTTCCTATAAAAAATAGTCACTTTGTTTCAAACTTAAAATAATCATAATGTAAAAGGATTTAATTGAGGCTCTTCAATAGACTGACGTTGTGCCTTACATTCGTTGATGCTAGTATTGACTCAGGCCACTAGTGCCTCTGAACTGGATTATGTGGGTTGGTTATGTTAAGTTATAGTTAGAAGAAGAACTTTCAGGTGGCCCCAGTCTCTAAATATGTAATTTTGAACATCATCAGAATTTTGATTACTCAGTGTTTATTTCTGTTGTCATCAGAATTTTGATTACTCAGTGTTTGTTTCTACAGTGCATCCGGAAAGTATTCACAGCGCATCACTTTTTCCACCTTTTGTTATGTTACAGCCTTATTCCAAAATGGATTAAATTCATTTTTTTCCTCAGAATTCTGCACACAACACCCCATAATGACAACGTGAAAAAAGTTTACTTGAGGTTTTTGCAATTTTATTAAAAATAAAAAAACTGAGAAATCACATGTACATAAGTATTCACAGCCTTTGCTCAATACTTTGTTGATGCACCTTTGGCAGCAATTACAGCGTCAAGTCTTGTTGAATATGATGCCACAAGCTTGGCACACCTATCCTTGGCCAGTTTCGCCCATTCCTCTTTGCAGCACCTCTCAAGCTCCATCAGGTTGGATGGGAAGAGTCGGTGCACAGCCACTTTAAGATCTCTCCAGAGATGTTCAATCGGATTTAAGTCTGGGCTCTGGATGGGCCACTCAAGGACATTCACAGAGTTGTCCTGAAGCCACTCCTTTGATATCTTGGCTGTGTGCTTAGGGTCGTTGTCCTCCTGAAAGATGAACCAGTCTGAGGTCAAGAGCGCTCTGGAGCAGGTTTTCATCCAGAATGTCTCTGTACATTGCTGCAGTCATCTTTCCCTTTATCCTGACTAGTCTCCCAGTTCCTGCTGCTGAAAAACATCCCCACAGCATGATGCTGCCACCACCATGCTTCACTGTAGGGATGGTGCCAGGTTTCCTCCAAACGTGATGCCTGGCATTCACGCCAAAGAGTTCAATCTTTGTCTCATCAGACCAGAGAATTTTCTTTCTCATGGTCTGAGAGTCCATCAGGTGCCTTTTGGCAAACTCCAGGTGGGCTGCCATGTGCCCCTGATGTAAGAGAGAATTTAAAGATATAGTAGCTGGGGAATTTCTTCAGATTATACAGCTGCACAGTATTTAGGTCAAGGTTTTTGGGCAGTTATCAAGGGTACTTGGCACTTTTATTATGAATTGGGGATCTACTAGACAAAATTAGCTGAGTCATTCTCAAACTTGGAAGTAAATTCAGAAACTAACCCTAAAACAGGGGTGGGCAATGTCAGTCTGGGAGGGCTGCAGTGGCTGCAGGTTTTTTTTCCAACCCAATTTCTTAATGAGGTCAATTATTGCTGATGAAGCACTTATTGCTGAAGTAATCTTTTGATGCTTCATTTTAGTGGTCTCACTTGTTAAGGTTACCCACCCTTAATTGCTTATTTCAGTCTTAAATAGCTGCATTCAGTGTTCAATGGCTCCTTATTAGCAAAAAGATACAAATGACAAAGGACCAGCAGTTCTCCTTCTAACTTGTTTCCATTTACACCTGTGTGGATTCATCATGCACTATTTGGTTTAATAAAACACTTAAGAGAAAAATGTGACATATGGATGATATCTCTGGAAAGGAAAAAAATCTACGATGTAAGACCCTAACATTGCACACTAACAAGCCATAAAATTAAATAAGGTCTGAAATTGGCAAGTATTGCTGTCTAATTAAGTAATTGGGTTGGAACGAAAACCTGTAGCCACTGCGGCCCTCCAGGACCGACATTGCCCACCCCTGCCCTAAATAGTTCCTGTGGTGGAATTAAAGGTCACTCCCTAGAGTAGACAGTCGAGTCTAATATCTAGAAATGAGTTTAGGGAAGGCCCAACTAGTGACGGAGAGGAAGAGAAATAGGAGTTGAGAAAATGTTGTGTTTTTGTACAGGAGTTTGAGGTGGGGACATGAACAAGCCATCTATCTAACAGGCAGGGACCAATGTCGATAAATGGTACAGCATGACAGGTATCAGGATATGCTTAATGGAGAAAAGCAGAAGTATTGTATATTTATTCTTCCTTGAGATCATTTTGTGTTAGAAAAGCCACTAGAAGACTACATTCTCTTGATACAGTTTGTTAGGGCAAAAATGTTGGAATATTTAAATTGTATTAAATGTATAAAAAAATACATCATTTGAAAAATAACAGCAATCTGGCTATAAGAAGAAAAAAACAAGGACAACTTGAAAATCTTATATGCTACACTTCCTGTACTCTAAATGCACAGTAGTATTTGGAATTAAAATATAGCAAAGCAAATGGCACAAAATAGTTAAAGAGAATGAAAGTGAATCAAAATCACTCTGAAATTCTATTTCTCTTATACCTTATCTATTTCAAAAATTAGACTAAACAGGAGAGTTAAGAAAAAGTTTTTATATGAAATTTATTAACACCTTACCTAAGTTTATAGCCCGTCACAGCCTTTTACCTGTTGTAATACAATGGATAGTACTGCAAGTAAAAAAATTAAACAAACATCATTACATCTTTTTGAATTTCTGACCCAAGCACTGAAAAACATTGCTATAAAAATTCATAAGAGCTGCCCTACTTGTTATCTTACTAGATATTTATGGGCAAGTTTTGCAAAGAGTGCCAAAAATCTTATATATGTTACTATGGATTTATACCAAAGACCCATAAAAAGTTCTTAAGGATTTGGGGCTTAACAAAAACTTCCACTCATAATACTTAGTATATGTGTCCTACATTTTGGCTTCTAGTGAGAATGAATTTTAAGACATTCTTTGCTAGCACTTGGACCGATTATCTTACGCTAATGGTAAAGACTACTAAACCCTGAAGAATATACTCATTATTTAAATTCTAGTCTTTCATTAAAAACATAAAAGTGCAACTTTCAGCTCCATAAATTTTGAGTATTGAGTTAAGCCTTTAACATATACCAGTGTTTCAAAGCTTTATTTCTGACCTTGACTTATACTCAAGCCGAATCTGTAGGTTTAAATTAAAATATGAATAGGTTTAAAGCTCTCATTTTTAATTGCTAAAACGAAAGGGGATGCATCAAAGAATTTAATGATTTGCAAGCTGATGTTTAAGAAGCACATTCCATCTCTGCATAGGGCTGCATTTTTTCTTAATTGTGTTGAAAATGTTTCATATTATGATAGGGACATCCTGTTTCTCTCTCTCTCTATGCCTGCTGACCACTTTAAGAAAACCACGATAGAGTCACTGGGTAAGAAAATCAAAGAACCTAGCTGAAATACTATTTCACACTGCTGTTTATGTTTGTGAATATGAAATTATTTGAAAGACTAGTTAACAGCTTAATGTTTGTTTGCCTAAAGCCATTGCAATTTGTGTGTTAACAGATCAGTGCATGAAGAATGCTACTGATCACCTTCACGTTCATGAAACTTAAAGTTTGTTTTGATATAATACCCTGCTGCATCTCCTGACCTGGATTTGAAATTCAGAGATCTTGACCTTTGTAACTGTATCTGGATGGGCACTGGATGTTCATATGGGCAGATTAATATAATGGCATTCTCATATCCAAATATGCTTGGATTCAATCAGTTAGCTTTGTTGATGGGACCAAATTGATTGGGCTGTTCACCAACAACAACAAGTTTGCATGTGAAAGTGACAAAGTGGTGTAGCTGAAGCACCATGGCTATCAAATGTCACCAAGGCAAGACCTCCAGTGAATTTCAGGAGACCTAAGGGGGAGCTATTCCCATTTCTAAAATTGCAAAAGTGGAATCTGTTACAGTAGGTGTTTCATATTTTTTTAATTATTGGCATCCTCCAACATTGTCTGAATCCATATAGCATACCGTTAAAGGCATACATTTGTCATGGTTTTCAAAGGCAATAATTATGCTGTGCATATTTGTGTGAACTTTTTTGAAGTTTAGGAGCGAGAGAGAGAAATAACTGCATCCAAGTCTGCATTGATGGAGTAAAAATAGTAACTATTAGCTTCATCAGGGTCTTTAGATTACTGGCATCCACCAACCTGGCTTGGAATCACAAGACAAAGGTCATGCTGATGTTCACAATTGTTTCTCTGTTTTCTAAGGTGCCTTTGGGAATGAGTAAGGGGATAACTTGTGAACTTTTATTAATGTACCAGAAAAAAAGAGCATGGTAATGCATCCATGGTAAATAGAAAGGCTGTTCAATGCATTGTAAAATCCAGCTCAAAAACGCATAGTATAATGAGAAGCAACCTATTCTAAGCTAAGCCTGTGCCATATTATAGGTTTTCAGTGAGCTTGGTTACAGGTCTTCTGATACAGAAGACATTGCAGCAGCATTAAAGCCAAAATCATCATATTCAAAAGTTGTGAAGACAGACCTTGACATTCATGTCATATTGCCAGTTCACAGTGTCTTAATATGAGCACTGGTTACATATTTTTGCCCTACACATTGCAGTTCTGTACTGTATATTATTTTTCCATACTCGGTGTTCCCTTTGTATTTGTTTATATTTTTATTTGTATTGGAGAGAATAAGCTCCATTATGGGCCTGAATAAATTGATAACATATATCAGAAATATGAAGTTGAACTCAGGCAGTAATTTCTTCAGTTTTAAGCCACATAATAAAGTATAATTGGCAGTTTTTATTTTACATCACCCACTCTTGTAGAGCAATCCATTAATCAACATTATTTCATCATGAGCAGTCAAGTTTTATAAATGACACTTGTAATCCTGTCTTTCAGTTTAAAATGTTTTCTTCCAAATTAAGTCTTCCTCTTGAAGAACACCACTGTGCCTGGCAATGCATATTATCTATTGCATTGAAACACAATTCTAATGGCTTTTAAATTGCTACTATCTGATATGAAGCAGGTGTAGTATAATTTGTTAAACCACCTCAGTTACAATAATATCTAAACTAGAATGTCGATTTTTGTAGTATTGTAATGTTATTGAAATTCTTCTTAAAAATGCATGCCTGATGATTTCATATTATTTCAATTAAATTTAATTTTTCCATACACTTTGAATGGGAGATTTCAAATTAATTTTATTAAATACATACTGTTAAGTGGATTAACCCTTGCAGTCTTAAAAAATTTTTTTCTAAGAATTATAAAATAAATAACTAGAAATTTTATAATGGCAGGCCTGGGAAATGTTATTTAAGCCAAAGAAATAATTTGAAGTAGTTAATCCTTTTTCATCCTGCAATGTTCAATAAATGAAAACTTAAATAATGCTAGGCATTTCATGAATTTTTATTTCTCTAGATAGCTCCCTCAGTGCAGCTTTAGCGAGCATTTCTCTTAATTTATTTGCATTAAAATCTATTTATGAAAGAATAAAGAATTAGCATTAATACATTACAAGAGAAGTAAAGAATACAGCATATGAATGTAATTTCTCTTAGTAGTTTTATTTAAATATGAATTTCATTTGTGATTATTTAAAATTTCATTTCTTTAATTACCGTTATATGTATCTTTTCCAACATAGATGAATGATTCCCCTTGAATCATAAATACCTGTGTTAAATTATAATCTATAATTCATCACCTTCGAGCAATTTCTGAAACAAATAATACAGAAAGCAAGGAAAACTATCATCAATCAAGCTTCAGGTATACTTGACTGCCTTTGCTAGGACATGCTGCAGTTGTTTCTTTCCTGATTTGAATTCACTTAAGACCACATTCATCATTATAAAGAATATTAAGTTGCTGGCTGAAGGAATATGCTGAAGCACGTTCAAAAACAATTTTAGTCTTTTAGAATTTTTAGGGTCAACCAAGTGCCACCCCAGAGTCTTGCTTCAAATGGATTGACAGGTTTTTTAATATGTCACTATTGCATTTGTATTTGAATGAGTCTGCCAAATCTACTCTAACTTGTCTCATTAAGAAAGTCTTTTCACTTATAGAACTGCTGCAAACTAGACTTTTTTTTGGTTATTGCACCATCCTCTGTATACTCTGAAGACTGTAGTGCTTAAAAATCTTGGAAAGACAACTGTTGTTAACTTGCAAGAATCGCCACAACTGGCACCAACAATTGTACCAAGTCTGAGGCATATTTTGTCCATTTTAATGTGTCTCTGTACAACCTTTAAACCTCATGACTATGTAAGTATGCTGTACATTATACATTAAGCCACATCCACATGAACAGGTGTGCCCAACAAAGTGGCTGCTGAATGTACAGTATACCAGTATGTTTTGCTTTTGTCCAATACTGTAGTACTTTGCATTAAACAAATGTCATGTTCTTCTACATCAAACACATACTAGCTTTCATTTAGAAAATTTTTTCATGTTATTAGACTGCCACTTTATATTTAACATTATTTAACAAGGTCCAAATGTAAAGAGCATATTCCTTGAGACATCTCTGTTCTGAAAAATGCAAGCTTTCTATCATACATAATTTATTGGTTTGTTTTTTCCTAATATGTACAGTTAACTGCATTATGAATGCAACACACTACCATAGCAGGATTTTATTTAGGTGAGTACAAGGTGATTAATGAGTCAAAAAAGTAATTATAATATAATACAACTTGTTTAAGAATATTTAGGGGTAAGACCTATTAATTAATAATTCACATCACTTTAAACAGTATGATGATACTTTCATCCATCCATTTTCCAACCCGCTGAATCCGAACACAGGGGTCTGCTGGAGCCAATCCCAGCCAACACAGGGCACAAGGCAGGAAACAATCCCGGGCAGGGTGTCAACCCACCGCAGCACACTCACAAACACACCCACACACCAAGCACACACTAGGGCCAATTTAGAATCGCCAATCCACCTAACCTGCATGTCTTTGGACTGTGGGAGGAAACCGGAGCGCCCGGAGGAAACCCACGCAGACACTGGGAGAACATGCAAACTCCATGCAGGGAGGACCTGGGAAGCGAACACGGGTCTCCTAACTGCGAGGCAGCAGTGCTACCACTGCGCCACCGTGCCGCCCATGACGATACTTAAAAATGTAAAATTATTAGGCAGATTAGTTCATGTATACATTACCTTCATTAAAACCTCCTATACATTTTGTTATCCTACATAACAAAGAGGTACACAACTTAAAAAAAGAAAAATATTCTTGGTATAAACAACAAAATGTAAGCTTCAAGTAAAATAAAAATATCACATATTAAAAGGTTTACATATAATACAGTAATCCCTTGCTATATCGCGCTTTGACTTTTGCAGTTTCACTCTATCGCGGATTTTATACAGTATGTAAGCATATCTAAATATATAACGCGGATTTTTCGCTGCATCGCAGGTTTCTGCAGACAATGGGTCTTTTTACTTCTGGTACATGCTTCCTCAGTTGGTTTGCCCAGTTGATTTCATACAAGGGACGCTATTGGTGGATGGCTGAGAAGCTACCCAATCAGAGCACGCAGTTAAGTTCCTGTGTGCTGATTGGCTCAGCGACGGAGCGCCGAATTCGATTCCGCTGCGTTAACCAGGAAGTCTTGTCTCGCTCATTCAGCATCAACGTGCTCCTGCTACTGCTTTTTTTGGGCCATGCCCAAGCACCAACGGAAGATACTAGCAATTCCCGAAAAGGTAAAAGTTTTGGATATGTTGAAGGAAGGGAACAGCTACACCGCTGCAGGACACCATTACGGCATCAATGAGTCCACAATTCTTTTTATTTAAAAAGGAGGAAAAAAATATAAGATCTACGGCCGCAGTGATCTTTAACCAGGGCACAAAATGAGTTGTAAGTCAATGTAATAAGGCGGTAGTCCGGATGGAATCTGCTTTAGGGATTTGGTTTGAAGACTGCCGGAAGAAGAACAATGGCGGTGCTACAAAATCGCCTGAATAGGCTCCTTTAGAAGAGCTGTAACGCTCTCCTTTGTTGTGCAGTAAAATTAAACTCATCGTTATCGGACAAGCCGTAGTGTCATTGTTGTTGAGTAATCATAATTAATTTTCTACGAACAGTACTTATTACATGTTGTAGCAGTACAGGCCGCTATCAACCTCTTGAACCCTCAGGTACCATGCCAAACACCAGGTAAAAGTCCAAGACTTGTTCTTTTTATTATAATACTGTGCACTAAGCACCCTCCACTCCACACTACACATACAATAGTCAATGAATCTATCACAATACACAATGCTCAATCCTCCTCTCCCAGACACTTAGCCACCCTTCCTCCCAGCTCAGTTCAGTGTTCTGGTCTCTCTCAGTCCTTTATATAGTCCGTGACCCAGAAGTGTTTCTCTCTCTCTGTCCATGTGACCGTGAACACTTCCGGGTTGGATAAAAGCTCCTTTTCTTCAACCCGGAAGCACGTCGTTTCTACTGTTCATGTGACCAGGACGTACTTCCATGTTATAGGGCACGTAGCACTCCCCAAGCCTCCCAACAGCGGCTCCTGGTGGTCCCCATGGTATCCAGCAGGGCTGTTTATAAAAACTACAAGGTCCATAAGGCCCTGCTGGAATTTGGGGAACTTCCATGCTGCAGGGAGGTCTCCATCTGATGGCCTGGAGGTGTGGGCCCGAATATTTGGCCGGCCATCCATCACAATGTACATAGTTTAGTGTCACTGTACACACATTTTACTGTATACAATTTTTCTTGCATTGTACGTATTTATTGCTGGTGGCCTGTCTGTCGTAATGGCTGTAACATATGTGATATCGGAGACGCTCGATATCTTTAAAATAATATATAGGTTTTACTGTATATAAACAGGATGTTTACATACATAATTTCAACGAATCTTACCTAATATCTAAGAGAATACAAAGGGTTTATGCAGTATAATTGTGCGGGAAATGTTTATAATAGTGTGGGAGAGTTTATAAGGGCTTAAAATATATAAAAATAACCATATGAACATATGGTTTTACTTCGCGGATTTTCACCTTTTGCGGGGGGTTCTGGAACGCAGCCCCCGCGATCGAGGAGGGATTACTGTAATAAAGGATTTAAAAAGAATATTTACTTCTTGACTACATCACTTCATGAATAAGCTTCCATGATTTTGCAAAGAACACATGAATATTATATTAGATATGTTTTTTTTTTAACGGATAAACCATTTTTTTTCTTAGATTGACTAAGCTCGTCTGCATGTGCTGAAATTCACCAAGTCATCCTGTTCTTGGAACTGCTTAGTCTAAATCAAGACTGTGGAGAGAAGGAGGCTGAGACAGAGCAGAGCCATCTCGGAGACATCAAGTACAAGAAGACGTGGTCTGGAGCCAGTCTGTAGAATCATAAATTAACCTTAAACATTCTTTTTTACATGAAGAAGGAAAACTAAAGTACTGTGTGAAAAGCTCACATGGCTAGATATTGTGTCTAGCAGGGAGTGTTAGCTTCGTGAATGGACAAGGGTCAGTGCTGGGAGGTGCAGTGTGGAAAGGTAATTCTGACTCCTGAGCAGGGGAGTCCTCTACAGCGCATCTTCAACCTGAGCCTGGAACAGGGGAGAGTCCCGAGGCTTTGGAAAACATCTTGTATCACCCCAGTCCCAAAGGTATCACGTTTATAAAAACTACAAGGTCCATAAGGCCCTTTGGGGAATTTGGGGAACTTCCATGCTGCTGGGAGGTCTCCATCTGCGTGTCCTGGGTATTCACCGGGGCCTCCTCCCGGTTGGACGTGCCCGGAACACCTCACTAGGGAGGCGTCCAGGAGGCATCCTGATCAGATGCCCGAGCCACCTCATCTGACTCCTCTCGATGCGGAGGAGCAGCGGCTCTACTCTGAGTTCCTCCTGGATGACTGAGCTTCTCACCCTATCTTTAAGGGACAGCCCAGACACCCTGCGGATAAACTCATTTCAGCCGCTTGTATTCGCGATCTTGTTTTTTCGGTCACTACCCATAGCTCATGACCATAGGTTAGGGTAGGAACATAGATCGACTGGTAAATTGAGAGCTTTGCCTTACGGCTCAGCTCCTTTTTCACCATGACAGACCGATGCAGAGCCCGCATCACTGTGGATGCCACACCGATCTGCCTGTCAATCTCACGCTCCATTCTTCCCTCACTCGTGAACAAGACCCTGAGATACTTGAACTCCTCCACCTGAGGCAGGATCTCGCTCCCAACCCTGAGAGGGCACTCGATCCTTTTCCAGCTGAGGACCATGGTCTCGGATTTGGAGGTGCTGATTCCCATCCCAGCCGCTTCACACTCAACCGATCCAGAGAGAGCTGAAGATCACGGCCTGATGAAGCAAACAGGACAACATCATCTGCAAAAAGCAGTGACCCAATCCTGAGTCCACCAAACCGGACCCCCTCAATACCCTGGCTGTGCCTAGAAATTCTGTCCATAAAAGTTATGAACAGAATCGGTGACAAAGGGCAGCCCTGGTGGAGTCCAACTCTCACTGGAAACGGGTTCGACTTACTGCCGGCAATGCGGACCAAGCTCTGACACCGATTGTACAGGGACCGAACAGCCCTTATCAGGGGGTCCGGTACCCCATACTCCCGGAGCACCCTCAACAGGATTCCCCGAGGGACACGGTCGAACGCCTTTTCCAAGTCCACAAAACACATTTAGACTGGTTGGGCGAACTCCCATGCACCCTCCAGGACTCTGCTAAGGGTGTAGAGCTGGTCCACTGTTCCGCGACCAGGACGAAAACCACACTGTTCCTCCTGAATCCGAGGTTCGACTATCCGACGGACCCTCCTCTCCAGAACCCCCGAATAGACTTTTCCAGGGAGGCTGAGGAGTGTGATCCCTCTGTAGTTGGAACACACCCTGCGGTCCCCCTTCTTAAAGAGGGGGACCACCACCCTGGTCTGCCAATCCAGAGGCACTGTCCCTGATGTCCATGCGATGTTGCAGAGACGTGTCAACCATGACAGCCCTACAACATCCAGAGCCTTGAGGAATTCTGGCTGTATCTCATCCACCCCCAGGGCCCTGCCACCAAGGAGTTTTTTGACCACCTTGGTGACCTCAGTCCCAGAGATGGGGGAGCCCACCTCCGAGTCCCCAGGCTCTGCTTCCTCATTGGAAGGCATGTTGGTGGGATTGAGGAGGTCTTAGAAGTACTTCCCCCACCGACCCACAACGTCCCGAGTCGAGGTCAGCAGCGCACCCCACCATATACAGTGTTGACACTGCACTGCTTCTCCCTCCTGAGACGCTGGACGGTGGACCAGAATCTCCTCGAAGCCGTCTGAAAGTTGTTCTCCATGGCCTCCCCAAACTCCTCCCATGCCCGAGTTTTTGCCTCAGCAACCACCGAAGCTGCATTCCGCTTGGCCTGCCGGTACCTATTAGCTGCCTCCAGAGTCCCACAGGACAAAAGGGACCGGTAGGACTCCTTCTTCAGCTTGACAGCATCCCTCACCGCCGGTGTCCACCAACGGGTTCGGGGATTGCCGCTACAACAGGCACCGACCACCTTACGGCCACAGCTCCAGTCAGCTGCCTCAACAATAGAGGCACGGAACATGGCCCATTCGGACTCAATGTCCCCCATCTCCCTCGGGACGTGGTCAAAGTTCGGCCGGAGGTGGGAGTTGAAGCTACTTCTGACAGGTGGCTCTGCCAGACATTCCCAGCAGAATACCCTCACAACACGTTTGGGCCTACCAGGCCTGACCGGCATCCTCCTCCACCATTGAAGCCAACTCATCACCAGGTGTTGATCAGTTCATAGCTCCGCCCCTCTATTCACCCTAGTGTCCAAGACATGTGGCTGCAAGTCCGACGACACGACCACAAAGTCGATCATCGAACTGAGGCGTAGGGTGTCCTGGTGCCAAGTGCACATATGAACACCCCTATGCTTGAACATGGTGTTCGTTATGGACAATCCGTGACGAGCACAGAAGTCCAATAACAAAGCACCACTCTGGTTCAGATCGGGGGGGCCATTCCTCCCAATCACGCCCTTCCAGGTCTCACTGTCATTGCCCACGTGAGCATTGAAGTCTCCCAGCAGAACGAGGGAGTCCCCAGAAGGTATGCCCTCTAGCACCCCCTCCAGGGACTCTAAAAAGGGTGGGTACTCCGAACTGCTGTTCGGTGCATACGCACAAACAACAGTTAGGACCCATCCCCCCCACCCGAAGGCGGAGGGAGGCTACCCTCTCTTCCACTGGGGTAAACCCCAATGTACAGGCTCCAAGTCGGGGGGCAATAAGTATGCCCACTCCCGCTCGGCGCCTCTCATCGGGGGCAACTCCAGAGTGGTACAGAGTCCAGCCCCTCTCAAGGAGATTGGTTCCAGAGTCCAAGCTGTGCGTCGAGGTGAGCCCGACTATATCTAGCCGGAACCTCTCAACCTTGCGCACAAGCTCAGGCTCCTTCCCCTTCAGAGAGGTGACATTCCACGTCCCAAGAGCCAGCTTCTGTAGCTGAGGATCGGACTGCCAAGGTCCCCGCCTTCGGCCACCACCCAACTCACACTGCACCCAAACTCCTTGGCCCCTCCCATAGGTGGTGAGCCCATGGGAAGGGGGACCCACGTTGCCTCTTCGGGCTGTGCCCGGCCGAGCTCCATGGGTGCAAGCCCGGCCACCAGGCGCTTGCCATCGAGCCCCACCTCCAGGCCTGGCTGCAGAGTGGGGCCCCGGTGACCCGTGTCGAGGTGATGGAAAACGCCATCCAAATTTTTTATTCGTCATAGGAGGTTATGTTGAACCGCACTTTGTCTCATCCCTCAACTAGGACCAGTTTGCCTTGGGTGGCCCTACCAGGGGCATAAAGCCTCGGACAACAGAGCTCTTAGGATCATTGGGACACGCAAACCCCTCCACCACGATAAGGTGGCGGTTCGAGGAGGGGTATAAACAGGTTATGTACAGTATATGTAAAATATATATTTATATATATTAAAATATATATTTTAATATATATATATATATATATATATATATATATATATATATATATATATATGTGGGGGTTTCCTTACCCTTTGTTCCCAAAATATATAAAATATATATATTATAATAAACAGGTTATGTACAGTATATGTAAAATATATTAAAAGTATGAATTAGCATAAGCTGCCCTAATTCCGTGTGTTCATAAGAAATATAATGATTTACTTCATGAGGTAGAATTATGTAATAAACAAGAATAGTTGCGTCAAACATTTGAAATATTAAAATGTTTAAAGTCTAGATATTCTTAATTGTGCTAGAATTTTCTCATTTTTCACTTTTAAAGGAACAAAAAATTAAAAATAACATCATATTTATAATTATTGACCTTAATGTAGTCTTAAACAACTACATTAGCATATCATGTTCATGATCAGCAAACAAACAAAAATCATACAATGACACTGATCCCCATTTTTTCAAACATTTGTGAAAAGAATTAACTTTGACCCCTTTTTTCCCATTAAGGGGTGAGAACCCCTGGGTTGGTTAATGTGGCATGCACAACTTCGAGTCCTTCTGATTATTTCTGCAGAAGACACCTATTGGCTTACTCTTAATTAAAGGAGTGAATTTTTGGGTCTAGAGGGCCAAAAATAGGAGCACAATACAAAAAGCTCAACATCTTGCATAACTAGACATTAAGATGAACTGTATATTGCATGTGGGGGTTTCCTTACCCTTTGTTCCCAAAAAGTAATCTCCCCAATTACTTCCTACAGGTCCCCTCATAAAATGTCATTTTATGCACATGATCTTATTCCTAGGCAGTGCTCCGTCTGATCTTCCTCATGTGCTTAAGGTACAATTAATTAGGCAAAGTATGTTCTTCTGCCTTAAACACTTTTTGCAGTCAATGATCCTTCCCTACATCAATTCCTGTGACTAGCTCTATTAAATATTTGGGTATTGACATTTTTCCTACATTATACAATACTGTAATCTTTATTGTTGGATTTTTAACAGCACTAAAGATGAACTCACTACCTGGTCATCTTTTCTGTTGCCTTTCCTTTCTGGCCATTACAGTATTAAAATTAATGTTGTCGCAGGAGGCTGGGGGACAGACCCGGCTGGGACGCCTGGAAGGACCGGGAGGTGGCGTATTTGTCCTCCAGGCCACGAGGGGGCAACCGCCCTGGATCGGGAGAGGGCCACAGAAGGGGAGCAAGGAGGCTCAAGCCCGTTGGGGCCCGGGCCCGGGCCCAATGCCAGGGGGCGCCCCAAGCCTCATGGAGCCCAGGAAACATCTACTTCCACCACTCCCGGGAACATGGACGATGATCCTTCCAGGGACACCCGGAGTGCTTCCGGGTACTCTCCTGACACTTCTGCCACACCAGGAAGTGTCGTCAAGCAGATCACCTGGAGCTCACCCGGGTGAGAGTAAAAGGGGCTGCCTCCCTCAAATCAGGGAGCTGGAGTCGGGAGTGGGAGCAGAATGAAGCTCCTGTGGAGAGAGGAAAGGCGGCCCACGAACAGAGAGAGAGAAACCCAGAGGAAAGGTGATTGGTGCTAGGAAGCACAGTGTGTTGTGCGGGACTGTGTATTGTGTTGTGAAAAGAACAAAAATAAATGTGTGTTTTTTAAAGATGTGGTCTTCGACTGGTGGTGTCCGGGCATGTCTCGCAATGTACAGCTTCACTCTAAATTTATAAATGCTATGTTGCCTGTTCCCCCACAAAAAAAATGATTGAAAGTTATATCATTGATCTCTAAGTTTTTATTGAATAAAAAGAAACACTTTATTATGTTTTCAACTCTACGTTGTGAAAAATCAGAGGGCAGAGTCCCTTTACCAAATTTTCAATTAAACCATTGGGCTTTTGTTCTGCGACCAGTTAGGAGCTGATTGATCTCTCCTCTTAATCCCCTCTCTTGGTTTGCCATTGAATCTAGTATATCTGCCCCTAGACCCCTTTCACACCATTAAGACTAAAATCTTGTGCTATCAATTTGGAACCTTTAGTTTCCTATACATTGTGTTTGTGGCGCAGGGTTGAAAAACATTTGGATTGCTGCTGCAAATGGCACTCACACACTCCCATCTTCAACAGTCCTGATCTGTATATAGGCAGTCGTCCCATTTTGTTTCCCACATGGGCCTCCTTAGGCATTTCAACTTTTGGGCTCTGAACATTCCCATCCCTGAGGTCCAAGTTTGGATTACTGTCGTCCTCTTTTTTCTTTTACTTACAACTGAGGTTTGTTCTCATTGTTTCCCTAACTTCCACTCCTCCCTCTGATCCACTTCACAATTTCTGTAACTCTCTCTCCTCTACATCAAGACCTGTGGCTTCTCTCTATGATTGTCTGTGCAAGACTTCATATTAACCATTACCTATTCTCTCTGTTTGGCAGCAGGAACTTCCTCAACACCTCTACTTTACTGTAAATCTATTTTTAATAGTATTTTATTTTAGTCTAAGAAACACAATCTTCAAAACATTCCATTTAAGACTGTTTATCTCACTTATTTTATTCCCTGAAAGTGCTTTGCCATATGTACTTTTTTGCATCTGATTTGGGAGTGCTCCCCATTGTTTGCTTCGCGGTTGTCTATTGCTAAATTTCTGTGTGTTTTACATATTAACATCCCTTGTGTTCCTCAAGTTTTTCTCTCACTGGACCTTTTGTTTCTCTCTTTCACTTCTATCCAACAGAGGCTGTTTTCTTCAGGCCAGGGTGCTCAAACTTCATTCCTGGAGGGCCTCAGTGGCTGCAGGTTTTCATTTCAGCCACTTTCTCTACTGGTATCCACTAATTAATGCTAATTGAACCTACTACGTTGCCTTCATTTTAATTGACTTCCATTTAATTGATTCATTTCTTTAATGAGCAGTGAAACAATAAGATGCAACCTGAGCCAAAGTTGGCCAAGCTTAGATCCTATTTTAGTTTGTTTTTCATATAATGTTTGTCTCCATGAAATTATGTGAAAAGAAAAAAAAATGAAGGTCTGAGAAATTTGTTGTAATCTGGAAAATGTAGATTATGATCTCAGAAAAAGAAAAAAATCAAGTTTTTGAAAAGGACTGGTGTGGAAGAATGAAAACACGAGCATCCCATGAAATTAAATAAGAGGTTTCATTTACAGATAAAAAGGAGATTGATTGGAGTGAAAATTGTGGCTCTCCAGGACTGTTTGACACCCCTAAATTAGTTTATCATCTCTTGGCAGATTGTGTATTTTTGTTTGGCTGCCAGTAAAGGATAAAAGCAATTAATGAAGTCAGTCATAATAAAGGCATACACAATATGTTAATTAGCAGCTGTACCTGATCACTAATGAACAAAAACCTGCAGCCACTGTGGCCCTCCAGCAACTGAGTTTGACACCCCTGATCTAAGCATAATAGCTGCAAAGACGCCGTGACTGAGACAGAAGTGTTGATCAACCACCAATTGAGGCATCAGCTGGGTGACCCTGTTTAATAAGCTGAAGCAACAAAAACACTGCATGTTGGCACAAACAGAAAAAAAACTAAAAATGACTAAGATGTCCAATAAAGTAACCCCACAGTGTAGGGAATCATGAAAACTCTTTTATGAGCCATCCTCTGGTACAGTCTGGTTTCTGCTCGGGTCCTGCTCTGGGTGTTGCTGCTGGGTTTAGTTGCCTTCACTGGGCAGGTTCTTGGAGCTGCAGGCAAAAAAGAAGAGACTGTTAGCATAAGCGCCCCCTCCTGTCCTGGAGTGGTATTGCTTACTTCTGCAGAGCCAGGAAGGAATCTTAAAGTACACATGTGTAAGAACATTCTTAGCTTTTTGTTGGAAATCTGATATTTCTACCTGCTTTGAGTTTTGACAAGCCTCATTTTTTAATCTTACTCTCCTAAAACTCTCAGTGTGATGATCAATGGGTCATCCTATTTTCATATACTAAAAAATAGAGTGCTCTAGTGAAAATCAATGGAGCCGGATGGCCAGTGGTTGCTGTTCTTCTCTTCTTCCTGCTTCTGAAATCCTTCCTCAGTATGGTCTGACATTTGGGCTGTGTTCCCCTTCTGGGTTTTTTCCCTTTTGCCTTCAACCCAGACAGTGAAAGACCCAGGATTTGAATCCAGTGTCCTGGAGTTGTGAGGCTGCAGTGCTATTAAGTGCCCAATGTGCTATCCTGCTAAAATTCAATGAAATAGAAATTCAACACAAATGACATGTAAGGCACATCAAAGTACTAAGGGTTGTTGGCATTAGAGAAAGAATTGCAAAATTTTGGCATGAGAAGAATTTGGAAGAATATAAACCCCTTGGAAAACATGTCTGACATCTAAGGTAAAAGTTGAGCTCATCTAAGATAGCTGACTTTCTGGTCTGGTCTCTTGCTGTACTTTCTAACAGACCACATATACTGTATATATATATATATATATATATATATAAAATGATGTCAAATAATGTAGTGGTGATGGGAGAAATGATGACACTGACCCACCTCTGAAACCAGCCTTGGAATCTACCTCTTTCTCCATATTCTGTTTTTCCCTCTCTTAGTCCAAATGTGGAGTTCACTGTCAGTAGACTGACAGATGAGAGAATGCTAAACAGGCAGATGTAATAGCTCCTGATGTAAAGACAAATTAGACAAACAAATAATAATGCATCACACAGCACCATACTGGAATCTCTAGCATTAGTGGGCTGTGCTGAATTAATGGCATGTCAGGTTTGTTTTAAACATGGTAATAGATGGGCCATCCCTCACATTTTCATGCAGATCATTCTGAAGATCATGACCCTTGTAAGTCAAAGAGCTGTTATTTACTGTATCTTTGGTACTGTAAGGTATGAGATCATAGAAAACACTCTAAGGATCAACAAGTTTAGTGAGATAAAAGGAAGCTATACAATTAAAAAATGTATAGAATTAAATAAGAACTTTGAAATGAAGAGACTTGCATATATGCCAAGGTTATTTTTGTAACCTCAACTACAGCTTTCATTCTATTACAATTCAAATGTCATGGACACTGAGCTCCACCGCAAAAAATATTCAGCAAATATGAGTCACAGCTTACTGCCTCATTCACAAATTAAGAAAGGAATGTAAATGTGCATTAGACTCTTCCTTGGATGCAACTGGTTATGAACTGACATAGCCAAGGAAGGTTAAAAATCTGTTCTTTCAGTCTAGAATAACCTTGTGCTTGCTGTTCTGTTTTTTTGACTTCATTTTTAGTTGCTGTTTCGGGATTGCCTTATATTACTGCTCTTAAAGGGAACTTCACCCTTTTTGACAAATGAGTTCATTATAATACCAACCAGGGTTTCTGCTGATGCCCCAAACCATTTACGATTTTTAATAATTGATTTTTTTTCTTTTGAAAAGATTATTGAAGTGATTTAAGATGCTTCACAAATTTCATTGATTTCTTTAGATATTAATAGCATATCAGATATCAACATTACACATCCAAGTGTTCTTTTTTGTGTGCTAAGTAGATGATTTGTGCATGTATTATTATCATTATTATTATTCTGCATGGATGAGAAAATAATTGCAGAAAAATAAGACCTGCTTTTTGCACACTTACTGTAAGTCAGTCATTTTGTCTTTAGCAGTCTGCTGTCAAACCTCTCAGGAAGTATGATAAGGTAGCCAATTTTATTATTGGTCTTCAGCAGAGAGAGTATTTTCCAGAAGGTTCATTACTTTGAAATAACCCTCTTTCATTGGAAGTCACTGAATTATATATACATTGTTACTTCCTACATTTCAAAATGTAAATAACAGTTTACGTTTCTGTTTTTGAACTACAGATGTAATTTACCAGAAAAAAATATTGTTCCAGTGCTCAGTTTTTTAAACTGTTACAGCCACAGTAAGGACCTTAAGGTTTTTCTAAATGTAAAAGGTGGGTTTTAACATTACATACGTTTAATAGGGAAAATGAGTTGCTTAATTTTAATAAAGTATACTTTAGTTTTAGCATACGTCAGGGCCGGTATGCTAAAAAATGCTGCTTAAGGCAAGACACATTTTTGCCATGCCAAAAAATATACTAAGCATGAAATGATGCACTGAATCCCAAATACAATAAATGTTATAAAACATCCTCAGAATGCCGGACAATAAATAAATAAAAGTGTAATGTTGGAGCTGGGAGGAAACCACGCAGGTGAGATCCGTGCAGCAGCTAAGAATGGCCAGAGCCACAATGGATGAATGACAGAAAAAGGGGTCAGGACAGCAGCCTAGCAGACCTCCCTTGTAGAGCGGCTAGGATAGAAATTGTATGACTTAGAATTGCACTGCTGGACGGCGTACATCTACTGTGGCCATACAGTAGGAAAAGCAAGGCAGTTAATCGGCATCTATAGCAGGATATACAATACAACAGTTGTTAGCAATTGCTGGTGAATCTGTAGTAGTCCATTCTATCATACGGCTATTACAATATATTTAGAAAAAATGAAACGAAAAAGATTATCTCTAAAACAATAAATCACACACAATAGGCAATAAAGCAATCAAAATATACAATATGAAATGAAATGCAAAACAAAACAAGACTCAGCTGTATCTGTCCTTCTGACTGCTTCTCTGAATACCTTAGCAATTTAAAATTGTCCTGCCAACTAAAAGACACCTGCTGTTTTTAACTAAACACACATGGTGCAAACTTAGCAGACTTTTAACAGACATTGTACATGGGACTGACAACTTAAATAGATTCCAGAAATTAACAAAATTTTATGAAATTACATAAGCAGTATATACAATTTAACATTGAAAAGTCAGAAAAATGAATGGCAATACAATCTGCTGGCATGTAGCTTCAAAATGTGGGTACACTGTTTCGATTTTGGAATGCTCACAGTGAAGGGAAGCATTGTGGACCACATTATGTGCAACCTGAAACTTTTAAAATCTAACTATTACAGTTTTGAAACACAGTATATAAGTAAAGCATTGGATGTGTTTATAAATCTTAAGGTTCACATTTAACTCTCATTTTTGTATTATTACTTAAGGATAAAAAAGTTCAATTACAGGAGAATACCATCCTCACCAAAGTGCTGTCTGAGATGGTCTCATCATTGCATCACCTCATGCGCTGGCCCTGGTATACATGTTACAAATATAATATTTTATTATTGGCCCTGTTAAGTTCTATAATGAGTCTAAAAGCATGAATTTCAAAGCTGGTTGGGCAGAACACATTTTACACATTTTGATTAGCTTATATATTTCAAATTTCATTTTATTTTTTGCATTCATGTTGGGAGCCAAGTTGGGGCAGTGGTTAATACAGCTGTCTCATAGTTCCAGGGCCTACATTAAATTCTCATCCTAGTCTCTCTCTCTCTCTGTGTGGTGTTTATAATTTCTCCCCAATGTAAGTGTTGACTTTCTTTCAGATACTACATTTTTTTAAAATAATCCAAAGATGTGCAAGTTTAATTAACTGGTGACTCACTTGAAGGACATCATAGTTCCACTATTGTGGCCCCTTTAAGTTTTCCTACTAAGCAAACAGGTAAGTAGATGATGCAGTCAAAATGGGTCTCCGCTACATCCTGCAACATCTTGACATCCCAGTTATCAGGTCAGGGATTCTGTTTGTGGACATCAGCTCAGCATTTAACAAATCCATCACTGAACTCCACCACTCCAAACTCACCCAGCTTTCTGTCCCTGATTTGCAGATTTCCTGACAAATAGGAAGCAGCGAGTGAAACTGGGGAAATTCACTTTTAGCTTCTGTGCATTCATCACTTGTGCTCTACCCTCTTATCTTCTCCCTCTGTACTAATGGCTGCACCTCTAAGGTCCCCTCTGTCAAACTCCTCAAATATGACACAACCATAATTAGATTCATCAGTAATGGTGCTGAGTCTGCATACAGATATGTGGTTGAGCAGCTGTCCAGCTGGTGTGGTCAGAATAATCTGACATGAACAGCCAACGTAGATTCAATTTTTAAAAGGCACAGCAGCAGCTGTACTTCCTGCATCAGCTGAGGGAGTTCAGTCTACCACAGGAGCTCCTGATTCGGTTCTACACAACAGTCATAGAGGCTGTCCTCAGACGATCCATTACAGTGTGGTTTAGATCAGTAACTAAACATGTACAAGAACAGGCTGCAACAAATAGTCAGCTGTCATGAAAAACATATCTGGCACTATTCTTCTAACCTTACAGAACTGGTACTATTCCTGAGACATAAGGCAGGCAGGGAAAATCATCACAGACCCATCATGTTCAGGCCACAAGTGCTTTGAAATTCTCCTATCTGCCAGATTAAAGTACACCAGAACAAGCGGATATAGAAATAGTTTCTCTTCACAGGTCATCAAGCTCATAAATGGTTTATTCAGCTGTCCCTGCTCAGTTTGGGCACCCCCCCCCACACACACAAATATGTTGCAATATTCTTACATATATTTATAGCTTAGTTTAGTATTTATTTCAGCATTTTTGAGCTCTCTTGTACTTTGTATGCTTATGCTTTTGTAATTATCTCAGATGTGTACTTATCAGTTGTATGCATGTTTGTCATGTAAGTACACTTGTATTATATTTGTCCTGTCACACATGCGTGTTTAGGAGACAACTAAAGTGCCTGAGTACATGTAATTCCACGCCAGACCAGGGGGTGGCGAAGTGCACTAATTCTCTTTCTTGATTCCTTACAAACCATTCTAGGGAAATCCCACCTGGCTCTGGGGCAGCTAACGACATCACTTCCGGCCCCGGTCCTGATGACATCATTTCCCATACTGGCCTTTAAAGCCTCCATCTTGTTTCTAGTAAATCAGTTCTGTTTTGGACTCAGTCTTGTGAACATGTCTGTTCTTTTGAATCAGTTTTGCAGCCGGGAAAAATTATACGGGTGGCTGCCCCAAATCTTCTTAATGTCTTTTGGTCATTTTTGTGACAGTCCCCTGTAGCATCTTTTCTGAGTTCAGGGTTTCATTGAGAGCAGGGCCGGATTTTCCTATAGGCTAACTAGGCTTCAGCCTAGGGCCTCAAGATCAAGAGAGGCCTACATTCAAATTGTTAGCAAAATTTTATTATCTCTCATGTAATTTACATACTTAAAAATGGAAGGTGAAAGGGCCTCATAAGTGGAATAGCCTAGGACCTCTTTTCATATAAATCCGGCCCTGATTGAGATTCTGTTGCCTTACATGTTTTTTCTGGTGAAGGAACCTATTAAAAAGAAAAAAAAAGACTACCATGAAACACAGCCTTTTGCCTATAATTGATGCTGTTACTTGTCATAAGATGATATTTTTACATCAGTCCCTTGCAAGCCCAAATTTTACTGTAATTTGACTACTCTAGACTTCTAATGATATTTTCAGATCAGAGGTACACTGGATGCAATTTCTGTTTGATTGCATAGTAAGTGACATTTAAATATGGTAGTTAAATGCTGAATTGAAGGATAGCTTGACAAGACTGCTCTTGGTTACATTTTAAGAACCTAATAAAAACTGAAAATAAAAATAAAATGCCCTTAATAAATGAAATCTGCATGTAATTTCTGACTGGAATATTATTTTTATCAATATAATACAAGTATGATTTTCTTTTAAAATAAAGCTTGTCGTGTAATGTCAGCAGTTGGAAGGCAATTTGCAGAAAACCATTTTAAAATTGTGCTCTGTCAGCACTGTTTTAAATTGATATTGCAATCTTTAAAGATTTGAATGATATTCTAGTGCCATAACAACATTTTTCAGTCACAAATTATTTCTTTCCCAATAATAATGGCATTTTTAAAAGCCTATCTAGAGTTTAGGAGTAACTTGCCAGTTTCCAAATATAATGAAACTACAGAAAAATATAGGCTAACAAAGTGTAAGATTTACAAAGTTAATATTTTTGTGATTTAATGACTTTCCTTTGTTTACATTAAAGCATTTAATAATTTGCCTACATACAACTGTGCTCCAGAGTGCCATATCTTCCATTTCTTAAATAACAGATGCTAATATTTTTATTATTTATTCTGTTCAAACAAACAAAATTAACCTAACTGAAAGAACAATTATAGGGGCAATTAACATCAAATCATCTCGTCTTTCTGAATTGTACCATTAATCTATCACTTTAAAACATCTGTTTCAGTGGTTTGCCTCAGGTGTGTTGGTTTTTTATCAATGAAATTTTGAACAGAGTAATCCATCAGATGGACAGCCAGTGTATCACTTGTAAACAGAACTTTGACCACAAGCCAGTCAAAGATGTGTAGTATCATAGATCAAGAAGACCCATATCACATGTCACAAAGCCCCAGGTGGAATTTTAACATAAGCATGGCTTGTCCGACAAACCAAAAATGGTGAAGACAAAAAGGACAACAGAGGAAGGGCAAAGTCTGTCTCCTATGAACATCAGTGAAAGCATAAAACACTGATCGCTAGATTAAAAACTGTACCAGGACAACTT
Organism: Erpetoichthys calabaricus; assembly: GCF_900747795.2. Taxonomy (NCBI): domain Eukaryota; kingdom Metazoa; phylum Chordata; class Cladistia; order Polypteriformes; family Polypteridae; genus Erpetoichthys; species Erpetoichthys calabaricus. The sequence goes on along the minus strand of NC_041398.2, from coordinate 75,346,810 downwards.
CCATTAATTGGCATTTTCTGTAAGCTTTTTTTAAAGACTATATCCAGACCAAGGTTATTAAAGTTAACGAAAATTAAAATCAAAACTGAAACTATTATTAAAAAAACATTTTCGTAAACTGAAATAAAATAACTAACAAAACCAAAATGAAAAACTAAAACTAAACAAAACTATTAAAGTAGCTGGAAAGACTAACTGAAATAAAATAATAATTTACTAAAATATTTTTAGTTTTCATTTTTGAATGAATATTCTTGCCGTTAGTTTTTAACCCTTGTAAGTTTTAACTCTAAAACAGAAAGTCATCCACCTTGAGCCATCCCCGCACATATTCATCAAGTGAACGGTGGCTGGTGACGGAGGGCGGCTGTTCACACAACATTTGCGGTGACAGAGCAAGCTGAGTGCGGGTGCGTAAAGCATGTGAAATAGAAAGCGATTTACGTGCCGCATTTCTTTGTGCTTGTTGCGTATCAAGATGTAATTCAAACGGCTGAAATCAGAATGCGCTGGTCAATAAAAACTTTACCGTACGGACTAAAAAATCACGAGTGAGTGACGTTTCAGTTTATTTCTCAGGTGACTGCTTTTTGTTGACAGCAATTCACCTGCCACTTCGCACAGGAGAAATCGTTTTTACTTTCTCATATACGAAGTATAGAGAAAGTATAGTAATCATGAAAAAATTCAACCTCGATATTTTGATGAATCTTGATGTTATAGACCTCCCAGAGTCCAAAAATACTGTTTTTTGGAATTGTGTGTGTGTGTGTGTATGTGTCTCTGTGTGTGTGTAAACACAATAACTCAAAAACGCAATTAGATAGATGGATGAAATTCGGCATGTGGTTGTTACACCGCAATTGTAGATCTGTATTAACTTTTGGGCCAAATCCATCACCCGGAAGTGGTACTTTACCTAAACACATACTCGATTTTTTTTTTAATTATGCAGCTGCAGAGTCCGATTTATTCAACATTACTTTTATAATAATTGTTCAATATATTACTAATTGGATTTGTTGGTGATGGTTCCTTAATATACATAATATAAAAATATAATCATTGTCTTGTGGTTTACTCCTCAAATATCCATCCCCATATCTGAGTATACAAGAAAGTCGAGGGGAGACCGCTCCCGATTTTTGAAAATAAAACGGCACTGATCGAGAGACTGACTAGGTCATCATACAAGATCAGCATATTGTTGCTGACCAATCACTTTTGCTTTAAAAACATCGTTTAACAACGAAGCAATACAAACAAAGGTAGAGAGTCTAACAAGTGATGAAAAACTAAACATACAAATGGGTTTTTGTATTTATTCTATATTTATTAATTTATCTTTTTTAGTTCATATTCACAACTCAAAATACCTGATATTGTGAAAGTAATCCATTAGCAGAATTATATTTTAAAATATTTGTCTCCCTTTTTTCAATATTTTTCTCTCTCTCTCAAAATAGATAGTTGAAACATCATATTCTTTTTGTTCTTAACATCAGCCATATCATACATATTGATACATATAGATATGATCGCTTCCTTTGTTTGGGTGATTTTAATATCCATGTTTGCTGTCCCGTTAAACCTCTAGCAAAAGACTTTCTGGACATTATTGACTTCTTTGGTCTTTCTCAACTAGTGAATGGACCAACACATGGACAGGCTCACACACTGGACCTGGTTCTTTCTCGCGGTCTCAGAATCAGTGACTTGGACATTCTGCCTCCCAGTTTTTCTGATCACTCGCCTGTTCTGTTTAATTTGGATTTGGTCTCTGCTGAGCATGGTAAATCCACCACTACCCGTCCCTTCTGTGTCATTTCCCCTTCTGCTGCTGAAGATTTTGCAGCTGCTTTTTCATCAATCTCCACATCATGTGAATCCACGGATGCTGATGTTTTATTGCAAACCTTCTATACTTCCTGCTGTTCTGTGATGGATGTTGTAGCCCCACTCAAACAGAGACAATCCAAAGTCAAGCATGACCCATGGCTAAATGAACAAACTCGCTCCATCAGGCAAAACTGTAGGCGGCTAGAACGTAAATGGAGGAAAGATGGTCTCACTGTTACCTTTGACTGCATGAGAGACATGTGGTCTCAATACCAGAGAGCAGTCAGAGGTGCAAGGAACCGTTTTTTTACTGACATCATCTCAAAAAATTCTGGCAATCAACGTGTCTTATACAAAACACTGAATGCTGTCCTCTCTCCAGCTTCAACTGTTTTCTCTTCTCCCTCCAATGCTCTTTGTAATCAGATCCTTACGTTTTTTCTGGATAAGGTCACAAACATTAGATCCCAGATCTCCATTTCTTCTTCTGGCTCTGTTGATTTAGCCGTTCCTGTACACGGCTCCCTCACCAGCTTTGAACCCATTTCGCTCCCCCATCTGGAAAAAATCGTCGCCTCAATGAAGCCTTCGGGCTCTCCGGACGATGTGGTGCCGTCCAGACTACTGAAAGATGTCTTTCCTGTGATTCGATATGATGTCTTAAAGATCATAACTAGTAGTCTATCTTCGGCTACAGTTCCTTGTGCTTTCAAACACGCAGTTGTACATCCAATCGTGAAAAAACCTGATCTTGACCCTGCCGTCTTCTCCAATCTTCGTCCAATTTCCAAACTACCTTTCCTGTCAAAATTACTCGAAAAAGTAGTTTATGAGCAATTAATTCTCCACCTACAGGACCATCAGGTAATGGACCTTTTTCAGTCAGGCTTTAGGCCCCAACACAGCACAGAAACCGCGCATTTACGTGTCCTAAATGATGTCCTTTTGGCATTGGACTCAGGACTCTACGTGATTATGGTTCTTCTCGATTTATCTGCTGCCTTCGACACAATCGACCACGACATCATGATCTCCTGACTCGAATCCTGGGCTGGTGTATCTGGCTTAGCCCTCGACTGGTTCAGGTCATATTTCTGCAACAGGACTCTTAAGAGTCATGCTAGACGATTTTTCATCTGAATCAGTCCCACTCCCATGTGGTGTCCCCCAGGGTTCCATTTTGGGGCCACTACTTTTTCAATTTACATCCTGCCTTTAGGTGCAATTTTTAGAAAACATGCAATCTCGTATCACCTATATGCTGATGACTGCCAAATTTATTTCTCCACTAAACCTCTTCTCGACTGCTTATCTGACATTAAGGACTGGCTGGCTGTAAACTTCCTTCACCTGAACGATTCAAAAACCGAGGTCATTGTTTTTAGTCCCGAACGCAAACAGACCCTACCCCTTGGCCTCGACTTTCTTCCCATTCCAGTAACTTCGTCTGTTTCCAATCTTGGAATCAAAATGGATATGGTCCTGAAAATGGATGCTCAAGTCAACAGCACAGTAAAATCCTGCTTTTTCCATCTCAGGCGAATTGCCAAACTTAAACCAATTCTGCCTTACCACCTCCTGGAATCAGTAATCCATGCATTCATTACATCCCGGCTCGACTATTCTAATTCCTGCCTATATGGTATTAGTAAAGCCACTCTTTCGAGACTCCAATTGGTTCAAAATGCGGCTGCAAGGCTTTTAACTGGAAGCAGCAGAAGCCAACACATTACACCGATTTTAAAAACCCTACACTGGCTGCCGGTTCGCTTCAGAATTGATTTTAAGATACTCCTCTTAACCTATAAGTCACTAAATGGTCTAGCCCCTGCCTACTTGAGTGTCTTGCTCCATCGTCACAATCCCCCTCGTGTTCTTAGATCCGCAGATCAGCTGCTCCTAACCGTTCCCAAGGCACATTTTTAAGCTCGTGGTGAAAGGGCTTTTTCTGTCTGTGCACCCAGGCTCTGGAACTCCTTACCTTTAGTGGTTAGGCAAGCCGCTTCAGTCGCCACATTCAAATCACACCTAAAAACGCACTTCTTCACATTGGCTTTTAATTCTTAACCTGTCTTATTTCCACTTGCTTTTTGCTATTTCTCTGTTTTATTGGGTCCCCTGACCTGTTTTTTAGTGTCTCTGTTTTAATTCTCTCTTAATGTTTGTTTTTAATATTTTGCTTTTAGTCTTGCTTGTTTTAACTGTACAGCGCTTCGGTCAGTTGTAATGCTGTGTTTTTAAGCGCTTAACAAATAAAAATGGTATGGTATGGTATGGTATGGTATATTGCATACCAGGGAGTTTTCCTGCCATACATTCAAACCTGCTGTGGTAGGCTCCAGGTTTCCTGTGATCCTGCTCTGGATAAACAGGTTTAGATAATGTATATATTGTTCTTAATCTCAGATGCTTTTTCTGTTGTTTTGTGCCTGTCCGTATTCCTATTACCTGATCTTGCCCTGCTCATTATGGGTTTACTGTTCTTATGGTGGGCTATTCAAGACTCATCACCTCTAACCTTGACACTACATGCTTGTTGTTCTTTGTTTCCCTCAATACAGCTAGGTGGGATCTGCACACTCATTCAAGTCTAAGAGCCCTGTTCTTCCTAAGCCCCTGTGATTTTCATGAGAAAATATTTAAAAAATTATACAATTGTGTAAAATTGTTCATATTCAGTACCTAGTTTTGATTATGCTTGCTTTATCAGACAAAAAACAAAACCAGACAGTAAACCAGGCAGTGTAGTAAGCTTCCACTAACATTAAACTCATATCCAAATCTGTTAAGTGCATAGTTCTGTCTGATTGTGACTAAAACTAACTCCGTAGGCACTCCATGCCTTAATTACTAAAACTAAAACTGAAACTAATTTATATATATATAAAAAAAATAGAAGTGTCTTTGTGATATAAAACTAAACTAAAACTAAAAATACATGATGAAGGAAAACTAAAACTAAACTGAATTTCCAAGTAAGGTCAGAAAAAATATACAAATAAAAACTAATATAAAAAGGCAAAACTATAATAACCTTGATCCAGACTTTTACTATCAGTTTTATTTTCTATTATATCAAGTTCTATATGGGATTATTATTATTTGTCAATAAATACCACTTTACATTTTCTTCTTCGGCCAACAGTAGCCCAATTTCCGCCAGCACCCTGTTGGCTAACAGTACTGGTGGCAGTTGTTGTTAACCCAGGGCTTGACCGATCTGGTATGGAAATTTGTATTGTTGTCCACGTATTGATTTGGCAAAATTTTACACTGGATGCCCTTCCTGACTTAACTCTCCCCATTTATCTGGGCTTGGGACCGGCACGAAGAAACACACTGGTATGTGCATCCCCTGTGGCTGGGTTGGATATGGTAGAAGATGATCCGCTCTTGCGACCCCTAACGGGAGCAGCCGAAAGAAGAAGAAGAAGAAATATCACTTTACATTTACATTTTCAATACTTTGTTCTTGTATATAGAGAAATTGAAATAATAAATTGAAAATTAAGACACCTGTATTGGGTTTGCCGCATTACGTACTCATAAGGTTATCAAGGCTAGACGTTACTTCTCAAAAGAAAGGCAACTGCAGTCAAAGCAGGATGTATTATTTGGTTGGTAAGTGGCATAACCAAAAGTGTTTCGCTTTTAATTGTGTCGCAATGATACCTGCATGTTTGTTAGTGCTGGTCATAGTAAGTTCTTAAGTAAAGAGACTACTATAGAATATTGTGTTATGAAATTAGGCATTATGATTGTCTAAATTAGGATATCTATGTATGAATGTGAAGGGATTCTAAGTAGAATATTGTGGTGTGACTGACAATTAGGCTTTCACCTGAGGCTTTTTCTATATTATACCTATGAGTATGTGTATCTGTATTTGTGTTAATCTTAAGGTGCAAGAGTAGACCAACTTACTAACAGACTTGGTAAGTCTTACAGAAACCCACGATAATACAAACTGAAAAGTGAATTAGTATGGTACCTTATGCAAACAATATTACAAAAAACATTTATCTAAAATTGAATATTTATTGGAAATGTATATTTTATTGAAATTCAAAATTGAAAAAATATACCCTAAACATCCAATGTGCTGTGCATACAGTATGTAAAAAATAGCACAATTTGAAAGGAGTCTGAGTCAAAATTAAAGTGAATATTCCAGGTTCTAGAAGATGAAAATGACGGTGCAGATACTGAAAGCTGGTAATTGCATGAAAGCGTCTTGCAATATATATTAGAATATTGCAGTGATGTTGTAAATTATATAAAAGAGGACAGATTATAATTTAACATAAACACAATGAAGTAACATAACAATGTGATAATTACCCTTAGACTTGAAACTACCAGAATTGACATCCTTCATTTCCATAATCTACCATCTACAGAAGATAATGGCCTGATTGACACTGCATTTAAAGGCATGTAGCTTTTAACAAAAGGTGTTTAAATGAATGCTGGCAAATTTGGATTTATTATTAATGACCAGCAAGTGTGAAGGCACAGGGTGTCTTCAGTGGAGAAGTATAGATACTATTCAAAAGTCAGCCTCAGCTACTCTGTGAAGACTATTGAACACTTTTTGTTTTTTAGTAAGTTATACAGGATCATCAATTATAGTAAATATGAAAAAGTCAGAGTTAGAACTGAAAAAAAAACAAGAGGATTCACAAGTAGGTTTAAAGTATAGAATATTAAACTTTAAAGCATACTGGCCAGATTATGGTTCTACAAATGACTGAGTTGCACTGCCTTGACTTTACTGAGCAGAACTAAAACTGTAATTATGCAGGAGAATGTGGATCTCAGCCAAGAATAAAAGGTAAAAATAAAAAACAATTCAGAATGAAGATATTGGGAATAGCCATTAAAGATCCTCAAGTGCTGCTCTTGCGATTATTAGGTCACAAAAGAAAGTCAGGAAGACAGAGAAAGAAACACTACAGAAAGATGTTACCTGAAAAAGGAGATAGCCGCTGATAGCTGAATTTGTTGGCCAATGTACCATGAATGCTGGATTAAGATCAGAAAAGGAGTTCAGAGAATTATAGGAATTTGCCTTTAATTTTTACAACTAATTACTTAAATACCTAAGAAAGTGGACTTCCAGTGACAGAGCTGGCTAATTGTTTTCAAAAGTATGGTTCTCTTTTTCATTCATATACAGTTAATTTTATTACTGGTAAATGATATACAGTGTATATTCCTGTCTTCCATCAAATACTATACGCTTAACATTTATTATGCTATTACCAAATATAATTCATCTGTAAAGACATGTTAGATATTTCAAAAATTTAATTTTATTCTCTTCCATGAGCTTTGTCAGACTAGTCGCCTCAATAAGGAAGCATTTTCTTGTGTACCTGAAATGGCATTCTGGATGATAATCCATCCATCCATCCATCCATCCATCCATCCATTTTCCAACCCGCTGAATCCGAACACAGGGTCACGGGGGTCTGCTGGAGCCAATCCCAGCCAACACAGGGCACAAGGCAGGAACCAATCCCGGGCAGGGTGCCAACCCAGCGCAGTCTGGATGATAATTAAACTTGAAATCCTGGAGGAAAAATTAAATCAGTTAAAGCAAGGACTGTGTAACAGTGAACAGAATGTTTATTCCTTCACATATAGTTGATAAGACAATCTAGTCTGCATATGTTTTGTGGACTTGGAAGAACATTTTTCATTATACACCCTTTAGTATGTCAGGAGATACAGTGCAATATTGGGTTTCAGGCCTATTGATGTGTGCCGTATAGTCTCAATATTTGTGACAGTGGGCGATGAGTGAGGTGTCATTGTGTAGTCAAGTATTGAAGAACGTCCAGGTTGAGGAAGTAGTAGGTACATTTCTGGTTATTGCTGATGGTGTTGTGTTCTAGATATAACTGGGATTTCCAGAATGATCAGGATTAGAATCGGTATCTCTACATCTGTCTACCATTTGCAAGTGACTACAAAGGATGTCCTAAATAGCAATCGTATGCAAGATTTGATGTAGAGATGGTTGTAAACAGGATCAATATATGTGGCAGTATACATTTGTCTTGGCATTAGCTTAGGTGTAGCTCTTCATTTACCATTGTCACTGATAATGACAAGCTCTAGAAAGTAGCTGTACAAGTATCCAAATTGAAGTTTCTGTGTAAGTTTGCTGGGCTTGCTGTCCCTGTCAGGATGAGGAGCACTATCACTCTAGAAGTGGTGCGTCTGACTACAGCTAACCCAACTGATGGATTACTTCTTCTGAATATCACAGAATGGGCTATAGTTCAAACCATCTGTTAAAGGGCTAGACCTACTAGGTAACATTTTATCACTTTGCACTATAAAATGGTGCTGTGTACAGTTTTTATTTAGTAATTGTGAATGTTATTTATTGATAACAGAAACTGATATTAATATTAAGGGTTTAAAAATAATAATAATAATAAACAGTAACATAATCTTTGTAAAAATCATTGTTTTGTACTTGGGAAGTATTCTTGACAATATCTTTAACTTCTTCTATGTCTTTCCTGACCTAAGATGGTGTTGGGAAAGATGTGTATAAATTATTTACTTTAGGACACTGAAAAACATTAAATGAATGCAGCATACAAACGTGAAGTATGATTTCACCTGAAAAAAGAAAAAAAGAAAAGAAATGAGGATAAAAGTTCTTAACAAACATATCAATAAAGTGATGGTATCTATTGAAGTAACCCAGAAGGTTAAATAGCAATATTTACAAAAGTGTACATGGGAACATCAAGTCAATGTCATTTCTTCAAATATTTGGAATAAAAAAAATTATCTAATTTTATGTTTCAGTTTTTAATAATTATGTAATAATTTGGAAAACACACATTTAATTAGCTAAATTGGTAATTGAATATACTACTTTATCAAGGTCTATTTTCATCAGACAGTAGATAAAACTGTATTAAAATATCTTTACATACACATTTGTGGGCAGATAATCTGGAATGAGCCTCTGCAGCTTATCCTCCATTAAAACATTAGGGAAAGATTTATTTTTTTCATTTAATAGCAGATAGATTGCTTAAATATTAGAAAAGTTAGGATTTACCACATATAATATAACTCTAAATCACAAAATGCACCCTTCTCTAACATTTGCTGCTTGTTTAAAATGTTATCTTGACAGTTTAATGACCTTTTAAAGTAATTTTGTTTCCACAGGGCTGTCACTATGTCTTCCCATAGTTATAAGTTAATGCTATTTGAATAGATGTGCAGTAAAGGCTCATCTAGTGTTGGAAAGCAGATAGAATGCATATTTCGCCCTTAAGCATATGCTAATGTCCTGCACTGTGTTGAAATTACTCTATGAATTGGAAACAAGTAACCTTAGACATCATATTACCATTTGATCTACTTTTGCAAACCAGATGGCCTTGTTAGACTTTTGGCACTGCCAGTAGTTTAATAATGTCAAAGGCATGTCGGATGTGATGAGTTCAGAGTCTCGTTTTCTGATGTTTTAACATCAAAGAGCATATTAAAATGTCAGATCCTGAACTCAACATTTGGATATTAACCTTAGAGATGAAAAAATTACAAGATAGTCTTAATTAGGATTTTAAAAATATGTTTCTAAGATGTGCCATATTTAAATAAAATGACATTTTCTCTAGTGCCACATAAGAATTAAATGATTTTGATATTATATCTGTATCAAAGTATGTGAACTGTTTATTTGTCAAATCGTAAAAAAAAAATAATGCATTATATAAACTCTAAAAATGTCTCTAATATTTATTGATAACCTGAATAATAAGTACATGCGTAATGTTATGTATTGACCAGGGCTGTTAGAATTTTTTCTTTGTATTTGCTTATTTTATGGTTTTATGTGTATTTTGTGCTTTATGTTTCTAATTTTATTTGTGTACTATTACTATTCTTTCGTGAGTATCATATTGTTTAAAGATTATGTATTTTTTAATAATTTTCATTTATGCTTTTCCTTGTCCTGTTTCTTATTTTCTTAAAACAAAGTCAAATTGTAAATATATACAGATATATGCATTGATATAAAATTAACAAAATGTAATTAATGAATTATTTTTTTTGTTGATATAATAAATATTTATATAATAAGTGTGTCAAAACAAAGAGGCAATTTCAGCACTGCCTATGTGCACACTGTATAATTAATATCAAGCTTGAAACACATAGCACCATGCTAAATGTTGTCTTAATAAACAAATATTGTAACAGTTCTGATTAAAAGAGAATGACAATGAATGGCCGAACTCAGAGAGAAAAAGAAAAGAGACAGAACACTAAACAGGACTCTACAGTGTCACTAGGCAAGTTTTACACAGCTGTTTTGTCCATGTCTGCATTAGTTGTGATGGCTTCTGCAATTTCTGACTTAAAAAGCCACTACAAAATTCTGCAAGCAAACCTTCACCCTAACACATATCTAACTCTACACTCAGTATCCCACTAACAGTCAGCAGAGTCTTAGTCTGGACCCACAATGACAACAGGCCAAAGTGCTATCTAATAGGTACTAAGACCATTGCGTCCTTGAACTCTTTTTCACCTTCAGTGGGATAGGCCTGCTTCTCCTCATTTTCAATAGTAGGCTTTCACCTGTTGCAGGGAAGATACATTTGCTGCTCATTATTTGGTTAGAAGAATTTGCCTAGCCTCCCACCATTTCCCCAGCTATTTCCCTTTTGACTTTTGGTTGGCTAGGTACCTTTTGTTTGCAGGCATAAGGATCTTATCTGTTCCTCATGGAAACTATTTCCTGCCCTTAAAATAAGTTTTTTCTAGGAAACCAGTCTGTCTCCTAATGGAAAATAAATATTTTAGGTTTGCAGGAGATATTTTCTTCTACTGATGTAGTTTTCAGAACTCCATTTTAGGTTATTTGTACAAATATGTTAGAGAGTGATGTTTTTGGTCTTACATCAACATATACTGCTAAGAAAGGACATTTAAATATTCCAACGTTTAGTGTTAGCCACCCATCAATATATCTCAAAATATTCTAAAATCTCAAAACTAACTGCTTTGATTAATTTGGTTAAAATTGGTGATGCTGTAAAAAAAAAAAGAAAATTAGCCGACCCTGGTTTTATTTGTCTTTAAATTTTTTATTCATTAATGTTTATTAATATTATGCTAATGCACTTTCTCTGTACTGTGCTGAGAGAGGGCTTTATGCAAATGAAGGGTGCAGCAGAAGCCCTCTATGGGCCATGCAAACAGCTGCACTAACCAATAGGGTGGATGGACGAGTGAGAAAGGGGTGGTGTCCTGGGCAGGAAATAAAATAGATGTGATGCACGCTTGGTGTATACAGTTAGGCATGAAATGGAAGATGAAACTTCAGCTAAGCTCAAAGAAGATGCAAAGCTAAATAGTTAGCAAGCATCTTATAAAGCTTCTATGACGGTGCCAAGAAGGGGAAGAGAAGCAGCGGCAGAAATGGTGTCTTCGGATCCAAGACAAGACTCGATGAAAGGTGTCAGTTTAAACTTATCAGGTCTCCTGATCAGGTATCAGCTACTCAATTGTAATATACATACACATCTACAGACATGACGAATTACAGTGAGTTCAGATGCTGTGGCATTTTTCGTTACGGCCATACACCAGCTTAAACCTGTTTCAGATGCCATTGAAAGCTGGGTGGGTTTCATCTGATATGATCAAATGGACTGGAACAAGCAGATGAGAGTCTGGAGACTTATGTTAGTGAGAAATATAAGATGTGAGCACATTATAATTAAAGTTGACATGTGTAAGCCAGACTTTAGAGTCCATGACTGAATTTGTCCACGTTGCCAACTAGGAGGGGAATGCATCATCCTGTTGATATCTATTTTTAAACTCGGCAACAGAAATGATTCACTCTGATATCGAAACTCTAATGGTGAGTCATTCTGAACAAACTTCTAACAGCATGTTTGTTTTGTGGACACAAGAAGCTGGACCTGCCATATTCAAAAGTTTATGCTTTCAAATGTACATCTGGACAGGACTGACCATTTTTCTGATACCTTCAGTCCTGTTATTGACAGAAGCATCTCTCCAATATCCAAGCTAGAAGTTCTTATACATGGTTCTAGGGGTTTGCTGTTTGTTATATTATTTATATAAAATATGTATATTGTCACATATGTGTGTTTGTCAGTCACCCTCCTGACTAATCTTGGGTAAGCAATCCCAGCCTGAGGCAAGAGGTGGCACTATTGCTAATGGGATCATCTCTTTCTGTTCCTGTCAGGAGAAGAAGCCCAGTAAGAGCAACTGACTCTGACCCTTCCGGTCAGTGAACTGTATATCTCAGGCTCTAATACAACAACAACAACAACAACATTTATTTATATAGCACATTTTCATACAAAAAGTAGCTCAAAGTGCTTTACATAATGAAGAAAAGAAGAATAAAAGACAAATAAGAAATTAAAATAAGACAACCTTAGTTAACATAAGAAGGAGTAAGGTCCGATGGCCAGAGTGGACAGAAAAAACAAAAAAAAACTCCAGAAGGCTGGAGAAAAAAATAAAATCTGTAGGGGTTCCAGGCCACGAGACCGCCCAGTCCCCTTTGGGCATTCTACCTAACATAAATGAAATAGTCCTCTTTGTAGTTAGGGTTCTCACGGAGTCACTTGATGCTGATGGTTATACAGACTTCTGGCTTTTAATCCATCCATCATTGTTGGAACATCATGGTGCTTTGGGTAGATGGTGGTGGCACAAGCCACCACCAATAGGACACCGGAAAAGGAAACAGAAGAGAGAGTAGGGGTTAGTACAGATTTTGAATGGTTATTATAATGAATTGGATATACAGAGTGTCAGGATTAAATTACAGTGAAGTTATGAGAAGGCCATGTTAAAGTAATGTGTTTTCAGTAGTTTTTTAAAGTGCTCCACTGTATTAGCCTGGCGAATTCCTACTGGCAGGCTATTCCAGATTTTAGGTGCATAACAGCAGAAGGCCGCCTCACCACTTCTTTTAAGTTTTGCTCTTGGAATTCTAAGGAGACACTCAGTTGAGGATCTGAGGTTGCGATTTGGAATATAAGGTGTCAGACATTCCGATATATAAGACGGGGCGAGATTATTTAAAGCTTTAAAAACCATAAGCAGAATTTTAAAGTCAATTCTGAATGACACAGGTAACCAGTGTAGTGACATCAAAACTGGAGAAATGTGTTCGGATTTTCTTTTCCTGGTAAGGATTCTAGCAGCTGCATTCTGCACTAACTGCAAACGATTGATGTCTTTTTTGGGTAGTCCTGAGAGGAGTGCATTACAGTAATCTAGTCGACTAAAGACAAACGCATGAACTAATTTCTCTGCATCTTTCGATGATATAAGAGGTCTAACTTTTGCTATGTTCCTTAGGTGAAAAAATGCTGTCCTAGTGATTTTATTAATATGCGATTTAAAATTCAGATTACAATCAACGGTTACCCCTAAGCTTTTTACCTCCGATTTGACTTTTAATCCTAATGCATCCAGTTTATTTCTAATAGCCTCACTGTATCCATTATTGCCAATCACTAAGATTTCGGTTTTTTCTTTATTTAATTTGAGAAAGTTACTATTCATCCATTCTGAGATACAGGTTAGACATTGTGTTAGCGAATCAAGAGATTTAGGGTCATCAGGTGCTATTGATACATACAGCTGTGTGTCATCAGCATAGCTGTGGTAGCTCACGTTATGTCCCAAGATAATCTGACCTAATGGAAGCATGTAGATTGAGAAGAGCAGCGGACCCAGGATAGAGCCTTGTGGAACACCATATAGAATATCATGTGTCTTTGAGTTATAATTACCACAACTAACAAAGAATTTTCTCCCTGCCAGGTAGGATTCAAACCAGTTTAAGACACTGCCAGAGAGGCCCACCCATTGACTAAGGCGATTCTTAAGAATATTATGATCAATAGTGTCAAATGCGGCACTCAAATCTAAGAGGATGAGAACAGATAAATGGCCTCTGTCTGCATTTACCCGCAAGTCATTTACTACTTTAACGAGTGCAGTTTCTGTGCTGTGATTTGTTCTAAAACCTGACTGAAATTTATCAAGAATAGCATGTTTATTGAGGTGCTCATTTAACTGCATAATGACTGCCTTCTCTAGAATTTTACTTAAGAAAGGCAGGTTAGAGATGGGTCTATAATTTTCAAGAGAAGAGGGGTCGAGATTATTTTTCTTAAGTAGGGGTTTAACTACCGCAGTCTTAAGACAGTCTGGGAAGACCCCCGTATCTAATGACGAATTTACTATGTCAAGAACATTATCAATAAGCACACCCGATACTTCTTTGAAAAAATTTGTTGGTATTGGGTCAAGGGCACAGGTGGATGGTTTCATTTGAGAAATTATTTTATGCAAATCAGGTAAATCTATCCTAGTGAAAGACTCTAATTTATTTATTATGGAGTACTGGGGTTTCGGGGGATCCTTAGTGTTGGGGAGATATACTATGTTATTTCTAATATCATTAATTTTTTGATTGAAAAATACAGCGATAGCCTCACAGGTTTTACTGGAAGTACTTAGGAGGCATTCCTTTGAGTTACCTGGGTTTAACAGATGATCAATTGTCGAAAATAAGACTCTGGGATTACTAGCATTGTTATTTATAAGCTTAGAGAAATAGCAGCGCCTCTCAAGACGGACTGTGTTATTGTATTCTGTTATTTTAACTTTTAATATCTCATAGTCAATAGTTAGTTTAGTCTTCCTCCATTTACGCTCAGCTCTACGGCATGTTCTCTTTAAATCAGACACTCTTTGGGTCTTCCAAGGTATAACAATGCTAGAAGATTTTTTAACTGTCTTTTCAGGTGCAACTATGTCAACAGCAGCCCTCACTTTAGTATTAAATCTTTCCACCTTACTATTTACATTCTCCTCGCTATTATAGTTGGCACTATAAACGGACTGATTGGTTAGAATGTTTGTAAGTTTTAAAGTTGCTGATGAGTCAAAGAAGCGTTTTTTAACAATATGCTTCTCATGAGTGTTTTCTATCATTATTTCTATATTAAAAAGTAGAAGAAAATGGTCTGAAAGACCCGTATCAATGACCTGCTTTATATCAACTTTTAGTCCTTTAGTAATTACTAAGTCTAACGTATGACCTGCTTTATGTGTAGGCTGATTAACGAGCTGTCTCAAATCAAAAGAGTCCAGGAGGTTCATAAATTCTTTTACTTTTTGGTCACATTGATTATCTACATGAAAATTAAAGTCGCCGACTATTAAGAGTGCGTCATAGTTCGTAATTAAGATTGACATCAAGTCAGAGAATTCCTCAAAGAAAGACGCGTTGAATTTAGGAGGTCTATACACGGATAATACTAGAACGTGAGAAACTCCCTGAATAACAATGGCGAGATACTCAAAAGACTTGAACTTACCAAAACTGATATTTTTACATTTTAACCGGCTAGAGTAAATGTTTGCTAGCCCTCCACCTCTCTTTCCTTGGCGATCAGCACGAGTAAAACTGTAATCCGGAGGCGCAGATTCGATTAAAACAGCTGCGCCATCTGAGCTAAGCCACGTTTCACTTAGTGCAATAAAATCTATTTTTTTTTCACTAATAATGTCGTTGATAAAAAACGTCTTGTTAGTTAAAGCTCTAATATTTAATAGTGCCATATTCAATGTTTCGGAGGAGCAGAGATGAATACTATGTGCGTTATTGATATAGGGAACAGGAATTAAGTTATTTTTATTAGCGCCGCTCTGTGTGTATTTTTTATTTAATCTATGATCTGTTTTTACAGTTTTAATACATTGTTCATCTAAAGTAGTAACTTTAATTAAATTATTGGCGTTTATGCCGTATTGCCTAGATTTTCTATGTGCATTAAGATTGGTTATTACAGTATTTATGTTGCGCACTTTTATGGAAGATTTTTTTAAACAATTATCATGACCAAACACAGGAGTGGCATTTCGGAAGGGGTTAAAAGCAGAGATAGATAGTCAAGATAAACGAATTACCTTCGATATGTTTTCGGAGAGGACCCGGGCGCCGAAGCTGTTCGGATGCAGGCCATCTCGCTTGAAGAAACGCGGTCTTTCCCAAAAGAGGTCCCAGTTGTTAATGAACCCGATGTCTTGATTCTTGCAGAAGCCCTGCAGCCAGTTGTTTAAACCAAGCAGACGACTGTAATACTCGTTTGATCGTCTGACGAGAGGGAGTGGACCCGAGATGAAGATCTTTGCCGATGGGGTCCTCTCCTTTGTGTCTTTAATTAATGCAGTGAAGTCTGCCTTGAGGATCTCCGACTGTCGGTGCCTTATGTCGTTTACGCCAGCATGTATAACAATGGCTCCAACTGCCCTGTTCTTGTAGATCGCCGGTGCACGTCTCGTCACATCTCGGACGCGAGCACCGGGAAAACAAGAAACAAAAGACTTTCTATTAGGGCAAGTGATATTGAGGTTCCTAACAATAGAATCACCTACCACAATTACATCACCAGGAGCTGAAGGCGAACTGGGGACGCTTAGAGGGTCAAACCGGTTCTGGGTTACGAAGCTTGCCTGTGCCGATGGAGGTGTTCTGGCCTTGAACCCCCGCCTGCATAGCTGAAATACACCGAGGTCATCATCGGTGTCGCTCCTACGAGGTGCGGGGGTGAAGGTGACTTGCGCGGCACAACGCGGGGTTGATGTTACGCCGATAACAGATGGCGAGGACGGTTTATCCAACAGCCGAGCCTTCAGATCTCTGAGGTATCTTCGTCTGGACAGAAGAATCTGAATCTGTTCATCGAGTGCCTGGAGTTCCTCGACTACAGTTGCAATGCGATTCACCTCACTGTCGGCCATTGTCCGCTTCTGCTTTGCTTCCGCTTCCGCTTCGTGCCCTAGGAAAAATGAGAGCAATAAAAGGTGGCATCTCATTCTGGACCCGATGCTCAAGAGAGACAGAGCTCCAAACCAGACCTGATCATTACAGCAGGGCTGTATTTTGTGTTATGTTCCTTATATGTGCCATTGTGTGCTGTTTCTGTTTAAAAGTTATTTTGATAATTAGACGGGGTGACCTAGCTGGTGCTGTAACATTTCTTGAAATTTGGTTGTCATACCTTGTCATGCCTTGCTTTTATATATATATTAACAGACAGAAATCCACAAAGGGAGAAAATTAATCATGTATCTTAAAATTGTATTTTATTCCTGAGCTTTTGACACCTGCCAGGTATCATCATCAGAGGAAAATGATTAGACTTACAGAAATCAAGACAGTATATAGCAAATGAGGAAGGGGGTGGTGGGGTAGATTAGTAAAGTGGGGTTCAGAGGGTTTTTGTCTTAAATCATCAATTATTTGGATGTTCTTCTTTATTAACCTACATTTGCTGGGTTTATGTGCTTTTCAATGGTGTTTTAATCTGATAGCCACAATTCAGCCAGCTCTCTGGCACTCTTAGTATTTGCCCTGAATCTTACTTGCACTGTGTTCCAGTTAAACATGTGCCCAGTTAACTTGGTATGGGCATATATTAGAGACCATGGGATCTTCCTTCTGACAGCCCTGCGATGTTCTTGTATATGTGTTGCATTTGTTTTAGATGTTTGTCCCACATACAGCTGGGCAAACACTGAATGGTATACTGTATACTGCATTTCATATATCTGCAGCAGATTTCTACACACAGAGTATTTCCTCTTTCTCTCTCTTTCAAGCTTCTATAAAGTTTTAATTTTCCCATAGGAACAAATAATCTATCTATCTATCTATCTATCTATCTATCTATCTATCTATCTATCTATCTATCTATCTATCTGTCTGTCTGTCTGTCTGTCTGTCTGTCTGTCTGTCTGTCTGTCTGTCTGTCTGTCTGTCTGTCTAGTTACATTTCTTTTGTTATTCCAATTAGAGCACAGGCAGGTGAAGTGACTTTCTCATGGTCAAATAGTATCAGTGCTGAGATTTAAAACCACAACATTAGGGTTGGAAATTCTGGGTCCATTGCTTCAACCATTACACCATGCTGCCTGTCAATGATGTTAGCCTTTGCTAAAAAAACCTACAAATAATGTATACAGAAAAACAGTTAGTTACATAGCACCTCTGATACACCTGTGACAGGTGTCTGGTCACACTTACAGGTAATCTAACATAGACACTTTAAAATATCAGACTATGCCACCCAGTTTTATTAAGAGACTGGGAACTCTTGAAACTTACCGAAAATAGCGCACAGGTTTCTTTAAATTGGGTGGTGAGTAAACACACAATGAAAGACACAGAAGAAATTTCAAGATAAGCAACAGTATCTTCTATTACACAAGACAATATAAAATTCATTAAAAAGATAGACGAACATAAAAATCTAACAATATCAGGGACAAAAAACGTTTTTTAAAAAGGAAAGTACACAGTCCACACTCTAAAAGTACATTAAAAAACAAAGTGGAGGATACAACCTGGTGCAGAGTCCAGTTTGCACACAGTGTTACCCCAACGTAATTGTTCAACTCTCCACAGATGCACTTTGTTCACCAGACGCTCATTTCCCAACAGAAGTTTTGTCAAATCATTGATTCCCTGTCAGTGTCTCTTCATCGTTTTTTTTTTTTTCCACTCTGGACTTCTTGTGTTGCTATGAGCTGGACACATTTCACTTCTCCTCTGTCAGCTTTTCTCGGTCCTTTTATGCGGCTTCTCTCTCTTGCTGGACCCACAACTGGTGTCTTCTTGTGGAGCTGTCTCTTCCTTCCTGGAGGTAAGTGTTGCTGTCCTTGTGCCTCACATCATACCAGCCAAGTACCCTCGTCTGCCTGCTAGCCCCTGTGATCTGTGCAAGTGTCTTGGCAGCATTCTCAGTGGACTGCCCCTCACCCCTGCCTTCTCCTGCCCAGAAGTTTAAATCTGCTTCAGTCCCTGCCTAGATCAACATGACGATGGATTAAACAATGGCACATCCAAATTTTCTGGTCTTAGCAAATAATGTAAACACAGGTTAACAAAAAGTAGTACTATCAATGAGTACACATATGCTGATTAGAAACCAGTATCACTAGACATGTTAATTTCCAAGTCAGGTAAGTACAAACATTTTCCAAGGAAGGAGCAGTTCTGTTATCACAGTTTTGTAGTATTTGTATATTTAAGCAGATCAAACTTCAAAGTGGGTGACACTTTTGCAAAACAGCAAATACCTATATATATACCTATATATAAGTATTCAGACCCCCTTCAATTTTTCACTCTTTGTCATATTACAGCTATTTGCTAAAATCATTTAAATTAAATTTTTCCCTCATTAATGTACACACAGCACCCCATATTGACAGACAAAAAAATAATTTTTGAAATTGTTGCAGATTTATTAAAAAAGAAAAACTGAAATATCACATGGTCCTAAGTATTTAGACCCTTTGCTCAGTATTTAGTAGAAGCACCCTTTTGAGCTAATACAGCCATGAGTCTTCTTGGGAAAGATGCAACAAGTTTTTCACACCTGGATTTGGGGATCCTCTGCCATTCCTCCTTGCAGATCCTCTCCAGTTCTGTCAGGTTGGATGGTAAACGTTGGTGGACAGCCATTTTTAGGTCTCTCCAGAGATGCTCAATTGGGTTTAAGTCAGTGCTCTGGCTGGGCCATTCAAGAACAGTCACAGAGTTGTTGTGAAGCCACTCCTTCGTTATTTTAGCTGTGTGCTTAGGGTCATTGTCTTGTTGGAAGGTAAACCTTCGGCCCGGTCTGAGGTCCTTAGCACTCTGGAGAAGGTTTTTGTCCAGGATATCCCTGTACTTGGCCGCATTCATCTTTCACTCGATTGCAACCAGTCGTCCTGTCCCTGCAGCTGAAAAACACCCCCACAGCATGATGCTGCCACCGCCATGCTTCACTGTGGGGACTGTATTGGACAAGTGATGAGCAGTGCCTGGTTGTCTCCACACATACTGCTTAGAATTAAGGCCAACTCCCGCATGGAGTTTGCTAAAAGACACCTGAAGGACTCTGAGATGGTGAGAAATAAGATTCTCTGAGACCAAGATAGAACCTTTTGGCCTTAATTCTAAGCGGTATGTGTGGAGACAACCAGGCACTGCTCATCACTTGTCCAATACAGTCCCCACAGTGAAGCATGGCGGTGGCAGCATCATGCTGTGGGGGTGTTTTTCAGCTGCAGGGACAGGACGACTGGTTGCAATCGAGGGAAAGATGAATGCGGCCAAGTACAGGGATATCCTGGACAAAAACCTTCTCCAGAGTGCTAAGGACCTCAGACTGGGCCGAAGATTTACCTTCCAACAAGACAATGACCCTAAGCACACAGCTAAAATAACGAAGGAGTGGCTTCACCACAACTCAGTGACTGTTCTTGAATGGCCCAGCCAGAGCCCTGACTTAAACCCAATTAAGCATCTCTGGAGAGACCTAAAAATGGCTGTCCACCAACGTTTACCATCCAACCTGACAGAACTGGAGAGGATCTGCAAGGAGGAATGGCAGAGGATCCCCAAATCCAGGTGTGAAAAACTTGTTGCATCTTTCCCAAGAAGACTCATGGCTGTATTAGCTCAAAAGGGCGCTTCTACTAAATACTGAGCAAAGGGTCTGAGTACTTAGGACCATGTGATATTTCAGTTTTTCTTTTTTAATAAATCTGCAACAATTTCAAAAATTCTTTTTTTTGTCTGTCAATATGGGGTGCTGTGTGTACATTAATGAGGGAAAAATTAATTTAAATGATTTTAGCAAATGGCTGCACTATGACAAAGAGTGAAAAATTGAAGGGGGTCTGAATACTTTCCGTACCCAATGTATATCCTGTAGACAGCCATCACAATAATCAGGAACAGGATTATTCAGGAAAGTTGCATTTCAACTTATCACCCCAGTTCCAACAATGGGTGCCTATTGCCTCTTCATCTACTGTCTTTTAAATGTAATATTTACAGGTTTTGTTGCCTAAGAGAGAAAAGAAACCATCCAGTGTACAAAAAATGTCACCATTTGTTTGTTTTTTTAAAGATAGTATCTATAGGCAATTTGCAAGTATCCCAAAAAGCCATTGCAAACAAACAGAGACACACAATAAATTATTAAATATTGACTTTCTTAAATTTCAATGTTTTACTAAATTTCTGTCATTCTTTGACACTTAAGCATATCAGGAGGGAAATGCATGGCTGGAGATGGATGAGCAAAGGTTAATAAAGATACCATCTGTACCAACAATAATGTTCATTTACAGATCTGTATAAAGACTAAGAATATATTTGCAGGCATTAAATTTTAATGTATTCTTCATTGATATTGATATTTAAACACTTTTATTGTAAACAAAGTCATAAGTGGAGGAACATAAAGAAATGTAAAAGCAAGCACATTTTTAACATGTATTAGCAGTCGGTATAAAAGACAAGCATTTTTTTGTTGACAAAACAGATCTTACAAAAAAAAAATTAGAAGTAGCCAAGAAAGAAGGATTTCCATACTAAGTTAAGCTTTGATGCTCACCTCTTTGATAAATTATTCTTTCTATTAGTCACTCTCTGAAGTTTTAACAAAACCCAGAGATAAGATCATTAGAGAATAACCAAGTAGCACAAGATCTAAAAGGTCAAAAGAAAAAAGAACAAAAATGAACACTTCCTTCTCTGGTGACATCAGACACGCTGCAGCATGGTTCAATGTAATTAGGTAAATGTTTGGATAGAAAATTTAACAAGTGGATCTTATATTAGATTTCTTATATAACTTTTCTTACTGTTCTCTTACAAACTCACAAGAAATAAAACACCATTAAGGAAAATACCTTCTGCATTCTGAATTTGATGAGGGACTTACACTCTATGTAAATGTTGTTTTGTAGAACCATACAAGTTGTAAGTGTCTTTTTGGGTAAACACTGATTAAAACGTTTAAAACAGAAAAGAAGCAAAAAGTACCTTTTTCTACAGAATTTATTGTACAACTAAAAAAATAAATGTATTGAATATTACTATCATGTGTTAGAAATTTTCAAAAATATATAATTCAGTCACAGGCAACATGGCCCCAAGTCCTCCCTGTGTGAAATTTGCATGTTCTTCCCTTGTGTTCCAGATTCTTCCCATAATCCTAAGTTTTGTTTTGTGAATTGGAGATGCTAAATTGGTACTAATGTGTGTCAGTGTGAGGTTTGTTCATCCTGTGAGGGGTTGGTGCCCTGTCATGGTGGTGTTCCTGCCTTGTGCCCAATGATTGCTGGGATATACTGCAGCTGCTCCACAAGCCTGCCCTAGATAAGCAGGTTAAAAAATGGATGGATCATTCAACCACAGAACACACATATAATTTAGACCTTGGTGTTACATGATTAATAATCTACTTTGTGAAATTAACATTCACTTTGAAAAAAATCTGTGGCACCATTTTATAGGATTTTATAATCAAATTATTATTAGAAAAATAAACAATAAAACAGTAAGCATATCTAATGGAGAAAAACATCAGGAATTATAAAAAGAACCTTCCTCCATACAGTGGGCCATCTCCCAAACCAACACTGCCTTGTGAATAAGAGAGAGAAAAAAAGAAATGAAAGAAATAGAAGTCACTGGTCCACAGCCTTCCAGTCCCTTTCTGACTGGAGAATGGCTGACAATTTGTCAGTAGTGCCATTGGATGACCAATTAATTGGTGACGTTGAGTATTCCTAAAAAACTACATTTTAAAATGGAGAATTTCCAGAGGATGGAAAAAAGGGAAATCACATCACTTCCATTGAGAAGTTAAGCCAATTTTGCTAGAAGAGTGCCTAATGAGAAAATATTACATTGCCCGGATGATAGAAATAACACAGAAGGATCCAAGGGCAGTTAAGAGTGTCATTCAAAAACAGAATAATAGAAAGAGAATTCATTAACAAAGATCAGAAAGAAACAACAGGAGAACAGTTCCAGAACATGTGACTAAAGATGGTAGGGATGTTAAAGAGAAATAGATCACATAAGGGGCTAGGAGCCAGTCCCAAGACAAAACACATTCATATGGTAAGATGTAAATGGTGTTTATGTTCAGAACTGAATGTGTAGATGGTTTGGATTTTTGCAGTGTGGTGAGATATTCTTAAAGGTATTATTCTAGGACAGCAGAGCAAAGGGTAGATTAGGAGGCCAAATAAAACAAACAGAGACCTGGCTGTTGTACACCTTAGTTAGAATAAAGTGTATATACTCTTAAAAATCATGGTTCTTTAATGGCCTGTTTTGGTTCTTTAATGGGTTGTATGGTTTCTTGTAGAACTATTGCAAGCACCATTTAGTTCTGGGAAGGGTTCTTTGCATATGAAATTGGCTCTTTGTGCTTTGAAAAAATTCCTAAAATGTACAAAAAATGAAACCTTTAATGTTTGTTAGGCTACCTAGCTATATTCTAACAGATTGAGAAAACCTGAACTTAGCCAGTGTTATTATATGCAGCAACAGTCCTTTTAAAATCAGGAATCCAGTGTTATTTCACAAATTTGTTACCATCTCTTCATACTTCTTTACTGTACATAGCCTGTAATGTATCTAAATAAATGAGGTTTTTTCTGGAACCTTCAGGTGGATTGGTCTTTTGAGAACCAAAAATGGTTTTCCTATGGCATGACTCTGAAGAACCACTCTGGCAGCTTTAAGAGTGCAGATTAGTTTCTTGGAAGAAGTGAAGGAGGAAAACATTTTCTTATATAATACACTACCGTGGCTGTTCGTTTGTCTGTCCAGGATTTTAAATCACCTGTAGCTCGCAAACCGTTTCACCTATTGACCTGAAATTTGGTATACGTATACTACGTGACGTCTACTATCCGCTTTCAGGGTGATGATTTTTATTACTCTTTTTATTTTTATTTTATTTTATTGTAGAATCAACTCTGGGCAGCGCGCAGCAGGGCAGCCATGCGGCGCATGCATATGTGCACCGTTCTCATTCCCAACCATCTTCGCCGTCACTTCCCCTACCTCTTCATATCTTAAATCATTCTTGAGGCAGATTGAAGACTTAAGTGCCAGCTTAAGTGAAAAAGTAAGAAAAACGTACTAAGGAATTGCAACACAAAAACTAACTTAATCAGTTTTAACGTGAAAAGATGCCGACGGAAGAAGAGAAGAGCAGGCTGCTAGAGTGGAGAAAAGAAGAGCTGCTCAGGAAACAGCAAGTGCATCAACCTCTGAGCAAACGAATGGTAAATGTACAGAGAAAGAAAGAGGATGAAAACTAGGAATGCTCAAGTCAAGTGTATTCACTGCCATTACTGGTATTATATAATGAACGAAGAGGAATTTCTGGAGAATGTGCTCAAAATAAATTATCTGTACTTAAATTTGAAAAAAAAAAATTATTGTGCACACCCTGTGTACACAATGAGACAGTTTTCTTAAATATTAAATCTTAAAAAAATCCATCCATTTTCCAACCTACTGAATCCGAACACAGGGTCACGGGGGTCTGCTGGAGCCAATCCCAGCCAACACAGGGCGCAAGGCAGGAACCAATCCCGGGCAGGGCACCTACCCACCACAGTACACACACACACCTACTAAGGACAATTTAGAATTGCCAATCCACCTAACCTGCATGTCTTTGGACTGTGCGAGGAAACCGGAGCACCCGGAGGAAACCCATGCAGACACGGGAAGAACATGCAAACTCCACGCAGGGAGGACCCGGGAAGTGAACCCAGGTCTACTTACTGCGAGGCAACAGCGCTACCACTGCGCCACCCTCTTAAAAAAATATTAAATATTATTATCTAACTTTGAGTCTACTTGAGACTGAACAGGTCAACCTTGGAGAACACTGTGTCTTCATGCTGTCTAACTTTTTTTGCTTTTGCTAAAATTAGCTAGTTGTGCTATAGATCCTAGGGTTTCAAATAACATGAAAGCACCAATACAAAGTAATTGAATGCATAACTGGGTATGTATGTGTTGCTATAGCAGAACGTTTCAATAACTTTGTCCTGATTGCTTTAAATATTTTAAAAACCAATAGCATTTTCCCACAAAATCTTTTTCTATGCTTGAAATGGTATACTGTATGTATACTATATTTGTATTATGGTATTACCTAATGCAGAAAACATACCTGATGTCCAATCTGCAACCATTCTTCAGATCTTTTGGGAAGTAAAGTGAAGTTAACACCAGGGGAAAGTTTTAAACGTGCCTTTCTGTCTCTTCTCTAGACCAGAAGTCCCTGACCAAGAAGAATAAGACTAGCTATGCCCTTTTTCCACATTAACCTCCACCTCTTCTTGTCTCTAGCCTCTATTAATATCCAACCATCCATCCATTTTCCAACCCGCTGAATCCGAACACAGGGTCACGGGGGTCTGCTGGAGCCAATCCCAGCCAACACAGGGCACAAGGCAGGGAACCAATCCTGGGCAGGGTGCCAACCCACCGCAGGACACACACAAACACACCCACACACCAAGCACACACTAGGGCCAATTTAGAATCGCCAATCCACCTAACCTGCATGTCTTTGGACTGTGGGAGGAAACCGGAGCGCCCGGAGGAAACCCACGCAGACACGGGGAGAACATGCAAACTCCACACAGGGAGGACCCGGGAATCGAACCCAGGTCCCCAGATCGCCCAACTGCGAGGCAGCAGCGCTACCCACTGCGCCACCATGCCGCCCCTCTATTAATATTCCATCTCCAATTACTAACCATCTCAGACACCATTTGCCAGCAAAGTGCTTAGTGCAGCTGCCTCACAGCTCTAGGAACCTGCAGTCGATTCCCATCCACTTCCGCGAATATGAGCAGTTTGCTAAACTAATTTGCTAATTCTGCTGCTGCATATTAAACTATTTGCTATCCATAAAATGATCTTATATAAAAAGTATTTTTATTGGTGTATGGCTGCCTTTAGAAATAATACCAATAATACCAATGTCTGTGTTTCATTTTTTATCTTTCAGGATTGAGATACTTATAAGGGTAAAAGCAGATGATCGGTATCCAACACAATGTTTTCCAAAGCTTGTGTGCTACCATGTGTGCTTAGATGGTTTCATATACAACGTATGCATTTCATCCACAGCCTGCATTTCACTCATGGTGTGTAAGTATTCATTGCTCCCTGCTGCAAAGGTAAATAAAACTGACACATTGGATGTGACAACAGAATGAGTAATAATGCCTGTTTTGCAAAGTATGGCAATATCTTATGCATTTTCAAATGGATGCCATGGAATACCATCAATGCTATTACATAAGTGGCTACAAAGCTCCCAAATCTCATAAAAGTCAAATATATGAGTACAAAAATCTTTAAAGGTTAAACATTGTTAGTCACCCGGGCACAAGCATTAATTTAGGAGGTGGCTCAGTCCTCTTTATATGCTTGGGCAGTTATTTCACTATACTGTATTCCTTGTGATATGCTCTAATTAGATGGCACTGAGGTCATTAACTTTACTCACTACTGTAATTTGATAGTTTCTTTAAAGATTAACATGAGTTCATGTTATTAAGTGGAAATAAAACATTTGTATAGTTCAAACTATATATTTCCTGGACCACTCCATTTGATAAGGCAGTTTGATTCACATTGAGTCATAGTGTACATGTTCAAGCTATAAGCAGCTTCCTTCATCGTACCCTCTGATGTCAACACATATGTTTGAACCTATCGTGCACCAAACAGCTTTGAACTGGCTGGGTCACTGACACAACTCATCATATGATTTATTTAAAAATAGTTACAAGGAAGGACTTACTCAAATTTATAGTGTTTGTATTTTTTTCTAATTCCTGCTCCCCTTTCCTGGACTCACTTAACCCAGTTTAGAGTCACGGTTGCCAAAGCCTGCATATTTGAACAGAGTAGAATCACTAATCAACCTGACCTGCATATCTTTAGGATGATGACAAAAACACACACACACATATAAAAGGAGATTATGCATATTCCGTCTGCAAAGTGTCTGGATCAGGATTTAATCTCAAGACTCTGGGAATTTAAGGCAGCACCTCTAACCACTATGCCTAATTTTGCTGTTAATTTAAATATCATATAGCTGTAAGTAACTTAATTCAGAATTTTGCTAAAAGTTAGCTGAAGCTTTAGCTTGTAAAGTAAAATCAAAAATTAATGGCATCAACATAACAAAAAATGCTTTGTTAGCATTTTTATTTTAAGAAAAAGTGGGACACATCTGTGCATCAATAATGTTAATGACTTTATAGGGCAGAAATTTAAAATAATTGTTAACATATTTCTTGAAAACTACTTTTGCAAATGTGTTTGTAATATGCATGTTTTTGTCCCTATCCTAAATGAATTAAGTGTGAGTAAAGAATGTCAAGTAAGAGTGACTGTCATTCACCATACCTGGGATACAATAGAATCCAAACATGAATTGATTTCTCTTCATAAAAGTCTAAATTATAAAGGTTTGTAGGAATATTACTTTTTTAGATGACTAAATTAGTAAACCTGCAGATAGATAAAAGTATTAATCATTCATTTTGTAATACATTTTTTATCATTTGCAAGGCAAAATCATTTTGATTTAATTAGAAAAGGAGGATTTTGTGTGTTTAGTTGACAAAATTGAATAGAGTAACAACATAAAATAACACCCTCTCTGGATTATGAACAGGATAAAGCATTACCCTCATTTTCTTTGACCTGGCATGTGAGACTTTAGCTGCAGTCTCACACCTCAGGCTTTAACTAAAAATTAACATTATCTGCTCCATACTTTATCTAAAGTGAGAGTCTTTTAGTTTACTAATGAATGAGTTTCTCTGTTAAAGACAGTGGGCATCTACCTGGTGTTTAGGATCTCCCCATCTGATAAGCCAGTTTGATTCACAGTTGAATGACACCTTTGCTCGCACATCCAGAGAATCCAGAGAAGCCACACTCTTGTAATATTTATGCATTTGGTTTGTGAGGAAAATTACCATAATTGAACTTTGCCAACCTTAATGGACACCAGTTATTACCCAAAAGGCTAGATGTATATGTATCCAGAAAACTAATAACAAAACATCCACTCTGTTCATTGTCGGCACTAGCTCACTGCTCTCTCAGTATCAGCTAAGCCTCGATTCATTTTTGCTCCCTCCCGTGGGCCTCCTATAGTATCATGTATGGCAGCAACAAAGGCTGAGCAACCTCTGCATTAAGGGGAAATTATAGTGCACGACCACAGCAGCAGAATATAGCCCATAATGGACTGTGCATAAGAAGGTGAGACTCTCAGACATATTTAACCATTTCATTCCAAAAAGCTTATAAAAAATATATTTTTTTGGCATAAAAATGACATTTTTATTAAATCTCAAAAGTATAATAATAGCAATGATGAATAAAAATAATAATATGAAACGAGCAATAATAAAAAATTATAATAACAGTAATAATATTACTATTAATGATGCTAAAACAGTATGTAATCTCAAAATGAGTCCTTTGTGTGGTAAACCTTAAAGCACCGCGAAAGACACAATCCATCGTCACAGTCAAGATGATAATAGTGTGCTTCTTTTCGGATTTTCTTTCCAGATTTATCAGTTTTTGTACAGCACACTGCACACGTAGGAGTTGGATTCTGTTTTTTTTTCTGTTGAATGTATATAATCAATAAAATGTGATATATAAAAAAAGAGTTCCACAACTAGGAAAAAGAGTTGGGGACTGTCCCCATATAATGCCACATGATAATGGTACATGATAAACATGACGTTTTTATTCAGTTTTAAAATGGCTGACGGAAAAGAGTTGGCAGGAGATAATGTCATAGCTGTCAGATGGAAGTGACGTCATCATTGGGAGTCGGAAGTAAGATGATGCCGGAAGTGACGTCATCAAGGTTTGTATAACATGAATACATTCCAAATACACTGTTCCACCAGATGACAAAATATCTTTTTGTAGTATTTCTTTTGTTGCCTCCATAGGATAGAAAGTCAATTCTTGATCCGCACGATCTACGCCGCCCATCGTGCTATTGTAGTCGACCACAGCACAAGGCTTCATAACCTGGTTGTTGCCTTTTGCCTGTACTGTTACTGTAGCTGCATTATGTGCATGGCTATGAAGACAAACATTTTTGTCCTTCCATTTCAGTGTAAGCACTTTACCCTTTTGCCAAGCTACTGGTGCACCTCTCTATAATTTAGTTTTGCCAAAGTCGTCAGGCACACAACAATGGTTGGGACTCACTGTTCCATATGTGTTAGTCTTTCTTTGCAGCAAGATGTCAAACAGCATCTTGCGAAGATGTATAAAAATTGTCCATGGTTACACAGTAACTTTGATCCAGCAGAGAATCTATCAAAGTTAGCATCGATGATGTAGCAACGCTGTACTGATTGTATTTTGGATGAAACATGGTCCCTTTCCCTGTGTACAGAACCGAATTCCAAATGTATCCCGTTTTAGATTCACAAAGCTAGTAAAGCTTTATTTCAAATCTTTCTCTTTTCGATGCAATGTACTGTATCCATGACAGTCTGCCCTTATAAGCCATGAGACTTTGACCAATGCTGATATCGTGTTCCAGAATGTAAATGCTCTGAAAGTTTACTACAATGGCCTAGTATCTCCCAAATTCTTCATTGTGGGTGCTGGATGGGTATTCTCATCAAAGCCTTCATTGCTGGTAAAGTGTATACATTTCATTAGTGAAAAAACTACACTCAGACATAATGTCTTCAAAGAATGGCAACACTGACAGCACTTGTGCAGCCCAAGTGATTCTCAGTTCTACGCTTATGCAAGACACATCAGTACAGTTGCCTGAGTGACACTTGGGACTAGTGCTTTTAGCACGGTTTTTGCAGCCCGAGTAACGCTCAGGTCTAATGCTAAGGAAGTTAATGCTTGCAAGAAGGTATCAGCAAGTGAAACATCAAAGATGTAACTGCCGGCCACCATAACTTGTGACCAAACCAAGAGAGACTTCTTTATAAAGAAACACAAGGTGTACTTTTCTTGAACCTTCGTGTTTGCCAGTAAAATCTCAGTGCCTCTTTAGTACAAAGCATAATCCCCATCCCTGGAGACAACAGAAAGTGGCCAAACAACAAGTACCAAAGACTGTGGAGGATAGGCCAAGATAGCACCCCCTGGTGGCACCCAGGGACCCCCACACGGCCACACTAAAGCACTTCAACTCTCAGCATACCCTGCAGTTGTCAATGGGTGTGCCTGTCCGCAGGGATGCTGCCATCTAGCCATTAGGGGGAGTATGCAATAATTCCGCTGCCACTCTCCATACTTTAAATTGGCCTCCCAGCCAGGTAATATTTCTCCATTGATTCATGCTGGAATACCAGCATACCCATTCCTTACAGGGCATCTTATACCCCAATGTCTATGTATGCAGGGGACCTCCTGCCTCTTTTCAGGTTCCGGTAGGGAGTTCAATCAGACAGGGACACCTGTCCCAGCATGCCACACCTTACAACTCAAAGATCACACTGGCACACTTGAGACCCTTGGCTACACTGGGATGGATCATGGTTTGATTCCACAACAAAATGTTTGGCTTAGTTGGCAGGATTTTCACTGTGGATGAGTGGAGTGTGTTGATGGTGCTGTGCAGAAAGGTCGGGGTTGAGTGAGAGAGAGAGAAACAGGGAGCTCAGCTGACCACCAGGAAGTGCTCCACTTACAGTGCTTACAGGCTGTGTCTGCGCAGCTGAGAATGAAAAGTCTGTCTATTGCCCAGTGTAAAGGAAACTGTTTTTAATGGCCTTCATAATCCAGACATCATAAGTTTCTGGCTGGCCACTGCCACTTAACATAGTGCAAAATGTGAGACCTGGGAAGAATTGTGGTGTGATTACATGATAAAACAACTACTGTTTTCTGCTTAGCTGTGAAGCATTATAAAGGTTATTATAATAAATACAACAAGTGTTTGAGCATTCAAGCTTTACATGTCACACCTTGCTGTAAATTTAGATAAGGGACTTAAAGAAGGAGATTTTAAACCAGAGCAGCTTCTGTGGCTCTTTTTGTTTTGAGTTCTGCATGACTGAAAACATTGAAAGAGAAGCTCCCCCGACAGGCAGGAGAAATTAAAATACGTAAGTGTTGCTTGGGTTTGTGTTTTATGTTATTGATTTACATTAATAAATGTGAATGTCAGGGCGGCACAGTGGGTAGCTCTGCTGCCTCGCAGTTAGGAGACCCGGGTTCGCTTCCCAGGTCCTCCCTGCGTGGAGTTTGCATGTTCTTCCCGTGTTTGTGTGGGTTTCCTCCACAGGTTAGGTGAATTGGCGATTCTAAATTATCCCGTGTGCGTGCCCTGCGGTGGGCTGGCATCCTGCCCGGGGTTTGTTTCCTGCCTTGCGCCCTGTGTTGGCTGGGATTGGCTCCAGCAGACCCCCATGACCCTGTAGTTAGAATATAGCGGGTTGGATAATGGATGGATGGAAATCTGAATGTTTGCTCCAAGTCTGTCAACCAAAGTCACTATAGACGAATATATAATAAATTGAACTGAATGTTGCTCTGTTTCTCTTAAAACAAACAAGTCCTTTTTTGCTATCAAAAATAGTTAATTGTGTATATCAAGGACTGTGAAATACGAAGGAGGAAATTAAATTATGAAAGTATAGTGAAATGTTTTATTTAGAACCCATCTGATAGCTTGTATAGGATTGCTTATGTTTTGAAGCCGACCAAACAACTTTGTCTGAAAATTAAATCTTGTTTCTGAGTGTTGATATCACAAGGAGAGTTCAGAGAAAGTCAAAGTTGCTGTATTCTCCAGAGTACTATTAAGCATTAAGACTAATTTTAAATGGTAATTACTCAGGGCTATTGTTTTATGGCCTTTTTAATTGTGTGGTGTTGCAAGTGTGCTCTACTTAGCAGTTAAACGTTGAGGTCAGAAACTGAAGTGCAAATTGTTCTTTATTAATTAATGCATTACACTGCAGGGTGCTTGTTGATTTTTTCAGTATTTAACTTTTAGGAAGATATACAATTTAATACAAAATGTTTTTATCTATAAACCATTTTTCTGCCAAAGGAGGGCTTTCATTTACATAATTAGGTTGCCAAGAACCATGGGTGTTACACACCTATTTAATTTTCCATTTTTATCCTGTTTTTTTATCATGAAATTTAAAATATTTGCTTACATTGTTACAGTTTTCTCTTCCTTTCCATTAGGCTAGAGCTGGGAACACAGAGAAGACTGAAGGATAGTAATCTAGAAATTCCAGTTGCCTGAAACTGTGTACCTTTTTTCTTTCCAGTGAAGGACCAGAAATATTGCAACACAGACATAATTAAGAAGGACATCAGGGTCATGATTGTGAGCCATTTTACTACATACATCTGAGTGTTTTATTATAAGTAATCATTTGTCTAATTTTCGTAGGTTTTGCATTTTGTTTTCTTGATCTCAATCATCTTTAACAGTATAACAGTGACATGTTTGTGGTGCCATTTTGAGCCTTTTAATCATGGGCACTACCATTTTGTGCCTGGAATTATTGGCACCACCATGTACTTTTTGTAGTAACGGCACCCATTCTATGTGGTGATAACACGGTACATGCAATGACTGTGCATTATATTAATAGACAGCATGGTAAAACTTTAGGTACTGCGTCTATTACTCATTCAATGCATTACTTATGCAAGAAGACTTTAACAAAGGCTTCTTTTGGTCTTCAAAACACTTATAAAAAAACAGTAGATAGGTTGTTCATCTCTGTGGAGTGTGGAAAATTGACATGATATTAAAATACCTTGTTCATATGAAACATTCACAGATCTTACACTGAATATGTAATATTAAGAGAAACGTGTCTCAGTAAAGCCACCTTAGACCACTCCAAATTGATGCTTTGTTAGTCGGTCACATTGCAAAGATGAAGAAACACTTTACTGATGCTTTGTAAGTGTTATGAAAACCCAAAGAAATGTATGTTAAGATCTTTTTACATAATAGTAAATGATAGATATTAGATGCATTTTTGCAGTACTTAAACTAAAATTTTACTGACACCACTAACATATACCTCATATTTAAGCCTGCAAATACATCATAGTTATTATTTACTTCTAGTTGACAGTTTTGTAAGGAAAGTTGAAAGTTAAGTTATAAACGACAAAAGTTCAGGTTTGGACATTTCTATATTTGGTCTGATTTGTGCTTAACAAATAAAACCAATGAAACCCTTCTGTTTCTATCAATATTGAATATTGTTTTTAAACATTAAATGAAATTTGTGATATTTTTCCAAGCTGGAAACACATAATCCCTTCATTTTGCAGATCTATCCATGTGTATTAGCTTTGCTGTGTGACTTCTGGTAGTCATCAAGGTGAGTGAAGTGGGATAGACAATAAGTTTCAGCCAATAATTAAGGGTTCAGTTCTCAATTAATGTGTGGGAAGAACAGCATATAAGTATGCAATGTGTGACGAATGGTGGCTGGTGCCATTACCTGGCTAGGACGCTTGCGTAATAGAAGGACAAGGGGAGATGGTTTATGATGGGTGGTATCTTCCTTGAACTGCTACTTGGCAGCCCCCCTGGGTTGCAACAGCACCTTGGATTCCCACAGGGCTGTATGGAACATTGCTGTCTTTGCATTAATTGATTTGGACTGAAAATAACGTGACATAAGTATTAATTATACTGCATTTTCAACTTTTACTTTGCATTGCGGAATTTTACTACTTAACAGTGCACCAATCCTTCCCTATTTGTAGTCACTCTATTTGAAAACTATTGTTCAATTTGTATCCAAAGATTATTATCCACATTGAAGCCTCCAATTCTGAATCTGCATCCAGAAAAATATAAAAAGCCTGCACGCGTTTGCAAAAATATAAATTGACCACCCATCCACAAAAGACAAAGAGTGCACTTTAGGCAGATGTCTCTCAGTGTGGGGCTTACTGCTCTCAATTTTTAAAAGTGTTGTTCTTTTAAATTTTGCTTGTGATTTTTGATTGCTATTCGTTTTGCCCCATTTGTAAATGAAAAATGTTTACGGCAAAAGGGGACGTAAAGCTTATAACTGCCCCAACACCATCTCATTCTTGTGCCACAGAAATGTAGTTCAGTTTTTCAGTCAGTGAGTAACCGTTCATTTAAAATTTTATTTTGCTAAAAATTATATCCATTCATTATGTTTTAACACTTGAATTACCAAAGCCTACGAAAAAACTCATAGTCCCAGCCCACTTTAAATCCCTTCACACCTCTCCATCAGTGTCTTTTGTCTTGTAAATGTGTCGATCAACACAAGCAGCAAGCAGCCTGCTATACCATCCCCCCTACCTCCGCAGAACGGGCAAGAAGTTCTCCCAGCTCAAGCCTTGACTATCTGGGAGTCAGGTACCTAGAGTTGTATAGGGAAATAATATATTGTTATTTGGAACACATGCATTTCATGTGTGTTCCATTTCTACAACAATCTATGGAAACACATTGTTAAAATAGAAACATGTTTCATATTTTAGTAATAAATGACAAAATGCACACATAAACTGTCCAAAGATCAAATAAACACTTTCACAAAAGGTACAAGGATAATACAACAGCTTCCAGAACTGCTGACTTGTAATCAAGAGCCCCCCGGTTCGATACTGACTGCCTTGCAAGTTTACCGTCTTGAGTAGTGAGCTGTTCTTATTGTTAATATTATACAATAAAAACATACATTTGATTTGCTTCTGTAACAGCCGGTGTAAATTTATAGTACTTGTAAAGGTTAGCTTTTTTTTTCACTTTTATTCTCCCAGTCATGATATAACCCCACCACCCCAGATCTGATGCTGTTAGTTTTTATTTGAAACTGGGAATAACTGTAGATGTGAGTGGTGTTTTGAGACAATGGAACTGGAAATTCTCTAATAGGGAGGGATAAAAGCTGACACACAAACACTTTCTATCTCAATGTTACTTGAATTTGTTTTACTCAGTTTTATTGAGTGTTCTTGCTCAAGCAGAATTAGTATGCACCTTATGGTCCATGATGTCAAAGCCGCACTGACAAAAAAAAACAAAAAAACAGAGACATAGTATATACAGTATATGATATTTGGTAATTCTAGTGTTAAATTCATATCACCATACATGTCTATTCCAGTGCAGAAGATATTTGGTTTCCGAAAATGAGTAAAATTGTTGGATTTACTTTTGCACTACAACTTAACATAAATACTATTGTGTCTATAAAGTGTTACATAAGGATGTCATTCACGTTTTAGATGTTTTATATTATGCAGTAGTCCTTGGTGAACTGTATTACAGGTGTTTCTGTTTGTGAGGACATTATATTACCCTGGTAAATAACTGGCTTCCAAGGGTACTGGACTTTCTCAATGTTTATACAATTGGTTTCAACCTCTTTTTGGCATGTAAATGTCAGACTTTAGACTTGCTAAAGTACACTACATTTTCTTGGTATTTAATGAGCCATTCTTATTGCTATAACATTACATTTAAACAGTTTGTAAAGTGAAAAAGTCATGAAAGATATGAAAACATGGCTGGGGATCAGAACTTTGCTTACACGCTTATTTATATGTGCATGATCTGTTCTCCTAACCAGTAATATTCCCAAACAGTTATTAATACGTTTTGCTTTGGGGATTAATAAAGTGTACCACAAAATACTAAAGTTCAGACAAAATAAGTGCCTACTACACTGTTCAAATAACAGCAATTTAATTGTCATATAATCAAGGCAGGATTAGGGCTCTAACCTCACGATCTCCACCAAATACACCCACAACCAAAATGAGCATATTCCCACAAATTATGAACATCACATATGTAAATAGTAAATAAGTACTGGAATTAAAGTAGAAAATGTGGAACCAAATAAAGTAAAAAACCAGAAAGGGGTCATGTGTTTGGGTTTGGCTTAGTATCATCTCCTGCAGTTGCCTCGTTGTCTACCACATTGTTGGTTGTTCACATCTATGCCAGAGTGCACATTGATGCTAAAGCTGCTAGAAGCAGTGATACCAGCCCTCTCTTGAATATCTGTAAGGTCATTCTTATTAGTCTCAACTGCAGTGTTCATATCTTGTTCAAAGTACTTATTCAAATCAGTATTTTATTTAATTTTTTAAATGTCTAAAGTAGATTTCAGCAGAACAGGGTCTTATACTTTCCTCTCAGTTTTGCTTTTCATTTCACCACTTCACTGGATTCTTACTTTGAAGGACCATCCATATGGACATTTTCTCTTTTTGCGGCACTGTAAAACATTGATTGTACGATCTTCTAACAGTGACTTTTGAGACACCTGCTCTGATCATGCCCCACTCTTATCAACAAACGATTCATAACTTTGTTTTAAATGCTCTACATCAGTGTCTGAATGGGTAGGTTTATAACTGAGAGGACAGAAATAGGGAAGTGGGGTTGGGTAGTCGCAGGTTGCCCTGATGGTAGATCCGGCTAGGCATTTTATAATATTCTTTATTCGACCTCACAGTTTTACACTTTATCTATTTATTGGAATATCACTTGTAAAAATGCCTTTTAAAAATAAAAAATGTGGCATATTTGGTTTTATGCCCTACTACTGCTGTTTAGTTTCATCCAAATATACTGTTTACTTCTCTTTCATATTGATTCTGTTGTTCTCTGTCATTGTAGCTTAATTTTGTGGTTCAAAGAAAAGTTTGAACCCCTTGCAAAATTTTCTGCAGACACCCATGACAATGAGTGTTGGAAATAAAAAATATTGTAGTAATTGATATTGCATATTCCATCTATTTGAGGTCTAAGCCCCTTGATGGAAGAAAAAGCAGGAGAATATTTAAAAAAGTTAAAAAAAAAGGTCAGTGAAGCACTTTTGGCAATAATCATTGCTTTGAGCTGCATTTTCTTAGTTACTGTCTGTTTTGTCTTGGTAGAGTAATATTTTACTTTACTTTCCCCTATTGTATTATTGATGGTGGGGTGTTTGGAGACATGAATGCTTCTCACTAATGCAACACTAATATTACATTGCTTTGCCTAAATTACAAATAAAGACATACAAAATATTTATCAAGTTGTATACAAAATTTCACATCACAACACTGTCTTAGAACTTCTTTAGGCACAAATAATAGCTAAACTCAATTCAAATATACACTGAAACAATAAGTTGTTTTCTTACTATTTTAAAGTTGTATTTATTACACAGAAAGAACAGATAGTTATTAACACTGCATAAAGATAATATTGCGCACAATAATTCACCCACCTAGAATACAGAAAGACTTGTCTTCGCCAAAATGATTAGCAGGTTTTGAAACTAAGCCCTTCAGTTTGTGAGTGACTTTTTTTTTAATTATAATTCTTTATAAACCATGCAAATTTAGTTTTTCATGTTTTCCTGAAAGTCACATGGGTCATTGAGACTCAAAAGACAATATTCCATGTTGCATATGAAACAATGACTTCCTTTCATCTGGACTATTAGCATCCTTTACCCTTAGGTTGTTCACACATTTGCTTTCATCTCTGAGAATATCAAAGCAGCACACAGAGAGCTTGATACAGTATTCATAGCTGCACCTGCACCATTGATGTTGTGCAACGTACTTCTGCAAACTATAGGCCTACATCTATTAAAAAGAAATTAAGTTGCTTTGACGCCTTTAACAAACCAATATTTACTGTATTATATATTTCTTTTACAAATGCACATTGGCAACGGCCCTTCTGTAATACATATAGAACAACTTTGTTTATCATCTATGTATGTATGAATTTCTCTTTTACCTTTTTGATAATCCGGGTCCTTAGTAAGAAGGATTGAGATGGATTTTCTGGTCAAATAGGTGAAAGCTAATTATGTTGAATGCCTCACTTGGCCGTATGCCTCATTGCACCACTTTTGCTATGCTTTTTAATAAGTTGAATATGCTACTTAAGGGATTTTAAAGTGTTTTGCTTGGGTGACATGTGTACAAACAAACAGTCAAAACATTTATGCCCCAAAGATTCTGGCTACTTCTGCTGCTCTGTAAACACCCTCCAGGTCAGACAGAAGTTGTTGTGCTCAAATAGCAACTGCTAGGCGGCCAGAGGCAACAATTTCTTGCCATTCAGAGCAGAGAGATGGCCTGAAGCGTAGTGCAACTGCAGAAACAGCAGCCTAAGACCTTTAAGCCTAAGAGCCTTATGCCAGAAAAAAGATGTTTATGGGTTTGAGGCACTTTAATGAACAGCATAATTGTAATCATTGGGGAAGTCAAATGCTTTAACTTAAGTGCAAACTATACTTCCAAAGTTTAAGATTTATTAGTCTTGCTGGTACAATTCTTTAAAATATTGTTGCTCGACATAAGCACTTATTGTTTTGTGAAACATATAGTACTAGGGTGTTGTACTGTGTTAGCCATTATGAATGTAGTGAAAAGTCAAGCAAAATGACTCAGTTGCCTCGAAAGCTTGCATATTGAAATCTTTTTAGTTAGCCAATAAAAGGTGAAACATATAGTAGTTTAAGTAATTCCTTTTAAAAAAAGGAAAATAAGTTCAAAATAAAATATTATATACCATTAGGCTGCAACATGGCTAGTCTAAAAGCATGCAAAACATAATTTGCAATTCTTATTTCTGCATGCACTACTAGGCTATGTAAGTCACTTAATATGTGCAACAAAAATGTTATTTAGAAGATTTTATACTAAAAATGATTGTGCACTAGCACAAGGAATTAGGGCAGGCTGGTTCATGTTTTATTCCCACTATTTCAATTTTAAATGTTCCAATAAATGCTGTAGCTTGGTTAGTCACTGGTTAATATCTGGAACTCAGCAATGGGAATGTTTTTAATGAAACTGTGGTTATTATTGGGTCGTTTTGAAAAGGACAAGTGATCCAGTCCTATCATTCTTCTCTTTACAGGTTCCATAAGATTCAACCTTTTGTCACTACCAGTAATGAGCAAACTCCACAGTGTTCACTTCACCTTGAGTTCGGAGAAATCACAGAAATATTTGTGAATATTGCTGAACTTGGCAAAATGCATTGAAATCAATGGGGAAGGACTAACTGAACTAGATTTGACTGGATTATAATGGTGCAATTATCTTTAAAGCATCCCAGAGGGCTAGGGAAATGTCTGCCAACTACACTGGACCAATTATTGTGGCCAAAAAGTTGACCTGAGCAGTATCAACCACTGCACAACTGTGCCTCTGTGAGATCAAAGATGAACATACGCAGTTAGAGATGCACAATCATATATTTCTTTAAAACAAAGTAGAAATGCCAAAGTCTTGGTCAAAAGTCAGGAAAAGTACTTAGGCCTTTTAAAGGCAGAAAATTCAAAGTGGGGTATCATGATTTAAGCCGTGCACCGCTCGTTCTATTTTTTGAAGTCTTGCTGAAGGCTCTCCAAACTGTCTGTTCTGATGCTTTCCACTTTTTCTTCTGTCAAAAAGAATATCTTCCATTATTATTACTACTTCATAAAGTTTCCTGTGTTGGGTGATGGGGTGGGGGGGAGGGGCATCAGGCACCTTCACAGCTTGGCTAATTATGCATGCACAGGGCATGCACCTCCTTTTCTTAAACTGACGTGGAACTCAAACATTGACCTGCACGTTGGGTGATAAGCAGGGATAACTCAATATTTATGCTGTATATGTTTAATAAAAATAAAATTTTGACAACCTGTATTATTTAGTTATCTGTTCTACCACTAAGTTAGCAATGCAAATGATCGGCATTATATACAGTACCCAGGGGGCAGGTCCATCCAATTTTTACTGTTACAGTTCCATAATGTGTTGCAACAGCCTCGCAAATCATTATGGAGCGCTGGGGAAAAAAAGTTCTCCTAAATCGGCTGAATTATTAGCAAATAATTCGATGAACAAGGGTAAACGTGAACGCAGCAAACTGACTGCAAATAACACTTTGGCGAAACTCACTGATCAAGACTATTCACTACCTTGCTATTTAATTCTTTGCTTAGGATTTATTATCTCTTGGCTGGATTCCTGCAACTGCCTGCTTGTAAGCTTCCTAGCAACTTTTCATCCAGAATACTAATGGTGTATTCTGTTACTTGATTCACCCACTCAGCTATTTCAGTCTCTCACTCTTTATTCCCTCTTGTTTCCATTTGCAACAAGGATTTAGTTCAGAACTCTTATGTTGTGTGACAAATTCCTGCATGGCTGTGCTTGTCAATACCATGAGAATACAGTCTCTTCCTACCCCCCTTCAAGATGTCTCTATCCTGAACCAACCTGTCTGGTGACTGTCCCTCCCCTTACTAAGTGTGCTAAAACTGAAGGATTATATTGGTTCTTGCACCCAAAGTGGTAAAACCATCTTCACCTAACCATTTGAACTTCTCCCCATCTATGGAGGCTCAGGCACCTCTTTTCAAAGCATTTTGGGGTGATCAAGTTTTTTTATCACTCTAACCACATTAAACATTTTATGATTCTTTGTTTAAGTATTTTGTGGTTCATCTTGCATATTTTGATGCTTATTAACTTCATTTTTGGAATTACTGTTTATATTATTTATTACAGTAATGTCACTGCTGAGCATTTTGGTTCTGTGTTTTTGAATTCAATTTTGTGACTCAGTATTTAATATTGCACCATGACAAAGTCAGTATTCTAGCTTTGAGATAATTTTTTTAACTTAATCACAAAAATTGAATATTTCTGTCCTTTATTTTAGGACCTCTCTTTGTTTGTCTTGGCTTGATGAGTGTAATATTGTTTATTGACCTCTGAAACTTTAACTACATTTATGTTTTGTAGCTCTGTATTCTATCTGCCTCTCTGGTATTATTCAACTCCTGCTTGTCTAACATTTATCAATTTGGCTTCACCCTTAAAAATTCTAATTTTTTCTCCTGGTCTTTTCTTTCA
Organism: Erpetoichthys calabaricus; assembly: GCF_900747795.2. NCBI lineage: Eukaryota > Metazoa > Chordata > Cladistia > Polypteriformes > Polypteridae > Erpetoichthys > Erpetoichthys calabaricus. The sequence goes on along the minus strand of NC_041398.2, from coordinate 75,306,096 downwards.
AAATATCACCTAGTGTTCACTACCTTGTCCACCATTAAGAATTTTTTAAATGATAGTTTTTCATCTAGTGTTGGAGGTTGCTGTAGTGTTACAATTCCTGTGTACTACTTTGAATTTAGTTCTCTGTTCATTGTTATGTTTGTACTTTCTGATCACTTAAATTGTTTATATTATTTATTGTTGCCGGTCATATTAGATAAAGATGTCAAAATTAATAGTAAGTATAATATTCAAATTATTATTATTATTATTGTTATTAATATTTTATGCAAACATTGAGCCCCTTTGTGCAGTTTTTAAACAAATATTTGGATTGTTTGAATCAGTTTGAAACAAAATGTAATCACAAGTTCACTGGATCGCTGACAAACTTCAAACAAACATTACCCAAAAATCTAAAACTGAAAAGACATCTGTCCTGCTTCCGACTCTTTTTAAGCTTTCTTTTCAATTGAAAAAAGCACAGACATTTTACTGAAAAATGTGTACATCCACCCAACCCATTAATATGTACAGTACAGAACTTCATCCACTTCTAGGGCTTGGGGACTGCAGTCTAGCCTCACAGTATTGGGACCAGGGCAGCAATCAACTCATTGCTTAAATGATAATAAACATTGTTCCTTACTGGGTTGATTGTCCATTTATAGTTCTTAATCATTAATAATATCTATTGTAAGAAGTGACCATGCAGGCATACGACTCTGTGAAGCCAAGAAAGTTTGGGGTACCACCCTGGTAATCCCATTTAATAATAACTGAAAAGACAGCTGCAGACAGCTCAAACAAAAGTTGTCCATTTCTCAGGTGGCAGTTAACAGTAGGAGCTTTGTCAAGAAGAAAGAAAGAAAGAAAGAAAGAAAGAAAGAAAGAAAGAAAGAAAGAAAGAAAGAAAGAAAGAAAGAAAGAAAGAAAGAAATGTTCAATATTTAAAAGTTATTTTAGGTACTTATTTTGTTCTTTTTTTTTTTTGTTCCTTATTTCGCCTTATACAATTTCTTGTATTAGGAATTTGTTAGTTTTCGCATACCCCTTGGGGTCAGAGCGCAGGGTCAGCCATTGTACAACGCCCCTGGAGCAATTGCAGGTTAAGGGCCTTGCTCAAGGGCCCAGCAGAGTAGGATCTCTTTTGGCAGTGACGGGGATTTGAACCAGCAACCTTTTGGATACCCGCGCAGATCCTTAGCCTCAGAGCCACCACTCCACCCTAAATAGTCTAATATCTTTACAAAGAAACATTAGAAAATATAAATTGACTGTGCTGTATTCAAATGAAAAGCAATATTCTTCAAATACTGATGCAGAAAAAATATTATCTACCCTAATTTTTCTTTTAAAAACTTTATTTCTCCATTTGCATTTTGTTAAAATAAAAATGATTTTAGAATGTTGTTATTTTATATACTGCTCAAAAAAATTAAAGGAACACTTTTTAATCAGAGTATAGCATAAAGTCAATGAAACTTCTGGGATATCGATCTGGTCAGTTAAGTAGCAGAGGGAGCTGTTAATCAGTTTCAGCTGCTTTGGTGTTAATGAAATTAACAACAGGTGCACTAGAGGGGCAACAATGAGACGACCCCCAAAACAGGAATGGTTTAACAGGTGGAGGAAACTGACATTTTTTCCTCTTCATCTTCCCTGACTGTTTTTTCACTAGTTTTGCATTTGGCTATGGTCAGTGTCACTACTGGTAGCATGAGGCGATACCTGGACCCTACAGAGGTTGCAAAGGTAAAGGTAATCCAACTTCTCCAGGAAGGCACAATGCGTGCCATTGCCATTAGGTTTGCTGTGTCTCCCAGCACAGTCTCAAGGGCATTGCAGGAGACAGGCAGTTACTCTAAGAGAGCTGGACAGGGCCATAGAATATCCTTAACCCATCAGCAGGACCAGTATCTGCTACTTTGGGCCTGGAGGAACAGGATGAGTACTGCCAGAGCCCTACAAAATGACCTCCAGCAGGCCACTGGTGTGAATGTCTCTGACCAAACAATCAGAAACAGACTTCATGAGGGCAGTCTGAGGGCCTGACATCCTCTGGTGGGCCCTGTGGAGCTCGATTAGCATTTGCCATAGAATACCAGAATTGGCACGTCCACCATTGGCACCCTGTGCTTTTCACAGATGACAGCAGGTTCACCCTGAGCACATGTGACAGACGTGAAAGGGTCTGGAGTAGCCATGGAGAACGTTATGCTGCCTGTAACATCATTCAGCATGACCGGTTTGGTGGTGTGTCAGTGATGGTTTGGGGAGGCAAATCCATGGAGGGACGCACAGTTCCTCTACAGGCTAGACAATGGCACCTTGGACCCATTGTCAGACCCTATGCTGGTGCAGTTGGTCCTGGGATCCTCCTGGTGAATGACAATGCCTGGCCTCATGTGGCAAGAGTGTGCAGGCAGGAGCATGCCCTGATGTTGTCAGGTATGCATACAAGCACGTGGGGGCCATACAAACTACTGAGTACGATTTTGAGTTGCTGCTGAAATTTCAGCAAAATGGACTAGCCTGCCACATAATTTTTTCACGTTGATTTTCGCGGTGTCTTTGAATTCAGCCCTCTGTTCGTTGATAATTTTTATTTCCATCTAACGATGTGACATCCTTTCGTTTCTAACACATTACCCAGACCATATCAGTATAGATTTCCAACATGAGTTTGTTTCCCATTGAGATCTGATGTTTTTTTCAAAGTGTTCCTTTAATTTTTTGAGCAGTTTATATAAAAGACTAGCAAAATACCCGTGCTTCGCAGCGGAGAAGTAGTGTGTTAAAGAGGTTATGAAAAAGAAAAGGAAACATTTTAAAAATAACGTAACATGATTGTCAATGTAATTGTGTTGTTATTGTTATGAGTGTTGCTGTCTTATATATATAATATACACACACATAAACATAAATATACATTTACATTATATACATATCTAGATATACATATATATATATATACATATATATATATACATATACACATCCACATATATATACATATATATATACACATATCAACATATATATACACACATACAGTACATACACACACATATACATATATACATATACACATACATACACATATACATATATATATACATATATTATATATATATATATATATATATATACACACACACAGACACATATATACATATATATTTACATATCTACATATATACTATATTTACATATGTACATATATATACACATATATATACATATCTACATATATATATATATAATATATATATATCTAGACATACATACATACATACATTTACACATATATATATATCTACATATATATACTGTATATGTAATTGTGTTGTCATTGTTATGAGTGTTGCTGTCATATATATATATATATATATAGGAAAATACCCGCGCTTCACAGCGGCGAAATACTGGCTGAATATTTAAATTAAGGAAAAGTAAACATTTTTAAACTGAGGGAAAATATACAAATAATTATTTGTTAAGGATCTCTTTGTATACGACATTGTCAGTTCATCCGTCCGGTTGTAATATGACCAAGCTGTGTGCTGAGCTTACTCTTGAGCATGCAACATACAGTTGGCCATGTGAAAAGCAATCCTGCCTCAAATCAATGCCAACCTTTTGTAGTGTTTGTCCTTGAGACTTATTAATTGTCATTGCGAAGCAGAGCCTTACTGGAAATTGAACGCGTTTGAATTGAAATGGGAGATTAGATGGTATAACGGGGATGCGAGGAATAAAAACTGTGTCACCTGAGGAACTGCCAGTAAAAATAGTTGCTTCAATCAGGTTGTTTTGTAGAGATGTGACCTGAAGTCTCGTGCCGTTACAAAGTTTTGGTGGCTGTAAGTTTCTCAGTAACATTATTGGTGCACCAACCTTCAAAATGAGATTATGTTCAGGAGTGCCTGGAGGATTTAGAGTGTTGAGAAACTCTATCGGATAATGTAGCGCGTCTTCTACTTCTACAACTGAATCAACAGATTGATATGTTTTTGGTTGTGAAGGTAGTTCTTGAAGTAAAATGTGGTTTATAGTCGTAGTCATGTCATTTTTTGGTGTCAGGATAGCTCTCTCTCTTAACCATGACACGTCATTTTGGTGGAGATTTCATAGATCGGGGTAAACATTTAGAAGAAGGCTTTGTAAGGTATTCACGATGAGACAGAGATTTGTAGGAATATTTATTTTACGATTTTCTTGTATGAAGGTGCCATCACCTATACTCATCAGAAGACCAGAGAACTCCTCGGCTTTTTTGTCGCCTTTCAAATGAACTGTCATGTTTATTTTTAAAGTAACAACATTGATTTGTGGCCAAAGGTATGAAGATTTAGAGATGCTTTAACTTCATCAGCGCGTGTTCCTCTGGGCACGACTGGAAGGGTTTGGCGGAAGTCTCCAGCCAGTAACACTATCAGACCTCCCATAAGTTTGTTGGTGTTTCGGATGTCTTGGAGGGTCCTGTCTAAAGCCTCAATACCTGCTCTGTGTGCCATAGTGCATTCATCCCACACAATAAGCTGACAATGTCGCAGCACTTCAGCCATGTTGCTCTGCTTTGATATGTTACACATGGGGGATTCAGTATGGTTCAGGTTCAGAGGTAGCTTGAAAGCTGAATGAGCAGTTCTGCCACCCTCTAGAAGAGTTGCAGCAATGCCAGAAGAAGCCACAGCTATGGCAATGTTATGTTTTGCTCGGATTTTTGCAAGGAGAAGGTTTATTAGGAATGTCTTACCAGTTCCTCCTGGAGCATCAAGGAAAAACACCGTGCCAGTGGCTGACGCAACGCTGCTCATGATTTTGTCATAAACTGACTTTTGGTCACTATTTAGCAAACGCTCGTTATTTGTGACTATATTGGCCAATTGTGAGGTGTTGTAAGATGTCTCTTTCAAGTACTCGGGATTTGACGTAAGTTGTACCAGTTCTGTTAAAGGTGAAGGCAAACCGTAATGATGAAGAGATTGACCTCCAATACCAATTATGTAGTTTTCAAGCAACTGTAGACAGTTGTTATAGATCAAATTTAACCACTGGTGGACTTCTCTTCGTATATGATCTTTTTCAGTCTGTCTCCTAATATCTTCTGCTATGCTGTCTTTATGTTTTTCCCATAGGTTTAAGGGGTTTTCCATTTGGCAGAACACCAACATGACAGCAAACAATTCACGGATCTTTTGAGGTGAGTGAGACAGAGCAGCTTCTTGTAGAGTCTCGTCCCAGTTGATATCGTCATGTAATAAACCGAGTGCCCTGCAGGCTGACTTATAGGTCGGATGTAGGACACCATCAACTGTTCTGAGAGATTTGAAAGATGTGGGACCTGTGATTTTGTTAAGCAGCAGTCGAAGATGGTAGCATTCAGAGTTTTTTGGGTGTACAGTGTAGACCCGTCCCAGTACATTATCCTTTTTCACTCCCGAATGTCCTGGTACAGGGTTGCCCTGTTTTCTTCGACGAAACATGTTGTTTGCCCACACATAATATGATGGAATTTCATTATAATGAAGTTGTTTTGCAAAATCATCGTGTTTACAAAGGTCAAAGAATGCTAAAAGGGTGGTTTTTGGTGGATTGTGTACTTTATCGGCAACGTTGGCTTCTGTGAAATAAATTCTTTGTCCGTTCTCAAGATGAACAGCAAGATGAACGACCGGAGGGAAACGTTCGTGAATGGGAAAACAGAAAATGTGCCAGTCTGCTTCAGAGCTACTAATGTAACGACCAGCTTCGTATCAAGATACTTCGTCATTTTGATTTTGTATTGTAAATACTGCCTGGTCACTTCCTTTGTTAACATACTTGCAGATGTATTTGATTGATTTTACTGAAGTGCAAAATTCGACATTGATGTGAGCATTGAAGAAGCGGGACAGCACAGGACTATAAGGGACCACCCATCTGTTGTCGATATCTACTCCTTTGATGTTAATTGTATGACCTCCATCAGCAGGTGCGCGCCGGCGGTACTGAGGGTAACCATCTTCTCCGGTCTGAGTTTCTGAGATGAACGGACGCGGGTACTTCTTAGTGCATATTCTGTTGATCATGCAGGGTGAGGTGATATTATGAGGTCCACATGGGCCGTGAATCATGGTGGATTTTACTATTTTGTGTAGGGCAGGGTCAGTGTGTGGATCAGGAATTTCCGCACGGATGAGTTCATCGATGAGAGCTGGTTGAATCCTATGTTTTAGCCACAATAGAATGTGTGCATGGGGAATACCTCGCTTTTGCCACTCTATGGTGTACATGTAGCAATTTGTACAGCCGAAAATGTTACTCTTCGTGAGCAAGTCTATCATTTTGCGAATCTTGAGATGAAATACACGACTGATAAGGTCGTGGCGATCGTGAGGTTTTTGACATGGAAGGAGAATTTCAGTGATGTCAGGCCATTTAGGATTGCAAGTAAATGTGATGAATAAGTCAGGGCGTCCATAATGACGTACGTATGTCATTGCGTCTTGTGTACGCTCGTGCATATAGCGAGGTCCTCCAGTGAAAGAAGATGGTAATATCACAGCTTGACCAAGTTCTATTAAATCAGTGTCGTTTTTGTCAATAGCATCTTTTAAGTGAACGTAATTTTCAGCTTGTAGTTTTTTCTGATTTAGTCTGATATAATTTAGTCTTTCGGATTCAATTTTTGCGTACATATCAACTAAAAACTGATTTAATAAAGTTCGGAAGAAAAGGATAGTATTATCATGATGTTGTCTGATCATAAGGCAGTATGAATAGAAGTTTGCTGCAGAGACGGTTTTGTTCATAGGTAACTTACTGGTAGCATGAACTTGAGGTATAGATACAGAATAGCCGTCTTCACCATAGCAGAACATGAGAGGATATTGAAGTGCATCATAGGATCTGTGGGTTTCTTTAATGCGTTGTAGTTTATTGTCTCTGGTTTTCAAGACAATATCTCTATTGTTGAACATTTGCCCAACGATGACAACACCAACTTGATGAACTGTGGGTTTATTAAATCTGCCTTTGTGTGCATGTAATGGTTTTTTGTCTGCGTGAATGACAACTTTGAAGTCTTTGTCATCATCTGAAATATTGTCCATTGTGGAGTGGAAGTCCTGGATGTAAGTGTTACAGTCATGGAGCATTTTTTGTAATTGCTTGACCAGGGGTATGTTAAGTCCAGAAAAATTAGCGCAGCGGATTTGTGCTTCCTTTTCATCATCCCCGACAAAATAAATTTGCAAAAATTTGTGTTCCTCACTCGGCATAGGTAAAAGACTGCCAATCAAGTGATACACTTGTCCCTGAACTTTAAATGAAGGCATAAAATTTCCCTCAACGATTTGTTTAGCACCAAATGACGTCATTTGAAATGCGCTATTGTACTTTCGAATATTGTTCAAGAAATGCTCACTTTGAGGATGTTTGCCATTTAACAGGCCCTCAAGAAGGTCAGGAAGCTTACGTTAAAGAGTGAGAGAGACTTTACCACCGTTACAGCACAAACCAGGAGACTCGCATTTCCACTTCTGAGCTTGACAATAGTCACAGTGAACATCCATGGATCCAATGTGTACTGTTTTGTCAGACTCATAATGTATGTTTGGGTCGTACGCAAATCCACAATTGGCTTTTTTGAGCCAAACCTGTTGTTTTCGTATGAGCCGCTTTTCATTATTGGAATCGAATCTAGAAACAGAAGCTCTATTAACTTGTGGATTTGCCTCTATCTATTTAGCAACAGCATCTCTATGAACTTGTGGATTTGCTTGCGAGTATTTAGCCACAGCGTCCCTATTAACTTGTGGATGTGCTTGCGAGTATTTAGCAACAGCGTCCCTATGAACTTGTGGATTTGCTTGCGAGTATTTAGCCACAGCGTCCCTATTAACTTGTGGATGTGCTTGCGAGTATTTAGCCACAGCGTCCGTATGAACTTGTGGATTTGCTTGCGAGTATTTAGCCACAGCGTCCCTATGAACTTGTGGATTTCCTTGCGAGTATTTAGCCACAGCGTTCCTATGAACTTGTGGATTTGCTTGCGAGTATTTAGCTACAGCGCCCCTATGAACTTGTGGATGTGCTTCTGAGTATTTAGCCACAGCGTCCCTATGAACTTGTGGATTTGCTTCTGAGTATTTAGCCACAGCATCCCTATGAACTTGTGGATTTGCTTCTGAGTATTTAGCCACAGCGTCCCTATGAACTTGTGGATTTGCTTCTGAGTATTTAGCCACAGCGTCCCAATGAACTTGTGGATTTGCTTCTGAGTATTTAGCCACAGCGTCCCTATGAACTTGTGGATTTGCTTCTGAGTATTTAGCCACAGCGTCCCTATGAACTTGTGGATTTGCTTCTGAGTATTTAGCCACAGAGTCCCTATGAACTTGTGGATTTGCTACTGAGTATTTAGCCACAGCGTCCCAATGAACTTGTGGATTTGCTTCTGAGTATTTAGCCACAGCGTCCCTATGAACTTGTGGATTTGCTTCTGAGTATTTAGCCACAGCGTCCCTATGAACTTGTGGATTTGCTTCTGAGTATTTAGCCACAGCGTCCCTATGAACTTGTGGATTTGCTTCTGAGTATTTAGCCACAGCGTCCCTATGAACTTGTGGATTTGCTTCTGAGTATTTAGCCACAGCGTGTTTATTAACTTCTGGATTTTTGTGTGAGTATTTGGCGGCAGCTGCACGAAGTTGCTTCCGTCTAGCTGCATCAGAAAATCTACCACGACGTCTGATACGCTTCCTTTTTACTGTGTTCTCACAGCTTGGATTGCTGCTGTCATAATCAGCTCGAGCTGGATTTGTGTTGAACTGACATTCGGTATGTGTCAATCGATATAAGCATACAACTGGCTTAATCAATAACTTTGCATCAATCTTTTGAGAGTTGAAATATTCATAAACATCAAAGTGTCCACTACTCAAATCGTCACCTGTGAATCTAAGATGTTTCAGAGGCATTGACGGTTCTCCAAAGGTGTAAAATATTTGGCCGTTTCGGTATACTTGAAAGCGACAACCAAACAATTCAGCGGCAGCCATCAACTCACATGCAGAACCATAGGTGAAGGGCTTAAGCATTTCAGTCTTATAGTGCTCCTGTGTAGTATAATTATCTCCTGTACCATCATCAGTCCACACTTTGAACCTGTCCCAGTCATTTAATACATAAGACACAATGTCCCTGCGGATATCAAAAGTGAGCCTGATATGTCCGTGCAATATGTAACACAGAGAATGGAAAAGGCAGGCGCCATCTCCGGGCATACACACCACTCGGTAAGTGATAGTTGTTTGATTGATGGTGATCACCTCGATAGACATTTTAATAGGGGTAGAGTTGGAAGAATAAAGGGAATGGGTACTTGATCAACAACAGAGAAGTCGCGGATTAAATAAAGGAAATGGGTATGTAAACAGTAAAGTAAGTGTAAAATATCTACACAATAACTATAACAATCTTAACAAATGAACAATAAAACAACGGAGAAACCGTGGATTAAATGTGCTTTATAAACTGTGGAGCGCTTTATATGGGCAGGCAGTCAGGCAAAGAAAGGGATTCAAATATATAAACGAACAAAACAACAGCAGAGAAGCCGCGGATTAAATAAAGGAAATGGGTACTTGAACACTAAACTAAGTGTAAAATATCTACACAATAACTATAACAATCTTAACAAATGAACAATAAAACAGCGGAGAACCCGTGGATTAAATGTGCTGTTATAAACTGCGGAGCGCTTTATATGGGCAGGAAGTCAGGCAAAGAAAGGGATTCAAATATATAAACGAAGAAAACAACAGCAGAGAAGCCGCGGATTAAATAAAGGCAATGGGTACGTGAACAATAAACTAAGTGTAAAATATCTACACAATAACTATAACAATCTTAAGAAATGAACAATAAAACAGTGGAGAACCCATGGATTAAATGTGCGCTTATAAACTGCGGAGCGCTTTATATGGGCAGGCAGTCAGGCAAAGAAAGGGATTCAAATATATAAATGAAGAAAACAACAGCAGAGAAGCCGCGGATTAAATAAATGCAATGGGTACGTGATCAATAAAGTAAGTGTAAAATATCTACACAATAACTATAACAATCTTAAGAAATGAACAATAAAACAGCGGAGAACCCGTGGATTAAATGTGCCTTATAAACTGCGCAGCGCTTTATATGGGCAGGCAGTCAGGCAAAGAAAGGGATTCAAATATATAAACGAAGAAAACAACAGCAGAGAAGCCGCGGATTAAATAAAGGCAATGGGTACGTGAACAATAAACTAAGTGTAAAATATCTACACAATAACTATAACAATTTTAACAAATGAAGAATAAAACAGCGGAGAACCCGTGGATTAAATGTGCTCTTATAAACTGCGGAGCGCTTTATATGGGCAGGCAGTCAGGCAAAGAAAGGGATTCAAATATATAAACGAAGAAAACAACAGCAGAGAAGCCGCGGATTAAATAAAGGCAATGGGTACGTGAACAATAAAGTAAGTGTAAAATATCTACACAATAACTATAACAATCTTAACAAATGAACAATAAAACAGCGGAGAACCCGCGAATGAAATGTGCCTTATATGGCGTTCGTTTATAACACAGCGAAAAAGATGTGTAAAGACCGCTTCACGAAAAAACTGCAGAGCGGCTTATCTTCCTTGGCGAAGCAAGGAAAAATGACGGCCTTATATCTCGCTCGTTTATAACACAGCGAAAAAGATGTGTAAAGACCGCTTCACAAAAAAACTGCAGAGCACCTTAGCTTCCTTGGCGAAGCAAGGAAAAAGGACGACCTTATATCTCGCTCGTTTATAACACAGCGAAAAAGATGTGTAAAGACCGCTTCACAAAAAAACTGCAGAGCACCTTAGCTTCCTTGGCGAAGCAAGGAAAAAGGACGGCCTTATATCTCGCTCGTTTATAAAACTGTGGATAAGCTTTGAAAAGAATGCCTCCTTGGAGAAGCAAGCAAAGGAATTCACACACCACAGCAAAGAACGGCTTTATATGGGCAGGCAGTCAATTACGTGGGAGGCGTGGTGATTTCCCCAGCAGCCGCAGGGAGGCGTGATGATGCAAGACGCAAAGCAAGGATAAAGGACGGCCTTATATCTCGCTCGTTTATAACACACCGAAAAAGATTTAAAGAACGGCTTTATATGGGCAGGCCGTCAATTACGTGGGAGGCGTGGTGATTTCCCCAGCAGCCACAGGGAGGCGTGATGATGCAAGACGGAAAACGCAAAGCAAGGAAAAAGGATGGCCTTATATCTCGCTCGTTTATAACACACCGAAAAAGATGTGTAAAGACCACTTCACAAAAAAACTGCAGAGCACCTTAGCTTCCTTGGCGAAGCAAGGAAAAAGGACGGCCTTATATCTCGTTCGTTTATAAAACTGTGGATAAGCTTTGAAAAGAATGCCTCCTTGGAGAAGCAAGCAAAGGAATTCACACACCACAGCAAAGAACGGCTTTATATGGGCAGGCAGTCAATTACGTGGGAGGCGTGGTGATTTCCCCAACAGCCGCAGGGAGGCGTGATGATGCAAGATGCAAGACGCGCAGTCAATTACGTGGGAGGCGTGGTGATTTCCGCAGCAGCCGCAGGGAGGCGTGATGATGCAAGACGCAATACGCAACCGCCTCACACGGCGACCGAACTGCCCGCTATGGCCGTATACAGTATACGAAAGTAGCTTCCAGTTATGACCGTTACGCGTAGAATTTCGAAATGAAACCTGCCTAACTTTTGTAAGTAAGCTCTAAGGAATCAGCCTGCCAAATTTCAGCCTTCCACCTACACGGGAAGTTGGAGAATTAGTGATGAGTGAGTGAGTGAGTCAGTCAGTCAGTCAGTGAGTCAGTGAGGGCTTTGCCTTTTATTAATTAGTATAGATACATATATATTTATGTATGTAACAATTTTTCAAATATTAACTTGCTCAAGCAGTTAATTTTAATAGATCTGTGTTTTAACTTCAGTATTTCAGTGCTAATGATATTAGTTAATTGTAGTGACCACCAGTTATTAATGTAGGAAAACCTGGCGGTGCCCTTATTTATCTATATGTAGTACTAATTAAGAATTTCAGTTGCCTGATTATGTTTTTTGTGGCTTGAACATTAACTGTCCTCCTTTCGTGATGGATGGCATTCTCGTTTCAAATGAGTGCTGGGAGAGAGTGAGGGAGACACCACGTTCTATTATGTATGCCTTGGATATTTATTTTCTTCCTTGGCCCATGTTATGGAACATTCTGCTTGTGTACCAATTTCTAATTTTATGCACTTGCCTCTTCCTCTGCAAGTTATTTTTATCTTTATCATTTATTTTTTGGAAAAAATAAGAAAAAAATCAATGCAAAATATCAAACTTCTGCTGTAAATATAATATAGTTCATTTTGTAGATATACAGTATACTGCAGACTTTATTACCCTTTATGGTTATGTTGTAAGTTTAATTGAAATAAATTTGCAGTAAGCAGTTACGGTATTTTACATATTATTGTATGTGCATTATTTTTATTATTATTATTATTTATCACCATAAAGTATAGTAAATGTCAAATAAGATCTTAGTGCAAAAACTGATGTAAACAATGCATTGTAACCTTTAACAAATCTTTTCTGCTTGATAATGTTGATTTGTGCTGTCTCTAGAGATTGCTACACAACTCATACTCTATCAATTAGTTGTTCAAATCCTTCAGATTATTTGAATATTGGGAAATAAGTGCATCATTTACATGTGTAGTCCTCTGTAGCCCATCTGCTGCCTTATCCCATCTGTTTCGTACTTCCCTCTGCTCACATCTCGTTTAAGGTCCTGTCAACAAATGTTTCCACATCATTTACATAGTGCAGAGCTTAAAGTCTCACTTCAAGCTTGACTACCTGAGATCCTAAAGTGCTGACAGGCTGACAATATTCACAGATATTTTCTACCTGGATAGATTTTTCCAAAGATGTAAAGTATATGATTTGCAGGTTTATACTTCACACAAAATTGTACCTCTTAATCATTTCAGTTTTTAGCAGTTTCATCTATACTTGGCATATTACTACTCTATATTCAATAGCATACATTGTAAATACTCAAAATACGTAACTGTCTTACTTCAAAGATCACCTAAAACAAATGGTATCTCTAGACAAAAAATGAATACAATATTAAGATTACTTCAAACTGTAGTAAAGCTTTAACTTAAGCTTTAAATCATTCCTTTTGTATAGAGAAATCTAAAATTTATGGTAAGCAGCTGTCAGTAATAGTGTGTGGTCTACAGAATATTATGGTTTACATGTGGCCTCTGTAATGTAACTGTAAAACAAATGTCCACTAAGTCATCTTAAAAACAGACATATATTTCCATCTGTAAAATGGTTACCTGAAGTTAAAATATGCTTGGAGAACCGCTTGATAACTCAAACTGTTGCTTTAGTTAAAATTAGTCTGCATGAAGTAAACTTGTGCAGTCATCAAAATAACAAAATATGCCTGAACTTTAGTAACATAGGTAACAAATGTTAATTCTGTAATTGGCCTAACATAATGTTCATGTGTAATATCCATACCAAAACCAACAAATAAAAAAATAAATAAAAGCTTATCTTTATTAATATCCATTAATATCCATTCTAATATAAAAATAAGCCATGGAGCATTCTAATATAATATTTTAAATGATCATAATTAATATATGATTGTCATAGTGGTGCAGTGGATTGTGCCTCTAGTTCACAAATTTCAGCTCAAATTTAGACTCTCTATGCATGTCCTCTCTGTGGCTGTTTCTTTGTGTGTGTTACACAAGTTTTTTACCCTCTTCTACTCCAAGCCTTGCAGATAAGGTTATTTCTTAGTTGATAGCATGGTCAAAGTTTTTGCTAAATTTTCACTTGAAACATTTTATTTTCTTCCTTCTTGAGCAATAACCCCATTCAAGTTCAAAGATTTCCACGACACACTTCCTAATTTCTGTCCCCTAATTTCTGTAACATGGCTACATTTTTCTAAAAGCAGAAGCACTTTTCTATTCAGTGACCATGCACTACCTCTTATTGGCCCAAAGGTAATCGGCTGTTTTTTTCAGATTCTCTATCTTCTTTTAGTGTCTGCTGCCTATGGACACCCATTGGATGTACAATTTCTATTACTGAAATTGTTTCCTATTTGTACTTTAACACTCAAAGTGGTTCATGTCCTCTTTTCATGGACCTCAGAAGGTCTAGCTCCTGTCCTGTTCCACACTGATGCATGCTCTACACTTGGCAATTTTGCCATTAAGTGGCTACAACACTACATTTTATCAGATATCTCTATATATAAAACGCTACCATGGCTGTCCGTTTGTCTGACCAGGATTTTAAATCACCTGTAGCTCGCAAACCGTTTGACCTGAAATTTGGTACACATATACTACGTGACCTCTACTATCTGTTTTTGGGTGGTGATTTTTATTACTCTTTTAATTTTTATTTTATTTTATTATAGAAACAACTCTCGGCAGTGGGCAGCAGGGCGGCCATGCAGCCCATGTGTACGGGTGACGTTCTCATCCCTATCACCTTCACCGTCACTTCCCCTACCTCTCCATATCTCAAATCATTCTGGAGGCAGATGCTAGAGGGCATCATCACTACCAGCTTTGCTGTCACTTCTTCTGCCTCTTCATATCTTAAATCATTCTTGAGGCAGATTGACAACTTAAGTGCCAGCTTAAGTGAAAAATTAAGAAAAATGTACTAAGTAATTGCAACACAAAAACTGACTTAATTAGTTTTAACGCGAGAAGAAGCGGGCTGCTAGAGTGGAGAAAAGAAGAGCTGCTCATGAAACAGCAAGCGCATCAACCTCTGAGCAAACGAATGCTAAACATACAGAGAAAGACCATGAAAACTAGGAATGCTCAAGTCAAGTGTATTCACTGCATGTTATCGTGCAGTGCTCCATTATTGTACTAGACACCAATAAAGATTTTAGTAGAGTAAAAACAGATGTGGAAATTGATATGATACAGAGTGAAGTTTTCAGTATGAAAACAATTATTGTAAATATTTGTATTTCTTCAAGCTAGTTATGAAGACCTGCCATAGAAATGGTTTAAACTTCTTCCAGTTATTTCTTCATGTTATAGTTTTATTAGGATTCAGGTTGCAAGCAAGATGATTAAAAGAAAGAGGAGAAAGCTAGAGTAAAGCACCTATATAGAAGAGGTCCCACAAAATTAAAAGAAAGAGAAAACAACCAGGAGATGAGAAGCAATTAGATCAGGCTAAAATGTAGTCCAAAAACAGACAGGTGTCTATAACCAGAAAGAGAAAAACACCAAGGTCAGAGGTAAAAGAAAAAAAATCAAAAAAGATTGTCCAAAAAAGTTGTCATCATTAAAAAAATGTAACTAGAAAAGAGCTTGCCTTAACCAAAAAGTCATTTTAGAATCATAACAACTGTAAACAATATGGCCTCAGTTATACAAACACAGTAAAAAATGTATCATCATTTACATTTTGCACAGCCATTGTTTTTGTGGTCAATGAATTTCATGGCTACATCTACTTTTTATATTGGTGCATTTTTAAAATAATGTTTAACTCCGAATACGTTCTCCAGTGGTGATGTTTTGTTTTTATGGCTGCTGTCATTTTGTGTGTTTGTTTGGAGTAGCTCCCAGGCTGTTGTTAGGCAGGACAGCTGGGGGGCGTTAGAGTTTGAAGATTGGCATTGCACACTTCCAGGTCATCCAAGTTTATGGTTTCTCTCAGAAAACGTATCGTATAGCAATCATTTTTCTATTTCTTGGTTATGACTCTCTGTCATCCTTGACTTCAATACTTATCTCTTGTTTTGGTTAAGTTTACGTTTCATTCTTTTAGCTTTCAACCCTCTTGCTACATCCTTTCTCACCCTGATTTTTGCCTCATGTCTTAGATTCTGATAAATAACCTAGCTTGTTTTCTGGGTCTACTCATCTACCGACCCTTAATTAAAAGAATAATTTTAACAATGTGTCTACTTTAAGTATGAAATAAATTGATAAAAATTATAACAATACAAAAATCACAATACTATCCAAACACCTCAAGTCACAGGCTCCATCTGGTGCTTTCCGTGGACATGCATAAAAGAAGAGACACATGAACATCCAGAAATACATATACTCCTTCCTATGGATGACACAGTGTATGTTGGAACCTCATCTTCTGGAAAGCTAATTTTTCTGAATCTCATGTTCTTGATTTCCATCGACCATTACAAGATGAAGAAGTCAAGAAAAGCGAGAAGGAGGCAATAACTGGTTTAAGTCTGAAGACATGAAATGTTGGATGTATTGTATCTGAAAAGTGCCTAGGACAACTAATCTATAAGAGACTGGTTCTATTTTCTTAATAACAGTGTGGAGACTGGTACATATTAGGACAAACTTTTGAGATGGATCTTCTGAGTACTGAACCAACCTTTCTGCCTAATCTTATAATAATAAATATTTAGAATTGTCCTTTTTCTGTCTGAAACATTTTTCCCCAGGGGCCACTATTTTTAATACTAACTTTAGCTAACGTCAATCTGTGGTGCAGATTACCTAAACGTTCCGTTAAAAATGGTGTAGAACTTCAACAGATCTTAATGAAGGTTGGGTAAGTTAAAAATCAATACTGATTTCCATAAGTTGACTTCTTCATACCAGTAGTCATTAAAGTATTTCTTGAGAATTTTGTTGAAGGAAGTAGATCCTTTCGATTACTTTGACATTCATAAATGTAATAACGCAAGTATTTTTCTAAATCTTCTCTAACTCTTTTTGTTTGGCCAATAGTTTCACAATCTGAAAAAAAATTGCCACAGTATCTGCTAAAATGAGAAACAATTTGTGTGCAATCATAAGAATAATGGCTGTGGGAAATACCTGTATTAAAACATCAATGTGGCAGAGCACATCTTAGAGCTCTCTTGGTACCTTGGTTAAATTTGGCTCTGTGTAGTGCAGAGGTGGATTCACTTTTTAAACTACTTTTAAAGCTGTGCTGGGTCAACTCCTTGGACTGATCTAAGATGATATTCAGTTGTGAAAATTAGTTCCACTGAATCTTTTTGCATATATGACAGTACTGCACTTGCCAATCCTCCCTAAATGAAAATTTGTCCTCAAGCATTTTCTGTTAGATAACTTAAAAAAAAGAAGTGACTTTAATTGCAAATGATCAAGTCACTGTAACATTATTCTTTACAGATTAGAATTGTGAAAGTACTATGCATACATGAATATATTCTCAAATCTGCTTAATTCAAATTAGAATTTGAAGATCATAGCCTATCACAGCAGCATTGAGTATAAGATGGGAAATAACCCTGGACAGGGCACCAGTCCATTACATACAGTGTGCTTATGCCCACACTAACACACTGTGGACAATAGAGAGTCACCAGCTAAATTGACTTGCACATCTTTGGGAATTCAGGAGGAAAACCTACACAGCCATGGGAGATACAAGCAGATTCCACACAGAGAACAACTTGAAAATAAAATAATAAAATAAAATAAATAAATAGAATTAGACACAGCATCACTGCACCCATAATATAGAAATATTCTATTAATGTATAAAAAACACAAACCTGTAAAAATATTTTAGAACTTACTAAAATGTCCATTTAGGGAAAAAAAAATAACAAAGAAAGTATAAGTATATAGATTTGTCTCCCTCTCCATGACACATGTCAGTGTGATTTATTAGTAGTGATAAGAAAAACAATTCATGCAAAACTCAGAGCTTCACTTTGCAAAAATAATCATGAAACATCATGACCACTGGAGTTTTTGCCAATGACAAGGAAGAATTGTGTTTAGCTCTTATCAAGAACCTTTATCCTATGTTACTTCGGCATGCTTCTGCCTGTCATATAATACTTATGACAGGCAGATATAATAATATATAATATTTAAATAATGATCTCAACTGAAAAAAACTGGATTCATTTCCTTTTACAGACTGCTATTTTGTTCAAATATGAGATGTGTGTTGTGGTTTTTCTCCTAGTAAAAATTTGGCTGTTTCAGTCTGTTTATTTGAGTAACCACAGCAAAAAGCTAAGACTAAAGTTATAATTATTTTTGCCAGCATAACATCAGAACTTATCACAAATGTTTTGTAAAACTCAATCAAGTGGTGTTATTCTTGTAACAGAACATTTCAAGGAATTTCAGGAGAACTCTGCCTAGTCAAAGTTTGCTCCAGTCATTTTTGAATTCTGAGATATAATAGCCTTGGAAAAGATTCTGAGTATATTCCATATTGTGGAATCTTCCATCTCTTATGTTCGGCCATCATTCATTTTCTGGTATGGAAAAGGTGAGTGAAGACTTGGCAATTTTTCTAATGTCAACACCACAGCATAAGTCTGCACTTAATAATAATAATAATAAATTTTATTTATATTGCACTTTATATTTTAGCAATCCCAAAGTGCTACAGAGTAAAAATAGAATAATAAAATAAAAAAAAAAACCAGAAGAGTCTATAAAATACTTTAACAAAATGACTTTCTAAAAAGATGAGTTTTTAGGTTTTGCTTAAAGGCCTCAGTCGACTGTGGGGCTCTCAGGTAATCAGGGAGGGCATTCCACAGCCTCGGCGCCACCGATGAAAACACCCTCTCACCCATGCTGCTGAGCTTAGTTCTGGGGACTTGAAGAGTGTTAGTGTGTACAGAGCGGAGGGAGCGTAAGGAGTTATGAGGGGTAAGGAGTTCCTGTATATAAAGAGGGGCATGTCCCTAAATGCACTGATGGGTAAGAAGGGAGACCTTGTACTCTATTCTGAATGAAACAGGGAGCCAGTGAAGGGTTTTCAGGATTGGGGTGATGTGATCATACTTTCGCACCCTCATCAGGATCCTGGCAGCGCTGTTCTGAATATACTGGAGTCTCTGGATACTCTTGCCAGGAATCCCAATGAGGAGTGCATTACAGTAATCCAGCCTGGAAGAGACAAAGGCATGGACGAGTTTCTCTGCATCTGCCAGGGTGAGTAATGGGCGGTGTTTGGCGATGTTCTTGAGATGGAAAAAAGATGACTTACAGAGATATTTGATGTGGGTGTCAAAAGTAAGTTGGGAGTCCATTCTAACACCCAAATTAGTAACAGATGTGGAAAGAGGAATATTTTGGCCAGAGAAAGTAATACTGGTTATGGTAGAAGAGCGAAGATGATGTGATGTACCAACTAAGACAATGTTCTTGATTGTTTTTCATTTTTTTAATTTCTCAAACTTCCTGCATAGAGTTTGTTGTGACTAAAATTTTTCATCTTCATTTAGCACGGCTTAATTATTTACCTATCAATGTATGTTTTTGCTGCTGCTGAAATCCATTGGCCTAGGGGCATGGCTTCAGGCAAGTCTCTGGAAGGATCCTGGCTTAAATGATTTAACAGAATTTTGGAAAATAAGCCCAGATTATGTAACCTCTGACCCTAAATGATCAGTACATAGTGAAACTGGAGGCATGAAAGTACAGGCAGGTAGTGCAAGATGCAGATGAGCTCATGATTGAAAGATTGGGCCAGTATTAGAGGGGCAGCGAAGGAAGAAGAAGCAGTTTTTTTTATGCACATTAATTCTTAGGGAGAAATATTTCTCAGCTTTCCACCACTCAAAAAATGTAAAAAAAAAAAATTATTTTAGTAAGTTTCGCATTTCACAGTTACAAATTTGTATGCAAAATTAAGTTTAAGGGCAGTTTTGGAAAACTATATGCCAAACACTCATGACCACATGTAACATGAGTGTAGATGTAACCATCTACTGCGTAATGGTCACTGACTTTTAAATTTTGTTGCTTTTGTCAACTCTCTATCAATCATTTATTAAGTGATTCAACTTTCTAGAGTAGTATCTTACATATTTTCCTCTCAGGATAACACACCAAACCCAATGTGTTATTGCTTTATTATACTACTGCCTCCACTCCAAAACAAGAAAATCTCATAAGTGCCTTGTGATAGTTCTTGAGTTCATGGGTAGAATAAAAATTCAGATGAGTAGATTGATTGGTTCTTATTATCTGTTTAGTAATGATGTTGAACAAGTGCATTTATTTGCTAATAGTCAAGAGTAAGAACCTCAATCAGCATGCATCCCATCTTCAAACAGGCACTCTGTCATATTATAATGCATAAAAGGTGAATACAAGCATTGATGTTTTGAATAAATAGTGAGCAGAATGAAATGTTGCATGTCATTACAGCCTTTCATTTCTAATGTTTCAGCTGTGCAGTTGTTGGTGTGATGTGCTTCAGCCCAGTAAACAAAAAACCTAACCTAACCTATTAACAAAAACATCTGTTCTTCTTTTAGACTGTTTTCAGGTAGAACTGAAAAGTATTTTTTCCATTTTTAAATCATAGATTATACAGTAAAAGACACAAACACATGGATGAAATTGAATGCCCTGACAAAATGCAGTATACAATACAACACAATGCAATTTATTTTTGTGTAGCCCAAAATCACACAAAGAGTGCCATGATGGGCTTTAACAGGCCCTGCCTTTTCATAGCCCCCCGAGCCTTGACTCTCTAAAAAAATACAATACAAGAGTACAATAGAAATATTACAAATACAGGGAAGAATCCAACAGTAGATGATATCACATAATAGGATTCGGATTTGTTTAGAGTCCTGCTTCCCGCTATTGGCCATTCCACAGCTGAGTCAGTGCTGGGCCAGCCAATCCAATTCTTTGGGTAGATTCCTCAAATCCTCTATCAGAAATGACTTTACCTTAGGCAGGCAAAACATCTTGGCAGTAGGGCAGTGGCCCCAACTGCCACATTTGAGTACCAAAAAGAGAAACAGGATAGGTGAGGGTTGGTAACAAATTAGAACTATCATATTACTTATGTTTTAGTGCTAATGACTAACAACAGAGATGCAGTCTGTACAGTTAATCAGCAGCTCTAGTCAGGATATGCTAAACTGAAGTAGTGAGTCTTCAGCAGGGATTTGAAAGCTGAGACCAAAGGGGGCATCTCTTACAGTAGCAGGCAGACCATTTCACAGTTTTGGGGTCCTGTAACTAAAAACACAACCTCCCACTGTTATTTTATTAATCCTTGGAATCATAAGTAGACCAGCATTTTGAGATCTTAATGTGCGCTCTGGTTTGTAAGTAATGATAAATTCAGATAAGTAAGCTGGACCTTGGCCATTTAAGGCTTTATATGTTAAAAGGAGGGTTTTGAAATCTGCCCTAAAATTAACCGGGAGCCAGTGTAAGAATTTAAGAGCTGGAATTATATGTTTGTGTTTTCTTACTCTCGTAATAATTCTTGCAGCAGCATTTTGGATTAACTGGAAGCTGTATAAAGAACAATTTGAACATCCAGTGAGCACCGCATTGCAGTACTCAGTCCTACAAGAAATAAATGCATGAATTAATTTCTCAGTATCCCGCTTATTCAACCAAGCTCCTGCCTCACTGGGTCACATGTTCTGAGCCTGCACCAAACTAACATAATTTTGGACCAAAATTTTTAAGTGCCTTTCAGACAGCCTTGGGGTCACAATCCCTCCTAACCCATTAACAGCTGTGTTCGGTGTTCTTCCAGATGGACTTGAATTGGAGAAGGACAAGCAAACGGTGATTGCATTCACTACACTTTTGGCACGCAGACTTATTTTGTTAAATTGGAAGAATCCTAATTCTCCTCTTATAAGTCAGTGGGAAACCGATGTTTTATATTATTTGAAATTGGAAAAAATCAAATTCTCAGTTAGAGGATCTGTACAAAATTTTTTCAAAACCTGGCAGGATTTAATCAATATTATTTTAGAATAAGAGAAATAACTATTACCGCATTTAATTCCCTTCTCCATCTCTTATTTACATATATATTTACTTCTCCCTTTCCTTTGTTTAATGTTGCCTTATTAAAAAGCCTTAAGCAATCTTCCTTTAGCTAAGCTCTCCTTCTCAGGGTGGGGTTTGATTTGTCTTCAATTTTGTTTGGTTATAAATTGATCTATTTGTATGGAATGATTACAATGAAAATTAATAAAATAAAAATATAAAAAAAAAAAAAAAGTATCCCGCTTATTTAGAAAATGCCTTAATTTCCCAACCTTTTTAAAATGGAAGAAACATGATTTGGACATAATGTGCGCTTTAAATGACATGCTAGAGTCAAAGATAACTCCTAGATTGTGGGCTGATTCAGTAAAATTAATGGTGATTCCAACTGAGTTAAATGATGACAAAATATTGTTGCGATCAGCATCATTCCCTCCAATAATTAACATCTCTGTTTTAACAGTGTTTAAAGACAAGGAGTTCTCATCTATCCACTCCTTTAATTCACTAACACAACTAATTAGAGACAACATCAGAGAAACTTCATTTGATCTAAAAGAAAGTTAGTAAGGGCAGGGTCTATGTGGATGTCAGCTGACTAGCAATAAATGCTCATCAAGCAGAACTATGCCTACAATGCAGAAATGACGAATAAGGAGCGTGAATGTTCTGGACCTCACAAACAGAAGAGAAGCTCATCCACCTGATGTTTCATGTTTTACTACCATTTAGCAGAAGGTAGGGGTGGGAAAAACAATTGTTGGGTGCCATTAATATCTTATGCCACCTTCACCACCCTCAGTGTTTTACAATCTTTAACCAAGCAGGTGCTATATAAGCCAGTGAAGATGGACTCTACTGTGCACCTGTAAATGTTAGAAAGAAGAGGTGGAGAAATGCCAGCTTTCCTCAAATGTCTCAGGAAGTATAATACTGTATATGACAAGAGACTAAATGTGCTTTGACCTCTTTGGTTCATCAGTAATAGACACTCCAAGAAAGCGGAATCCATTCATTCTTTTTAACAGTGATTCCTCAGCAGTCTAGTCTACCTTCTGTTTTCTGAAGTTTATGATCAGGTTTTTTAAGGGTGAACGGGGTCTTGTTTAAGATTAGGGAGGAAACAAGGATAACCAGATAAAACTCACATGAACACAACATAAAGGAAACAGTGAAACAGCCAAGACCTGTAATTGCATCCATTTAGATGTGAGAGACCAAAGTTAATTACCCAATAAATGAATAAATTGCTTGAAAACCTAACAATAAACTAGAACTACATTTCTGCAGATGAAGGCACCGGAAAAGTAAATTCACAAGGAAGAAGGCACAATTCCTTAAGAATATGCTTGTCATTATATATTTGAAGCAATATACACGTAAACGTGTTTTAAAAGGTATTATGTTTATTGCATACGTCTAATAATGCCCACAGAAATCTCTGAAGCTGGACAGTTACTGACCCACATTTTCATAATAAACAAGAAGCTGCATTTGCTATTGCAAATATATATATATATATATATATATATATATATATATATATATATATATATATATATATATATACTGTATATTGTTTTTTAAAGAAATATTTCAATTAGTTAATTCTTACCTGGGCATATGTATTGATTTTAGAGAATGGTTTAGGTTAGAAAAATATTTATTCTATTACAGATTTTTCTTTGGCAAATATTATAATAAAAATATAATCAATAGTCCTCAGAAACATGGCTGCAAGAGTGTGAAGAATGTGTCACCACTTGGGTATGCTGTTGCATTACAGAGACTAGCCTCATCGTTTCTTGAAGGTTTGGTACTAATTTGTCATTTGCAAAAATCCCAAAAAAATGTAAAGGAAAATGAAAGAAAGAACTCCAGATGTTACATTTAGAAACATCCTCAGCTCTCTGTATTGCATTATGAAATACTCTTCTAATTTGCAAAGACTTGCATTGCATTAATTCATAAATCAAGAAATGACATGATTATCATTAACTAATTATGCATCTGACTAAGTTAGATTTTATGAAACAGCAGGATATTATTTTGTATGACTGTTTTGATGAGATTTGTGCTTTTTGTTTTTTGATTAGCCTTTTGAAAGTTTTTAAATCTCTTCCTTACTTGTGTGATGAAGCCCCAAATATTTACCCATACTGATCTTATAAGAGAGGCAAATAGTGCTGGAAGAATGGCACACTATTAGCAAATGTTTATATACCTTAAGTGTTAAGGATTTTCCTGTCTGAAAAGTTGACACATTCAAGGTTCACACTTAAAATAGCATTTTTCATTCTCCCATTATGTATTTGGAGTAAGTCCACCAGCTAAAACATTCATCCATCCAGCCATTTTCCAACCCGCTGAATCCGAACACAGGGTCACGGGGGTCTGCTGGAGCCAATCCCAGCCAACACAGGGCACAAGGCAGGAACCAATCCTGGGCAGGGTGCCAACCCACCGCAGGACACACACAAACACACCAACACACCAAGCACACACTAGGGCCAATTTAGAATTGCCAATCCACCTAACCTGCATGTCTGTGGACTGTGGGAGGAAACCGGAGCGCCCGGAGGAAACCCACGCAGACACGGGGAGAACATGCAAACTCCACGCAGGGAGGACCCGGGAAGCGAACCCAGGTCCCCAGGTGTCCCAACTGCGAGGCAGCAGCGCTACCCACTGCGCCACCGTGCCGCCCCCAGCTAAAACATGCAAAATCAATATTAAACAAGTGTGAAAAATTGACCAACTGCTTAAATAATAGGTGAATTTTTCCCCCAAAAGTGAAACTAACAAATCATATTCTAAGCAGTAAAATAAATAACAGTATTGATTGATTTATTAGTATTCTACTTAATTGTTTGTGTCTTAAAACCCACAACTGATTTTTCATTTCATTTTAAAATGCAAATTAAGAGTGGAAATGAGCATCTGTAATTAACAAAGCCAGTGACCCAGACGACTTGTGGGTCACTAGGTATCCCTGATCTCACCACTTGGTCAACACTTGATGAAGTCTGAATCTTAATAGAAATGTTGCTGAATGTTCAACCTGTTTATCTACCATATGAAATTCATTCTCTCAGATATCTGAGATGCAAAGCAAAGCTTTTAAAGTTTCATATTTTTGCAGTTTCATTGTAGACTATCTTACTGAGTTGTACAGGAAGAAAAGATAGGCAAAACTATTGTACGTACACTAACAAACATGAGGGTTTTCATATAGTACTACTAAACAACAGCTTACAACACCTTAACTGCTCTCTCCAAAATGATGCAAAATATACCAGTGAATTCTTGTCATGCTTTCTATATATTTATATCTATATATCTTTAACAGGACTGGCCTCTCCCTTTGACTCCCTCAGACGCTTCTGCAGGTGACAGCTTTATGATGTGCAGCCCACCCAATTTCACAGCAATCAGCTTACATGGCTAATTGTATGATTGATAGCTCACCACCTGTGCTCCGGGCAGTGTGCCCAATTACCTGTGTGATTAGACTTCACGCCCCCACCACCCCTCAATGCAGTTCGCCCGTGCATATGGGCTCACTTTAATCAGCTCTATTAACTACAAATATAGAGACCTACAATGTCACCACTGCACTAGCTGCCTCAAACAACTCACTCATTCTACAAGGATTAACCCTTAGGGCCCAGACATTACATCAGTATCATTGCATCAGTATTAGTTGGTAGTGAAATCTAAAGCAATATGAATTCTTAAATTTGGCTTCCTTTGCAAGTTTAGGAAGTCACTAAACCTTCCTATGTCTTATTTCTAAAAATGTCATAATTGTAGGCAACATTTAAACCACCACTGACTCGCTGCCTGTTTCTAAGTGAGTGACCAAACATAACTATAATTCTAAAGCAATAATTGTGAAAACCACTGTCCTGCAGTTATACTATGTACTTATCAGGGTTGAAAAAATGTGTTTACTATATAAATGCACATTTTTCCATATGATCTGAATAAAAATGTTTGAATGTGTACAGTAGCTTTAAATTGTACTCAGCTATCTTACCAACTATAGTAACTAAACAGAACTGCGGGAGTTTATAAGAATTTATAAAAGCCAGTTCTACTTTCACAATAGACTAGTACTACAAATGCCTTATTTGTGTCTAGGAATAAGATTTTAACATTTTCATAATTCAAACATAGACAGCCATTTTACAGACAAATAAAACATTGATAATTGAATAATGAAATGTTTGTTTATCTATTGATTTTTACATTCTAAAATATTCAAACAGTTCATGATATGCATACAACATGCTATACACAGATGTTCTGCACCCAATTCTTTCAGACCATTGCATTATGGGTGATTGTTTTTGCAGCTTAAAGGTATGCAAATCTATCACTGAAGCAAATTCTACTAATAATGACCTATTCTTAGTTTTACAGTAAGGTCCTCATCCCTACATGATTTGAATTAATTATTAATACCATAATGGCAGGATGGGCTTCTATAGAGACAGACTTGCCTTTCTGTTTACACACTAACAACCTTTCACATGCTACTAAAATTTCACAAGTGGACTGGCACATAAGTTCAAATTCAAATTTATTGTCTCGTGTACAGAGCACAATCTGTAATTGTATGGAACGACATATTATTAAGCACGTCCCAGAAACAAACATCTTACCAGACATATTTTATTAGTTGTTTTCCAGACAATTTCCAAACTCTTTAACCCATTTTAATCCTTTTGTGATTAATTTTAACAAAATTAACTAATGAAATGTAGACATCTATCAAAGAGTTACATGTGAAGTGTGCACATTTCTAACTTGGTTCAGCAGCTACTCAGTGTCAGCAAGTTTTTTTCTAAGCAGTTTTATGATTGGTGACACTTTCTTACTTTAATTATGTTCATAAAACTTACTTATGAATGCTTTGAAATCAGGTCAGGTCAGGTCAGGTTGAGGAGCATGCACTGGTACAGCACATTGTCGCACCCACCACACAACAAAACTGCTTGGGATCCTGCTCCCAGGCAGACACAGTCCAGTCCCTCCCCCCTGAAATGAGCATCTATCTGCCACAGCTAGGTGTTACTAGGAGGGGTGGGGGGGTAGGGGGGTTTGTCCCCTTGGCCTGGTCGAACAATGAGAATCCTGTGAGCCAGATCAACCTCAGGGAATTGAGCCACATGGCAATAGTGCCGTAACTGACACTCCCTCACAATACAGGTAATGTGCCTCAATTGGGACTCTATGAGCAACTGCTTGTTCAACACAAAATCAAACCAGCAGTACCCAAGGGGCCTCTGAGGAGAAACAGTACAGAAGAAGTTTAGTCTCAGGTCACTGGATATCACCCATGTCTCACAACTATATATTAAAAAGGAAGAACCATCCTTTTGCAAAGATATTGGGAGTACCACACACACCTATTTAGCGACCTTATGACCCCCCATGCTGTCCCAGCCCATCTACTGACTTCATAGGAAGAATCACCGGAGACATGAATGTCACTACCAAGGTAAGTAAACCTCTCAACAAGGTCAACATTCTTTCTGCAGACAGGCACACTGCTGTTGTTCAGAGTCTCCATTGACTCCGCGAAGATCACATCATTGTCAGCAAAGTCAAGATCAGTGAATCTTTCTTCACCAACAGATGCCCCACAGCCGCTGGGCACTGCTCCTGCTACTGATAGGTGAGCAAGTGGTCACAGATCCTATTGAGGATTGTAGCAGTGCTACTATTAGTTAAAACCGCATCTCCCAGCAGTCCCTGCAGTGGCTATTGGGGTCAAAGGTGGTCAGAGTAGCTTAAAAGGAGGGCAGGTGTCCAAAGACAAAAAGGTGTTTTTTGTTGTATTCTGTGTTCCGTGTACCTGTCTGGCTGCCTTCTGTTGATTAACTGTATCTAGTGTGTCCTGGATTGTTTCGTTGTTGGGGTCTGGATCGTCTTCTATCTACCTGTGTGCTGAGGACTGATAGCTTTCCTGCAAGAAAAGAAGCGCTCCTGAACCATCCACCTGTCTTCACCTTTACAGTGTCTACCGGTAGGACTGTTTTTTCATTCCCTTTTGACGTACAGATCTCTGGACTTACTATCATCAGCATTTCATTACATCCAGTGCTGTTTCCTATGGACTTTGCTCTGAGGGGTTGTTTGTGTTTATGTGTTTAATGTAATTTCACCACTAGGGGTACAGCGGTGGTATTGTTTTCATTTATTTAATTTAATTTCATTATATTCTTTAATTGTTGTTTGATTCTAGTGTGCATTATTTTGTCTCTGTTTGTGAGTTTGTGCGGGTCTGGCCAAGGATCTCCTCCATAAAAATAAATAAATCACTGTTGTCTTGACAGTGTGAATCTTAGCGGCACCGGACCGCTACAGGATGACCCTAGCAAAGACCTATGCCAGCAACGAGAGCAGCATTCTCCTCCTGTAGTTGCCACAATCCAGACAATCACCCTTCCCTTTCCAAATCCATCCTTTTCAGTTCCCTGGTACAAGTCATGCGCTGTGACTCCTCTCGATGATATCCAGGGTGTCCTGCAAGATGAAACACATCCTTCTGGGAACACCGGCAACACCAACACAATCCTTAGCAACCTTCAGAGTCTTGTTACGAAAGGTCTTCTTCATCACTTTAGGATCAGCAGTCGCACCCAAGTCCACATATTCCTCACACAAACTGTATTCAGACTCATTAGAAACAGCTTGATCTTGGAGTCTGGCCAGGTCCAGCCTCATTCTCCTAGGAGGTGGTAACCTACTGGACCTAAGCTGGATCTTCAGAGTACCAACAACAAGTCTATGGCCAGAATTAACAAACTTGGAACTTCTATAGATCCTGCAGTTCTGTAGGAGCCTCCAGCATCTGCCCACAAGGATGTGATCAATCTCCTTCACTGCACCAGCAGTATTGGAGTATCAAGTCCAGCGATGTGGCTCATGGTGCTAGAACTAAAATCCAGCGATCCGCAGCCCCTGACCTTTTGCAAAGTCAAGGAACATGGAGCCACTTTCACTATGGTCGCCAGACACACAGGGACCAATACAATCCTCATAGTCAGCACTGTCAGTGCCAGTGGTTGCACTGAAGTGACCCATGACCAGAAGAGTGTCACCTTGCTGACACCCATCAATCACCAAGCAAAGCTGTGAATAAAAAGTCTCCCTCACTGAGACATCACTTACTGCGGTCAGAGCATACACTGTGACAACAGACAAGGCACACAGAGAGTGCCTTAATCTGAGTCTCATATTACACTTATTGAAATGAGCAACATCAGACACCATCGGAAGGAGCCTGTCCACCACAGTAACAGCTACTCCCTGAGTATGACAGCCATCAGAGTGACAGGACCAATAGAAGGTGTACCCTCCTACAGAGATTTGGCTAGTCCCAGGTCTGTGCACCTCTGAGAGTATGCCACTGACATGTGGGGTTTACAGTACAAACCTCCTCTGACAGCAGAGGAAGATGATCATCATGCCAGAGAGACAAGACGTTCCACGCATCTACCTGGATGGGTCACCTCAAATTGGGACCCAAGTGCTGCCGTGCTGCCACCAACCCCCAAGATTTCCCTGCAAGTTGGAGGACTGCTTGCAGGGTTGGAGGCAATTTATACCCAAGACTCTGAAATCACCTTTTGTTTGGTATCTCGAAACTCTCCAGTATGAGAAAACCCCCACATATGATTTGGGTTCACCCCATTTTTATCCCTTTACACCCCAAAACCCATCTATCTATCTATCTATCTATCTATCTATCTATCTATCTATCTATCTATCTATCTATCTATCTATCTATCTATCTATCTATCTATCTATCTATCTATCTATCTATCTATCTATCTATCTATCTATCTATCTATCTATCTATCTTTTTAGGTAGTACTAGGGTGTTGTACCGTGTTAGCCATTATGTGTAGGAAATTGCACCCTTAAAGTAAAGAGTAAACCATTAAGTGTCTATGGCAGAAGGAATCGAAGTTGTGTATGCAATATACCATATCCTATTAGGGGTTTTCAAAAAAATAGGGATTGGTAACATAGGCATTTGGAGTGTTGTTTTATGGTATTTCCAGATTGCTGATCATGAAAATAATAATAATTTTGGCACTTTACCAGTCGTCCTTCCCCCTAAAGAGCCACTCCAAATTTTCAAACAAAACCATGTAGTGTATCGTTTTAAACTATTTCAGAGTCAGTTATTATGAATATAATGTTATTTGTGATGTTTGATGCTTTACTAAGGATCTAGCCCTCTATAGACCTCTCAATCAGAGTGTGAAAAATGACAGATTTGTGTTACAATCAAGAAAATTTAGACTTTAAACATTTAAATTGAAGCACACATTGTAATATTTTAAATCATTACATTTCTTATGAACACCCCGAATTTGGGTGGCTTATGCTAATTCAGACTTTTTGGTTATTCAATAAGTTCATTTTTTTCTTTCTAAATTTTGTATTCAGACTTATTTTGGTAAAAAATAGTAATATTATTAAACTTTGATATATATTTTTTTATTACGTGCAAGTCTTTTTTTATTTTTCATTTTAAATGTACTTTTTTGTGTAGTGTGAAAGTTAAGAAAGACCAAGAACAATTGGACAGAATGAGTGGTTGAAAATGTTTACAAATGTAATTTCAAATATTTTGAGCTTTAGCAAGTATAATCCTAAAAGACCAATAAAGTTCAAAATAAAAAATAGCAAAAAATTAACTACAAAGGTAGACCCTGAGATATGGTGGTTTTTTTCACTGAAACAGCAACATGTGTTTAATGGCAGGAATTGGAGGGAATGAAGGCTTAGTCTTTTTTCAAACAATATTGTAAATCTGAAATCAGTAGTATAAATTGCCCATTCGGAAATCAGATGGGATGACAAGCTAATGCAACACAATATCATGATGGGAACCAAAGTGGAGGATATGTAACACTGCATTTTGCAGGTAAGCATGCCACAGTTTCCCCAGCTTCTGCTATCACACCCTCAGACAACATTACCAAAACAACAAATTGGAAGAAAATCTGTGAGCTGTACTTACCCTAATCTTATGTGGAATGCCTGTACTTCCCTATCACCGACTCTTTCTCTCTGGCATTCTCACTCTCCTGAAGTTCATTTCTACTCTGATTATTTACACAGTCTTCTTAGTCATTCAGCTGAAGACAGAACATTGTGCAAGCAGCAGCCCCTTTCATTCGTTTATTGTTATCTGTGGGCACCAGCAGGAACAAAGCATCTACACAGCTTCTCCTGCTTGGCCACAATGTTACAAAATGAATAAATCCCTAACAAAATATACACTGTAGTTTAATTTGTGTGCCAAATTTCAGACCTCAATGTTCTTGCCGTTAAACAGAATTCCAACAGCAGAAAATGAATTTAAAAACAGATAAAACACTAGGAGAACAATAGGTACCAGAGCCTATAAAGAAAATCTCTAATAAAAGCACATTGCTTCAGTTTAACAGTAATTCCTTTATTTGCTAAACATGTTTTTTATCACATGGTCAGAGGAAAACAAAGTGCCTGCAGCCAAGCTTGTCTAAAACACGTATAGTTACAAATAAACTTGAAAAACATATAAGCAAGGGTTTTGATGATACAAATACAGGTAGCTGACAAAATAAAGATGATTTACTTAGGTAAATGGGGGTATCAAATATATTGAATGTGAACAATTCTGTAATGTTGTGACTGTTGATGTAATTACCTATTCTGACTTTTTTTTCTTAATGGCTATAGACTGAATTATTTTCAGTAATAGTTACTTTTTGTAAGTTTTAAAAACTCCTTTATATTTCTCTTATTGTGTTAAATGTAAACACAAAAGTCAAATAATGCATGAATCCTATTAAATATACATGTTAATAAACCTTAAGATACTGTTAAAAACAAACAATTGCATACTTTGGTAATAATACTTTTGCAAAATTTATTGCAAAGGTGTTCTTTTTTACTTTGTTGGTGCCAACTACACAGTCTTCCTTATTTTTCTTTGTCATAGCTGGAATATCGTAATAACTCACAGGAAGAGCTCAAAATTTTCAATGCACCTGTTTGTCCCCAAAGTTGTGACATCAAAAGAACTCAACGGAAAGGAAACAATTTTAAAGTAATCAATAGACTCAATTCATCTACTGCTACCTACCATATAAAACCAAACTATCCACTCTAAGTGAACTTTGTCAACATTTAACAATACTTTAAGTCTTCTACCTCTAAATGTCAGTTCTGCAAATAACTGCCTTCTATTCTGTATGTAGAGACTTTGTCGACAACTACTTCACCCTAATGGTGATCACGCTGGGATTTGACCTGAGCATTCGAGAACTGTAAGGCAGCAGCTATGACCAATGTACAAACCACAATTCCATGGTCAGTCGTCAATTTTCGTTTATTCTGGTACAGTAGTTATATTTACACACTAGTGTTAAAGCATGTATTTTAATGTGTTACAATAATTCTTTCTTATTCGCTAATGCTGACCATGTCATAATAGAAAATCTATCTAGCCTCCCATCTATTTTCCTAATCTTAAAAGTGCCTTTGTCTAGGAAATTCTTATTGTTTCTTTAAAAAAAGCTATTGAACTGAACACCTGAAGTTTGATCTTTTATTGATAATAAATTGCTGCTATAGAGTATATTGAGTGTGCTGTTCTTTTTATAAGAATACTTTGCATAATAAAGTATACGTCAACAGCAGCAACACCAATTCACAATGGAAAGGGTTTGTGTTAGATAGATAGATAGATAGATAGATAGATAGATAGATAGATAGATAGATAGATAGATAGATAGATAGATAGATAGATAGATAGATAGATAGATAGATAGATAGATAGATAGATAGATAGATAGATAGATAGATAGATAGATAGATAGATAGATAGATACTTTATTAATCCCAAGGGGAAATTCACAATTCTTAAATTAAATTCTATTTAAGAGTGCTTTAGGACACTCAACCAGAAGGCATGGTACCCAAAGCTTACAATCAATATTATATCTCTCTATTATAATAAAAAAATCTTGGGTTGAGACGTGATCTTCTCAGAAGACACTTTGACATCCTGCGAGAGACACCTTAACGTTCTGCGAGACAAGGCAGTGAGACAAAATGACAGCTGCTGGACAGGCTTTTAAATGATCGACGCACAGCGCAACAAGCAGAACACAAAGGTCAGCAGCAGCAAGCCAGCAGCTAATCCGTCTGCATCTCCTTAGCGTGCGTTCAGCCCCCACCCTTCACAATGCAAGTGGCAGAGACGCGAAGTGGCTGGTACGTAGCATGCCTTGGGGGGGGCGAGCGAAATGAGGACAGCTCCTGTACAGACTTGTAGATGATCGATGCTCAGCGAGACAAGCAGAACACATAGCTCGGCAGCAGGAGCAGCAAGCCACTAGCTGATCCATCCACATCTCCCTAGCATGTGTGCAGCCCCCCCCCCCCCCCCTTCACAATGCGAGCGGCAATGAAGCAAACTGGAAGGGGGGGAAGAGGGTGGGTGAGCGAAGCCCCCTAGTTTTAAATAAAACAAAAAAAATGTGCCACTACAAAACTTTGTATTTGCTGAAGGCTTCCTCTCATCAGTCCCAATTCACTCCTAAAACCTGATGTTTTTTGGGATTCTAACATCCCATTAAGACAACCAACCAATGGCAATGCACTTGCAAAATTTTGTGAAAGTAGTATTATGTCCAGAATTCAACTGTGTGTTTCTTTAAGTGTTTTGTACATAGTTGATTTAATAAAAGACAAGGGGAGGATGGGAATAAGGGTTGTGGTTAACTGGGGGTTTGTGAAGAAAACAGAAAACTAAAGAAAAAAGGATATTTTTGGCAGAAACTGTTTTTTTTCTCTGGATACAACAAATAGGTTGCGTGATTGGCTAAAAAAATAAACAAACAGATATCCAAACAGCTTATGATTCTATTCATATAGATATTCCAAAGCACCTTGAACGTATTTTGTTTCACGGTTTACTCAATACACTATACAGGCAATTTATTCTGACTGGTAATTGAAAAATCAAAATGAATTAGTTCAATTTTCTTTTAATACAAAGTGTTGAGTATGGTTTTGCAAGTGAGTAGATCTAGTGATGGACTACTGCCCACTCCAGGGGCCTCATTTATAAAGCTTGTGTACAAACAAAAAGATGCTCAAAATGTGCATATGCAACTACCTACGTAAACATCGGAATTTATAGTAACTCTGACCCACGCATATGCAACATTTTGGAGAAAGTGGGAAATGACAAGACCCTTGATCAAGAAGGGAAATGTAGCCAGACAAGCTAAGTGATGGATTGCACACATTATTATAACAGTGGCTTGGTGATATGCATTATTATATAATAATTCATATCACTGAATCAGTATTATAATGTTCATTAATGTGATAAACATATTTAAAACCAAAAGTGTTGATTTCAGTTCCCTTTTTTCACTGAAGAACTTTTTTGTTTTTTTGTATCATCTACTTGATGTCACTTCTCAGGGAACTGGCTAACAGGTCAGAAATATTTCAGCTAAGCATCACTCCATCATGCCTGTTGTACTAAAAGTCATTAGCTGACTGAGGAAGCACTACATCCAGTTTTCATATGGTGGTGGCTCTGAGACTAGGCACTGGCAATTGGAAGGTTGCTGGTTCAAATCCTGTAAATGCCAAAAGAGACTCTACTCTGTTAGGTCCTTGAGCAAGGCCCTTAACCCGCAGTTGCTCTGTCCTGGGTATGACATTAATCTGCATCCAGCCCTGCATGTAGGCCCTCCAACCAGCAAGGAAAACCTGGGGGTTGGTGGCAGAATTGGCACTCCAGCCACCATAAAAAACCTCACATTGGTTCCATTCCATCCGAAACTAGTGTGGTGCTGAGGTGTCACCCATTGCATGGCTGCACTCGGGTACTAATCTGGGATCCTGATGTTGGTTTGTCATGTGGTGGGTGCGGCAATGTGCTGTATCAGCACGTGCTCCTAACACTCTGAGTGTAAAGCTGCTTCTGTTAACTGTAAGCTGTTATATTCCTTTAATGCACAAGTTATATGTGATGCCAAGATGAGCCTGACAAACAACATGTCTCCGTGGTCTGGGTTAACCCATGATTCATTTATTTTAAGGCATCTAGCTTTTGCAGAATAATGATACTGTACATGGTGGCTGGCTTGTTGGTAAGGTTACTGACTGGACCTCAGCTTTTCATATGCTTTATGCTATTCGTTGTATCAGCAATTGTGTCATTACATGTGCCAGGTAATAGCTGCTTCCTGCTTAGACATTGGCATCCTAGGCCTTTCCTAGACCCCCAGAATGCAGAGGAGAGGTGCTATAATGCCACATATGATCTTGTGTGTTCAGCTGAGGAGTGAAGGTGGCGGGGTCTTGGCACGTCAGGAAGAAGGCTGCTCTACCAGCCAATGAAATTGTGTAGCATCCTGACTGCATATGTAAAAGATTGATTAGCATTGAGGTGTGCTCATAAGCACACATTTACAAGGTGATTGTGATTTATAAAGGGTATGTTGCATAAAAATATGTGTATGCCAAATTTTATAAATCTGATATGCATGTTTCTGTTTTTTAGCACATATTTTCATGCTTAAATCAATGCAACGTTTTATAGATGAGTCCAAAGGGCTTCCTCTACTGCCGTGGTAGGTCCTCACATCCTTTAATATTGAGTTTGAATGTAATATTATATTACTTAAACAAAACTTGCTAAAAATAAAAAAGACCAGACATTAAGTTGAAAAATATCAGCTAGCACCTGAGCATCTTTGCTATTTCCTATTAACATAGAGAAATTTCACTAAGAATTCTCTTAAAAATACTAATAAGTTTATAACAACTACAGTCATGGGAAGAATTCCTACACAAAATTTCAAACAATCATGCCAAAAAAATTCAGTTTGCCATTAGATTTTCTTTCTTTTTCTCCTAGTAACTGATCATATTGCTAGTGGTAGGTTTTTCAATGATGAGCCTGTTATCTCTTCATTTCAAAGGTTCAGTGCTACTTTGGGATTTACTATCTTTCCCTCTGACTCTGAGGCAGTGTCCTAGTTCACTTAAATGCTCCTTATGAAGTACACTTTGATGGTTAGAATTGGGTCGTGGCCATTTGCAATCTGAACTCTCTTGTGTGACATCAGACAGCCTTGAATGTCAGAATTCTGCAGGAGAGATTATACTTAAAAAAACTTTTTCATACACTGTATAACCAAAAAAGCATGGCAGGAAATTCTGACAGGAATGCACTCATCAGCAGGCATAAGAAATTTAATAAGAGAGTAGAACCTATTACAGTACATTGCAAATTTAAGATTTTAACATCTGTATATTAGCCATCCAGCAACGTTGCAAGAGGTCATTTCCTTTCCTGGCAACATCTTACAAGCGACACCAAGGCACAAACTCTCATGGAGACAGCATTTATTTACCAGTTAGTGTAGCAGGAAACATTTCAAAAGGTAGAAGCAGACCTAGAGTAGCAGCATAAAATCACAGGCAGACGGTGGGGTGCCCATGCCCAGGATTCAAACCTAGAAGTCTGGAGCTGTAAGGCAGCAGTACTTGCTAGTGTTTCACTGTACTGCCCTGTACACAGTCAGCGTGGATATTTTGTATCCACAACAGTAGACAACATAATGTGGAGGCCAACACTTAAAAGCAATGCAGGCTTATTAAAGCATAGTTATGATCCAGCCTTGAATGACAAGACAGAAGTTTGTTCTGAATAACATACTTTTATTCATTACAACAACCAAGGCCATTTCAGTGCACACATCACAAAATCATCAGGGAGTAGATTAAATGACTGGAAAATGTCAGAAACACTGTTTCTTAACAGTGTTCTTGTACTGTAACCATGCTAGGTTTTGCTAAAATCTCTAACACTTATTGTCCAGCTGAAATTTAGATGCAGTTTAACACATGCGTCATTCTCTAACAATAAAAACTTTCATTTTCTGAAACACCAAAAGAATTTCTTTCTGGCACAGTCATGCTGCACATCAAGGGAGTCATCCAACTTGTATCTTGCAGCATAAGAGCTCTTTGAAAGTGATCGACCAAACTATATGAAAAATCAGGTACTTACTAACTGAAAAATGTACTTATCTTGGAATTCTTAGTGTGAGCTTTCATATGTGACTACATGAATGTATTTTGCAAATGACATACTGAAAACAAATAATACAGAGTTGGAGTCTCTATTGTGAAAGCCCAGAGGATGTCATCTGTTGGAGATCTTAGTTCTTCAATGACTACAGAGCAGAGCTGTCAATCTTATGGGCCAAGCTATACAGTCCCCTTCCTCTGTTCACTGTAAATTATTCCCAACAATTCCAGTAGAATAGGGAAATTCAAAACTTCATTGCTGATAATATTGTGACTCAAAAGCATCAAAAAGAAAACAATTCTCATTTAGCCTGTTTTTCTAAAAAAGAAATGCTATTATGATAAATTATTAATTGTTTCACAGTTAAACATTTTATTGGGCACACTTTGTTTATTACTACTCAAGGAGTGTTAATCCATTTAAAAATTATTTTGCATACGTTCATGACCCAAGTCAATGTAGACTTGTTTAGCTGTTCTTTCAAGTAAATAAATAAATAACCAGACTTACAAAGATGTGTTAAAAGCAAAGCAACAGTTATAGCCATGGCTGAATGATGTTCAGGCTGGCAGAGGCTGTGAAAAAAAAAGACTTTAAAAGGCATATGATCAAAACCAACCAAGGTATCAGTTAAAAAAATCAATAAAGCTGCAACTGTAAGCCTCAGGAAGTGATTTTATGGAGGCATAGGGCATATACAGTAAGACAGAGAATCTGGTGGGAATTTAGCATTTGAGAAAAAGAGCTCTAGATAGAAATCTTTTCATGCAGTATTTGGCCTTTATATGAGCAAAAGATTGGTGCATACAAAAATGACTGGTATAGCTTGGCTTAAAATCCATCCATTATCCAACCCACTATATCCTAACACAGAGTCACAGTTAGATGGAGCCAATCCCAGCCAATACAAGGCAGGAACAAATCCCAGGCAGGGACGCCAGCCCACTGCAGGACACACACACAAAGCACATACTAGGGACAATTTAGGATTGCCAATGCACCTAACCTGCATGTCTTTGGACTGTGGGAGGAAACCGGAGCACCTGGAGGACACCCACACAGACACGGGGAGAACATGCAAACTCCATGCAGGGAGGACCCGGAAGCGAACCCAAGTCTCCTAACTGTGAGGCAGCAGCGCTACCACTGCACCACCTGCCCTGGCTTACAATAAGTTTTATTATTTTTTTATACTTTTTTTATATATTACTGAACACTATACACAATTTTAATTCTCTGAGTTAGTTTAGGCATGGGTGTGTGGGTATTCTTTATTCAACATGATTTAAGATTTAATGTAAATTCACCTTAGCTTTGTGCTTTCATCTGGGAACCCTGTTCAGAGTTTGTTCCTGATGCTACTGAAAGATGATTGTGTCGGGTTGAATGGTCCTGAGAACAAAACAAATTTATTTACGGAGACATAGCATTCTGTTGTTTTCATTTTTTAAGTCATTTGATCTTTTGTTTGCTCTTGCTCTTTTAAGTGTTTTGCTTTGACTTTTGGATTGCTTCACTATTTTTGCTTCTGACTTTGTTTGCTTGGATTAACTTTTTGAATTGATAAAAATTTTATTATAAGAACTTTGCTATTGCTTTTATTGGGTAAGAGCATTTTATGGCTCCCCTCTCCCTTTTTGTGGCATTTATAGGCGTTATCCTTTTTGGTGTGTGGGTCACATGCCTGTTTTTGAGTTTCAGGGCCAGTCTTTGTTAGTGTTTTGAGGACTGCTTTTGTTTTTAAGACAGGTCATGGAGTTTCTGCAGCATGGCAAATGTAACTCGAAGTATCCGATCTCTTTTTTTATAAGTATACTCTTTGAAATCAGACACAGGAAATGCTTAGACTGTTCTCTAGCTGCAAGTACTTTGTTTAGAAGTGAAAGAGAAGCAAACACTGTATTATGCTACTCTTAACTATATAAAAAGAAAATTGGAATCTGGTAAATATTGATTAGGTCTGCTAAATCATCAATAAAATAGATACTTGTAGATTCATGATCCTACAGTTGTCACATTGTTTTTGAGATGCATAACTGAAGTCACATATGCTCATATAACACAATTTTAATTGCTAAAAGGAGAGGTTCAAAACTAGAGCTTTCAAAGGTTAAATGGAGTAAGAATAATGTGTCTATACATATACTGTATCTTCTTACAAATGAGGAATCCAATCCTAACATTATTTTCACATTTTGCTCTAAAATGTAAAATTTTTGCTACCCACTTCTGTTTATAGGTGGCTTTGGAAATAGTCACATGACTCAGTCTGTCATGTTGGCGCAGTCACCACATGCTTAGTATAAATTAGTGCACACAGCCTTCATTACTTGATGGAGGCAAAAATTCTCGATCTTCTTTGTGAAAATTATCTTTGTTTCAAGTAGGTCCTAGTGGTAGGATTTTTTTGTTCTGGCTTCAACTCCTTTTCTGACTTTGATTTCATCTTGCCCTTTAAATACTGTTCACTCATTATTTTTTTTCTCCTCCAGTATTTTGACCCTTGCTCATCTTTTGATAATAATTTCTCATTTCTCAACAAGTTCCTGGTTTTTCAGTGCTCATAATATTCCACGGGGACCCATCATGTTCATAACTTCTTCTTCTTTTGGCTGCTCCCGTTAGGGGTTGTCACAGCGGATCATCTTCTTCCATATCTTTCTGTCCTCTGCATCTTGCTCTGTTACACCCATCACCTGCATGTCCTCTCTCACCACATCCATAAAACCTCGCTTAGGCCTTCCTCTTTTCCTCTTCCCTGGCAGCTCTATCCTTAGCATCCTTCTCCCAATATACCATGTTCATAACAAATAGTCTAAAAAAACCCAAAACAAACAAACAAATAAAACAGCACCTAAATGGAGATCCAAGTATATAAAAGATCCTTACACTATTTTTTTCCAGAGCTCCTGCTCAGCTCAGAATTCCAACTGATTAACACTAGAAAATAATCCAAAAGATTATTTTGTTCTGTTCTATTCCCATCCTTAAAAGTCTCCTTAACCTATATTTTGAAAATTCTTTTTCTTATTTATATTACCATAAACAAAAATCCAGCATGGAATCAAAATCATAAAACTCTGAGGTTGAAAACCCAATGCACTTAATTTACTGAACACTGATTATTCAATTTGATCGTAATGTTTTTTTCCCCTGAATATTTTGAAGAGACCATGGAGTGCCTTCAACTGAAATATCTGAGCAGTAAGCTCCTTTTATGTAAAATGGCACCCATAATATCAAGATTGTGTTTTCATGGATAAAAACATATTCTTTAATTTAAAACAAATTATTAGTAATTAAACCTAACATTTATCTGTACTTTCTGGTGTGAGAGATCATTCAGCTCAGAAAAACCTGCAAGGAAAGAAAAAGACAGTTATTTGTAAAGAATATTGGCTACAGCATTACTGATGTTGTTTTAAGTGTGCTCTATGAATAGAGATTGACATTAAAAGTAATTTGTATTAATTTCATTTAAGAGATTCTAGTCCCTTTCTGTATAATTTGGTATCAGCAGCAGGTAATAGAGGATGTGCTGCACAATTGGATTGGCACAAGTAACAAAAACTAGTTTGGTGGCAGAGTAAAACAGCATATTGACAAAGAGGAAGAGTTACCAGAGAATGGATGAAATATGAAAGGAGGAATGGGGGTTTGTAGGAATTGTTAGAGGAAGCAAGCAACCTGCCCCCAATTTAGTACATTAGCGTGTGACACTTACTACAGTGATGCTAACAGGTGTAAATATTTTGACATTTTATTTTGCATTTATTTCAAATATTCCCTTTTCCCACTATAAAAAATATGCCTTTTGACTTCTGAAGTCATTTGAGCGAAAGGCATGACAAATGCTTCTTGGTCATGCCTTTTGAACCACTGCACTACATTTTATTGATTAGTTACACCCATGTGCACATGTTTTCAAAAGTGTATTGTTAAAA
The DNA here is from genome assembly GCF_900747795.2 of Erpetoichthys calabaricus. Taxonomy (NCBI): domain Eukaryota; kingdom Metazoa; phylum Chordata; class Cladistia; order Polypteriformes; family Polypteridae; genus Erpetoichthys; species Erpetoichthys calabaricus. The sequence goes on along the minus strand of NC_041398.2, from coordinate 75,265,164 downwards.
ACAAATTGTTTTGTTGTGCATCAGCAAGTAGTTTTGGCAGCCCTCTAAATATTCCTTAAAAAAGCAGAATGATCAAGAGAGAAAAACAAGCTATATTATTACTATCACACTTCAGCCATTACTATAAGGATGGATGAACGTTGTATGATAAATAATAGCATGGTATAAAGAAGGCTTGATGAAAACAGGTATTGAGCCCGGTTAGCTTTGACACTTCATCTGCTGTTCAGAAAAATGATTATGAGTTGAGATATAAAGGTCCCTAAAGAAATTTTGGCACATTCTGAAAGAGCTGGTTTCATGTCTGTTTACGTCTCTGTATTAAATAGAAATATAGCCATTCACTCATTTTCTGACCAGTGGTATCCAAATGCAACACTTTATTTTTGTTTTAAAGTCATGAATGATTAGTTATAGAAAAGTACTAACCGTTTTAATAGGAAACAACATCCTAGGAAGTGCTTCTCAAAAATTAGAATAATGTCAAAGAATTCACAAGTAAAGAAAGGTTATTTCCTTTTCTTTTACACACGTGAGAGATGTGTAAGCAATGGTGGAACACAAAGTACAAAATAAAAAATAAATGCAAATTAAACTCTCAAAACTGTCAATCAGGTATGTACTAAAAAAATTCCTTGATCATCTTACCCTTCTCCTACAACAAACTATCTCCCCTAAATTTCTTTCTATCAATATAGAGAAAAGCCAAGCAAAATGACACCTTTTATTGGCTAACTAGAAAGATTACAATATGCAAGCTTTCGAGGCAACTCAGGCCCCTTCTTCAGGCAAGATTACATCTTGCCTGAAGAAGGGGCCTGAGTTGCCTCGAAAGCTTGCATATTGTAATCTTTCTAGTTAGCCAATAAAAGGTGTCATTTTGCTTGGCTTTTCTCTACATTCATAATGGCTAACACGGTACAACACCCTAGTACTTTCTATCAATATTAATTTCTTCTTCCATCCAGTGAGCATTTGACCCTGAACTTAACCCACAACATCTGACACATTGTGCTGTCTGGTATAAGACAGTATTAAGTCATCTTTTTGAGTCAGTTCTGGCCAATAACCTTAATCCCTTTTAAGGCTGGGGAAGCCCTTCTTTGCCTAGTGGGACACTAGTCTAGTACCCTCCCTCAGTGATTTCTGGCAGCCCTTTACCTTTGAGCCTTCCGTGCACCATAAACAGTTGGGTCCTCTCCTCATCTTTCTTGGTCCAATGACAGAGATGAGGACAAAAAACAGGAAACAAACCAGGAAAGTTGAACTTTCTACTTATTAGTATGGTATAGGGGTTGCCTCTTGTAGACACATTGTCTGTTTATTTACAGTACAGTGGAACCTCGGTTTGCGAGCATAATTCGTTCCGGAAACGTGCTCGCAGTTCAAAGCACTCGTATATCAAAGTGAATTTCCCCATAAGAAATAATGGAAACTCAGATGATTCGTTCCACAACCCAAAACTATTCATATAAAAATGATTAATACAAAATATAAAGTAAAAATACATAAAACAAATTAACCTGCACTTTACCTTTGAAAAGAATCATGGCTGGTGTGAGTGAGTTTCTAAACTGTTGTGGGATTCCACCCAATGGGACGACACGTGGAAGAGCGTCCCAAAGCAATCGCAGTCTCCCAGTACTGTAGCAGTTCACCGTAAAAGTGAATCCGAAAAGATTGCGGACATGCTATAAGCGCCTTCCGTCGATGGGTGATACAAGGAACAAGAAACATTATAAATGTGCAGGGCACAGTACTACTTGGCCACGACCCTGCCTGACTGCAGTGTCTGTGTATAGGAGAGTGACAGATCCTGCTACAATAAATAATTGCACTATTGCTGTTTCAAGCTGAATAAAGCTGGTGCTGCTAAAGTACTGAGACTCAGCTTCGTGTTTTGGGGTGCAAGACAGGGACTCACACGTCACAGCACACACGCGCACACACACATGCACACACACACAGAGTCACAATGCTGTAGTAAACAGTATATGCTCGTACAGATGTTGACTATATGAGTGAGGCACGCCGACTTAGACGGAGAATAGGAGATGATTTCTCACAATCCCGCAGCGAGAGAGAGAGAAAAGAACCATTATCTCAGTTGTGATCACATGACGCTCAGCAGACAAAGTGTATACATAATACTCGTATTGCAAGACCTTGCTCGTTTATCAAGTCAAAATTTATTAAAAATTTTAGCTCGTCTTGCAAAACACTCATAAACCAAGTTACTTGCAAACCGAGGTTCCACTGTATATGTGAGGTGTGATAAGTGTGTTTGCCTGAGAGGATCGTAGCCCTTTAAAATGTTCGTAGTCCTCAAACAAGACTAATAAGAGTCAATCCAATGAAAAAAATATTTAAGAAAAATATTAAAGGCATTGTTGTGCAGTAATTAATACTTTGGACTTTTTCAAACCCTAAGGTTTTGGATGGAAGTCTTGCCTGCGAAAAACAAAAGATATGTAACCAATTGTATCCCAAATGTTGTAAGCTGCCTTGCATAAAGGTAATAAAAATAAATGATTATAATTAAAGTTAGGTGAGGAGTACTCTTATTCATGTCCTCTGATCTGCAAAATATTTGTTGTAATCCAGGGTTGATTATAGATGTTCAACCATTACTAATCATTTATTAAGAGACATGAAGTGTACATAAAAATAATTAATATTGACTTGAGGGGGGTGAATACTTATGTCATCAATTATTTTGTGTTCTCTTATATTTGTATTTATTTGGATCATTTTGCATTGATTTGTGTTTTTTTTTATCAAAAAATGGCAAAAAAATAGTCCACATTGATTTTTTCTGGTAAGATAATCAAATCTGAAAACTTCCATGGGGTTGAATGCTTTTTGTAAGCACTGTATGTTGATAGATCTTCATTTTGTGTGATTTATTATGACATTATTCGGTTGACACTTTATCATCACTTGTTTGGTAGCCTAATATATTGGGAAATACATGGTCTTTCTCTTTCACACCTCAGAAGAGTATTACTGGAGACCATCCACTTCTGGTACCCTCCAACACTAGTGCCGCTGCTACAATTTTTTGTGACTTTTCCATGCAGCTCCAATGATCCTTTACCTTCTGTGCTCACTGCTCGCACATTCACATCCCCTGATCCCTCTCACAACGGTCATGTAGGGTCAGAAGCAGCATGATCTACACTCACTTTCCTCAGTGAGCCGATCTAAGACAGGATCCTTCCTTAGACCTAAGCTAATGGATTTCAGCAGAGGAGAAGGTTTTCTGTTTTTTAAAATGTTTTAATCACGACTGAGAGAGAGGTACTGTTTATGGGCAAATTTCATGATGGGAGTATGATCAGCCAAAGGAACACAGGAACTGTCGACAGCATCTGGGAAAGTAAACAAGCTGATCCACAGATAAAGCAAACATCCTGAGTCCATAAATGTAGCTCATAAGGGAAAAGGTAATTATATTTTTTTTGCCACATTTCTTTTTATTTTTGTACCTCGCTTATTTGAACAAAAATATCACCTATTGTTTTTACATTTTTGGTAATAAATGTGTTCCTGCAACTTTTAAAATGAAAAGAAAAGCACGTATTATAAACACCTATACTAATTTCTAATTTTAATTAAGTGTTTATTCCCTCAGTTGATGTATTTTTAGATAATCAGCCATCACAGACCATTTTTTTACTCCTGAAACCAAGCAACCTATAAACCTTGCTGCAATACCACAGAAGCAACAATGCATGTCAGCCTAAATTATATAAACCCTTGGCACCTGACAACACATTTACTTCAGCTTGAGCAGTGCACCAGAAGCTATATGTTTCTGGCTTTGCTTGAACAATAAAAAAGCAGCCTACCCGAAGCACTGCCTGGTAACTTTAAATGGGAAATCAAGCACAAAAAGAAGCACAATATCTATTTAGATTATGCTTTGCAGGACTGGTTTATAGAACATGACGGTGCACTTCATCTTTTACTCTGTAAAGCTCTCCCTTTTTTTTTTTAGCTTTTCGCCTGCCTTTTGTGTGTCTTTATGGAGTGCCTCAGGGTTTTGGCTCAGCTGATGTGAGTTCCCTGCTACAAATAAGAAGCCAAATACAAGTGTATGTGGTGGCATCTGGTAAACTGAAAGCTTGACTATGGCTTTCACTTTCAGACCAAATGTCATTCTAAACAAACAAATAAAGCTATTCTGTAGCTGCTTGCCGCATGTATAATTCTCTGCAAAGGCTAGTCTAGTAATACAAAATTTGCGGTTGGGATAGGCCATATATTACACACCCTTTTAGCTGTAATCTATTCTGAGCAGTAGTTAAAGGACAGCAGGTCATTTAGTCAAATCCCAGGATATATATGCAGCCTGATAATGCCTTTGCAGATTCATCAGCTACACTAATTATGGTCTTTGCATCTATAGTTCTCAGTGTCTCACAGCAGCTTAAACCCATGAATTTGGATTTAATGGTGTTAAAGAGGAGCTAGGATTCCATATGCTATGGCGGAAGCTGTCCTCCAGTATAGACTGTAATTCATCTGCAGAATTATTTACTTTCTACACCAGCAAACTCTGCTTGAGAACAGACGGCTTCTAGTGTATGCATTATTCAGTTAATCACAAGGGCTGATGCAGTGTTAAATCTAATAAGAGCTCACTTTTATCATTAGTATTTCATGTATAGATTAAGGATCAACCACGTTATGTACCTTTTTACACCAACTGAGAGCAGTGATCCGTCTTTCCCAGCAGTAGGGCAGTACACCTTCAGTATGGATGCTAGGAAAAGAACACCCTATTCAAACAAAGACATGGGTTTTGCTGACACATTCAGTGTCTGCTGCTGTTACCATTTAAGTATCAAATCAATCAATAGACTGAAGCTAAGGCAGTCAATGATGCCTAGGTACTGTTTAGAGAAAGACCAATTTCTCTCTGGGTTGCGCTCCTAGTATTGTTACAGATGGGCTGTGAAACACTCTAATCAAGTTGGAAATATATTTCTCGCCCCGTCCTCGGTTGATTACTTGTGGCCTACTCAGAGTAGTCAGTAACAAAGAAGGCAGAGCAGTCACCCAATTGTGTGTTTTGCATGCTGCAACAACTTTTCAATCTGTTGGCTGTCTACTAAGGTCAGAAAGGACAAACAAAGAAAGCGGGTAATTTGTGAGAAAAGAAACCAGTAATATTTAAAAAAGGCGAACACATTTGCTCAGCACTTATCTGTGACATTTTGTTGCAGGCCTGACTACTGATTTGGTAGGAGTTTTACAATCTCATCCTGTTAAATGTCATGAAGATGTTTCTCTTATACAAACATACAGCTCAAGTCTGATTTTAAGTGGGGTTTGAAACTTTTTGACAAATTTCGTAACATCATTATATGGGAATTCACCCTCAATGCCCATGCATATTTTTTGTAAACACTCGCCTGCACTCTTTTTTTTTTATTTTTATCCATTTTAAATCATGCCACAAAGTTGTATTTAATTATTCTGAAATTAGACTTGGTGGTGATTGGAACTCAAAGATTCCTACAAACCAGCTCGGCAAAGGTTCACTTGTGTGACTCTCAAATGATACCTGTGTGCACAGCATGGCATCTAATCTTTCCCGTCCTTCAAGCTGTGCGCATTTTATTACTTTGTAAATTGGTTTGTTTATCCATTCCTTAATATCTCTTCATTAGCATTCTGCAAAGCTGAAATCAACAGGCACTTTTAAAATGTTTTGCATTAACAGGACATTTTTAGTTGAGTGAGTGAAAATAACCATTTTAATTTATTTTGCTTGACTAAAAAACATGATATATCAATTGGTTTGAGAATGGAGATGGTGGATTTGAAGTTTGGGGGCTGCATAGGGTGTTTTTGTGAAAAAAAAACAAAATCTGTGTACTGTTACGTTTTTCTGTTCTTATACTGTGACTTTTTTGTATCCGTGTCTGTATAAGATAGGAAGTGTGTAAGCCTTAAAAGGTGGGACAAGCAAAAGATGAAGCATACAGAAAAGCTTACACTTTGCCCAGAAATGAAGACTGCTTTGTCGTTCCCTTGTTTTTATCTGCATAGCATTCAGGGTGTCTCATGAGATCAAAGAATGTGCCAATAGGGTTTAGTAAGGAAGTTTAACAAGCTTTACAGATTTAATGGTAAATTAATGATATTCTGTTATAATTATCATTATTATCATTTATAAAAATGTGATTGTCTACAGGCTAAGCTCAAAGATGTTTTCTTACCTTGGGGCAAGTGGCAGGAAGAGTGTACACTGGACAATATAAGACAGAAGACAGGAAGCTTGGCAACTGGAGGAGATGTGGCTATGATGGGGAGGACTATAATAAAAATGATCAATCAAAAGATATCAATGTCAGGTCTGACTGGTTAGGTACAGTACAATTCGTAATTGTAGAAAGAAAAAAAATACTAATTTAAAAAAAACAAAACAAGAACAAATTATCAAGAAGCAATTGTTGTGAACCTTCATTTTAGACCCTCCTCATTCAGATTCTGTAGTTACTATGTACATTTAAATAATGTTTCCAAATATCACTTTTTTATTATTATTTTGTGGTGTTTGTTTCCTGCCATTTTGTTCCATTGCATAGGTGCTTATTAGGCATGACAAAATACACTTATCCCAAGATGCAATATGAAATTTTCATAAAGGAAGAGTAAATATGTGTAGTGTAACTTATCTTCTTATATAATACGCTACCTTGGTTGTTCGTTTGTCTATCCAGGATTTTAAATCACCTGTTGCTCGCAAACCGTTTGACCTATTGACCTGAAATTTGGTACACATATACTATGTGACGTCTACTATCCACTTTCATGGTGATGATTGACCTCCAAGGTTATTCCTCTTTTTATTTTTATTTTATTTTATTGTAGAATCAACTCTCGGCAGTGGCAGTGCGGTGCATGCCTATGGGCGCCATTTTCATCCCTACCACCTTCACGGTCACTTCCCCTACCTCTTCATATCTTAAATCATTCTTGGGGCAGATTGAAGACTTAAGTGCCAGCTTAAGTGAAACACTAAGGAAAATGTACTAAGTAATTGCAACACAAACACTGACTTAATCAGTGTTAACGTGAAAAGATGCAAACAAAAGAAGAGAAGAAGTGGGCCGCTAGGGTGGAGAGAAGAAGAGCTGTTCAGAAAGCAGCAAGCGCATCCAACCTCTGAGCAAACAAATGCTAAACATACAGAGAAAGAGTATGAAAACTATGAATGCTCAAGTCAAGTGTATTCACTGCATGTTATCATTCAGTGTGCTGTTACTGGTTATTACATATTTCTAAATCAAAACACTGCAAAATAAACGCAAATCAGTGTGTAAATATACAAGTTTTAATATATGTTTTTGTATGACTTTTCTTTTGTATTTAAATAATCTTAAATATTACCTTAAAATATTTGTTTTGCAGTAACTTAAGAATTGCTGATTGGCTCAGGCAAGTAAGAAGTTTACTGTACTCTGTACACGTAAGCGTAACAACCATATAAACCTATAATATAAAGTTATTGCAGTGTGAAATTATCCAAAGTTTTCATCAAACTTTGCTTAAACAATGTCTGACCATTTATTTTTAGCTTGAAAAATACTGATCCATTAGCTGTGGGTCCTGACTGGATTTTTGAAAAAGAAATAATATATTTGCTTTTTTAAAAAAAATAGAGAATGTCAACATATCAGTGAAAGGTGCATCAATGTCTCGAGTACTCATTTTCACATTTGTGGCTTGTGAGAGCTGCGGTAACTACAGCTAACTGCCGTCACCAGTGTTTGTGTATTTAATGAGAACGGTTTCAATATGGAGATAAGTTTGTGCTTTGTTAGTCCCAATAGATTTTGATTGGAAAAGAATCCTATAGGTGCATTGGTGCATTTATGAAACAATGTTGTGATTAGCCATACTTATCTGAATATGCGACTAACAAAATGAAGTGTGTGTGCAAAGCCATTAATCTGCAGTCTAAGCCCACTTTCACGTATGTAGATATCTATGTTCTGCACCAACAACTTATATTTTTAAATTCCCTGCTTTCGATGAAAGATCTTTTCATTTGCTTTTGTGTTTCATTTCAGTTACCAGATACTGTCATACAATACACGATGCAAGGCCACATTTCATATTGGAAGTGTATCGTGAAATTTGATACAAAAAAATGTTGTATCTTATTGTCATTATACCCACCTCCAGGTATGCAACATATTATACCATACCATACCATTTTTATTTGTTAAGCGCTTAAAAACACAGCATTACAACTGACCGAAGCGCTGTACAGTTAAAACAAGCAAGACTAAAAGCAAAATATTAAAAAACAAACATTAAGAGAGAATTAAAACAGAGACACTAAAAACAGGTCAGGGGACCCAATATAACAGAGAAATAGCAAAAAGCAAGTGGAAATAAGACAGGTTAAGAATTAAAAGCCAATGTGAAGAAGTGCGTTTTTAGGTGTGATTTGAATGTGGCGACTGAAGCGGCTTGCCTAACCACTAAAGGTAAGGAGTTCCAGAGCCTAGGTGCACAGACGGAAAAAGCCCTTTCACCACGAACTTTAAAACGTGCCTTGGGAACGGTTAGGAGCAGCTGTTCTGCGGATCTAAGAACACGAGGGGGATTATGACGATGGAGCAAGACACTCAAAAAGGCAGGGGCTAGACCATTTAGTGCCTTATAGGTTAAGAGGAGTATCTTAAAATCAATTCTGAATCTAACCGGCAGCCAGTGTAGGGTTTTTAAAATCGGTGTAATGTGTTGGCTTCTGCTGCTTCCAGTTAAAAGCCTTGCAGCCGCATTTTGAACCAATTGGAGTCTAGAAAGAGTGGCTTTACTAATACCATATAGGCAGGAATTAGAATAGTCGAGCCGGGACGTAATGAATACATGGATTACTGATTCCAGGAGGTGGTAAGACAGAATTGGTTTGAGTTTGGCAATTCGCCTGAGATGGAAAAAGCAGGATTTTACTGTGCTGTTGACTTGAGCATCCATTTTCAGGACCATATCCATTTTGATTCCAAGATTGGAAACAGACGAAGTTACTGGAATGGGAAGAAAGTCGAGGTCAAGGGGTAGGGTTTGTTTGCGGTCGGGACTAAAAACAATGACCTCGGTTTTTGAATCGTTCAGGTGAAGGAAGTTTACAGCCAGCCAGTCCTTAATGTCAGATAAGCAGTCGAGAAGAGGTTTAGTGGAGTCAGTTGACTTGAGTTTTTAGCTTTTTTTCAACAAATTCTAGTCAGCTTTTTGGTTTTGGTAATTTTAGTTTTATTTTGACTTCTGGTTTTCAGCCCCTTGTATGTTTTAGACTTAGATTTTTGTTTCATTTTCTGCTTCAGCTTTTCCTATTGTTTTCTTCTCACTCCAGGCAGATCAGTGAGAAATAAGCAAGAAGAGCTTTTAAAATGGAACTTGAGCACTTGCAGTGTAATAATTTCACTCACATGGGCATAACTCTCATGTATCCATCAAGCAACTAATGGCCAATGGATATGGCCAAGGACAGAGAGTGGGTATGTGTTTGACATTGGAGAAGATATGTCAAAATATGTATTTATTTAGAAATTCTTCCTTTGTAATCTTTAATGCACACAGTGCAACACTAATTGAAGCTCCATATCCAAAGACATGCATTACATTTCTACTGACACTGGACTTCATTTTCTTACCAAGTACTATGTGCTCTATTAAAGAGGGCCAGCAGACAGGTCATACTCTACAGGATCTTTGCAGCATCTGCTACATTATTTCATTGGTTAACTTCAAATTTTGAATCAGGTTTTCATTGGTAGAATGAAAGAAAAACTAACATACAGTAAAGCTTTGATCACTAAAAACATAATCTAGGTAATAGACAGTCCATGAGTTGTGCTTATATTTTGGGGGGTTTGTTTACTTATTTATTCTAGAGCATTCATCGTATCAGCACTAAAGAGGATACCATGTTATTTCTTAAAAGCAGGATTATGTACAGTAATATTTAATTTTACAAAAACTTAATTTTATTTTTTCTTTTTCTGCTGAAAATCTTTACTTACTTTAAATTTATATAACTCTGATCCCATTGTCACATTTACAATATAACAATGCTGCCAATGTATATATATGTACATCCTAAACAGTTATATTCATTTTGAAATATACTTTTTTTTCCAAAGTACTTTCTCAAAAAATAATAATGATTATATAAGCAAGTGGTAATGTAAAAAGTATTTGGAAGGTTAAGGTAAGGACATATGCCAAAAGAAAACCCCTTACATATTCATAGCTGACACTCCATTCTTTCCTTAAATTAATTTTGAATAGTTAGGCTAGTAATGCTCGCTAGCCATGGTGCATCATTAGAAATACTTTCTATAAGTAAAAAGCCTCCAATTGTCTTTTTAATCACAACTGCTGTTAAGAGTAGAATACATGAAAGCTTGCTGTGAAATAGCAGTCAAACCACACCAACAGAAAATTGGATAATCATGACAAATATTGATATATAAATAGCTTCCATATTTTGTATGACTCTCTGAATTCCAACAAATCTTTATTGTGTAGCACAGTGAGTTTTCGATCAAAGTTGATGTGGCAATTTTAACATTTGTATCTTGTCATCAAAGGAGAATTAAGGTGAAAGGGAGGAAGGGGCTTATGAACACATGTATTGCTTTGACACCTGTTGAGTGTGTTACAGTGAAATTGCCTACCCATAATACACTTCCATATATGCTATGTAACTCAGCCTTAGTTTGGGCTCTATTATTACTAAACCTGGTCTCCTACAGTTCTACCATGTACGGTATTATATGACTTTGCATTATCTGTATGTGTACACTGATAATTGTTTGGTGGTTTGGAAATACATAACAATCAAATACACATAGAGAATAACACAGATAACTCAGGTCAGACATAATAAATTAAATGCAAACAAGGTTCTTCTGGTTAGTAATATTTTTATATTAATATCTAGTTTATATTACTGTATATCATCACACTTGGAGATATTGTTATCAATTTGTTATTAGACTCTTCCAAAATTCTCCTTTTCTTTTACTTTCAGCTGAGGTCCATAAAACATGTGCAATTTGTCTGTTTTCACCTCTTTCCTCCCAATCTCTCTTAAATTTCACTGTTAAATCAAGTTAGCACTGTGAATGTTTCTTTGCATAAAGCTGCCTACAGGCTTTTATCCACTACACTCATTTTAGAAATATGACCTCCCATCCTCTCCCACTCTATTGAGAAATACTGTTTTTAGCATATATCACTCTCCCCCAAATTCCCTAATCAAAAACATATTCGGTGTACATAACTGTGTCGCCTGTAGGTTACACCTACCACATAAAGGCTATGCTGTGGGATTGGCTGCAGTCACCTCCTGTCACTACAGTTCCCAATATGCCTCCTGGTACTTTGTCCACATTTTAAAACTGCCATCTTGTCCTTTCCCAATAGTCACCTGACCCTGTACTGCTTTCTCAGTTGGCCACTTCTTTTCTTCTCTTATACCTCTCTGCTCTATGTTACTTCTGCTCAATGGAGGCTTTTCTCTTTCTCTTAGCTATTTTGTTTAAAAATTAAATGCATTTCTTGTACTTGTTGATTCAATATGAATCTGATAAAAATGCTTTATCAGTGTTAAGCTTAAGTAGTGTAACATGACAAAAGACTATTGAGTCCATCCTGCTAATGTGATTATCTAATAGTAAATGATTATCTGTATATAATAATAAGTATCTAATAACAGAAAAAGATTATTAAGACAATCCAGCTAATTTGACTGTCTAACAATACATAATTATTTATATATAATAACAAGAATCTAATAATGACAAAAGACTATGCAGGGTATCCAGCTAATTTCTGAACATAAGAACAATCTCAACGAGAACAGGCCATTCAGCCAAATAAAGGTCACCAGTCCTTTCCACTTAATTTCTCCAAAATAACAAGTCTAGTTTTGAATGTCCCTAAAGTTCTACTGCCTACCACACTTCTTGGTAGCTTATCCTATGTGCTTATGCTTCTCTGTGAGATGAAAAGCTTCCTAATGTTTGCAAGAAATTTACATTTAACAAGATTCCAACTATGCCCCTATGTTCTTGCTGAACTCGTGTTAAAGTGATATCTCAATCTCAGTCCTCTGTATTAAAGTCTTTCATAATTTTAAACACTTAAATCATGTCAATAATTTCCTTTTGCCTAAACTGAAAAGGCTCTTTCCCCTGCAGTCCCAGAATCAGCCCAATCACTCTTCTCTGGACTTGCGTTGACTGCATTATAAAGCTTCAACAAAGCCTCTTTGGACTTGTGCTCTACATATCGTGCTATACAACCTAACATTCTGTTAGCCTTCTTAATGGCTTCTGTATACTGTGTGAATGTTAATTGTGATGAGTCCACTACAGCTTCCAGGTCCTTCTAATAAGGGTTGTTTTCCCATCATGTACTCAAATCTTTTTACATGCTGTGTGTAATACTTTACATTTACTTATTTTAAATTTCATCTGTCACAAATCTGCTCAAGCTGGTATGCTGCCCAAGTTCCACTGTAATGATTCAATGAATTCGAGATTATCTGCCAATCTGCCTATGGTATCAACTAGAAACGTAACCAGCTTGTTATTTATATTCCTATCCAAATCATTTACATATGTTACAGGCCAAAAGTGATTTTAGGACAAACTACTTTACACTAGGCCAAGTCAATTTGTCCGAAGCACAATAGGATGAATCTTTCTGGGCTAGGAAAGTGTGATTGCAGGCCAAAATAGTTTAGAGTAGGACAAATCAGTTTGTCCTGGGAGCTCTACATTGATTTCTGAATAATTTAATTTGGACTAGGTTCATCCTATCCACTTCAGCAAACTGGTTTGGCCTAGTCTAAACTAGTTTGTCCTAAAATCATGTTTGGCCTGTAAAAGATCTATTAAAAATAGCAGCTGCCATAGCACTGACCCCTGTGGGACATCATTGTTAACGTCAGCCAATTCTAATTAGGTTCCTTGCACCATCACCTTCTGCTTCCCGTGTTTGAGCCAAAGCTGCGACCTATCTACACCCTACACCGTGAGCTCTAACTTCTTTAGTTTGATGCCAACCTCTCATGTGGCACTTTATCAAATGCTTTCTGAAAATCAAGATAAATAACATCATATACACTACTTTGATTGTATCCTTTTGTCAATTACTCATATAATTCCAGCATGTTAGTAAAACATGACCTTCGCTTTTCCTAACCTATGCTAACTGTTCAGTAATACTCTTGTTCTTGCCATGTGTTGTTCAATCCTTTCCTTAATAACTCCTTCTATTAATTTACCTGTGATGTATGTTAAGCTTAGTAGACTACAGTTACTTGGATCTGCCCTATCACCCTTTTTGTAAAACAGAATAATATTTGCCTTTTTCTAGTTCTTCAGAATTTCCTAAAAATATGTGTCACTGATTTTTATGTGTAAGTTTAGAGCACTGGCTATTTCACTGTTTTTATATTTTAATTCCCCTTTACTATTCCAGATACACTTCACTTTGACTGTTCTTTTACTAATAAAATAGAGAAAGAAAGTCTTTGGGTCATCTGAAGTCTTATCTGCAATATGCCTCTCAAACTGCCTTTTAACTTCTCAAATGTCGTTCTTAATGGTTGCCCTCATACTCTCAAACGCCCTACAATTTGCATTAAAGTTATTAGCCTTATGTGCCTTATACTGCTGTTTTAATCCTTTGTAGCTTCTTTTTCAACTCCTTATTTGACCCATTGCAGGGATTTTTTAAAATTTCCTACTAATTTCTGTTTCATTGCTCCTTGACTTTTTCTACACTTAAAAGCTTGTCCCAGTTCAGGTCCTTAGTATTACTGTCAAAATTTGCCCTCCCAAATTTAAACTTAATAGCTTTAGGATTTGCATCTAAGCTCTGCCAAATCACTGAGAATTGTATTATTTCATGGACATTTGACTTTAGTGGTTCAATCACCTCTATACCTTAATTTCTATCCTGGTTATTACAAAATACTAAATCTAGGCAGGCTTCCCCCTGCGTTGTTGAATTAGCATACTGTGTGAAAAAACAGTTACTGATTACATCTAAAAACCCTGCTCTTGTGCTCCGCTATTTGCAAGGTTAACTCAGTTAAGATTCGGGTAGTTAAAGTCCCCCATGACTTTAATATCCCCCTGTAAACTTGACTTTTTAATATTACTAAAAAGATGTGCATTGAAATTGCTGTTTGCACTGGGGGGTCTATAACACACTCCTAAAATAAGACCTCTTTCCTTAATGCTTTCTAGTTTAATCCAGATGTCCTCACTAACAGTAAGATTTGGCTCATCATTCTACTGAAAAAGACATTAATTTAAATTTTGTTTTACATAAATAGCACCCCCCCCCTTTTCTATTCTGTTATACTTCCTAAAAAATATGCAACCATCTATGATATACTCATTTCCATCTTTGCTGTTTATCCTCATTTCTATTATTGCAATAACATCTTAATTATGCTCAGCCATGTACAACTCCAACGCACTTATTTTAGTTTTGATACGTTGAGCATTAATGCAAGCTATTTTAAAAAAGTTATTTATTTTATTTTTGCACTTAAACTTTGGGCTTAAATTTAAGTTATTATGTATATTTGTTTTTATACAATTGTTTGTCTACTCATGTACAGTTCTATACCTGGCCTGTCCTAAACTCTCTGCCTACCATTCCCTAGTTTAAACATTCTTTGACTAATTTAATCATTCATAACCCCCAGCCCACACACAGCCCCCAGTCAACATACTGTGTAAGACTCTCTCTGGAGCAAACCTGCACTTCAATCCCTCTAATGATTCATTACCCCAATATCACAACCCCTCTCTTTCCGGGTACTGGTTTTAAGGTGGTCTGTTGGGGTTCCCTTTCACTTTACAGTTGTCAGAGTCACTGTTCAGTTCCCGAAAAATGGTTTTACACTTCCAATTCAGGGACTGATGCCCCTGGACAGTGTGCACCCTTTGCCTTGTGTCTATGTCTATAAACCCATCTGTCTCTGCTTGTCTGGTCTAGAGTTTCTTCGCATTACATGTTGGCGGTGCGCACCCTTTATTTCCAGAATGGGTCCACCATTTCTCTACTACAATGCAGGCCAGTCAACTTCTCCCCCAGTTCAGCGACCATGAGCTTGAGGTGCTGGATCAGCTGGCATCTCCTTCAGCTATAACTTTCGAGGAGGACTGACTTATCCAAGCCACCCTCCAAAAAGTCCAACATCTAACAGGACTTGCATTGTACTGTTCCCATTTGAAAATTTGGATTTGGATTACCAAACTGCTCAACCCCTTTTTATTAAAAGTAAATGATCTAACTTTATTTATTAAGATTAATATCACATTAAAGAACTACTGCAACTACTTAACACCTTCTGACTCCTAAGCTCCTGTAATCACCCCCCCCCCCCACCTACCTGCTGTGTGTCTTCCTGTAAACTTATTAAACTCTATTTTTCCCTATCTGTTTTCCTAGTTTTGCAAGTTTCTTATTACTTTCTTACTTTCAGTCTCTCTGCTTACACCATTTATGCTCCTTCCTAAAAATGAGTACTTATGCTGCTTCCCTGTCAAGAACGGTGACTTTTCTGAGTGCTAAGAACATTTCTATTGATTAAAACCTTTTACACACTACTTCTTTCTTACTATGAAAATTCGCTTACTGAATACTATCCAACTTTGTTTTTTTTAGTTATTCAGTTGTCTGTTTCTATCACCGCTTGCCCCAATCAATGCTCTCTTATTAGAGGCCTGTCAATGTACCGCAAAGCCCTTCACTGTACCAGTTTCAAGTCAGCTGTGCTTAAAATAAATGCTTTCTTTCTTGTAAACATGTATACCTTCACTCTTTATTAGTTCTAAGGTTTTACAGTACAAGTGCTATGCAGTGATCTATCCAAATATTCATTATATATCTTAACTTCTTCACATTAAGGAATCAGTGTTACTTTTAACTATTCATCACTATTTACTTATAGACTGACCAGTTTCTGCAACTGTTTTCTGCAATTTCTTTCCAGCTGCACCGCACCACACAGGACTGAACACAAGTAACTTTTGGAAATGCCTTTCCAAACACCCAGCTATACTACGAATGCTCCTGTATGGGTTAAAAAAAAGCTTTAAAACTTCCTTCATGGCTCTTTAGCAGCAATCAACACTGTTTTTTGGAACAAAATTTTTATTTTGTAATTTAATTATCCAATAACTATGTTGTCCCTTTTGTCATAGAGCTGGCTTATTAATTTTGGTAGGGTATTTCTTCAACTACCCTTTAAATATAAACACTAGAAATATTTAATTAACATATTTTAGCACATGGAAAATACAAAATCAACACCCTTTGAATTTCAGATTAAAAACTTTATAATCACCTCTTGTATCCAGTATATATAAACATACAAAGTTATTTAGTATATTTTGGAAATAAAAAATAATTCATATGTTGTTTTAACAGTTGGCTTTAATATATTCTTGTTTATTATAGTACCAGAGTGTGGTAAGTAATAACTTAATCATACATTGTACATTTGACGATACTACTACTACTGCTCTGTTATTGGTAGCTTATTTCAGATTCCCATGACCCATTCTGTGAAGAAGTCCTTCTTAGTTTTTATCTTGAATGTAGTTCCTTTAAATTTCTGCTGCTGTCTGCTACCAAGTTTTTCACTATTTGGGTGGAAGAATTATTCTGAGCCAACCATTTCGATACCTGTGAGATTTGTTTAATTGCTGCTAGTGATTATATTTCTCTTTTGGATATTTGTGTTGTATATTAGTTCACTTGTGGGTACAAAAATAAGAATTCATGTAACCCAATGATAATCATCCACCCTCACATATAGAAAGAGAGCTAAATAGCTCTTGGCTACTCATTTATTTCAGATTCTTCAATATTTAAAGTTAAGATAAGAGATCTGATGATGGGTGGGAATACTTTATGAGGTATGATAGACATTGAATCCCCACATACTCCAAATGTATTCCCTAGCAAGCAGATATAGAAGCTGTTTATCATTATTGTATTCTGAAATCATGTTACATTACTATCTTTATGGTAAATATGTGTGATACAACTAAAGCTGCCCTGGAGATCAACTCTTTTTATATGACAGTATATTAAAAACGTTTGATAGGAGGCACATTTCAGTCCCAGTGTTTACTATATCATGTTTTGAAAGGAAATTTGTATTCAGTTCCAGCAGGTGCATTACTTGGGGCTGATGCATTTCTCAGATTGTTATAATTTGAAAGTAGATGCACAATAACTTCTTGATTTTGTCAAATATTTGATAATACTATGTAAATATGCTGTCCAGGAATGTTTCCACCTTGCATTTGATGCTTGCTGAGATAGACTTCTTCCACATAATGGATATGTGGATGATGTAATAGGAAACATGATGGCCATGGGTAGTTTAGGAAAGAATGGGTGGCATGGGAAAGAGTGTCTTACTGGCTAACAGGCAGACAAAAGCAGATGCTGGGGTTAATGATTTATGTCATCATGCTAGAGGTGAAGGAAGGTTACTGCCAGGGGCACTATGGATTTGTTATAAACCTACAGATGGACCAAAGTGAAAATACTAAAGTTCAGGAGCTTGTTTATTAAGTATTGGAGGAAAATCACTAATTGAATGTTGGTAGCAAAATCTCTTCCTCAGATCCTTGGTACTATTACAAGATTCTTTATACATCCCAACGACACTTCATTTTGGAATGACTAGCATTTTAAAGTAACCTTGTGTTAGTTGCTTGGAGGTGTGTACATCGGTGGACTGCCATTCTCTCCAGGGTGGGTTCTTGTCTTGAGCTTATTTGTGCCAGGATACATTGTAATGGAAAAAGCAGCTAGACGGATGGATGGATGGATACATGATTAGTAATCTTACTGAAGATATACAGTATATTTGTTTACTGTTTGTTTTCTGTTAAAAAAGGGAACATTACAAAAGAAGTGCTACTTGTAATGCTGTTCACCTTTATTCTTAATACTTTAATGCTTAGCTCTTTTGGTATACCTAATTTCTCAAAACACTTGTATGACTTTGACTGATTAAATGTCATAAATGAATCAATTTTCATTTAAGCATCAGTTGACATGACGGCCATTCATTGTTTTCCATTCCCCTAGTGGACTCTAAAACATCTGACATGTTTAACTGTGTTGCACTTACAGTACACCACAGAGGACGGGTGGACCAATTAATAAAAACATTACGTGAGAAATTCAGGGTAAACGTAACTTTATTAATGAATAGCTTATAGGATTATGATGTCCCTTATGAAGTTGTTTCGTCTTGGTAGAGTAATATTTTACTCTACTTTCCCCTTTTGTGTTATTAATATGTAGTCTTTGTCAGAATGCCTCAAATCTCACAGACTTTCCACTGTTTATAAGGTATTATAGTATATAACTTCTTCCCACCTTCCCTTCTACATTTATAACCTCAAGCAATTAGGTGTAGTAAAAGACAAGCAGGAGTTAAGTAAAAATTTAAATAATGTATTATTGATAATATTCATAAATAATAACAATATGCAAAGTGCATTTAAATATTGACAACCATACAACCTGATAAATGGTGATGTGTAGTTGATGGTGTGTGGTGATGTGTAGTTTCATGTGGCACACAGACTTGTTAGTTACTTAAAAGTCCTCATTTTTGGTCAGCTTTCTTCAGAACAGACTGCATGCCTGTCTCAATATGGCTGCCGAGCTGTTCTCTTCATTGTGTTGTCCTTTTCAGTTCATGGTGTGACAGAGAGATACTACTTCATTGATGTTTGTAAGAGAGAGAGCAAGGTAAAGCAAACAAATATATAGATTTTCTTTTCAACCCCTACAGCCAATAGAGCATCGTGGTACTTAACACTAGAATTACCAGAGTCTACGAAAAAACTCATAGATCCAGCCCACCTTAAATCCGTTTGCACCTTTCTGCCAGCGTCTTTTGTCCTCTAAATGTGAAGTGGAGTTTTACATTTTGTCATTTACTACTAAAATATGAAAAACGTTTCTGTTTTAAAAAAAAATTACACAGATTACTGTAGAAACGGAACACACATGAAACGTGTGTGTTCCAAATAATGATCTATTATTTCCACTCTAAAATTCAACTTCACTCCCAGATAATCAATCAAGGCATGAGCTGGGAGAAGTTTGTGCACATTCTAAGTCGGTGGGTGGATGGAAAAGCCAGCTGCTTGCAGCTTGTCTTTATCGGCACATTTAGAGGGCAAAAGATGCTGGCGGAGAGGTGCGAGCGGATTTAAGGTGGGCCGGGTGTACGGGTTTTTTCGTAGGCTCTGGTAATTCTAGTGTTAAAGGCTTCTGATACAAGCCACTTCCAAACAGCCATACTTCAGACAAAAGGGGCAGAGAACACCTTCACGCCTGCCCCGAAAACCATTTGTTGAGCTGAAGTTTGCTTACTAGGCATTCTGGCTTTGCTGTGGGGGTTGATTGCGAGATCCCTGCAGAGAAACATTTTTTAAACTGGTTTGAGGCACTTCCCCCAACCCTGTCGTAAATTCACGATCCTGACTTAGTCCTAGGGGGTAAACATGAATGCTTCTCACTAATGAAATACTAATATTACATTTCTTTGCCTAAGTTACAAATAAAGGCATTCAAAATATTTATCAATTTGTATGCAAAATTTCACACCACAACACTGGTACTGTATATTATAAAATGGAAATCAGTTTTCAGAACATACATGTACTTATATAGTGCAAAAAGAGAAGATTTCTACAAACAGAATGTGGTCCTAGACAGAGTTGAAATTTATTCTATTATTCTCATAGCAGCAGAAAACCAGAAACCAACCCTGGATAAGATGCAAGTTCAATGTGTCTGTATACTGACTTTAGAAAGATTTAGAATTAGCAGTTATCCTTTGTAAGAATGACTCAAAACAGGTCAGAAAGGGTTGGGGCACTTTCGTGATCCCTGTATATTCTGAGGAGCAAAACAAAGGAAATGCTATATGAATGTTAGATCTTTTTAGACTTGAGTCCAGGCAGAGGTTCGATGGAGTAGGAGGTGCTTATGTGGGAAATCTGCCAGGAAGAGGCGGGTCCAGGAGGGCATATAATGGAAGTGATACCAGAGGTGGAACAGATGTCAGTCTTCTGTTGTGCAAAAGGAGGTGCCAACCTCTGATCCAGAGTGAAAATTACTATCGTCAGAGCCCTTGATTTGTTTCAGAAACCCATGCATATGACACTTTCCTGCCCTACAAGTACATACAAGTATTGCAATGCCATAAGTTGGTTCAAATAAGAAATACATGAATGAATGAACTTATAGTAACAGTGTGCCTTCATGCGATGGGAGAAGAGTTTTGCAGAGCTAACCCCAAAGCCCTATACAGAAAGCACCTCAACTGCTGAACAAATCAGGGCTCAAGAGCTGCAAGATGACAATATGTGACAGATGTCACTTTAATCTTTCTAATACTAAAATGCATTACAATAAAAGCAAATTACACAAAACCTTTGTGCATAATGTGGCAACAACAGCATCCTTCATTAAGGAAATGCAGTTGTAAATGTACTAACATCTGGAGAAAACAGATTCACAAAAAAAAGATCCCATATCTACAAAGATTAGCAAAACAATCCATATGGTCAGGCAACCTAAATCTGTCTTAAGAAGTTTCCTCCCATTTAGCAAAATACAAAACTTAATATGCTGGAAATTGAAAAATATGCTATGTTAAGATCATGCTTGTCATAACATGTTTGTGTGTGCCCAAAAAATGAGATTTTTTTCTAAGTTGTAAATTATGTAATAGAACGTGAAAAGGCTTTTAGTATACTAATTGACAGAGTATATTGTCCCTCAAGCTAGTCATGTCGTATTTATTACATGGCCAGTTATTTACATTACATTTTCTTTAATAGAGATGTTGCCTTGGTTATGTGTGTGCATACATGAACTGAAAAAAGGTACAGTATAGTTGTGTAAACTGTTTAAACATTAGAGGCTTTTTATGGGTATGTAAATGGCACAAAGCTTTCAAAACTCCTTACCCAGAAAACATTGTCTTTACAAATGAAACATTTACAGACTGGGAAAAAACAATACTTTGTAAATGCATTAATTATGTTTTTCTATCTTCTTGTTCCATTTCAGGTGCTGCATCCTGACAGAAGCAAGTAAAATGCAAGAACAGTCTTTATGGATTGCCAGTCCAATCAATCTATCAGTAAGCCCCTTGTCTTATATCATATAAGAATAAGAAGCATACAAGCACCCCAGCCTGTAGCACTGTCTGTAGTGCCACTGTGGCAGCCCATTTGCTTTTTCAAAATACTACAAATCTCTTTTTAAACTTTTTAAATAATTTATAAAAATAATGTAACATACTGATTAGACTTTTTTTTCTGATATGTTTTTGGTCTATTTGAGAAGTCAAAAATTTTGTATGGGCATTAAAAGGACACTGTGGTGGGTTGGCACCCTGCCCGGGATTGGTTCCTGCCTTGTGCCCTGTGTTAGCTGGGATTGGCTCCAGCAGACCCCCGTGACCCTGTGTTCGGATTCAGCGGGTTGGAAAATGGATAGATAGATTAAAAGGACAAAGACTTGTTTATAAAAGCTTAATGTGAGAAAAAAAACAAATCTAGGTGTGTTGTGAATTTGCTTTTTGATTATTTTATGATTAAAGTGCTATTGGGACATTATAACTATAAAACATGTTTTAAGGAAAAAATATATAAATTAAGTTTTTCAAAACTTCAAAATGCAAATTGATACTGAATACACTCTGTATTACAAAACAGATGAAAAGGTCAAGAGCCTTGTATTCATATCTAAAGTAATCCAAATTCAGTGTTTTGACTACATGATTAGTGGGGCATTAATTAAAGCCCAGTGTTGTTATGAATTTATTTAAATTGTTATTGTTTGATATTGTTTAATTCTTTGTTAAATATTAGTTGTTATTTTTGTAATTACATTTTTTTCCATTATTTTGGTGACGCCATATTGTCCGTGGGCTACAGCTATGCACCAAATCAACCTTAAAAGAGCCCCCCAATCCTCACCCTCCAAGAAAGAAAACACTTGAGGCTATGTGAAATAGTAATAATAATAACTAAGATTTATTATTATTTGAAAGGTGCTTCTGTCTTCTTGATGGAAGAAAAAAGTGTGAAGCATATGCACAGAGATCAGAAACTAAAAAGACATTGTGGCTGCACCTAGAGCTTTGACTTCAAAGAACAGAATGAGCCAATCTCATGCCGTTTCTTTGTCACACAGCTAATGTGCCCCCCAAGACTGAAACTCTGTGAGTTTAATGATACACATATTGTCATACACGTGTGCTTGGGAGAAGGTTGATAAGCTCAAATAATGGGTTTGCTCAGCCTGACGAAGGGTTGGCGCTGTCACCTTACCATCTCTCCTTTTGTTCCTTTGCAGACCAGCCAAAGAGCCAACCAAACAGTGACGTCACCGTAAACCCACTCTCTGATGACGTCACTTCCAGCCTTTCCTGATGATGTCTTTCCTTCAGAACCTTCCTACCAAAGACGTCATTTCCTCTTCTGGCCACTCTGGACCATCCCCTTCCTGCCTTTGCCATATTAAAGTCTCTGTTCTACCTGCCATATTCAGTTCTGTTTTGAGCTCGAGGGTAAACTCATGTTTATTTTGCTACTTTTTCAGTATATGGGGTGGCCATCAGCCAAACCTTTTTGAGTCTCCTGCTCTCCTTATTTACAATATACAGATATATATATTAGTGCTGGGCAGCGATTAAAATTTTTAGTTGCGATTAATCGCAGAAAATCACAACAATCACATTGTTATGTGCAAAATTCAATAATGAACTCAAAAATAGTGTATTGCATGTATTTGGTTTACGAACACTTTAAACAAATGAGGTGCTTTTTAACAGCAGTATTCCCTTTACATAATAGCAGTTAATATATTTGTTATAAATCTCAACTTATACATTATTGTAATCAAATATAAAATTTAAAACCAAAGCTATTTGTCACTACCAGGGCATTAACATTTTATCTCGTTTGTTATAGACAAACAAGTTACTCGCAGAGTCCAGAGCCACGATCATAACATTATAACAGGCACCTTCCGAGCAACAGCAAGTTAACATTTCTAAATCTGTTTTCTTTTTTATCTGAACAGATACCAGCAGAAACATTTTCTTTTATCAGGTAGCAGCATAAACAGTCTATGTTCAGTAGCAACTCTATGAGGGCTAATATTTTTGGCAAAAAACTGCCAAAAAAGCACACAAAGCAATGGTTTCACACATAACTCAACATAAAAAGTCTGTTGCTGCCTGTTGTGCCTGCTGTGCCTGTTTGCAGTTTGCGGCAGCAGCAGCTGCATGGAGGGCGGCTCGATGGCCAGCAGGAATGCACGGTAGGCTGGCTGCCAGTGAGACAGATGCGCGGGGGTGCCAGTTGCAGTGAGACACAATATGGTTTGTACCTCCTGTTATCGTAAGTGTCCGTCATCCCAGGCGAACGTTGCCATATGTGCATCAGCTACACAAACATGTACAGCACCATGATCAGTTGGGGACCGATCAGTTGATGTCTGTACCTTACTTTCGTTTTCAATCTATATCTCCAGATCACTTTCATCAAAATCAGAGTCTGATTCAGCGATAATATGAAAAAAATCATCCACGGATTATTTTGCTTTGAGCATTCACTTTGGTATCTCTCCACATGTCATTTTAGAAGCTGTTTGCTCTTCACTACTCATGCACGAGCAAGGAATCGAGTTGAAATCAACAAAGCTAACTTTCTTCCTAGCAAAAGCATATCAAAAAGCGCTGTAACAAAAAGATCACTGATCTCTATCAATCGCTAGCGAGACTGAGGGTTTCATAACAATAATAATAACAAAAACTGAGTTAACGCGTGATAAAATAATTGTCGCCGTTAATTAATTAATGCATTCACGCAATAATAACGCGTTAACTTGCCCAGCTCTAATATCTATACATATAAAAGGCAAAGCCCTCACTGACTCATCACTAATTCTCCCACTGGGAAGCTGAAATTTCGTGTGCTCATTCCTTGCAGTGTACTTACAAAAGTTAGATAAGTTTCATGTCCTATTGCAACACCCAAGGGGGGGAAATGGGTGTACCCCCTAAACTGTATATATAGATAGGGGAAACCCCTCCTCACTATTTCTGTGACTTCCAATATACGTAGGAAGCCCAAATATCCCATGCTCATCCTTTACACTGTACTTACAAATGTTAAGTATGTTTCATTTCTCGCTGTGCCCCGTAATGAACTTTCGAAAATAACATCTTCTTTTTGGTGTTTCTCACCATTATGCCATAAGGAACTTTTGGAACTGATGCTTTTGGCGGTTTCATTCCTTATTTCTTTTAACAGATCATTTATTTCACGGCAGAGATGCACAAGGGCCACTCCCGGTCCCCCTTCTTTTTTCCGCATGGCCGCTATCCGCGCACCTACCACGTGGTTGGCTCCCTGCCTAAAAATGTGCATTTCTCATACACAGCATTTACAGTCATAAATTAAACTCTTTACAATCATCAAATTCACTCTCAATACTAAAATAAGCCTACGACAATTACATTGACAATCATGTTACGTTATTTTTAAAATATTTCCTTTTCTATTTCATAACTTCTTTAACACACTGCTCCTCCACTGCAAAGGGATTTTGCTAGTATATATATATATATATATATATATATATATATATATATATATATATATATATATATATATATATATACATATATATATATATATATTGTAAATAAGGAGAACAGGACCCTCAAAAAGGTTTAGGGCAGGGGTGGCAAACTGCAGTCCTGGATTACCGCAGTGACTGCAGGTTTTCATTCTAACCCTTTTCCTAATCAGTGACCAGTTCTTACTGCTAATTAACTTCTTTATCCCTTCATTTTAATAGCTCCATTTTTAAGGATTCAGTGCTCTGAATTAATAATTTTCTTCATTAAATGATAGCCAAACAGAAATCAAATGTGAACAAGTCAACAGTTGACCAGCTAAATTGGGGCTTCAAACTCCAACTAATTTCACTCCAACCAGTTTCTTAATGAGAAGCCAATTCTTGCTGTTAATTAAACTCGTTGTTTAATTCTATGGCTTGTTGCTGCTCTCATTCTGACACAGCAGACATTTCCATAACTGTTAAGTTTCTGTTTTTTCTAAGAACATTGTCAAAATGTTTTGGGGACCTGAGAGATCAACCTTACTGAGACGTTCACCTTTCTTTATTTTCAGATATTGTGTGATGGGCATGGGTGAGCTGGTCATGTGGCACCTTGTTTTGTGTCTCATTATTGTTTGGCAGCTAATTAAAGAAAAAGAAACAATTAAGGGGCCTGAATCAAGTTAATTAAAATTAAGGCAAAAGAAGTTAATTACTGTAGCAGCAAAAACTAATGAAGAAGATGGTTAAAATTAAAACCAGCAGCCACTGCGTCACTCCAGGACTGGAGTTTGCCACCCCTGGTTTAGGGGTGGTCACCCCATATACATACATACATATATATATATCACATTTTTTCCACAATAATTGGCAGACACTCTCCTAGCCCTCATGGACATTTAAAATATAATTGCATCATTATATTCCACTCAAAACTAGTTCCATTCCACCTTCCCCATTGAGTTGAGTTTTGTGAAGTTCCCGAGAAAGTTGTTCATCATTACTGGTGAGTTTCTTTAAGTCATGCATTTTGTGCATAGTGTACCAGCATCTCAATCTAAGCATAAAGTCTTATAAATACAGTTGCTCTTTGAGGATAATGCCCTTCCCTTTGAATTCAGTGTCACTATAATGTTTTACATTCTTTTCCTCAAAATCATAGACAAGGTAAACATACAGTAAGATTTCTTAAAGGCAAGAGGACATTTAGTTAATCATGTTTATAGGGTTAGCTAATGCATAAGTTGTTCCCTACAGAACCATTACACTCTCACTTCATCTACATGACTTGGCAGGTGGTTTCAAAATGTCACAACTATTTGTATGACGAGGTATTTTTCTGGTTTATATCTTGAGTGCACTTACTTCTGAGTTCTCAAATAAGTGATTCACTATTTAACTGAAAAAAGTCTACTGCATCAGCTTTTTCAAAGCCTTTGACAATTTTGAAGATCTGGATGAGGTCCCCACGTAGCCATCTCTGCTCAAGACAGCATAGGTTTAGATCCCTTTGCCTGTGAGAGTAGGACATGACATTTAGTCTTGAGATGAACCTAGTCACTGTTCTCTGCACAGTTTCTAATGCCTAATCTTTTTCCAGAATTGTGTTTAGAATTTCAGACGTTACCTCAAAGTGTCCTGAGGATAACTTTCCTTGATTAATTAATATTCAAACGTTTTTCATAATATAACATAAACATTCTGCACACTGCCTGGAGGAAGTCAATGATGTGTCAATATACAAGTGCTGAAATTTCAATGTGTTTAATACTGGAGTTCTCGCCAAACTTACAGCAGTGATCAATCATCTTTCTTATACACAAAAGTTACCCCCCTAGCCACACTTTGCATAACTGGTAATAAGGCCTAGCAGCTTTATAATCAATAACCATGAAAAATCGGAAGGTTAATTGCATTATAAACCACACTTGAATTTAAATACCTACTTTATACCTATTTCTACCACATGATTGCTACCTGATCTTGGCTACCACACTGTATTTATCGTTTAATTTACATTGAATGCTTTCACTACAGTATTTCATTTTTGTAGTCTAATAGTTAAATGAAATTAGTACTTCAAAGAACCATTCCTTTTGATTACTCATAAATTAAACAATACAATGCAAAAGTGCCATGAAATATTGAAAATAAATTTGTCTAATATAGCAATGGACAGTAGTATAATAAATGACACTTAGTGAAGTGAAGAGCTTCTTGACATCACCTATACAAACAGAATACAAAACATATTCCACAAACACACTCCTGAGGTAATGTGTTATGATAGAAACTACTGCACTAATCCCCTTGTGTAAAATAATTATGATAATCATGTTAGAAGAAGTGACATGGTCTTTAAAATCAGCCCTGTGGTGTTTTGTTATGCTGAAATGTTAGAAATTATTGTTGATTCCTACTGATTATTGGAGTCAAATAATACTTCCTTTGAGAAATGTTTACTGAAGCTTAGCATCTAATTAAAAAAAAACATTTATACTTTGAAGAAAGCAGCAGTATTTTAATTTCATTTCAATTTATGTAAAGTTTTAAGTTTTTATTATATAGTGCCTTTGTACACTAGTTAAAATCACAAGCTGGTTTGTCTGCTCAACATAGCACAATTCTTCTTTTTTGAAATTGAAAAGCTGGTAAGATAGCTGACTTGCTCAAAGTCACAGAGGGAGTTAGTGGTGGGGTTTGAACCTACGACTTTGTTTTGAACAAAAAAATAATGTGCCACATCTTCACACAATGATATGATGATAACGATTTACAGTACAAAATAAGAAACTAGTGTCACAACAGACTACAAAACAAAATGAATGATAGCTTTGTGAAAGATGAAAAAGAAATTAACAACATGGAGTTATGAAACACTGCAGTGGGTTGGCACCCTGCCCGGGATTGGTTCCTGCCTTGTGCCCTGTGTTGGCTGTGATTGGCTCCAGCAGACCCCCGTGACCCTGTGTTCGGATTCAGCGGGTTGGAAAATGGATGGATGGATGGAGTTATGAAACATTTGTTCATTCTGATTTTTTAACTTGAGAGTATCCATTGCCTGAAGTTGAGTAATGAATAATAACTATTTGTTGTGTTTTTGTTGTTCCCAAAGAAAAAATGAAGAACATACTGTTTATTAAAAACCAGCAAAGCAGTACACAAACAAAAATAAAAAAATGAATCATTTTTACTCAACTGACCATCATGCTTTCTAATTATTTATTCTTCACAGTACTCCAATAATGTGTATAAAGCTTATTTTTATCAATATGGTAACCCACAGTAAAGTCACTCATTGGGAATTTATAAAGTTTATTTGATTTCTCACCACAGATTTCACTTTATAACATTGCTCACATGAAAATATGCCATTAACCTTGAGTCATCATACATTTCCAGTCAGCCTAACCTTACTGACCACCTTCTCACGGTTCTGAACTGCACAGTTAATGCACATTTTGAACAGAAATGTGAAAAAATTCTATGTAGACAATACTTCAGCCAATTCAGGCTAACTTTTTAGAAACTTACAAATTGTGGAATGCTGATTTCCTTACTTTTTAGACATTAAAAGTTTATATAATCTACATATTTTCACTTCATGGAAAGCATGACCATTAAAAAAGTGATTTCTAAATTTGAGGCTTTTACAGTAAGTGAGCAATTGAAAGCTTCAGATTTTTCCAACCAGATGTTTTTAGGGCCTCAGCAGTTCACATAAAAAGCAAAGTAAAAAAAGAAAAATCAACTGAATAGCTGCAGTCAATATAAACATCAATACATACTGTACTAGGCATTATTTAAATTAATACAAACTGTGATGTTTAGAGTTCCTATATAAACAGATCAGTGAAACAATCTTCCTATTTCCCAAAGCTATTTTATTTTGACAGGGCAGCTAATTTTTTGAGGATAGCGTACATGAGATAGGAAAACATTTAATGTCAGTTTCCTACAATAGAAACAATTCCAGTTGATGCAATAGGTAAGATCACAATTTACCAGCGAGTTTAAGATTATGTTACATTACATGACTTTTTCAATGATTTTCAGTAGTAGCCTTACGATTTGATTTAAGTAGTAGCTTATTCTAAAATGTTATTGATTAGATCCTGCCATATATTTATACAAGTTTTGAACAGATCCTCTAATTGAGAATTTTATTTGTTTTTTCCAGTTTCAAGAAGTATAGAACAACAGTTACCCACTGACTTAGAAATGGTGGGGTGGGATTCTTCCAGTTGAGCAAGAAAAATCTATGTGCTAGTAGTGTATTAAAGGAAATTTCAGTTTGTTTGTCCTTCTCCACTTTAAGATCTTTGGAGTGATTGTGACACAGAGGCTCTCTGATAGGCATATAAAGATTTTTGTCCAAAATGTTGTTAATTTGGTGCACGCCCAGAACATGTGGCTTAGTGAGGCTGGAACTTGATTGCAACGTTCACAAGTTGAATCTTGTCCTGGAAACATTTTGGACAATTTTAAACAAGATAAATATGCTCAATAATAGATTGTAAGTGGAGTGATTGAATGCTTTGCACATATGGAGCTAGAATGTATTCTGTGCATGGCTGCCTTCCACTCCTTTTCTGAAATATTGAGTGACAGATCCTTTTCCTAATGTACTCTGGGGTATTTGAAAGGAAGGGACTTTAAAATATTTTTATAAATTGTAGAGATGCTATCTGAGTCTTCAAGAAGGATTAATATTTCTTCTGGAATACATTGGGATTACAATACAAGGTGGGAGGTGAGGAAAACTGGGCAGGTTCTGTTTGGCATAGTTTCAAGCTTGAAAGTAGTTGAAGAATTGTATTGATGAGTAGTTGAATTTGAAGCGTAACTGTTTCCTGGATGTGGAGACATTATCTATGTACAAGTCTTTTAGTTTTTTAATCCCAGACATTTTCCAGACATTAAAAAGTATATAAATTTGAGTTTGGAAAAAGGTAGTTGCCTTGTAGAGGTGCAACATATAAAAACTTTTCTGTCTTAAAATGCTTCCTACATTGGTTATATATTCTGAGAGAATGAAGAGCAATTAGATTATTAGTGTATTGATGGTAATTTTTATTAACTGGGGCAAAGAGCAGGGAATATAAAGAAGTACTGCAATATTTTATTTCTATTGCAGACCAGTTTTGTGTATATTCATCAATTTGCATGTCTTTATATAGCTATTATATTTGCTGCCCAGTAATAGAATTGAAACTTAGGTAGTGTCATGTCCCCTTCTGCTTTAGGTCATTGTAGAGTCACCCTTTGGGTGCGTGGTTGTTTCAGATTCCAAATAAATGAAGTTATGATTGAGTCTAATTTCTAAATAATGATTTTTTAATTTATACGGGAATGCTTTGAAATAGGAAGAAAAGCTTGGGAAGGATGGTCATCCTAACCATGTTGATTCTTCCTGCTAATGTAAGATGGAGAGTAGACCATCTATTAACATTTTGTTTTATTTTTTCTTTTTTTTTTTCCCTGCCTGGATCTTATCTTTCTATTCATTTTCTCCAGCCATTTTTGAACAAATAGACTTTTACATATTCTGTTTCTGTTGAAAATTAGTTTTAGTATTGACTGAAACCTAAAAATGAAGGAAATGTTATTATAGACACAGACTGCAAATCATCTGATATTAATCTAAAAGCTTTACCTAAGTATCAGAAAACATCAATAAAATATGTTTTATCAAAATTCCACATTTAATTTCTTTATTCACAATTTGAAATAGATCATTACATCTGTCTCTAAGTGCAGTAACCACATTACCAGGAAAGCCTTGCAACTATACCTGAGACATTTTAGACAACAATCAAAATGAACCACAGTATACAAATTAAAGACCAGCACAATATACAATTACAAAGGATCCAAAGTAACAGTACAGGTTAAATTGATAGATTACAGGTAGAACATCCAAGGTTGGCAGTTCAAGTTAGTTAAGAATTCAGCATATAAGAGAATAGGTGAACTGATATCTAATAATCTTGAAAGTCAAAATGGCATTAGTTAATTGAATTAAAACAGTCTACAGTATATATGAATGTAAATAAAGGTGGTACATAATAAAAAGCCAAAGAAAGAAAGTTTCTAAAAAGCAGGAGACATAAGCCAAATAGGCATCAGTCAAGAGTTGCTTAACAACATCTGTAAACTGTAAAGATTCTTGTGTGTCAGTTAATCTGAAAGATTGAAAGATTTTTAGGTTATAAGACGGGTCTGCAAATGAAGTGGCAGAATGAAAAACACTAACAATCCATAAAACTAAATAAGATCAGTTGTCAAGGATTGGCTTCTAATTAGGCAATCGGGTCTGAACAAATCCTGCAGTCACTATGGTCTTCCAGGTCTGACATTGCAGACCCCTGGTATAAGCAACTTAAACAAATGTTATGCAGCAAACATAGTTAGAAGTAATCTGCAGACTTCTGAAGTAAATTTGATATTTTTGAAAAGCCAATGTGGACGCTTTGCAGTCATAGTATTTTGTTTATGTCAAGACTGGAGACAATATTCTGAATCTATATGTACTTGTTAAAAAAAAATACACCATTAAGGACTGGCTTCTGATAAAAGTAAAAAAAAAAAAGAGAGAAAGACATCAAACAACATACAGTAGTCTGTCTGTAAAGTATGGCAAAGTAATTCAGCATCCTTTTAAGAGAGGTAAAATTGAACTCTGGCAATGTATTCTTAAGTTCAACATTGCTGTGGGTATCATATATGAGGTAAATGTCAAGAACAATAATAAATGATAACATATTTTAATTCAGATCCTTTTTTAGTTTGAAAAATAGAAATCATTTTACCAAAGTAGCACTTGTTAATGGTAAAGAGATTGTTGATTTGTTAAAATATAAAATGAAATCCAGGAGTATGCAGTAAATAGGAAACAGGATCCTAAAAAGACAATTATTTTCTTATAGCAAATTGCTGTCTTTGTTTATGAACGTTTTCTTGCTTTTGTTGCTTGTTATTGTTTTCACAGGCTTTCCTCTGATGTTCTTCCATTTTACAAAGACATGGAAAAGAAACTCATTTGTAACTGCAAAAGTAGCTTGGTGTAGCTGGATGAGTTAATGTCCCCACAGAGTTGGAAAAGAAACTTGGAAAAATCTTTCTTTCTTTCTTTCTTTCTTTCTTTCTTTCTTTCTTTCTTTCTTTCTTTCTTTCTTTCTTTCTTTCTTTCTTTCTTTCTTTCTTTCTTTCTTTCTTTCTTTCTTTCTTTCTTCAAGACCCTTCCTGTGTACAAGAGCTGTGATAAAAGCCATGGCCAACCCTTTAATTGTCTTCTTATGGTGTCCAGAACTTTTTATGGTGTCCAGGTGTTCATAACTTTCCTTTTAATAATTGTGCATCTATTTATGGTGCTTCTGGAAATAAGGGAAATCAGGCTGAATGTTAGATTGGTAATTTCCTAACAAGAAAAAAGAAAGCCAATTCAAAGAGGAAATGTGATATGTTGAAGATATTTCATGGCCTTGTGAAAAGCAGAGCTTATTTAGAAATCAAAATGTTATAAAATGACCTTAAATGTGGATTCTTCTATGAAAGTGTGGTTTGTTAATGAGGCACTTTGTTAACATCTGCATAATTCACCATTTTTTATTATTTAAAATGTAAATTCTGTTTGTTTATTGTTTTTCTTTGTTTCCTTGGTTATGATAATGTAAGTGATTGGTTGATTATTGACTAGTAAAGTTAAATTTAAAGCTCAAAAGTTGTGTTTCAGGGCTGTTATACTGTAGCTAATATATATTTTTTTGGTTTACATGATGGAGCCTTTAGATTCTAGTGGTTTAGAACTTTAAATTGTCAACAGAATTTTGTGTAAGGCTTCACTTTTTTTTACTGATTTAGTCATAAATTTAAAAAATATTTTGGTCTTTACCAATAATGTTCACCATAGACCAAATACAACATTCCAAAATTGTTAAGAAAACCATAGGATGAAATTTGGTTTAGATAAATGTCCGACATTATCTGGCTGTGCACCCAGGCATCTATGCCATTCTGGCTAGGGTGGTCTAATCGCTAAGGCATTGAGCCATCACTGACTCACTGTATGCCCCTCAGCAAATTAATTAACCTGCTGGTGCACCACTTAATTTTTGTGCCATAGTTCTATACTCATAAAGTGCCCAAAAACTGTATTTACTTTAGAATGGTTCATTACTTAAACTGCCTGCCCTGTTCAAGTTCACAGGGATATACAAAGGTGCTATATATAATAAAGGTTGTTTGTCACCATCAGTCTGTCTATGAGTGATACCCTGACAAAGGCTCACTATGAAAAAATTGTATATTTGGTGTAGAGTAGGAGTGTGGCCCACACTGGTGCTCTGTAGAAGGTTAATTCCTGTCTTGCTTCAAATTCTACCATGACCTGCTTCTGCCCCCACCATGACCCTAACTTGGATTACATGGGTCTTAGAATGTTATGGTATGTTTGTCTTTTAGCTTATCCTTCAGCTCTCCTCTTGTCAACTCCAAAAGGCATAGCTGTAATCTATGATATACATGAGCATTTTAACATAAAAATTGCTGGAAGGAAATCTTTACTGCATTTTGTGGCACCACTTTATATTATCAGAAAACAGAATACAAGTTCTGTTTCACATAATTAGTCAGTATTGTTGAGACAGTCTGTAATATTTTATGTCATGTATTTTGAAGTCGCTGTCAGTTTTCTCTAGATAATTGCAGATAAAAAATATTTAAAAAATGTCCATTTCTGAACTTCAAAAGGGATTCATTTTTTTAGGAATGTTGAACAAAAAGTGTGATTTTATTCCCATAAAATCATCTTAAAGTTAATTTGTAGAAGTACTCTATATCCTGCCATTGACAGAAATGGTATGCACTTAATTTTTAAATATAACCATTATAAAATTCTTATTAACCCCAGTGCAAATATGTCAGACTGCTGCACGTTGAAGTAGAAAACAAACATTCCACTGTAGAAAAACTAAAGAATTCCTGGATTATACTTAATTAAAAGGATTAGTACGATAGCCTTCTCTAAATGGCAGTTCATTGTGCATTCTATTCAGCGTATTACACACATTTAATATTTAAAAAGAAAATCTGGCCTCATATATAAAAAGGAAAAAAAAACTCATAAATTCTTAACTGTTCAGTAGTTATTCTGCATATTTATTTCAGCTTTTGAAGGCACATCTATGGTCACCCTAGCACAATTTTTGTGTTTATATATTGTCTTTCATTGTGGGTAACATTACTAATAATTCAGTCAGTCAGTCAGTCAGCCATTTTCTAACCCGCTTAGTCCTGAAGTCAAACTTAGTCCTTGTGTCAAACTGTATATTGAATGCACAAAAGAGAAGGCAGTACTGTAGATATAATTGTGCAGTACAGTAAAGTAAAGAAGGAAAGCTCCACCACATGCATTTCCTTACACAAGGGAAACCAAAAGGTATCCTAGCTGCATCAGGTGCAAAGTAAAAACAAATTAATTCTGGAAGAAATACCAGTCTATTGTAATGGATATTCATATACACATATCGGGCCAGCTTGGAATCATAAATGTATCTTTGGGACGTGGGTGGAGGTGGAAAGACAACCTACACATACACAAGAAGAAAGTGGAAAAACTACAAAGCCAGAAACCCATGCCATTGCCACGGTAAGGCAGCAGTGTTATTAATGCACATTGGCCTCCATGAGGAGAAGATAAGACTGACAGTTAGGTGTCACTGATCAAATGCTAGATTGGCAGTTTTAAAAATGCAATACAGAAATTATTTACCTCAGCCTTGATGCGAATGAATAACAGAAATATGAAGAGCGATTGCCACAAAACTGACTAAATTGTCACAATATCTAATACTATAGTGAAGTAGTGAGTAGCCCAGAGTCAGAGAATTTCAGGTTTTTCATTGGTTTACACTATATGCCATAAGCATCCCTAATGAATTCACAGCTTAGCAGAGGAGTCGCAGAGTTTTAAATATGATCACAAATGCAATATATTAGAAGGAAAACATGGTCTTAGCATTACCTTTCACTTAAAACAATAGCGTTGCAGGATTCTGAACTTGTTTAATGTTAGTGTAGCAAAAACACTAAAAGAAAATTGCACTGATCGACGTTAACATTAATACTGACACTGTACAGAGATTCACAGAGTACTGGTCGATTAATTTATTCCCCACCATCACCTTCTCCTTCTTGCCTTCTCCAACTAGTGTTGTTTTGTTTACTTGGCTTTTTGAAGAGAAGATGCTTGGGCTATAAAAAAATACATGCTAATATACAATGGACTCAGAAAGTATTTAAATCCCTTCACTTCCAGAGCATTTGGTTGCATTGTAGATTTATTTTTAAATGGATAGATTTGACGTTTTTACCTTTCAATCTACACTCAATAACCCATAATGACAAAGTGAAAATAGGTTTTCAGAAAGTTTTTCGAGTTTTGCCTCAACAGCTTGCATATTGTAATCTTTTTAGTTAGCCAATAAAAGGTGTCATTTTGCTTGGCTTTTCTATACATTCATAATGGCTAACACGGTATAACACCCTAGTACTACAGAAAGTTTTGCAAATTTATTAAAAATCAAAAATTGAAATATTTCATTCATATAACCATTCAGTACTTGTAGCAACTACACCTTTAAATCTTCTAGGGTAAGTCTCTATAAGCTTTGCACACCTGGATTTGAGCAGATTATCCCATCCTCCTCACAGATCCACTCAAACTCCATCAGTGTTATGTTTCAGGCAAGGTTCCTCCACTGGCTGGGGTTGAAATGTCATTTACTGTATATGTCTATTTTGTTCACTGTTTATGTTTACGTTGTTGAATATTTAGTTTCTTTATGTTTATGCGTCTTTTATCATGTTCCTGCCCATCACCTCAAGGAACTGCCCTCAGCTCTATAAATTTGGGTGCAACCCACAATCGCGGACCAATCATTCACAAAGCGCTTTGGAGTGAAGAGTTCACAGATTTTTGATTATTGTTTGTGCTTTGTGAATTTCTGGATTTTTTTTTACTTCTTTGCTCTGCATTTCGACTACTTCTTAGATTTGTGATTGGGTCTTTGTTTGCTTTGGGCATTGCATTTTTTGAAGGCATCACCTTCAGAATCATTTTGCTCCTCTGAGCTTGTTTTTCATTCTACAGAGCTTTACAACAATATCTATTTCAGCTTTTATTCCGAAGATTTTATGTGGCCTTCTGTGTTACTAACTGGGGTTTTGGTGGGATTTCCTCCTTCTAGTGGGCATTTGTGTAAGTGTTTGGAACTTATTTGCTTGGGATCCTTTGAGCTTCACGACAGTTAGATTCGATGGGAAGCATCTGTAAACTGCCATCTTCAGTGCTCTCTACAGATGTTCAATGTGTTCAATGGGATTTAAGTCTGAGCTTTGACTGGGCCACTCAAAGAAAGTCAAAGGTGATGTGAACTCTGGAGCAGGGGTGCTTCAAGGACCTCTCTGTATTTTGTTGTATTTATCTTTTCCTCAATTCTGACCAGCCTCTTTGTTCCTGCTGCTAAGAAGCATGCTCAGAGCACGATGCTGCCACCACCATGCTTCAACATAGATATGGTATTTGGAGAGTGATGAATAGTCTCTGGTCTTCATCAAAAAAAGTGAGATGGTAGTTCTGTCCAAAGTGTTCAATTTTTGTCTCCATAGACCAGAGAATGTTTTTCCAAATGCTCTGAAAGTTCTTTAAAATTCCATTTGGCCAGCTACAAGTGGGCTGTCATATGTGCTGCGGAGATGGTGGTTCTTCCAATGGATTCTTCCATCTCAGCAAAGGACTTCTGAAGCTCTATTAGTGTGACCATTGTGTTCTTTGTCACCTTCCTGACCAAGTCCCTTCTTGCCCAGTTAGTCAGCTTGGCAGGATGGCAAAACTAGGAAGAGTCCTGGTGGTTCTCTTCTTCTATTTCACAGTTATTGACATCAATAAGCTCCTAGGAACACCCAAAACCGTGATTCAATGCTTAACCACAATTTGATCACAGAGGTCTACAGAGAGTTCCTTGAACATAATGGCTTGGTTTTTGTCCGGACGTGCGGTGTGTATTGTGTTACCTTATATACGCAGTTGTGTGCCTTTCTAAATGATGCCCACTTAATTCAGTTTGCTACAGGTGGACTCCAGTCAAGTCCCAGACACATCTCAAAGATAATTAAAACAAACACAATGCATCTGACCACAATTTCGAGTTCCATATCAAAATGTGTGAATACTTTCATCAATCAGAGATTAAAGTTTTTGATATTTAATAAACTTGCAGACCTCCTGAAAAATGTTTTCGTTTTGTCATTATGGGAAAGTGAGTGTAGATTAAGGGGCAAAAGTACAATACAATAAATCGTGCAGAAAGTGGAGGGGTCTGTATACTTTTGGAATCAAGCAAACAGACTAATAGTGAAATAAAACTGGGACAGGACAAGTGCAGTGACTGGCTGTCTAAACCACTAATTATACCCTTGCCTGCTTTTTTTTATATAATGGAACTCTGTTTCTACCTTAAGTATCCTTCAGTGGCTACATGGGAATAGAAATGAAATGTAGAGTTTTCTGGCAAAAAGAAAGAGAAAACATAATCAGGCTCTCTGTATCCTGGTCTAGAGCCAGTAGGACCAGGACTATCTAAATTAGAATGGCCATGACCGTGCTCATTTTAAGTGGTACCTAGAATACCTAAATGGAGCAGACTGAGGAACCAGAGCTGCCTGCCTGTTGCAGATGCTGATTGGCTTTAATAGTTTATAGGTCTCCGACTGGAGAGGATGACATTCTTCAAGGCCATTTGAAAGGAAATGCATTATTAGATGCTACAATTTTCAGGTGGGATGATGAGCTACCCCCTCGTCTGTGAGGTTGAGATGAGCACATGACAGTCACCACAGATTACCTATTGTTTTAAATTGTGTTCACTTGCTTAGGTTGTAAGCTTACCTTGTATGTTGAATAAAATCTACTTGTTTTGCATTTTGTAGTCTGCTGTAAGTGTTTTACATATATTAAGCAGTATCAAGAAAATACAATATTAAATTCAAATCTAAGTAAGTTCAAGATTTCTTTTTCTGTTTAATATAGACTGCCTAATACAAATAAAATTATAAAATTATGTCTATTTAGTAGTGTATTTCAACAAAAATAATAGTTTCTCCTACAGACTCAAGGCTTAGCATATATGCCATAATATATTGGCATTAATTATTAAGCAGAAATCTTTAAGATGATAATTATACAAAAAGTGCTTTGTATTAAAATATTTAAATTATTTATTAATATGTTACAGCTTAGGAAAGTACAAAAACATCTTTTGTTACTTCGCAGAAACTAATAGATCTCTCAGTAGCTTACGACAGACATCCCTTTGCTGTTAATTCTTTGATCTTATCACAGAAATCACTATCCATGACAAAGACAGCAATTTCCATAGGGAGGTTTAACTCTGAGAAAACTTGTAGAACTCATTCCCAACAAAGTGCACTGCTCGTTAAAAATTTATCCAAAGGGAGCTCCATCTGCTCCTTGTCAGCATTCACAATGGAGCTGCAATTTAGTATAATCGCTGGATTTCAACTTGCTTTCAAAAATTAACCTTTTGTTCTCAGAGGGAAAATATGTTTTGGCTTTAAAGCTTTGATTTTATGGTTATTGGAACCACTGCCTCAATTTCTATGAGCATCTGTTCTTTTATCTGAGCAAATCAGATTGATGACCAGGATTGCCTAGTGGGACAGTCCCAGTTATGCGCTGCATACAACCACCACAATTAGAAGTTATCTGTAAAACGTGCTTTTAGTTGGTCAGGCTTAAGTCTTTAGAAATGGTGTGTATGTGTGACATGTCTAATTTAAAAACAATACAGTAAAAAGGTGTCTGAAAGGCATCTATTGCCTTAGTAAAAGTTCTTTTTTGACTAATCTAAATTTAACTGTTACCACAGCAGTACAGTTACCGCTGCCATAAATAAATGTAGGTGTATCTTACATTACCTTTATTAAATTAAAACTACCCCCATAGTCGGAAGCAAATGTACTTTGTAAGAAAACAGTTTTTAATCTGCTAGGGACCCATAAAAAATTCTATAACCAGTGGATCAAATCTGAATGAAGCTGAAGGAAAGAGTTTGTATCCACTAATGTAGTATTTACAAAATATGTTTTAGATGTCCAGATGTGTTTTTCTTAAAAAATATGATATGCGTTTTCATTTTTTTTTTTTTACTCTGACAGCTAATAATTTAATGAAAATTATTTTTGTACATTACATCTCAGTGTTTACCATAAATTAATCATGACAGTATAAAGTCTTGTTAATATTATAATAGACATATGGCAATTTGAATGGTCATGTTGTTTCGGATGTTCTATGAATACATTAAAATAAGTCAGAGTGCAATAAGTCTGCACTTCAGAGGCCACATTCATTCTAATGCCCCCTCAGCAGTCCAGAATAAGAAGAAATCAGGTTGTGCACACCCTACATTAGTTAGCATGCTTATCTTTTAGTATTTTTTTTGAATTTCCAGTATCCTTCAAATGGTAAAAGTTGGTTGTTCAGTATGCCCCTGACTTAAGTGCCATGGAGAGTTACAAAATCCTCTGTGGAAATAAAATGTTACATTGAATCATACTTTGAATTTCTTCTGGAGAAGATACAACATGGTGCACAGTAAGGCAAGTACTACCAGTTAGAAAATACACTTCCTATTACAAATGCTTCGCACAGCTACAGTCCACACCTCATGTAATATGATCTAGCCTACCACCTCGATCGTAGTTATGAGAGCCTTCTCACTTTTGGCAGTAAGAGATGATTCCTTCTTATACCCAAGAGCAGATGTCTGACAAAAGTCTCCATAGCTTTATTGGGGCAATCCAGCCCCCCAAAACTGACACAGACAGACACAGGCACAAGTTCAGCACAACACACAGGCTTTTATTTAGCTGTGGGAAACTCTTCCCAAATGTTTCCCATTAACGAGCATAGTACAATAAAGTACCAAGCCCAATAATAAAGTAGCACTTTATCTTCTTTTTCTCTCTCCTCTTCTCACTGTCTCTATCTGCCTCCAGTCATCCAGCAAGCTTTTCACCTTCCTTCCGACTCTGGCTCCTGGAATACTGGCAGCTGGCTCCTTTTATGCTGAACCCAAAACCATTAAATGTCACCCAAAAGCACTTCGGGATGAGGTGGGAGGCTGACAAAGTAGGGCTCTGAATTGCCTGGAGCCCCCTGTGGCGGCATTTCTGGAACCCAACAGGGCTGAGCCACCAAACTCCAACTCCAATGAAGCCCTGTGGGAATCCATGGCACTGCAGCACTCCAAGGGGGCTGCCAACTAGTGATGCAAGGGAGATAATGGCCTGAGCCCACTTTCTCCCCTGGTCCTTCCATAACGCCAGGTAAGGGTACAAACTGTCTGCCACATGGCTCCTTCTTCAGCGTAGCCTTGTGGTGCGAAGCATCCCATCCCGCGAGGGCTGTCTTCCTCCAGGAGCGGGTGGCGACTTTGGTCAGTCCACAACTACGCCCTGAAAGATAAATAGAAGAGAGCAGTGGGAAGATGCTGCACCAACACTGTCGGTCCGACACATCTACCTGCACCGTATACGGGCAAGACCTCCAGCCATGTCCAGGCCAATGACAATTGTAGCATCACCACCCCCTTCCTGGCACAGCGACATGCAGGATTAAAAGCAGGACGGGAACTCCTGCTCCACCTCACTCCCACCCACGTAGACAGAGAGAGGCCATCCAACACAAATGAACGCAAAGTCTCATGTGCTACCAGGTCAGGAGTCCTGGTCTTTTTCTTGCGGGTCTCCTTCCTCCTCTGGGGTGTGGCGGCAGTCTGGATGTCTCTATCAAATAAAGAGAGACCTCGTGGTGTCTGCACCTCCTTCAACTTGTTTGTGACTGCCACTGGTTCGGTGGGGGGCTGGCAAGTTTGTCCAGCCTTCAATCCCTCTCCGACACCACCACGTGGTCAGTCATCACGCCCACATCCACTGTTAGAACTCTAGCTACTTGCCATACTTCAGATTATGATTTTCTGATTCTTGTTTTCATATTAGGGAAAGAGTTTGATCTCCTGGTTTTGACCTTTTTTCTGTTTTGACTATGTGTTTTTTCTCCCTGTCCTTCTCAAAAAGTCTTGCTAGAAAAATCTAGCATAACAATATGTAACAACTCAACCCAAATGCAAAATATTTCCAGTGTGTATTTTTTATCATTTCAAGCTAAACGCAAAAAAATAGCTTTGTTTTGTCACAATCCAAATGCAAAAAAATATACTTGTAACAGCAAAACAAATACAGTAAATGACAGGTCCTATATCTTACTGTGCTAATTTTTGCAGAATCCCCCTTTATTGTGAAGTTATCATCAACACCTGCAAAATTCATTTGGCATGCAAGCTCTCAATTTGACAAGATTTGAAGACTGTTCAGTCTTTTTTGTTAAATTCTTGTGTGTAAGTACATCATTTCTCATATATTTTAGATGGTTATTGCAAAAAGAACCAGTCAGTCAGCCACTGTGGAATAAGTGAAATCTGACTGTGATGCTGCTTTTATTTTCTGGCAGGCTGTTGCATAATAGCCCACTGATTTTGTCATTATGCATTTCCACCTTCTGTAGCTCCACTGCAGTTGCCCACATTGTTAATGATGGTCCTGTTACAAAAACAACGAGTTTCTGCACAGACAATACTCAGTCCCCAACAAGCCCAGGGATTGGGGACAAATTTACCTATTTTCCTCACCTGTCAGCACCGCTGCCACTGACTTTTCACCTGCAGGCTTCTCCTTGGCAGCTCTTTATGCTTAAATGTTTAAATTTGTTTTCCTTGCATTGGCTTCTGATATCACTATAGTATGCTTTCCTCTTGGTGTATCTCACCAAATTTAATAGTGCTGTATTGCTACACAACATGCAGCTACAGTGCTGCGTATACCAGAAGCAATCTGATTGTCAGCCTGTCCATCAATGTCTAAAATGTGGTCAGATTTCAACCCAGACTGTAACCACTACCAGAACACCAGGCTGGTCTGCTTAACAGAGAGCTTAAAAAACAGCTTGAACTAAAATCAAAAATGTTTATTTAGAGACCAAATGAAATAAGCAATGATATAAAAAAAAGAAATGTAATTGTCAAAGCATTGAATATGGTAATCCTAGAAGAAAGCAGGATTTAGGAAACATATATGTAAAGGAACAAACAAACTTATGCTAAGCCGAAAATCCTGAAAAGAACCACAGAAGTACATAACAAGAAAAGTAAAAGGCCCTGAAAATAAAGAAGTGTGACTTAGAAGATTTAACTCAAAGAATCTTAAGGAATCAAGAAACAACAATAGCAAGATCTAAATCCAAGCCAGAGAAAGTAGTAAAGTAAATAATCAATAAACGTCTTGATAATTTCCACAAAGCACAAAAGCAAAAGACCTCACAAGGAGTGTTATGGGCTGCAGACTAAAAATAACAGAGTGCTTCATGGTCTCAGGATTGATCTTGCCTATATTTAGGAGGCCCTGGCTCCTCTGTAAATGCACAAAAATAACCAAGAATCACAACTTATTTGAAAATCCTAATGTTCTGATCTTATTAAGAGTGAAGATTTTGTCAAAAATCTTACCTTTACATTTGCATTTTGTAGTTGTTATTTTTTCTGCTTTAATTTCACATTATATATTTTCGTCTGAAACCTTTATGCAAGGCAACTTACAAAACTTGAGATACATTTAAATTGGACAAATTTCTTTTGTTTTTCCAACAGGAGCACAGGCAGGCGTCACACGGTGTTAGCAGCAGGATTTGAACCAAC
Source organism: Erpetoichthys calabaricus (assembly GCF_900747795.2). Lineage (NCBI taxonomy): Eukaryota > Metazoa > Chordata > Cladistia > Polypteriformes > Polypteridae > Erpetoichthys > Erpetoichthys calabaricus. The sequence goes on along the minus strand of NC_041398.2, from coordinate 75,222,580 downwards.
AACTCCAAGGTTTGAAGTCTAAAGCCTTCGCCACTACAGTGCACATAGTGTTGTCAGTTTGGATCTTGGTTTACCTTCAGTTAAGTGTGTGTCCCATTTATATGTTTATGTGCTCATTTTAATGGTGGCCATCTTTTTGAAAACTAACCCACATACTCAGTTCTTTAACTTTTTGTTATAAAGGGTAGATCATTTGTTTAGTTTCTCTGATTTTATTTTTTCAAACTTATTTTGGATTATTGGCCTTGCCTCATTACTTCATCCTCATCTAGTCCTTTGATTTAGTTGCCATTTTCTTGAGCTTTGTTATCCAGCCCCTGCTCTTCCCATTTTAACCTTCTAGTTGTGACCATAAAACTCCTCTATGTCACTCTAGGACATTGTTGATCTACTTTAAAAAAAAATCTAATTGGTCATGATATCAAAAATTAGATCTATCTCAGAACATCCCATTTGTGACAGTGTAGGTTTTCATTACTGAGCCTACCCTTAAAAAAAGTAAAAATAAAAAAATGCATCTGTATCAATGTCTAAACCAAACAATTAACAGAATTAAAATAAATAAAAAGATTGCATGGAAAAACCATGGAAACCTTGTGGCCAAAGCTGGGAAAAAGCCAGTCAATAATAACAGGAAAATAGAGTTAGGGCCAGGACACAAAAATCCAAATGGGGAAAAACCAAGAGAATGGTCAAAAAAAAGCATTTACCTAAGCCAAAAAGTTTGTTAGAACCCACAATATTAATAAAAAAAACAGAAATCACAACTTCTCAAGGCCAGGTTCAAGGTCCAAATCATAACTGGATTTTTTCCATAGATTTGTCATATATTTAGGCTCATCCATAAGCTTGGATGCCAGACAATGGATGACTGTGGTAAGTTGCGGTGTTCGCCTGTGCGTGTGCACTGCATGTGAGTGTAGCTATATACAGATTTAAAGGTTGATGTGAGACATGAGGTGACACTTACCTTGAGGTGCTGATGGGTGATGTTGTGAAACCTCTGGTTGTGGGGAACACTGAGGCAGCTGCGCATGAGGTCCCAGGAAGTGTGATGTTGCCACATGGAATTCTATGTGAGTCAGCTATGCCTGGATGGGAGGAGGCATTCTGGTGTGAGATGCCAAGCTGCAAAGTAAAGAATAAGAATTACCAAAACCATTTCAGTGTGAGTTAGGAAGGCCTGATATTTAAAAAGTAGCGGCTACTCACCAGAGAGTAGTCTGAGTTAGAGTGTACATGCACACAAACATGGCTGTGGATTTTGAAGGCTTCCATCAGGGTCATGGCATGTAGAGCTGTCTATGTGAAGGTGGACCAGGTGATTGGAAGTTGTGTCCAATGAGATTGGAGGAAGGGATCTTATGGGGTGTTTAATAGGGGAAGATGGATGTCAGAGGTGGTTTGTTCATCTTTGTGATTGGCATTGAGTTCAACTGTAGTGGAGAGGTGCACTATATTACTCCTGAGTTGCCTGAATTATGTTATTAGGAGGTGAATGTACTCTTGGCTTTTTCTTTAGAATTTATGAGAGTTGGGATAAACGTGGTGAGCGGTACATTGGTTCACTTGAGTTATATTTCTTTTTATACAGAATCCTTAGTTTTCTTGAGTACCCTAACCTGGATATAGGGTTCAGAGAAAAGGACTGAGATTAGTGTTGTGTTTTTAGTTATTTTGATTAAGAAAGTCCTTCTTGCCCTTTGAATAGCTTGAAAAGGGATGGAGGACAGGAACTGATGTGTTTTTTTTTTTAATTTAATTTTTTATTTATTTTTTTTCATCTTTATTCTCGCATATGAAAACTGTGATTTGATGGACTTGTTTGTGTGATTTTTTTTTTACTTTAACATTTTGGATGCACTTGATATTGTTATATTATCTGTTTTTTTAATTTTGTATTATCTTGTCTATGTCTCTCTCACTCACTATGGTTTATCCTCTGCATTACTACTCGATGCCCTGTGGTTGAATCATTCTAAGGTACCATGGAAGGAACTGGTCATCATAATGCAACCATTTTATAGAGGGGTGGCACAATAATGACACATGCAACATTGCATTGGTCATGTGCTGGTCCACCAAAATTTGTATCCTTAGACAAAACAGGGAAACTATGGAATGATTGGCATAAAATAATTATTTAAAATAAAACAAAAATGGCATTCTGAAAATAAAGAGAAAAAACATTAAATAATACTGATAAACATTTACAGGAAAATGGAAAAAATATAAAAATGTACAAAATGGCAATAAAAAATAGGACTGAGAACAGACCAAGCATGACACCAAGCAAGACTCCATGGCAGTTCTGCATGAAGCATCTGACACTAAGCCAAAATAATAATACTACTGTATCTTTGGTCAGAACCAGTTTGTCTAGTGTAAACTCTGACTATTGTAGTCTAATGTCCATCCACTTTCTGCAGCACTGTATAAGTGTATACACTTCATAGTAGTTGTGCACCACTTTTTGGAACAGTAAACATGTCTTTGTTTAGAGTGCAATGCTGATATGAAGCCCTTCTCTAATCAAAGCATATATCGATCAATTATTCCTGATCCTGTTTGCTATTCTTTTGAACAATACATACAGGACATGTGTTAGTGAGTTTTCTAATAGTGAATAGTACCTTTGCTTTTTTGGTTCTTTTACCAGACATAAGGTCACATTCATCTAACTGTTCAGACCTTCAAAGCATGTCTTACACTTAATCATTTTTTTGACACTCACTCCTGTTCCCTTTTACTTACACTTTGCCATCAATCTCCTTGGTTAACAATTTCCATTTCTGGGCCTATCCAAAACTCCTGTTCTACTTAACATCTTAACCTCTGCTCTTTTAGTCCCATTTGTGACCATCATTCATTGCTTCCAAAGAAGAAACCACAACATTTTTTAGACAAATGTACAGAAATCAACCCCAAAATGATATTTGCAAACCACAGCTATTAATGTCTTTTTAAAATATAAAAGATGTTTTCTGGAAGAGCAGTCCTCTGATTATAGATCTGTGGCTTGGGAATGATGTTATTTTAAGGCTAGTGATATTTAGTTATTTTTTTTACTTATGCACAGTCAAATGCAGTGTATTTGTTTTGTCTACCATCAGGTGGTCTGAACTGGTAGCCATAAGTACAATTATCACATCCCATAATGATCAGTTATTCCCTGAGTCATTAAGGGAATCACAAACAGAAGATTAAATACTGAAGATGGCTAATGGCATGTCATGACAGACCCACAGAAAAACTCATATTTAAACCAGAAACTGTAATCATTAAGTTTTCGTTGCTGGCAGTATCCTACATTATCCATATTTGTGAAGTTTTGCAGAGGCTGTCAACAGAAAGCTAAAGAAAGCACACATTAACAAATATTCCTCATTTCATAGCTAGAGCATTTTGCAGCTAACAGCCTCAATTTAGGGAAGAAAATTTTATATAGCTGAATGCAGAATAGTTGTATGATTTTTGTAAGGACACCAAAAAAATGAACCAATTGTGACTCATAATCCTCGGATTTTCTGGTGTCCTGTCTGTCTACTTTACCAGAAGAGCACAAAGAAGAAAAAAAAATCTGAATCCAGCTTAGATTTATTTTAGGAGTGCAGGATTGGATTTCAATGAAGAATGTTTGCTTAATGATGCAGTTCTTTTCAAAGAGAAATAATAACCAGAAAAATGAAAACAGCAACATAATATCACTTAATAGGAAGCGAAGCTTGTTTGCATCCCCATGTTTGTGATTCAGCATGAGAAGTGAAAAGGCTTCAATGAACAGCACAGCCAATGAACTTTTGCTTTCCTGTCACACCCTATCTTTAAATTTATTTCAAGGATCTCCCTTTTATGCTCATAAAGTGACTGAGAAATCAGGACATACAGATAACTTTATTCCCACTTTAAACTCCTAGATGTTTGAACATGTTCTCAGTATACAGGGGCTTTGACATGAAGGACATATTGTGACATGGGATGGAAGATGTTGTTAATTAAGCCAGAAATTCTTATACTGTATGCTGCAAATAAGTACCCACCTTCTTTTAATTGTTTGTATTATGGTGAATTTGGAGGGGCACATGCAGGAAAAATTAAATACACACGGCCACTTTCCTGGAACATCATTTGAATGTTGACTCTCCTGAGTTCAAATCCAACCTCCAGACATGTTCTGTGGTGAGTTTGAAAATTCTTCTAATTATATATTAAAAATAGGCTATATGTCAAAAATTACAAATCATTTTCTGTTTCTTTTCCTTTCTCTCAAATGCACCAAACTCTCAGCATCCTGCCTGTTTGAATTATAGTTCTCACATGAGTTAATGTTATGTCTAGCACCCAGAAGCCTTTAACACCAAATCATATCTACTTGATTTTTACTTTTATAGTATACACCATGCAGCAGCAGAAAAGATGATTAAATAGATAACTTTTATTTCATGACAATGCAATATCAGATGCTAATTTTATTGGTATTTTAAAGATTAGTCTGAAAAAGCACATTGACTTAAGCAACAATCTCAATTTTTAAGACACTTCTATGCTATTAGCTTGGATTTTTAATCATTAAAAATATACTGTGCAGGTAAACGTGAAACAAAATCTTACAATTTAAGAATATATTCATTCATCACTATTTAATTAAGGAAAAACTGCAGGAACAACAACAACAACATTTACTTATATAGCACATTTTCATACAAACAATGTAGTTCAAAGGAAAAGCATGTATGTGGTGCCAGTGCATAAAACTCTGGCAAATGTTACATTTAAAAATCTCATTACTGAAGGAGCAAAGGAATGCTGCACAGGGTACTTAATGTAAATTCCAGATCATGTTAATACTTTTTTTTAGAAAATGTTAAAATACTGTATACCAGCATTCAAAGGCCTTTTATTGCTACCAAAAAACTAAAAATGGGTGTGCTCGCTACAGAGGTTTCAAACTAAATTAAATTCCAGGTCAGATATTTGATATAAGCAATACACTAGTAACATTTCCTTTTCTTATCTTGTTGGGAATGGAAAAAATAGAGCCACTTCGACAGCCTTCTTCTTGTACCTGTCTTTCATGGAAAGTGGCTTTAGCATATCAAGTTCTGAATGAGTATTCTGGGCTTGTACTTTAAAACATCTCTGAATCTAACCTGCCAGCGATAGTTCAAACAGCGTATATCTTGTGACAATCAAATCAAGCAGGTTATCCCAGCAAAATGAGCTGAAATGCAACAAAATATACAGTGGACAAAAAAGGGTTTGAGGCACCAGCCAGTGATTTCCATATATTGTTAGCAAAAAAAAAAGCAAAGCATTTGCAAACAAATAAGTAAATATACCTTTCCAGAGGCAAATGCATCAATCAACTGACTACATGTTGGAAGAGGTGGAGTTTAAATGGCTTCCTCAGTGGATGAGGTGGGACTTAGGGTGGGGATGTGTGACCACTGCCACTGCTTGGGAACGCGGCCGCTCTTCAGAAACTCCCTCTTAAATAGTGTTTTAATGGGAAATAAACACACTCTTGCACACTCTTCCCCTTCCTCTGTGTGGGATTAGCTACAGGCTTTCCACGTGAGGGCTTTGACCATTTCAAAAGACTGAGCCGTGAGCATCCTAATGTCTCACTCTCCTGTCCTCTCTCCCCTAGACCCCCTCTGTTCAGGTTGCTGCTCCTGAGCCACTGTACCCCTTGAAGAGGATGACTTTGTGTTCTTTTAACCTGCAGTTGGGGAGCTGAGCCGTCACGTCTAACAGCTGTTTCCTGTGAGCGCAGACCGCCTCTGAAAGGGTCTTGTGTTAGCATATGCCAGTACAGCAAAGTTTTTACTCCTCGGAAACCCGTCTCTGCTCTACTGTGCAACTTTGTGAAAGGTGGCACCAGAAGTGACCTCACAGATCCTCGACATTCAAAGCTTCTAGTCTGCAGAAGAAGAATAGGATATGAATAACAGTGCCCGCTTTTGACTAAGAGTGGAATAACTGAACAAACACGAAGCCCTTCAAATACCCCTGCTCACATTTGCGTGACAGTGTTTATTTGAAATATAAACCTATTATGACAGTGGAGTAACAGAAATCCAATAGTATGACAACATCACCTTTTCCCTCTGCTCATTAGTCCACCGCACTCTTTTCATCACAGTAGGTCCAAGTGTTAATCAATAGGTTTATTGACTATTTGCACAACGTATTGTGAGCAGGGGGGTTGAACGCACCCCTGGAAGACACAGACACTCCTAAAAAAAAACCCTCTTAAAAATGCTGATAGACTACCTTCACTTTGGTCCCTTACTTGCTGGGCTCTCTTGCGGCTGCTCTGTCACGTGATATGTTTCTCGTGCAACGCTATGCATACTTAAAAGCCTCAACAGCACCTGTCCTTTTGGCTGATTGCTTTGTTTCTCTCTCCCCCAGACATCCTCTGCTCCTGTTGCAGGTCCCGCTCCTGTTGTGCTCCCCTATGATGTTTGCCTATTCTTTTAAATGAGAACTAACTGCATACAGAGCTCGTTTTACTTCTGAAAGAGACATGTTTGTTTGAAGTGTTTGAATAAAGTTCATGTTTCTACAATCTCCTGTGTTTCTCCGCAATTCTGTGACCCAAGTGTGACAGTATTTACAATTCAATGCATCACAGAGCAATTCTTAAAACTTCCTGCTTTTTGAAAAACTGAAATTGTAATTCAATTAATCTTGAGGTTGATTTGTCTGATGATGTCATTATTCCCTTTGTATTTCTATACCAACATTTCTGTAAACAACATGCCTCATGAATCAGCCCTAAGTAGAGCCCTCCTTCAGTGCTGAAGCTTCTGTCAATATCTCCTCTTATTCTCTTTCAAAGTCACCAAGATGTAATTCTCTAGCACTTTATCATAAAATCATAAGCAACAGCATTTCTATATAAGAGGAGACTGCAAGGCAAAAAGCTTAACCATGCAAACCATGCGTGTTCAGAATGAATCTGCTTTGAATACCTTGTTATTCCAAAGATGTCTACCTGCAAGAACTAATTGAGAAACTAAAAAGAGGAAAATAGATAATGGTGCTCTTAGGAAAAAAGAAAGTCTGAAAAAAGGTAAAATTATATAGAAGCTTTCATTTACATAGAAATGTCATAGATTGGAGGCCTTGTGTTTGCATTTTTTAATCAAAGACATTTAAATGATACACTGTTGACAAATTACGGTAGGTCAATTAAGCACTGGTATCAAAAGAAATAGTAGAATTGTGTCACAGTATGATCATCAATCCACCGACAGACTCAATAGACTCAGGAGAATCAGGTACTGTTCAGCATCAAATATTAATTATTGCAGATCTTCCATTTACAAAATATTTGATAGCTTAGTCACTTATACATAAAAAAATGTCATGTTTTCTTTATCTGATTCAAGACAATAAGACTGCTGTTTGCATTTCATTTTTTTAAATTAAAGCATAATTGGCTTCAATGGGGTTATTATTAGATTACACATAACACAAATGCAACTGTGCATTAAAAGGACTGAAGATGCAAACAATGGACTAATCAGAGGCATTTAGAGTTAAGTGGAAGAAATAATGTGCATTGCTGAGTCTTTAATTTGTTTTATTTCAATCTAAGCTATTGTTAGTTCACTCTAGAAACAGCAAAACATCACTCAAAGAACATATTTAATTTTTGTATAGATGGGCTCGGAAGGCTGGTGGTGCTGTCAGAGGAGTTTAGAGTTTTGAAAAAAAATACTTCACATTTATTTTAAATACATTCCAATGTGTTTCAAAGGAAAGATTGGGAGCGCAAAACAGAACTGAAATCATCTGTTATGCATGGCTGAAAATCTATTTAATCAAATTAAATTTGTAATAAATGGAATTTATCTTTTTCATCTGAATTGTGAATAATACTTGAAAAAATATTTCAAAATAATGGCAGTAAATATGTATTAAGACATGCATCAGACTGTATGTTTTTTGAGTACAATTCAGTTCAATTTAGTATTTTGTCATTATACCTTAGAGTAAAATAAAAAATACTTATTGCTAGTCCTACTACCAAAAACTATACAATAATAATACAGTATGAGTTGTGGTGACAGCCAAAAAATGATAAAAAGCAATATATTAATAAATGTGTAATAATATAAAATTTAAAATAAATCTATCAAGAAGAAAAAAGTAACAATAAGATGGCTTTTTGGCATTGAATGGTCAGTAACACTGAAGGGGTACTGAAGACCGAGTGGTAGTGCAGGTGCTTACTGTATGCCTTGGTCACAATTTTAATAATAACAGACCATTGAGCCTAATACGCTTGCAAATCCTATTCATTCAGTTTCTCCAAAATAATATTCATTCCTGATTTGAAAGTCATCACAGTGTGGCAGGGCTGACACTCATTGATAGGGTCAGAAGCTCAGTGATTTGGGAGAGCCTCAGAGTAGATTCACTGCTCTTCCAGATGAAGAAGAGCCAGTTGAGAGTTTTTGGGCATATCTTAAGGATGCCTACCAAGCTGCTCCCCTTAGTGTTGCATTAGACCTGTCCCATTGGATGGCGACCCAGGACACTGAAGGGATTATATATCTTGGCTGGCTTGGAAGTGCCTGGGAATTCCCCAGGAATCTGTGGGTGGAGAAGAAAAGACCCACTTTGCCTTCTGCCACTGCAACCCTCACCAGGAAAAGCAGTTTCAGAAAATGTGATGAGATGAGATAAATTCCTACTCTCTACCACCCTACTGGGTAACATTTTGCATGCTTCTCTTTTCATATATTTGTGTGTTTTTGCATTTATTTATTTATTTTGTTCTTGTTGTTGTTCATTTAGTCATTTATCATGATTATTAATTATGAAAAACAAATCCTTTAAAACATTGCAACAAGTATGCAGATTTTGACTTTTAGCTTATTCAGTATGAAGCTACTGCCATCAGTTATACTCTGCCAACACAAATGGCATAACTCAATTAAGAATAACCAGACAAAGAGAGCCAGGGAAAGAGGATGAAGAAATGGCATCCAAATGAGAGCAAAACATTGCAGCAAACAACCCTGTTTTGCATTTTTATGGCCAATATGCAGTCACTGAATAATAAACTAGACAACATTAAGGCAAGACTGGCTACACAGAGTGACATCAGAAACTGCTGTGTTTTTTGTTTCTCTGAAATGTTTCTAACTGCTGAATGTTTGATGCTGCAATGCAGCCAGATGGCTTTGCTGTCTTAAATGGAGATCAGACAGAATGAGACTATCGGACTAAAAACAAAGAGGAAGTTTGTGTTTTTTGGTGAATAATGCATAGTGCTCAAATATTAAAATTGTCTCTAAAAGCTGTTCACCTGATATGGAAAACGTATTGATCAAGGAACAGAGGGAGGGAGCCAATTTGTTTCCGATTGCTGTTTATATCATTCCACATATCAACATGACCAGAGCACTAAACAATCTGTACAATATTTTTACAGTATATGAACATATACATTTGAGGAATTGTTCATTATTGCTGAGAACTTGGACAAAATAAATTTAAGTAACTTTTACCATAAATACCACCAGCACACCCCAATTGGAGTGCTAATATTCTGGATCATTGCTACAACTTGATAAAAGACACTTACTGCCGGCTTCTGAGATTCCACGTTGAACAGTCCAAATACCTATCAGCACCTCTGCTACCAGCTTACAAACAGAGACTGAAATGTGAAGATCCAACAATGACAGTAGTTCAGTGCTTGACTAAAGAAACCAAGGAAAAACTGCAGGACTGCTTTGATTGTGCACACTGGCTTAGAGTTTTCTCATCAGACCTGAATGTGTTTGCAAGTGATATAACACTTGAATTCCTGAAGCCTACGAAAAAACATTTGTAATCTTGGCCCACCTTGAATCCCTTTGCACCTCTCCCTCAGCATCTTTTGTTTTGTAAATGAGTCAATCAGCACAAGCAGCAAACAGCCTGCCAAGACCCCTTAACTGTGTGTGATAATGCCTGGAGTTGTATAGGGTAAATAATACAGTATATTGTTATTTGGAATACATGCATTTCATGCATGTTCCGTGTCTACAAAGGTCTGGGTAAGTATAGGATGAAAGGAAATGCGAGAAATGCAAGAAATGTTGAACACATACCTAAAGGAAAAACCTTTTCCATATTATACTAATAATGATGTGAAGTGTATAATGTGTGAAGACTTTAGTCCAAATATCAAATAAACAAGTGCACTTTTATTCAAGAATATAACCAAAGAAAAAAAAGCACTCAATTTACATGTGGCTGTCAATGAGTTTGAGACTCAAGCTCAAATGTCAATTGACAGGAAATTTTAACATATTCTTGAATGGTGTTGAGGTAAGAACTGTTGCCTTATAATCTGAAGGTCCTGGGTTTGAGACCGGGCGCTCCATGTTTTGAGTAGTGAGCTGCTATTATTATTATTATTATTATTATTATTATTATTATCATTATTTCTACAATGTAATAAAAAATACATTTGATTTGAATGTACCCGGTGTAAATTTTGGCTACTTGTAAAAGTTAGCACTTGTTTTTTTATTATTCAGTTTTATTCTCTCAGTGATATTCACGTGGTACAATGAACTTGCCTCTCCCTCTCTGAGTTGATGGCATTTATCTCCATTCCTTTCACATCAGTAGCACTGTGGCTGATGCATGCTCAGAACTGTTTGTTGTTCCGGCAATCAAAGATACGACGTCCCGTGACTGCTATCAGACTGGACAAATGCAAGACCGTAGCAAGAGACATCTTCTTCACAGCGCTTTCGCCAGCTAATAGACTGCTGTAACGTAACGCAACTCTGCTTGGCATAAGTAAAATGGGACTTCCACCTGCAGCTAAAGTCACTTCAGTATGAAAGCAATTTGCCACGCTAGAGTTTAGATCTGACAGCATTGTGCTGACGGTGTATGCGCCCAAAAAGAAGAAGCCTTTGATTTCAGTCTGTAGCAGTCAGTGTAAAGTTTGGGCGCAACCGGTTCTAACGCTTACACAAGACGCATCTGTACAGTTTCTGAGTGACATTTGGGGATAATGCTTTTAGCACGGTTTTCGTACCCCGAGTAATGCCCCGGTCTAACGCTAAGGAGGTTAATAGCCTGTTGTCACATGTCACTCATTTGGCATGAGGATCACCCTTTGAGCTCAGCTAAGGTATGCAATACAACTTCAGGACAAGTGAAAGAACTGTCACTAACAGTATCGTCTTTTCCTCCCTCCACAGTGCTGAGAAGAAGCCAAATTAAGGCAACTGAATCCCTCAAACAATAATCTGAGAAGCTCCATAATCTTCCAGTCAGGGCCCTATAAACCCAGATGTCCCTGGAAGGTGGCTTTTCATTTTGGAGTTGACCTACCGCATAACAGATGTCCCCAATCTAGATTGCTCAAGATAGCTGCTTTAAGTAAGTGACTACTGAGACAGTTGAAGTGCCTTTTTTCTGTTGTTCCACTGAGCACTTGTTTCTTTTCTGTTTTTAGATGCTTTGCGTTAAACGGCTTGGCCTGGCTGGCACCCCGACTATTCTTAAGGACTCCTCCATTTATTAAACCCTTCATACTTATTTGTGAGTCTACTGTTACAACAATGGATTACCTTGTTGGAAGAATGGGGGTGGGGTGGGGGCAAACTGTTTATTTCTGGAGTGTGTGGCTCTGAGACAATGGAAAGTGCTTGTCATGTGTGGATAAAGGTATAGCTCCAGTAACAAATTGGGGCATTTTAATTACCCATGGTTAGGTCTTGTGGTCTGCCACAATCCAGTTTCTGTACATGATATTGATGCAGCTAGTTAATATGCTATTCACTGTGCATTCATCGTGGATCCAAGTTGACAAATTGATTTTTATTAAAAAAGGGAAGGCACTATTGAGTCTTTTTAACAAAATAGGTAATGTCAAGGGACCATGAGAAATGAAATGAACCCATTAAAGTAAAGCGAAAGGAAAAAGATCAGCATAAAGCTATTACTATTTTTATGAGAGTTAAGTGTTTATAAACAGTGCTGATGACTGGTTGCTTCCTGCATAATAATAGACAAAATTTATGTAAAGGACTGCTCAGTTGTTCAGTTGTTGGTGTGGCTACCTCATAACTCCAGGAGACCTTGAAGCAGTCACTTTCTGTGTGGAGTCAGCATGGATCTTTCGATCACATCCCAAAGATGTGCCTTTATAGGTTGAATTGTGATGCTGAACTGGCCCCATGTACGGCTAGTATGGTTGTGTGAATGGACATACCCTGCAATGAACTGGATAATGCTAAATTAGGCTACCATGTCCACAGAATGTTTTGGTGGATGTATAAAGGACATCTTAGGACCTTTTAAAAAACTGTAATATTATTAAATCAATGTGGTGTTATCCATAAGTCAGAAACCATATATTTAATAGCCTGTAAGTATAAAAGCAACCAAAGCCAGTGACCCTAAATAAATGTTGAAAAAGAAACATGGAAAATTTTTAATGTGTTTTTAAGCCTAATTTACATGCATTTTTTTTTGCTTCAAATACAAACCTATAGACCTTCTTCTGAGAAATGAACACAATCTGGTAAACACTAAAAAGTAATCAACTGTCTAAACATTTCAGATGTTAATAAACTTGTCCTACTCTGTACAAACAACCTTACATGACACAAATGCTTTGCATCTGAAGAAAACATCCAGTTAGTTGAAGGTTTATAAAATAATAGGAAAACAGAAATGGATCTTAAAAAACAACAGACAATAGGCTTCTGGCCATTAGAAAGGCAAAGCATTGTTCCATTTTCGAAACATTTCGTTTAACATTTTTGGAATCTTTATCATTTAGTGAGGACACTTCTTGAGAATGAAAGACTAACATAACGTCAAAATAAATCCATTGTTTATTCATTCATTTAGTCTTTTTTCAGATCCACTTATTGCAACACATCCTCGTAGCTGACCACTGCTATATGTCTACCTGTTTTTAAATGGAATGATGACTGAGTGAAACTTTAAAAATTGAGTGGAATGTAATAAACTAAGGTTCAAAATACAATACATATACACCAGCATTGTAAAAGTAAAGGTTATCCATGATTTTGTAAAACAGCATTGGGGGCACTGGTTTAACATGCATTTATCTAAGTTTTTCTGTAAGTGTTGTGCACAACTGCTACTGTTTACTTTTCATAGCAACGTATACAGGGTATGTCCTAGAATAGGAGAATTTTCCCTTTCCTCATCAAGTTTGTTGCTCATTTATGGTCAATATACGAAGGATGAATAGTTTTTGGCTTTGTATCCCAAATGGTTATGACCAGTGGTTTGATCAAAACAGAAATCAAATACATTGCTGTTCTGTATAGAGTGATTTTTGATTTAGAGTATAATATTAAATGAGGAAAACATAAGGGGGCTTATTGTGATTGGCGTTCCAAGCAAAGAAATGATGTTACTATCCCGACAGTCAACAGGGATATAAAACACACAGTCCTATGGAATCTTCATTCAGCTAAGCAGGACCCTGTGGGAGTTAAGATTGAGGGTCCTCCTCCTAAAAGAGGTTCTGTATTGACAGGCAACTATAAGCATAGTCTTGTTTCATAGGTAGGTCAGCACAAGGCCTCCAACAAGTTAAGTAATCTGCCTATGCTATATATGTCAGAAAATAAGTAAAAAAACAAAATACAGTTATGGTTCTGCATTTGTAGAACATCTCGAATGAAATACTCACAATAAAAAGATACTTTATGGAATAAAGGCTGCTTGTTTGTTTTTTAGTTCATTCCAGTGCCCTCAGACAAGCACTAGAATAATGTAATGTTTTCAATTAACCTTTCGAGTCATGCATTTGGAAAACAGGACTTGAATCATGTCTCCAGAGAATGTCTGCACTAATGTGGGGAGATTAAGCAAACCTACTTCAGTCTGTACCTGGCACCCAAATGCAGTAAAGCTGCAGTGCTCTTTCACCTGAAAACCAAGTCAAATTATATATATGATTTGAGGAAAAAAATAGGATTTACATTTTCGAAGTAAAATATCATATTTTATAAGAAAAAGAAATATCTTAATGAATGCAAGGAAAAGTATTATGGGTTTTATATGTTTGTTACAATGGAATAGCTTATATCAGCCTATATTACAAGCTTCTTATGTGACAGTCGTTGTTTTGTTCAGATTAAAAGGGCAGCAAGGCTAATTGAAGAGACCAAGGTGCGCTATTTCTATTTAATGATAAAATTCCATTAGGGAAGAAATAATACAAATTGAACATCCTAATATTTTATAAATGACCAATGCACATAGCCTAAAGCGATTATTAAAGTGTTATTATTAGCAGTTGACTAAATTATTTAAGGTCCTTCATTACACTAAAGTAATATTTTTTTTTCGTTGAAAAAATATCATTATTAAGTATAAAACTAGCTGTAGCTGCATTTAACGAAGGTTTCCAAATGATTCAAAATAGTTCAAATGCAGCTACCAGATAGGCATTCTGGCACTGGCATGACTCCCCATACAAAAATACTCCATAGTCCAAGTGTCTTCGTTTTTAAAGGTTTGAGTGAAATTCAAAGCAAACGGTTAACACAAAAAGTAGAGAAAAAGGTTGATAATGCATGCAAAAAAGAAAGGGGATAAAGGGAAACTTGTGATATTCTGCTTAAATATCTAGGTTACATTTCATAATGTTTCTATATATCATTCTATGCAACATTCTATGAAGCAGTTGAAAAACTATATGACCTTATATATAACTATATGATCTGTCTGAACGCTCATGTTTCTTTCTAGCTGTCAGTTCAATCAATGGGCTATTCTACTGTCACACAATGTTAAGATTATGAACATTCCATTTTCTATAACTTATAGTGGGTTAAACTGAATCTTCCATTATCCATGTTAAGTTATATTATATTCAAGTTCAAACTAAGCAAACTAAGGAAAATTTACCATTAGCACTAACTTAAAGGATTTGGTTCTGAGAGTAGCCTTCCACAACGATGTGGACTTTGTACTGAAGGCTATGGTATACCCAGGATTGTCATATAACCAGACATGGCAAAATCTGAAAATGTTAGTAATTTTTTACGTTTTGGTGAGTTGCAATTAAAACTGTCTTTTGAAAAGTAACATTATTTAAAATATGGAAAATAATCATTGTATAGATACTTCATTTCTTGTACATTTGATCATTGCATGCAAATTTAAATATAAGCAAGTAGATTGAATTAACTTGTACTGATTAACCAACAAAATTCATTTTATTTTTGATGTATGAAGTTATTTTCAAGAATGAAAGAGGTACTTATTTTGAAATCTGCAAGGGCAAAAAGATTAACTGTCAGATAAGAATCTAAAAATACACTTAGATCTTTTATTTCATTTACTCTAACATAATTAGCTCAGAATATACGTGGTTTAAGTTCTGTGTATTTATGCATTGAAATCCAATACAGTAGTTATAATATGGCTTCAGTGGAATCTAGTGCTGTAGATTTTCAAACTGTAAAAGAATGATACAACAAGAAGGTTTGAACGAAATCCCTCTTTAATTGTGAGATGGAAAAGGGGGTTAGATAAAACAATATATGCAGTGTGTTCTGACAGTATGGTTAAATACAGTACATTGGTATGCAGTCTAAACTAATGGTGGTTATTCCTGGAGATAAGATGGGGCCTAGTCAAACATGAGTCTGAGGAGTCCTTACAGGTTATTTTCTTCATAATTCTGGGAAAACAGAAAAAAACAGTACCTGGTGAAACTTCTCAGTCCTTCACTTTAAAATCAGTGCCCATTAGGCTCATAGTATTTTCCTCTACATGACAAAAGTTATGTTTGGTAACAAAAATCAATTAATCTATGTAACCATTAATTTAATGAATCTAATTTTTATTGGGTACCTGTTCTCAGCATTGCATACTTATCTTCACAGTCATTCATACAGAACCATTTTAGAATTACTAGTCACCTTTAACATACACTGTTGATACAAACTGGTGTACCTGTTGAAAATCCACACAAATGCAATGAAATTGTGAACATTTACACAGCAGTAACTTAGCTGCAAATTTAACTAAGACCCCGCTGAAGCAGTAGTGCTCACCATTGCTCCAATAGAAACAAACCAACAAAATAATTGAGGATACTTACTGAATGGTATCAGCACAATGTGTACAATAATGACTGAATTCATACAACAGGTATGCCTAAAAATTAATATTTGGGTACCTGAAAGCCATATTTTGTCTTCAGAGAAAAAAATAATTTTAGTACAACACTTAGCAGGTAGGTGTGGTAAACTTTTAAAGTTTGCAAGTAGACAACAAAGAGTTTCATCGTAAAAAGAAAATAACTAAGCTTTGCTCAAAGCAAGCAATTGGCATGACAAACCTTTGCCAAACTATACCTAAGATAATATCTATGCTTATGTCATCAGTGGCAGACAGAACTGGCAAGTTTTGTAACCAGAGAGTACTGTATGTCAGGTGAATCAAGCAACATGGAAAGTCTGACAGATGAGGCTTCTTCTCCCTGTCCTCCTTGTCCACCTCCTCTTATTGTAGATGACCATGAGCCTGTTAATAAAGATGTGAAGTACAGTCTGTCAGGTAGATGCAGGGAGAAATAACAATATGGAGTATCTGAACAGAAATAAGTAAATGATAACATTGTGTTCTAAAAGTGTTTCATAATTTAACACCATAGCAGTTTTCTGTTGAATTGCCACAAACTGGCTAGGTACAGCACAAGTTTAATTTGATATCCAACAAAACATTTGTTCAAATAGTAACTGATATCAATGAAGAGGCAGCTGAGTTTGAAGTACAGCAGATAACCCATGTAGTGTTTGCCTAGGGACTGACAACAAAAAAAAGAACTGTTAAATACAGGAAATTGTTAAGGATTTCTTATAATTCCATGAGATCAGGTCTTTCGCTGTGTTTAAGGTTTTTTTGTAAATTTCCGCACAGTGTTGCTATGATTAAGAGTTATTATTGAGTTTGAAGTGTTCTGAATTGGCCTGTATAATTTTTCTAATTATTATTGTCTTTTTTTATTTTAGATTGTCATTCCTTTTCGTTAATACTACCATGTTATGGATAGCAACTGCGCCAGTATTAAACAACTGCTTACAAACAAAAGGCCACATTCACATTGTAGCTCCATTTCTATTTTTTCACTCATACATGACGAAGATTAGCAAAAAAAATATATATATGGACTTAGTACTTTACACTACTCTCATAACAACTGTTTAGCATCCAAACCTGTCATATCACTGTTCATTGGGACACTTTTTTCAATGTACAGAACACCATCAGTAGCAAATTCGCACAAATTAGAAGCTCTGATCACTCATTTCTTGTTTTTCTTCCTTGTTATCATGAGTTTACAAATTTGCAGATGGTCTGCACTGAAACAAAGTAAAGTAGAGCAGCAACCAGCACCTCCATCCATCCATCCTCTTCTGCTTATCCAAGGTCGGGTCACGGGGGCAGCAGCTTGAGCAGAGATGACCAGACTTCCCTCTCCCCGGCCACTTCTTCTAGCTCTTCCGGGAGAATCCCAAGGCGTTCCAAAGGCCAGCTAGGAGACATAGTCCCTCCAGCATGTCCTGGGTCTTCCCCAGAGCCTCCTCCTGGTTGGACGTGCCCGGAACACCTCACCAGGGAGGCGTCCAGGAGGCATCCTGATCAGATGCCCAAGTCACCTCATCTGACTCCTCTCGATGCGGAGGAGCAGCAGCTCTACTCTAAGCCCCTCCCGGATGACTGAGCTTCTCACCCTATCTTTAGGAGAGAGCCCAGACACCCTGCGGAGGAAACTCATTTCAGCCGCTTGTATTCGCGATCTCGTTCTTTCGGTCACTACCCATAGCTCATGACCATAGGTGAGGGTAGGAACATAGATTGACTGGTAAACTGAGAGCTTTGCCTTACGGCTCAGCTCCTTTTTCACCACGAATGACCGATGCAGAGCCGGCATTACTGCAGATGCCGCACCGATTCACCTGTTGATCTCACGCTCCATTCTTCCCTCACTCGTGAACAAGACCCCGAGATACTTGAACTCCTCCACTTGAGGCAGGATCTCGCTCCCAACCCTGAGAGGGCACTCCACCCTTTTCCGACTGAGGACCATGGTCTCGGATTTGGAGGTGCTGATTCCAATCCCAGCCGCTTCACACTCAGCTGCGAACCGATCCAGAGAGAGCTGAAGATCACGGCCTGATGACGCAAACAGGACAACATCATCTGCAAAAAGCACTGACCCAATCCTGAGTCCACCAAACCGGACCCCCTCAACACCCTGGCTGCGCCTGGAAATTCTGTCCATGAAAGTTATGAACAGAATCGGTGACAAAGGGCATCCCTGGCGGAGTCCAACTCTCACTGGAAATGGGTTTGACTTACTGCCGGCAATGCGGACCAAGCTCTGACACCGGTTGTACAGGGACTGAACAGCCCTTATCAGGGGGTCCGGTACCCCATAATCCCGGAGCACCCCCCACAGGATTCCCCGAGGGACACGGTCAAACGCCTTTTCTAAGACCACAAAACACATGTAGACTGGTTGGGTGAACTCCCATGCACCCTCCAGGACTCTGCTAAGGGTGTAGAGCTGGTCCACTGTTCCGCGACCAGGACGAAAACCACACTGTTCCTCCTGAATCCGAGGTTTGACTATCCGATGGACCTTCCTCTCCAGAACCCCCGAATAGACTTTTCCAGGGAGGCTGGGGAGTGTGATCCCTCTGTAGTTGGAACACACCCTCCAGTCCCCCTTCTTAAAGAGGGGGACCACCACCCCGGTCTGCCAATCCAGAGGCACTATCCCTGATGTCCATGCGATGTTGCAGAGACGTGTCAACCAAGACAGCCCTACAACATCCAGAGCCTTGAGGAACTCCGGGCGTATCTCATCCACCCCCGGGGCCCTGCCACTAAGGAGTTTTTTGACCACCTCGGTGACCTCAGTCCCAGAGATGGGGGAGCCCACCTCTGAGTCCCCAGACTCTGCTTCCTCATTGGAAGGCATGTTAGTGGGCTTGAGGAGGTCTTCGAAGTACTCCCCCCACTGACCCACAACGTCCAGAGTCGAGGTCAGCAGCGCACCATCCCCACCATATACAGTGTTGACACTGCACTGCTTCCCCCTCCTGAGACGCCGGACGGTGGACCAAAATCTCCTCAGAGCCATCCGAAAGTCGTTCTCCATGGCCTCCCCAAACTCCTCCCATGCCCGTGTTTTTGCCTCAGCAACCACTGAAGCCGCATTCCGCTTGGCCTGCCGATACCTGTTAGCTGCCTCCAGAGTCCCACAGGACAAAAAGGACCGGTAGGACTCCTTCTTCAGCTTGACAGCATCCCTCACCGCCGGTGTCCATCAACGGGTTCGGGGATTGCCACCACGACAGGCACTGACCACCTTACGGCCACAGCTCCGGTCAGCCGCCTCAACAATAGAGGCACGGAACATGGCCCTTTCGGATTCAATGTCCCCCACCTCCCTCGGGACGTGGTCGAAGTTCTGCCGGAGGTGGGAGTTGAAGCTACTTCTGACAGGGGGTTCTGCCAGACATTCCCAGCAGACCCTCACAACACGTTTGGGCCTACCAGGCGTGACCAGCATCCTCCCCCACCATCGAAGCCAACTCACCACCAGGTGGTGATCAGTTGACAGCTCCGCCCCTCTCTTCACCCGAGTGTCCAAGACATGTGGCCGCAAGTCCGACAACACAACCACAAAGTCGATCATCGAATTGAGGCCTAGGGTGTCCTGGTGCCAAGTGCACATATGAACACCACTATGCTTGAACATGGTGTTTGTTATGGACAATCTGTGACGAGCACAGAAGTCCAATAGCAAAAAACACAACTAGGGTTCAGATCGGGGGGGCCATTCCTCCCAATCATGCCCTTTCAGGTCTCACTGTCATTGCCCACATGAGCATTGAAGTCTCCCAGCAGTACAAGGGAGTCCCCAGAAGGTATGCCCCCTAGCACCCCCTCCAGGGACTCCAAAAAGGGTGGGTACTCCGAACTGCTGTTCGGTGCATACGCACAAACAACAGTTAGGACCCGTCCCCCCACCCGAAGACGGAGGAAGTCTACCCTCTCGTCTACAGGAGTAAACCCCAATGTACAGGCTCCATGTAGGTCGGCAATATGTATGCTCACACCCGGTCAGAGCCTCTCACCGGGGGCAACTCCAGGTTGGTAGAAAGTCCAGCCCCTCTCAAGGAGATTGGTTCCAGAGTCCATGCTGTGCGTCGAGGTGAGTCCGACTATATCTAGCCGGAACCTCTCAACCTCGCGCACTAGCTCAGGCTCCTTCCCCTTCAGAGAGGTGACATTCCACATCCCAAGAGCCAGCTTCTGTAGCTGAGGATCGGACCGCCAAGGTCCCCGCCTTCGGCCACCACCCAACTCACACTGCACCCGACCTCCTTGGCCCCTCCCATAGGTGGGGAGCCCATGGGAAGGGGGACCCACGTTGCCTCTTTGGGCTGTGCCCGGCCAAACCCCATGGGTGCAAGCCCAGCCACCAGGCACTCGCCATCGAGCCCAATCTCCAGGCCTGGCTCCAGAGGGGGGCCCCGGTGACCCTCATCCGGGAGAGGGAAAACGCCGTCCAAATTTTTTATTCATCATAGAAGGTCTTTTGAACGCACTTTGTTTCATCCCTCACCTAGGACCAGTATGCCTTGGGTGACCCTACCAGGGGCATAAAGCCCCGGACAACAGAGCTCCTAGGATTATTGAGCAACCAGCACCTGTCTAATCAAATTGTTTTATTCATTTTGAGCATGTTGGGTACATTCAGATTTGGATCAGTTGTAAAATTAATTTGAGCAGTTAAAAAAAAGAAAAAAAAATACCATGCAAGGCAAAAATCAGGATATCGTAACTTTTAGCTGTAGTGTGAAATTAGTCTTAAAAGACACACTTCTGTGAAATGGTATGCCTGCTAATAAAAGAGGTGCCCCTCCAGTCTCAGCTTTCAAATTCCAGCTGAAGACTCACTACATCAGTTTAGCATACTGCAACTCTTGTTAGTCATTAGAACTAAAACATAAGTAATATGATTGTTATATTTTGTTACTAAACTTTACCAATTCTGTTTCTCTTCTCGGTACTCAAACATGGCACTTGGTGCAACTGCCCTACTGCCAAGCTGTTTGCCTGCCTAAGGAAAAATCATCTCCGACGCAGTAGTACTGTAATCATTGAGAGAAGTGTGCTTTAATCAGATTGGCTAGCCCAGCACTGACTCAACTGTGGAATTATAAGTATGGGGGAGGCAGCTTGATGGCCAAGGTCTCCAGGACTCTGAACAAACTAGAATTATATTATGTGATATCGTCTACTCTTGCCTTTTGTTCTGTACTTGGAATATTACTATTGTACTATTGAGTTGTATTGAGGATTACTATGTTCTGTTCTGTGTATTGTATTGTATTTACCCTGTTTGCACGCCCAACCTGCCTGGAAAGGGGTCTCTCTCTGAATTGTCTTTCCCAAGTTTTGTTCCATTTTTTTCCCCCTACAAGGGTTTTTTTTGAGAGCTTATTCTTGTCTTAGAGATTCAAGGCAGAGGGGCTATCAAAAGACAGGGCCTGTTAAAGCCCATTGTGGCACTCCTTTTGTGATTTGGGGCTATACAAAATACATTGTATTGTATTGTACTTCTTCAGACAATAGCTGTTTATGTTAAAGAACAGCATCCAAAAAATGTTAAATGTTGTGATGGTGCAGGCTAACTCCATGCCACCATCAATAATGTTACTGAGATGAGCCAGGCAGATGAGGACACATGCGTAGCAACATGGGGTAGCTGCAAAAAGGTGGCAAAGTGCTTTTATTTAAAACAATCCAAAAAGAATTCAGAGTTCAAAATAAAGTCCAGTGCATCATCCATTATAAATATATAATCCATAAAAATTAAACGGTGTCAATGTGGAGGTTAAAAACAAATCTAATGAATAATTTCTTAAAATTGAAGTTAAAAACTCCTAAGTGTAAAACTGTCCTTTTAAAAATCAGTCACCCCAGCAACCACTTTCTGGAGCCGTGCAAGCTTGCACTCCCATGGAGATCGAGCCGGCTATACAATTAATTATTTAAAAACTGACTGCAGGTGCTTAGCCGCTGACCCACTATATCACAAATGTGTGAAAATGCTAAATATGGGAATGCTAAATTGTGGTTCTAATGTAAATGTTTTCTTTTTATTTTCAGAGATAGGCCTTCACTTTTGCTATTTTGGGGAGATGGTACACAAATTTTTCACTATGCCAGTGGCTTTGAACAGGAGTTGTGGCAGAAATGGATCATGATTGTACCCTAGAAAATTCAGCTTTGGTAGCAAAATTTTGTCGATACAGTCAGACATACCACAATACAATCAATATGATATGAAAAGTGTGCAACAAGAGCTCTGCTGTTCCGGTGTTCAAGCAACAAGATTTACTTCTATGTGAAATGAAAAACATCTCATCAGTGCCTGTTTATATATAAGAATGCATTCATATGATTAACACAACTATTTTTCCTACACAGCTACAACCCCCTGCTTAGTTTAACTCTTTCTACAAAATATTTTATTATTCATTCTACTAGTGTTCTCTGTTGTGAGTTTTACTGGTCAGCCAGAAAAAAAAAAGTACACATTTCACTTTGATGTGGTTTTGATCAATCTAAACACAAGCATCAGAACCAAATACAGAAAAAAAATTGCCTCTGTGACCAGAATACAGTATGCTGCTTCAGCTAGTCTGTCTTGTTTATGGGGTGTAGATGGATTGCAGGTTTTCACTCTAGACAGACTCATAATCCAGCTGTGTTCCTTATGTGTGAATCAATATGTTACTTAGTTAGCCACTTATCTTATAATACAACATTTTAGCTTTTAAAGATATTTAAGGAGCACATAAAATCACATATATAGTGTATTGTCATCTAACAATCAACCTAAAAGAATTTAATTCAGTTCATACACCCATGTTTCAAATACAGCTCTAAGTGTTACTATTTGCTCTCAATAAAAAATCTAAAAAATGCATCTATGATCTGCATTTAATCAGCTCAAATTGCAAAAATAATCAGCAGCAGCAACTCTTTTGTTTGAGGTACTCATTTCTATTTTTTCCTCCGACATTTTGTAAGCTGCTTCATCTAATAGACATTTTATTAAGTACAATTATTTGCATTTTAAATATAGGCATTCAACAATCTTCCAAATTCTGTTTTTTTTTTTCCTCAGGTTCAGACAGAGCCAAAGAACAGATCAGAAGTTAGGTAGAAAGAACATGTGTTTGTCAGGTGAATTCTTCTGCTTCTTTCGGCTGCTCCCATTAGGGGTTGCTACAGCGGATCATCTTCTTCCATATCTTTCTGTCCTCTGCATCTTGCTCTGTTACACCCATCACCTGCATGTCCTCTCTCACAACATCCATAAACCTTCACTTAGGCCTTCCTCTTTTCCTCTTCTCTGGCAGCTCTATCCTTAGAATGAATTGCAGATTCGAAATTGAGCCTGCTATGAGAGATTGTTGGTCTGTATTCGTGAATGACACTTGCAGTGGACTGGCAGGTTGGTTGCTACTTCTAATCTTGTAGGCTCCGGCTTGCTTTTCACCATTAAAATGAGTAATCTGGCAAACCAATGAAAACATTAATACCCCACATGACTTTTTTATAAAAAAAATGAAGAGGTGTTTACAGTACTGTTATATGAATAGCAATAATATAGAATCTACATACAGTATATCACAAAATAGAACTTATTGAAATGTGCAAAAGATTATATTATATTATATAATTTTATATTTTATTATATTGTTAATCTTGTTCTCCTTTGCAACAAAAATTGCCATAAAAAATATGTATCAAAACTTTCAAAAACATGATTCTGTGTCTAATGAATGTTACTCTCATTCTAACTGCTGTTTGATTGTGAGCTTAACGTAGTTTATGTGTTCATATATATAAACATTAAATGGTTTATCAATTTGCTGCTGATGCATTGTAGCTATTGATTTGTGCATGTGCTCTAAGCTGATAGTTACTGAATTGTACTATTCAAGAATTAATTGAATTGAAATAATGAACCTCATGGAAACATTATTTAAAATCTGTGCAAAAAAGATATTCTTGTCAAAAACATATTTTAACATTTGCTTTGCCAGCATTATCCAATACAGGGGCAAAGGGAGTCAGAAGCTATTAAAACATCAGCAAAGTCTGGATGGGATACCAGGTTATCTCGGGTCTCATCCTCACACATACCAGTGATGACTGGGATGTAAATAAGTGAGGTGGGTGAGGAACTCAGAGAAAAAGGCCTGTGATATGAACACGATCCTCTGGATCTATGAGGCAGCAGCACTAACCACTGCAGTAACATACATAAGAAAATGAACTTTTACATTATGAAAACCTACTTATTGAACAATGAAATGATGTTTGCATAGGCTTAATTTCTATTTGATCCAATATTTCTGCTGACATCTTCTTTTTTCCCAGATTCATAGGAAATTATATGGCCTACAAATTTTCCATTAAGTCTTGCATAAAATACTCTTTTTTTTTTTTAAAGAACAACAAAATAAATTAAAAATGTGATTCACTGATAAGTAGCCAGGTAAACAATGGTTCACCAAGGAGAAGGGACGGCACAGAATGGACACAGGAACAGAAACCATGAGCTCAGAGAAACAAAAAAGGGAGACAGTGCAAAATATGTCTTGACATGGTAACACCTGTCATGCCAAACTTTGAAGATTGGCACCACCCACATACTATACTGTAGCTTCCGAAAAGAGCAATATGCAAGGACAGATATAAAAATACCACCATGAAAGAACCTGCTAATCTTCCCCTATGATGGTAATAGGAAGGCAACCCGACAAGTAATATGGACTTGTTAACCTCTTCCAACTCTAAGAATGGCACCCTCACATACACAATATTAGTTTATTAGTTTAGTATGAAAATCATACTAATTTGTACCTCTGCTGCAGAAAATCCTTATCATGTAAACAGCACAAAGACAATACCAAGCTAAAATTTGAGCATATTCTCCATAAGCTTTGAATTAATTCTAACTACTGAACCACAATGCCACCTTCTTTGTATTCCTAATTTTAAAATGTATATATTACAAGCCGAGGCTAAAGCTAATGTATTACTCTACCTGCAGTAGATACAGTAGAGCTGTCAAGTTTTGGGTGGCACCAATGTCATCTTGCTACAGCATGCATGAAATTAAAATTAAATTTTTTCTGTAATTATATACAACATTGTTAAAACAATTTTGAAATGCAGTGATGTCTTAAAGACCTTTACTTTCACTAGTTGCTAAAGAATAGCTGTCAGAATCTCAGCCTCACTATATATGAAAGTTGTAATTTAACAGTTAACATTTCACTTGTTAATGAAAAAATGAATTTAAATGAAGGATTAGAAAGCACCAGGTTTTAGATTCTGTCTGAAAAATATGCAAAGTGATAACAGATTTCTATTTAGGCCCACACTCAACTTCAAATATGTAGCTAAAAGTGCTCAGCACTGATTAAAATGCAAGGCAAGCAGTTTTCTTGACATGTTCTGCTTGGCCACCCTGTGTTATTGTACAAGCCTCAAGCTGCTCTGCAACATCAGGGGTGAAAGAAGACACTGTGCAAAGGCTGCAGCGCTTGGTGAAAGGTCACAGGGGCAAATCTGTTCTTACTTTTGACAGAAAAAAAAATAAACTACTGGATTAGAACAGTAATGGCAAAGTTTGACTTTGGAAAAGAGAAAAGATTTTGAAAAAATATTCTCTTGAAATCTTTTAACACAGAAAGTAGAGAAAATACAACACAACAATGTTAAATTATTCATACTTCCTGAAGCTACATTATATTTATTGTTCTTGATCAGAGCCAAGTGGAAGGAAAGAAAAAAGGAGTGCATTGTAAAAAAATATAGTAAGGATTTCAATGTAACAATATGATTTTTTTTGTTCCTGTTCCCATTCCCCCAAGTATTCTATGCCTAAGGTGAGTTTTGCCACATGTAGTAGAGACTGTAGATTTCAAGCTCCACAATTCAACAACAACAACAAAACTGTTTTCATAGCACGCTTTCATACATGAGAGTAGCTCATAGTTCTTTGCAATATTCATAGCAAACATAGTTACAAAAAGAAAGTACAAACTAAAGAACAATTATTTATAACAGGAGAGAGTCTTAATGTCCAGCATAATTACAAAATATAATTAAATGGCCATGGAAGACCATGAGTTGGCAGAATACTGGAGAAAACAAACCTGCTTGGTTCCAAGGCCAAAACACCATCCAGACCTCCTTGGGTATTCTACAGTCCATGAATAAGTCACTTTTAACAGGATACTCTTATGGAGTTCTCTTCATCTTCCTAGCAGATCAAGTTGCGCCAGCATAATTAGATCAAGGGACATAATGTAAAGACTTAAAAGATATATTTGTAGAATCGTCACATATGGATGTTAGAAAAAAAATGTAAAAAATCTTCTGAAGCCTACCAGGTAGATATTTGTAAACTGTGCTATTCATTCCTAAAAATGGTGGGTGAATATGCAAGGGCCTTTCACAAAAATATGCACTTAGGTAATTGATTACATTTTTGCATATGCAGCTCTAGCACCATTCTTTAACTTTTCAGTTAGTTTAAATGTATTTCATATTATATTTCTTATTTATTTGTGTCACGCATGCACATCAGTCAATCATCTTCTGGGCTCTTATGAGGTATGTACTCGCACCCCGGGTCGAGAGGGTGCACTGGCGCTAACCTTATCCTCCTTTATTCCCTCTACAGTGCCAAGACGACGCTGTGAGGGGGCATTTGATTCTACACCTTTCAGTCTCTTCGCTACATATCCTATGGTTCCAGCAAGGAGGCGTCTCTCATTACAAGAACACACCACAGGATAGAGCTCCTTCCCAGCAGGTCTATAACAGGCTTTATTACTCAGAAAAGGTTCTCAAGTCAAGGACTGGTGCCCCAGCATTTCACCCTATGAACCTGCAGTTCCTTTCATAAACCACACTTGATATTTGCTAAAATGCAGTTCAAGCCAGGATTTAATTAAATTTGGTCACTGACTTCTAATATAATTCAACTTTTAGGAAAAAAAAAGTGAAACCTACATTACAGAATTTGAATCATCACCTACTAATGAAATACTTATTAAAATTTCAAACAAATAAACCAATTAGTTCGGAATGGAGCTATGACTCTTTTTTTTACTTATATATACAATGCCTATAAAAAGTATTTACCCTTTCGAAACTTTTTTGACACTAATCAACTGAAAAAGACTCTTTAATGTCAAGGTGAAAACCGGTGTCTGCAAAGTAGTCTAAATTGAATATAAATATAAAACCAAAAATAATTGACGGCAAAAGTATTCTCACACACCACAACTAAATCATCACTGGTGCAGCCGGTTGTTTTTAGAAGATGTGGAAGAAAATTTTAACGGACACTCCCCACTGGAATGCCCCAGTTTAAACAATAAAACACAGGCAGGCGAAAGCGTCAATCATTATTCTTTATCGAAATCTTGCAAGAGGCAACAGCATATCTTATTAGCAAGTGCTGCAAAAGAAAAGAGGACCCTGTGCACTATATTTTATACAATTCATTGATTAGATCACAATTCTAAGGAATTCTTTACATAATCAGAAAACTTTTAACATGATTGGTTTCACCCAGTTGCTAACAGGACATGACAAATGTTGATATCTTAAATAACTTCAATAAACCCCGCCCACTAGGTTAATTGACAGTCTTTAAGAGTATGTGACTTTTCAGGATGGTTAAAAGTACACTATGTGCATAAGATGCACATTCATTTTTATGTTCTGAACTATATGTTTCCTAAGTTTGCCATCAATAGGAAACTTAGCGCATAACAATAGAACAGTGAGTATACCTTAAAATATAACATTTTCTCTTAAGCTTTATATAAAAATAACTAAAAGGGAATAATAAAACAACAGCTTCAGCCTTTAAGCATAGGCTCAGAAGAATATGAGACTCAGCACATACTAGGTGCACATTGGACCAGGATTCAAAATTCCACACTTATAAAGCCACAAAATTATAATATAATCAAGGGGTTTCAATTGACTGTGTTCTAAATGCACCTTATCTGGAAGGTCCAACTTGTGATGAGTCAGCATGGTGGCCTAAGCAGCACAATGAAGACAGAACACTCCAGGCAACTCCATCAAAAGGTGATTGAAAAGCACAAGTAAGGGGATGGAGACAAGGAAATATTCAAGTAAGTGAACATTCCTTGTAGTTCAGGTAAATCAATTAAGAAATCAATAGAGTATGTGTGATGTCTGTGTTGCCACAGGCTGATACATGCCATTTGAACCATTGAGAGTCATGAAACTGAGATGGACTGGGCAAGGACGACACACACATCAAGAGATGGTGCAAAGTCTTTACTGCTTTTATTTTCAAACAATAGTGTCTCAAAACAAAGTACAGTGTAATTTCTTCTGTAAACAAGTGAATAATCAACAATAAAAACAGGTTAAAATCAATGAAGAAATGATTCATAAACTGTTAAAAATAATCCATGACTAAAATAATAGTCAGGATCTGTCCATAAAACCATCATGAGTCTTAGTGCATTCTTTTAAAATCACGTCCCTGCTGCCTACCTATTCAGTGCGTTCAACAGCAGGAGACACCTACTGACAAGTGCAAATTCGCCATCTAACTGCCTTGTGCCCCCTTGGCCATCCCTTCATGTTTATCAGGTAACCCCTCAAGCCTTGCTCCTTTCTCCCACCATCATCCCTTGGCATTCTGCAGAATCTCCTGGTTGGGTTGGTTGCTGTTGCTGCTTCTCTGGAAGCTCAGAAATCGTTGCCCTACCCCATATGTGTCAACCATGTGTTCCGGACCTCTTGCCTTCCTCTTCATAGCAGCACTAACTCTGGCATGATCCTGCTTTTTTTCCCTTTCATTTTTTTTATTCTTTCCTGATCTCCCTACTCAGGCTCCCTTTATATACAGTTAGGTCCATAAATATTTGGACAGAGACAACTTTTTTCTAATTTTGGTTCTGTACAATACCACAATGAATTTTAAATGAAACAACTCAGATGCAGTTGAAGTGCAGACTTTCAGCTTTAATTCAGTGGGGTGAACAAAACGATTGCATAAAAATGTGAGGCAACTAAAGCATTTTTTGAACACAATCCCTTCATTTCAGGGGCTCAAAAGTAATTGGACAATTGACTCAAAGGCTAGTTCATGGGCAGCTGTGGGCAAGTCCATCATTATGTCATTATCAATTAAGCAGATAAAAGGCATGGAGTTGATTTGAGGTGTGGTGCTTGCATGTGGAAGATTTTGGTGTGAACAGACAACATGTGGTCAAAGGAGCTCTCCATGCAGGTGAAAGAAGCCATCCTTAAGCTGCGAAAACAGAACAAAACCATCCGAGAAATTGCTACAATATTACGAGTGGCAAAATCTACAATTTGGTACATCCTGAGAAAGAAAGCAAGCACTGGTGAACTCAGCAAAGCAAAAAGACCTGGACGTCCACAGAAGACAACAGTGGTGGATGATCGCAGAATCATTTCCATGATGAAGAGAAACCCCTTCACAACAGCCAACCAAGTGAACAACAACACTCTCCAGGGGGTAGGCGTATCGATATCTAAGTCTACCATAAAGAGAAGACTTCATGAAAGTAAATACAGAGGGTGCACTGCAAGGTGCAAGCCACTCATAAGCCTCAAGAATAGAAAGGTTAGATTGGGCTTTGCTAAAGAACATCTAAAAAAGCCAGCACAGTTCTGGATAAACATTCTTTGGACAGATGAAACCAAGATCAACCTCTACCAGAATGAGGTAAGTATGGTAAGGCGTGGAATAGCTCATTATCCAAAGCATAGCACATCATCTACTGTAAGTCAATATGGTTGAATGATGATACTGCAAAAATATCCTAAAATGCAGTTTAATACCCTCCAAGGAGTTATACAGCAAAGTAACAGTCTAACTTTGTATGGGGCCAAAAGGCAAATTGAAACAGCCCTGGGTATCCTCTATTAATTTTCTTTATATTTGTTATTAAATGATTTTATTATGTAACGTTCACTGGTCTGAAGCTCATTGAAGTATTGAAGAGTTTATTTTTACATATTGACATTAGACTGTTTTCATAGATTTGGATCTAGAAACAAATTTTCTGTTAGAAAGTGCCTTTCAATGGTATTCACTATAGAAGGCTACTAAGTAGAATAAAGGTTGATCAGGTATGATTGAAATGTAATATGTTCTGATTCAAAACATTTAAATATCTATTAATCTAGCCATCTTTTAATAAAATGTAGTTATTAAATTTTGGTTGGATAGAAATTTCATTGTGCACCTTATTGAAATAGGTTAGGGACGTCATATTTCTCTAGACGCCACAACCAACTAAAAATTCCCAAATTAATGAAAAGTGTGGACTATTGGATGATTTACCCATCACAGCAGACAGTTTTTTCAGATTAGGTAATGTGCATTTTCAGTAATACAATATTTATTCAGTTTATTGCTTGATTAACACAGAGCACAGTATAAGAAGGGGAGGAAATGAAATCAAGTGACAATTAAAAACAGGATGGAGGAGGCTGGGCTTTGAGTATTCCGATTATGCTCAGTGGGACCTCATAGAAGTGGATGGTCTCTACATCGATGCACTGTAATGACTACTCATCAAGAAGCCTTTGCAGTTTATTTATTCCTGCAGCTCTGGTAAGTGGGAAGATGTAGGAGCTCAGAGTGTGAAGCCTCCTGTGGAGGAGGCTGCTGCTTCTAGTGCTACAGGAGTAAAGAGCAAGGCTGACTCACAACAACACACTAGGAAAGTGGCTGCCTTCTGCAGACGATTGTTACCCCTTTGAAAAATCTCTGCTCTTAGTGTGGTTCATCCCATTTTCTATTCAGACCAGATGTTATTATGGGCTACCTAAGTTCATTATAGGACAACATCCCTGTTAAATTTCAACCTCCCAAATAAATACAAAGCAGTAGCAGTGGAGTAGAAAGTGGAATAGTTAGAGTGATGAAACAGCACCTTCTCTTTTAGACATCTTTAAAATGTGCAGTAAATTAATTTAATGGTGTACTTGTGGCTTTTAGTCATCTGTTATTTTTAACTGTTTAGTCTGTCCCGACTTTCTTTCAGTAAGTAATGCTTGTCCCTCTTTGTAGTCATTTCTGTCCTCTGCCTGTGGGGATAGAACTGGGAAACAGAATGGGGTCCACATTGTGGGCATTAGTAATGGGAAGAAAGAATGAGTGGAGGTTAAAGTATGCTTTCAGGATACCTTCCAGCAGGGATGACTAAAGTAGCTTTCCCTGAGGCACTTCAAGACTGACAATAATTTCACAATTGTACATGGCATTGAAAGTAAACATGAAAAAAATGTGACAACACTCAATCTCAAAGGATTTTCAATAATAAAAAAAATATTGCATATTAATTACATTTGAATCATGAAAGGCTGTCTTTGGTTTTAGTCGTACTTAATAAATGCCATCACCAAGTCCCATACTGTGCTTCTGTCATTCACAGTGGGTAAGCATGAGAAATACTGACTCTGCTGTTTTAAACTTGAAAAATGACAGTAGTTCCTGGTAAGAGATGATTCCCTTTTAGTGTAATGTCATTTGCTGTAAGGCTGTGGGAGTGAACTTTCCTGTCAAAAGTAACTACAGATATGCCTGCAGCTTTTTGGCTGCTCCTATTGCTTGTCTTCTGCGAATTTCGCTTTAGCCTTAATTTCAAAGTGTTGGTTAAATTGTTCCTGCCTATTCTTTCAGAGAAAATAAACGGTGTGAAAGGCATGCTGCACTTTTTTGTTTGTCTTGGTGTCAATCATAAAAGGTAGTGTATTGCTTTCTTTCTTTTGCTTGATAACTTTGATAAATGCCTTGATACTGTTTTTTACTAGAATTTTGACCTTCCTGTAGATCTCTTTCTACTAAATTATAAAAAAATTGGATAATGTCGGCAGCCCAGCAAGCTACATGACTTGATTTATCTTGAATATGCCTGTGATTATCTAGGTATTAGTATCAACAGAAGGCACATAGAAAGTATTTCCCCTTAATTACAATAAATATCCAAATGTTTTCTATTTTTTTATCACTTAAGTAAGCACTATCAGAAATAACCAATAGCATGGGAACTATAATGCACTGAAGACTAGAGAGGGAAACCAAGGACATTCAAAAAACGAACCAAACAGTTCAAGCCTCAAGAGGCCAGTAAACACTGCAGTGAAAAAATACTGTGTCTCTCCGGAAAATCAGTTAAACAGTTGGTTTAACTTTATGTCGAATGAGCGGTTGCTCATGGAGTCCCGAATGAGGCACATTACCTACATTTTGAGGGAGCGTCAGTTACGGCACTACGACCATGTGGTGCGTTTCTCAGAGTGTGATCCACCTCATAAGATTCTCATTGTTGGGGACCCAAGTGGCTGGACCAGGCCAAGGGGTCGCCCACGTAACACCTGGCTGTGGCAGATAGAGGATCATTTCCGGAGGGTGGGACTGGACTGGGTTGTTGCCAACCGGGATCCTGAGTTGTTTCATTGTGTTGTGGGTGCGGCAACGTGCTGTACCAGTGGATGCTCCCCAACTTGACTTGACTTGACTTGTTGCTTACTCATACAGTGTTGTTTGTGACATCACACATCAGTGTAATTATCGAATTATCCTGATGACCTGCAAAATTATGATTATTTTTACTATTATTTTTTGACAAATATATGTATTTGGCATGTTTATGTTAAACCATGAGTTGTTTGCATACTTTATATTGGAAAATAGATATGTATGGAGATTAAGAGCAAGAAAAGATAAAGGGATAAACAATAATTAAAGAGAGCAGGCAAAGTTGAAGTCTAAATGTAGGCAAAAGTTGTTGCTCCTAGGCTTTGGAATGGCTTGCCTCTGCACATCAGGTCTTCATCCTCGATCGAGGTTTTTAAAAGTCGGCTTAAGACCTACTTGTTTTCTTCTGTCTTTCATTGTGTATGATGGGATTGTGGTGGATGTTAAAATTGGTTGTTTTATTAATCTGCTTTTGCATGATTGTTTGTATTGTGTTTATTTTAATGCTTTTTTGTACAGCACTTAGGCGCAACCTCTGTTGTTTTAAATGTGCTATTATAAATAAATAATCTAATAATCTAATCTAAAAGGTTGTTAACTAAAGATAAACTGTGCAAAGACTGAACCAAAACAAATAACAGAATCATATGCCAAAACAAAAAACAAGGGCTCTAACTAAGAATTTAGTTTGAAGAACATGATTGTCTTTTGAGAATTATCGAAAAACTTGGATACTGAGGTTAATACTCTTTCATCTTAAATGCAGAATGCATAATGACATCAAGCACCATGATGTCAACGGTTATGTGCTGGCATCCAGCATCCAGCTTACATTATGTAAATAATAAACCCTAACTTAAAATGAAAAAGCAGTGACGTCAGTGTGAAACACATAAAAAAAAATAAAAATAATGATAATGAAATAAATAAGTGGTAGAAAGATAATATTTTGTGCATCAAAATGATGCAAAGTGATCAATAAAAGAAAAAATATTAAGTCATGCCAAAGTGCTCCATAGATTAAAATAATTACATCTATGATACAGAAAACGTTTTGTATACATGTTAAATATAAAGCATTTACATTGTACAGTATTACATTTTTAAGATTAAATAATTATCTGAAAATAGAAACATTCACTAATGACCAATTTTCTTATCACTGAAAACAAATGTATCAAACACAAAATATCCCTTTATAATGTGTGACTATTTGGTTTTCAGGTTCATATACAGACAGGCGTGCAGTTAAGATAAATGTGGTTTACTAATAGTCAGTTACACATTCCTGTTCACAACATTAAGATCCCATTAATCAACTTCTGATCAGTCCTGAACTCAGTTTGGTAAACTGTTTTAGATAGATAGATAGATAGATAGATAGATAGATAGATAGATAGATAGATAGATAGATAGATAGATAGATAGATAGATAGATAGATAGATAGATAGATAGATAGATAGATAGATAGATAGATAGATAGATAGATAGATCAAATCACAGCCTGATTACTACTGGCGTTAAGTTTGCATTTCGCCCCTATGTCCACATTTTATTATTTTTTTTTCTGGTATTCCAGTTTCCATCCAGCATCTCAAAAACCTCTGTGTTGGGTGAACTGGCATCTTTAAATTGGCCCATGAGTTGTGGCCCATGAGGAGTGAGTGTTGGTGTGTGGATGCCTATGACTCTTAACTGATATCAAGGTGTTTAATGGCTGAGTACATGTTACTTAAAACTGATAAAATTAAGTTTTGAAAAAGCTTCATATACATTCTTTTTAATGAATACATAATTCAAATATTAAATAATCATGCTGCGATTCAATTAGATTTGAATATTTATGGCAACGTTTCATTTACACTTGTTCTTTACTCCTTCAGACTTATTGTTTTAACAGTTCAAAATGTACTGACATAGTGAACCTATCTAGGTGTACTAGCATATTTTAAAGATTTAGAATAAAATTACAGCAGTGGATTAATCATTCAAGGAGTTTGCACATTGGCAGCAGGGAATAAGACTGAAGACTTTTAAATGACTTGTAACCCAAGAATATTTCAGATTTTGCTTGTTTTTGTTTTTGACTGGGAAAATCACCAACCAAAGTAGCAAGATGCATTGGTTTAATGTCACATTTGTAAAATGGTGTTATCAATAATGCAGATTCATCTTTAAAATTATCCATAAAGCAATAGGATCGACAAGATAGCCTATACTAATTAATCCTGCTGAGGTCAAGACTCGATAACCTCATACATTTATAACAAAATATATATCTTATGGTAAAGACAGGTGTCAGATTTAAATATATTAGAATAAATGTTACACTGGAACATAACTTGAATGATGAAAATAACAAAATTTAATTTACAGCTGGTCTATATTAGGATACAAATGGCCTGAGGATGAAAGCAGATACAAAGAAGCAAATAAATGATTCATTTAGGTGAAGCTTGTTCTGGAGATGCAGAGAAACTGAATCAAAGAATGAGTATGATGTTCGTGATCCAAATAACAAATCAGACTGTGATCTGAAACTTTTACTGTACTAATGGATATTGACGTACGCCACTAAATTCCTCCAGTTAAAAAGCACACCAAGATAGAGACTTGTGGGTAGAGAACTAAAGACACATCAGTTGTTAGTGGATATGAGTCACATGAACACTATCAGAATTAAGACCTAAAACTGCAAATTCTTTATTACATGAATTGCAGTCCACCTTAATCATCCAACATTCAGTAGGGGTACAATATTGACAGCAACGCTTATTAAAACTTTGATGTATATTCCATAGAAAATTGTAAAAAAGAAACACATTCCTACTGTAAGAACAGCTGCTTTTGTTTCTGCAACAATATACTGGAGACGAGAAAAATGGATGAATTTTATTTTTCTCTTCTGGACAAATGGTAGAAAATGTGTAACTACAACCTTAATTCAGAGGTTTAGAGCATGCATGTATTATACTGGAAGACGGAGTAAGTTGTTAGAGGGTAAAGTATAAATATGATGGAGCCAGGACATTGATACATTTATTTAGTGGAATATGAATGACTTCCAAATAGTTTTTTAAAGTCAGAGTGATGCTGTTCATGTTAAGTGAAGCTTATCTAGCATTGTTTTAGTAACAAAGAGAATGATGTTGCAATAATCTTTAGGGGGAATTTTAGGAGTCACGTGTTCAAGACTGCTGGAAATTATTTTGCCTCTAAATAACAGAGACAGGTTTTGTTAAACTGGTCTGAAGATACGACATGGTCAAAATGTACCAAAAAATGAAAAACTGGGAGATCGAAAGCACTGGCAACTAAAACCGAGATGTGAAGTAAAAATAAGGGTCTAAAAGTTCAGAAAACAAGGTTGTTACCAATAGATTCAAAAGAATTTTTAAAAAAAATAAAAATTGCATGCACGGATTTAGAAGCATAAAGGTTGACTATTTAACTAGCCTGAATTATGCAGCCATACCCTCAGTAACTGCAGCAGGATCCCAGGCATCCCAAAAGACAAAACAGCACCGAATTGGGTTCAAATGCAAAATTCAAACAAAACCTTGAAATATAATTTTGCCAAGTAAAATAGATTCCTTGTACCCAAAACCCTGGAAAAGAATTTAATTTGGTACTAATATCTAAACAAAGAAATAACAAAATGATTAATATAATTAATTAATTATCTCATAATAGGAGTCAGTGTCTCTCTTAGAGGTATTGAGCACAAAAGGGGATGACATCTCATTTTATGGGAGCGTGCACACACTCAGACTCTGATTAGTCCAATTCTGAGTGATACAGTCTTTGGAGTGTAAAGTTCATAGAGGGTTCCAAATGGGTGATGGAAGAAAGCAAACTTGGTGACATTGTTTATTTGAGTTTCAAAGGAGATGCTATGATTTGGAATAATGTTAAGGTTACCTACATTATTAGAGATGAGAGTGCTGCTTTTCATGTTAGAAGTGTAATCAAATTCACTTCATTGTTACACAACATAAAGACAATGTCAGTGTGTTGGGGCACCTTGTTGCAAACCTCATATCATTGAAAAATAGAAAATAGGAAAAAAGAAAAAACCATGTAAGTACAAAACTGAGTATTCCTCAGACATGTGTCCTCTCTGGGTGACTGCCCAAGATGGCGGCTCTTCCTGTTTAAGAGTTGTTCTGGCAGGAACAGGCGGGTCCTGGTGGTTGGACCATGAAAGTGACGTTGAAGGTGGAGAGCTATCAATCTCCCTTTTTGCAGAGGGAGGAAAAAGGAAACATCACACAGTGCCAACTCCTGGAATGGTGGAGAATTACCATAACCCAAGCCTTTAAGTTGTCTCCCATGCTCACGCACATGACACCATCTATTCACCAATTTTCTGAACATACTGTAAAAGAATTTCAAATTTAATCATAGGGTATAGACACAAATTCACCTAACAGCGTATTTTTGGATAGGAAGGAGAATGTTAGACTTCCTCCCAATCTGAGAAAACAAATATAAACACAGTGTAAATAAATCAGAAAAGGAAATATTGGAGTCTCAGTTGGGAATCCCCATTTTTTGGCCTTTGTTCAATAAAAAACATGAAAATGAAAAATAAAGACAAGATATTTTTTTTCCTTGGGATTCTGAAAAAAAAAATGTGTTCCTCTTTTATAGTAGGAATGACAAATACTTAGGAAAGGTTTCTGTTACTGCACTTTCAACACTGGGAAAACCTACTATTTATTTTGATATTTATATGTACAATTTCCTTTGAGGCACTTTTATCTTTAAATGTGTGTCGCTTGGTGCAGTGTATTTTTTTTCCTACTATTAAATGTTACATTGTATGCATACTTTGTTCATTTCCATTTTAGTCTTGTATTATTTTTATTTTTTACATGGGCTCATTAAGCTGCTGTCTATCATTTTAAGCTGTTCCTGTGCTATTGATTCAAGGCGATATCTGTTGTTGTGCCCAGTGTTAGTTCATACCTGACACTCAATAGCTTTTTTTCTCACATTTGGTGAATACATTTGGAAAACAATGCAGTCTCTAACCATTTCCTCCCTGTTTCTATAATTAGTCTTTTATAAGCACACTGAAATGTTTTAGTTCAGTGTACATGTTTTTGAATTTCACATCAAAGTAATATTATAAGGTTTTGGGGCATTAAATATACTTCAAATTGCTTTTCACTGCCTTCACATACTAATGTCCTTGTTCCCATATTTTGTAAATGTCTTTACAGTGCTCCCTTATCATTAGATAGGTAAATTTAGATTTTGTTCTGTTCATGGACAAGAATATATTTATTCCAAATGTTGTTTGAATTTACACCTTGCCTCAAGCAGGTTGCTGGCATTCTAGTCCATATGCAGTCAGAAAGCGTCTGCACATTTACTTTCTGAATGTAGTTCACTCTCAGACCGTTTCGTAACATCCCAATCAATGACATCATATATTGTGTTACACAAATAGTGTAAAACCTTTCTTGTAGCAAATGTGGTACACACAGACATAATTAAAGAACATGCCTTATATAATATACAGTCATTTGTTTATCAAGTGATATTAGCTAAATGCTTAGATACTATATGTTTACTTCTGCTCTCTGACCCTCAATTTCCTTCAATCAGTGTGACATTGGCATAAGAATAATAAACATGTCTTCTATGAAATAAGGTTTCTAGAGTACCATGAAAAGCATGATAGAATAAATTTTCAGCTTGCAGTGGAGGTGTTCATAACCATTTACTTCAGCCTTCTCGCTTCTTAAGGTAAATGTGACAGACCATTCTCAAACCTGCCTGATCCAGTTTGTTTTGTGGAAATTATTTGCTCTGTCGTCAAGGCTCCTAAAGCACTGAACTATCCTTCCATGAAGGCACAGTGCTCATTGAGATTTATTCATTTATTCATTCCATTTCCTTAACTTTTTATGGCTTTGTTGGACCTGAAATGACCAGGCCACCCTACCCCTAGAAATGTTTTCTGGAACATTCTCAGGCACTCACAGGACAAAGAATTGCTCCAGTATTTTCTATACCTGGCCCTGAGTTCACTTCCAATCTACACATCTTACCTCAACTGACTCATTAAAATTTCAAAAGCAGCGGCTGTACTCAGACTCTACCCATTGCTGAAACCTTCACCAGCAGTCTAAAACATGCTCAGGAAAATTATGACAATGGGAGATGACAAGATATGAGGGTGAGTCAAAAATTATCTGCACTCTGGCTATATTAAAACAGTGGCAGCACTGTCGTATCAGCGAGTTCCGTACGAGATCCCTATCTCCCCAGTCACTGCTGTGCAGGTGTGAACATGTTACATCAGATCATTTGCAGAGAAACAATGGCTGCTCTGCTTGTGATTTGCATGAAAGAAGAGCAATGTGCAGTGATTCATATTCTGTGGTCTAAGGGTGTGCCTGGTGCACAGTATGAAGAAAGTGTTTTGTTGTGAAGAAGTGTGTATGAATGGATAGAGAAGTTCAAGGAAGGTTGCACAAGTGTCAGCCGCGGATCGCCCGTCCACGTCCACGACTGATGAGAACATTGAGCGTGCATGTCTATTCAACAGAATCATTTCACGATTTACAGTAGATGATGTGGCACATCATTTACAAATCAGCCATGGCTCTGCCTATGCAATAATCCATGACAGTCTTGGATTTCAAAAGAAGCCCTACGAGGATGAAGATTCACATCTGATGAAGAGGTGATGACAGCAGTGCATTCGTGGCTAGCAGCTCAGCCTAAAACATTTTTTAATGAAGGAATACAAAAGCTTGTTGACAGATGGACAAAGTGTTTTGAAAATCAGGGAGATTATGTCGATAAATTATGTATTTATCTTTTCTGAAAGTGTGGATAATTTTTGACTCACCCTCAAAATGTCCTACTGTATTTCACAACTACAGTATACTAAACAGACTCAACATATCTGAATGCAGGGACCAAATGGTGCCTAGCAGCAGCACCAAAACCCCATACACTTATAGAATCTGTAGATACCATAGGATACACAGTCATTACCTTTTTACATATATATAAAGCATATTGTATGATGACAGGATTGGCAAACTCCCATGATATCCATCCAAAGATAAACAGTCCACTCTTCCATGGCTAGGACAAGTTCTGAAGAGGATTTTTCAAGAAGGCTGAGGATGCTGATCCCTTAATTATTGGAACACCCCGTCTTGTTTCTCTTCTTAAAACAGGTGCATCCATGCCAGTCTGCATTTCCCAAGACACCTTCTCTGCCTTCCATGTAGCACTGAAGAGACTTGTTAGCCAGGACTTTCAGCACTTCTGGATCGATCTCATCCACCCCAGTAGTTCTGCCACTAACAGAGCATTTTAGTCACAGGAACAATCTTGGCTGCAGATATTAACTCATCCCCAAATTCTGTTCTGCATTCAGAATTTCTATTCTGCATCCAAAATTGCTTTAGATAACTTCATTAACCAGATTAGTAGAATACTTTGCAAACACCTTTAAATGTTTTTTAAGGAAAAGAAGACAGAGGTTCCAAAGTAAAGTCCTTATTCTTATTAATCATGGCGCTGAAACAAACAATATGTACTTTTATTTTTACACTTTAAACTTGTGTCACATGGTAAAGCTGTGCTTAATTAAATGACTTGTTTTAATCAGAACTATGAATACTGTCCTGAGAAAGTATGCCTTTCTTCATTTATCTTATTCTGTATTAAATTTGTCATGATTACAATCCTTTTGCAAATGTATAATTTGCACGAAGCAGACATGCTGATTATTATACTATTTTAATGCACCTAGGTTTCAGTGATTTTTAAATGTATCAATTCTTGATTTTCCTGGTCCTGTGTAGATCAAATTAGGCTTGAAAACTGGTGGACATCAGCACATATGACTGAAAAATTAATTATGTATACAATTAACAAAAATAATGCTTTCTTACAAAACTATCTCACAAATGCTTGAAAAATAACATTTAAAATAAACTTTAATCAAGCTAGCGTTTACGAAAAATTTGGATTGATGGGGAACATCTTTAGGTATATATTTTTATTTTGAAAAGGTTTTCACTTTTAGTAAGCATCATAGTGCTTACATTGATGAAATATAATGAATGTTTTGCTGAGTGCTTCCTTATTTGCTCCTTATTCATCACTGACAGCTAAAATGACTCAAGTAACGTTTATTAATGGCAGTCTGAAATTTAAAGAACACCAACCAACATAACTGACAAAAGTTACAGCAAAAATTTGTCCAAGCTTGAAAGATTTTTTGTTATCATTAAAAATGTATTGTGGATAAATCTCTATATAAAAAAATGAAATCTCACATTTATGTTCTCACAAATCTAAAAATTCAGAGATATTAGCAATGCTTTTAAAATTGTGCTCTTAAATGTTACAGTGCTTGTCAGTTTATATCAAATGCTGAATTCCTACAAATTCTCTGTTGGTAATTCATTAATTATCAGCTTTAATTGATTAACTTTGCCAAAATTATACTTGTTTATTCTTAATAAAAGAATAGATCTCTGTTTCACTCACGCTCTAAAGTTTCAATTAGATTGATAGTCTCTTATAGATATATTTTCATCATGCTAAAACACATTTCAAACACTGTTTTTTTTGTTGTTAATTTACAGCAAACATGCTGATAAATTGTCTTTTTTTCTTTTGCCCTATTTCTTTACTTAGCAAAGATACTTATCTACCTGCTAAGTGAATTCTTGCAAAGTGTAAATAAAAATATATCAGTAATGCACATTCAAACACTGAATGTTATTAACAGTGCTTTGTACTATTTGCAAATATGACTTCCCAGTAATTAGTAAATTCGTCATTAGCCAAAAAAAGATTTTTAACATTTGCATATCTATATGCAAGATGAAATAGCTCAGGACAGTCGGATCAGATTGTGTCAGATGGAGGTGTATTCTATTGTATTTTGATTTATTTAAGGCTTCAATACTTTAAAATTTACTGGACTATACATATTATTTTAAATGTGGAGAGAAATCAAGTACATTTATTATTAGTATCTGTCTGGGAAACTGTGCTTGGCTGATGCTTTTCTATAATTTGTTTTTCTTCTCACATTCAATAATTCTAAATGTAGAGCTAGTAAAATTCATGGACAGAATTGGTAAACTTAGTTCAACAGATCATCTACCCATAAATAGTATAGCAGTTTGAAATACAGTTTGATTGAAATGAGTCTTTTGAATAAAGGGTATAAAGGGTGACAACCAGATACGGTGATACTGAAGAGGTGGCTTAACAGCTGGAGGAGACGGTGATTTGCCTGGCTTTAAATTGTTTTTTTGGATGTGTTTGTTAGTGTTGATCTACAAAATTTGCCAAACCATTTTTATAATGAATTCTCTAGGTTTAACAATGATCTTGTCTGCCAAATATTTACCTGAAAATTCACTATACGGCAAGCTTAGACAAACTTTTTTCCCCAAAGTTCCATGGTGCTTTGCGAGGCTAGACGGACATTACAGAGCTATAGCAGCCAATGTGGGATGGGACAGCCCCCCAAGTATATAAGTCTGATCCAAGTAGTGGGCTGTATGCCAGATCAGCCACTATACCAGATAAAATTCTACTTCTGGTTATGAACTTTTCTAAAAATTAGCAGAAAACTTGCAAATTCCTTTAAACAATAAAAAAAAAAAATGTAGACACAAAAGGAAACATTATAAACAGTTGCAGAATAGTGCAATTATACAGGCAAATTGTGTTCAAACGAAGGGGTGTGTGCTTGTATAGTGTATATGCACACGCACACACACGTAGATAAAATGTGATCCTACCCCTTTAATAATATATGAGCTTACCCCTTTAATAGTATTACCCAGAATGCTGTGCTATCGATGCAAACCAGAAGGAGTAAAAATCCACATGCTTTAGTGCTGAGCTTATCTGTTAGCAGCAGCAGTGAGTAAAAAAGAAACAAACTTTTCCATTTGAGAGGATTGAGTGGCATATGTGGGGGCCAGTCCTCAGTGAAGTTTTGCTTCATCTTCTTGTCTTGTCTGCAAGAAATTTTACTGTTCTGAATTTAATTCTATTAATTTTATCTTGGGAAGGGACAGTGGTCACTGTTTGGCCACAATGATTGGTCTTGTATAGTTGGCAGACTTTTGCCTAGTCATCAGGGACACTTAAAAGACCATTGCACCATTATAATCCACTCAAAACTAGTTCAGTTTCTCCTTCTCCTTCTTGATATTCTAAATTTTGTTTCTTGGACAAAGTGAGGTGGGAAGACAAGCCAGATATGATCAGGCTGTGTAAATCACCAAAACTTTTATAAATCCTTAGCAGAAAATCCTACGGAAGTAAAATGCTGATAAACATCTTGTAGATTTATTAAATAAACCCTACCCTAAACATTCCCTACCCTACCGTACCCTAAACATTCAAAGCTCAAAATGAGGAGTTATTTTTTAGCAGTTGTTGCAGCTGGTTCAGCTGTTTCATGAATTACTGTAAAACTGATATGCAGGTAAAGAAAAAAGTGATAAAGAATTCATAATAAGTGACTAATCTGTTGTTTATAAAAATGGTTAATTTGTTTGGGCTTAGAAATGATGCAAAAAAGTTGAGTACAAGATTTAGTAATAATGGGACATTGATAGGAAGTTAGGACAATTTTTTCTAGAAATATCATATCTGCTATACCTGAACTAAACAACAAAACAATTTACTTTGTTGCTAGTCAAAGGTGGCAAAAAGAGAAAGAAAGTGTTTAATTGGGTTCCCTTTGCTTGGGTGTTGCTCTCCACACAGGTCATTCTGTTTCACCTCCTGGATGATGAAATCAGGTCCTCATCACGTATGGAGAACAAATAGCAATCATCTTACCTTGTTAAGGGTAAGTAGAACCTCATCACTTCAAATGATTAATCACACTTCTGACTGTGAGGGTGTCTTTCCTTAACAGCCAGCCTGTTCCTTTAGATTCAATGATCTAAACACCCACAAACCAAAAAAGTCACATGCAAAGCTTATGGGGTTAGATCTTCAAAGAATTTAGCCATTTCTAAGAAAATTGGTGCTATGTTTTAAACAATCTGAATTTTACAGCAATGGGTTAAAGTTAAAGGTAAACAGCAGATGAGACCCATAAACTTGACCATTGTTCTGCAAAGCTAGGTCCTATCTAAGGTACAGTATTGTGACTCATCAGACTAAATCATGAGAAGTATATGAACAAAACAGTTCACAGACTCACAAGTTTTAAGTAGTCACAGATGTAAGTAGATTTGTAAGCAAAAGGAGGCAGAAAAGTGCAAATAAAATTAATACAGAACTCTTTAAGTGAAAGAAAAAACTACAGTTATTGATCAAGATTTGATGTATGGATGAAAGAAAAAATAGCTCATAATTTATGGAGATCCCCTCTGAAATTGCAGATTCCAAAATAATACTGATTTTAAATTGCTACTATAAACTACTATACTATGCTACTATAAACTCTTTTAATTAATGGATAGATAATTTATTTGATATGCATCCATCTGTGAATATCAAAAATTGTTATAAAGAGCACTGGAAATTCTGATGGGTATTGGATGGCAAGTTTACATAATTACACCTATGTGATAAATCAAAAATCTTACTTGATCCATGAATTTCTATGAAAATTTAAAAGAAAAGATAATTCACCAATCAGATTTACGAATAAACACTTACTGTACCATAATTTTTATATATATAAAGAATAAGCTACATAGAAATTGTTCTACAGGTCATTGTAATTGTGAAACAGAATGAAAAGTCCAAGAAGCAGCCATCACAGAAGGGCTGCAGTGATAGTCTTACTCCTAAGTGACTAGGAATAAAAGAGGCAGCATCCAAGCCCCTAGAAAAGACAGTGAATGGTTTGAGCAAACTGAGAGTTAAAAAAAAGGCAGGGAGAGAATGTTTTTATGGAATCTCACAAAAACTGTGTAACATAGCAACATAATAAATACAGTCTACATAAGTGAAAAGTATGTAAAGTTCTGCTAAAATGTACACTGGGTTTCAAATGTTACAACAATAAAATCTTGTTCTTTCCATCTGGCTTTGTCACTTATAAAGAAAAAGAAACACTACCAGGTGTCATACACGTACACATGGGAGACAGGTAAAGGGCTCAAAAGACAGTAATTCCTTGCCAAGCTTGAGGATGGCAGAGTGCACTAATTCTTGCACTTTTTCCTCCTGGAGTCAGTCATCCTGCTGACTACACCACTGTGGAATAATTCACCAGACACAGAGAGA
The DNA here is from genome assembly GCF_900747795.2 of Erpetoichthys calabaricus. Taxonomy (NCBI): domain Eukaryota; kingdom Metazoa; phylum Chordata; class Cladistia; order Polypteriformes; family Polypteridae; genus Erpetoichthys; species Erpetoichthys calabaricus. The sequence goes on along the minus strand of NC_041398.2, from coordinate 75,177,668 downwards.
GGTTTGTGGGAAGCCACCCGTATACTTGAATTGGCTACCAAACTGAAGAAATGAAGGTTCCCAATTGTAACAAATGTGAGTCCAAAACAAAGCAAACAGGCAAACATGGTGGTTTTATAGTGGGAAAGAGGAAATTATGTCATCACACAGGAACTGGAAGTGATGTCCTCAGGCCGGAAATGACGTCTTTAGCCCCAGACTGGAAGTGACTTCATCTGATCCAAGCGGAATTTCCCATGGACAGTCTGTCAATGTCAATGTCAATTTATTTGCTATTTAACACTTGGACCCTTTAAATCAGGGTTAAGCAACGTCGGTCCTGGAGGGCCACAGTGGCTTCAGATTTTTGTTCCAATCCAATTGCTTCATGAGAAATAATTAAATGCTAATGAAGCACTTATTGCTCAAGTGATGTTCACCCATAATTGCTTATTTTAGTCTTAAACAGTCTGTATTCACTGTTTTAACTGCTACATGTTAGCAAAAAGATGTAAATGAGAAAGGAACCAGCAGTTCTCCATCTAGCTTGTCTCCATTTCCTTCCGTGTGTATTCATCATTCACTATTTGGTTTAATTAAATACTCAGACAGAAACTGAAGAGAAAGTGAAGAACTGAAAATTACTTATCTGTTTTAGGTTTCAAATCACTTGGATGATACATGTATCAATAGAAAGAAAAAAAAAACTATGATTTAGGAATGAACTGACATGGTAGATTTAAAATACTAACAAGCCATGAAATTAACTAAAATCTGCTATTGGTGAGGACTGGCTTCTAATTAAGCAACTGGGTTGGACCAAAAACCTGCAGCTACTGTGGTTGGCCACTCCTGCTAAACCTTTATAATCCACCTATGAAAAATGAATGATAAAGGGAAGATCAGAAGGATAAAAAGCACATACTGTTTCATTCTCTGTAATGACAATGTTTAATTTTGAGTTGCAGAGGCTGGAGGGTATCCTGGTAATATAAAAGGTGAGACAAGAACTACCTCTCAGTCCATCGCAGACCACACTTATGAAAACACTCATACTCATTCACATTTTAATGTGTCTGCTTAAATCTGTCATACACGTTTTGGTGATGTGGCAGGAACATTAAAATATCAACCTACTTTATAGTAAACAGGAAAATCAAATATTAATTAGTACTGTAAAAACATAGGAGGCAACTGCATCAGCAAGAGAAGAGAGGTCAACCCAACATCCAACAGGATGTCTAGAGGAGAGCAAATTGCTGGAAAAAAGAACTAGCCAGTAAGGCCAATTTGGTTAATTGACAATAAATATAAAAAATGTATTTATTGAACCTATATTTGATATGAATAATTTTTAGTAAAACAAAGACTGCAGTCAGCAACTTCATATCCAATAAGGATTGGTCACTTAAATAAAATGGCGTAGTATTTACACAATGTAAATGTTATATACATTGTTGTTTACATTTACATCATTTAGCAGACGCTCTTATCCAGAGCGACTTACAACAGTGTTTGTTAGTTTTTTCGCATACCCCTTAGGGTCAGAGCGCAGGGTCAGCCATTGTACAGCGCCTCTGGAGCAATTACAGGTTAAGGGCCTTGCTCAAGGGCCCAGCAGAGTAGGATCTTTTTTTGGCAGTGACGGGGATTCAAACCGGCAACCTTCGGGATACCAGCGCAGATCCTTAGCCTCAGAGCCACCACTCCGCCCCCTGTATTGTATCTTCTATGATTTTGGCAAGCAACATGTCACAATTTAAAAGATCTACGATTTTTATTTTCGCACCATTAGATAGTACTTTATGACCCCCTCCTAGCTTTTGAGGAATTGCTTTGACCGCTTAATTGCTTTTTGGCAAGATTTTTTCACAGTAATAATCACGAAAGGTGACAGCAAATTTCTCACAGCACTATACAGTTGGGATTGCTGACTGAATGGCTGTTGTTTAAAGAAACGCAGGATAGCACTTGCCACTGTGCTTGCCCATGTCCCTTTCAATAATAACGGTTTCATTGCTTCACATTTTACCATTTCCATCTTTTGCAATTGGTGGCGCTCCGAAGCTGAGGTAGGCTAAAACGGCTTTCCTTTTTTAAAGGCGATGATTGGCAGAGAATGGGTACAATCAATTTACAGAGTAGAGCAAAGCTGTTCGTGTGAGCAGAGCTAACTAACAGAAGAGCTGTGTGGTGCCTGGAGCCATAGGTTTATTCCTAGGAACCATTTTATTCAACTTCTGTGGCAAGAGGCAACACTTGGATTCAGGATAGTTGTCAGTGTGTGACAAATTCAAGTTTTTCTTTTTGCAGCTTTCTCGGTTTTTTGCTTTTTGAATATTTCCAATCTGTGCCTGGTTGAATCTGCAAATGTGGAATCCTCAAACACAGAGGGCTGACTGTACTGGCTAGATTTTCACTGTAAATGGAAACTGATCTTCAATTGACCTAAGATAAAAATGAAGGGGTTTGGAACTGGGGGGTTCAAGTAAGATAAGATGCACACTTGTCCACAACAATTTGCATGTCAAGCAATATAGTAGTTTCAGTGTGACTTAAGAATTGTGAGATACATTGGAATAGAAGCAGTAAGATTTGAACTGTTTGGGATATTCTGAAACTCAAAGTGGAGGCTGTGCAATTGCCTGAGACAGTTGCCATTTTGAAGAAAATGGCCAACACATACTGTACAATAGTAGTAATCAACGGAGGGCAGCTAGGATGTTTTTGGACTTGATCAGTGGAAGGAGTATTGGTTGAGAAAACAGCCATTATGTAAATAGCAGAAATTCTATGAGTAGCTAGGCTACAAAGATATTTTGAATTTGATCAGTAGAACAGGAATACAGGACTGATCAAAAGTGTGAAGAAGACGACTAGTAATGTGCAGGATAAGATATGCACTCCATTGTTTGTGTGCATAACGCAGAAAAAAGGAGTGCAAGCAGACTGTAATTTGAGACAAGTCACTGTATTTGACAGTCTTATGGCAAGGTTAAGAGTCTTGAACATATTTAGAGTTGTCATTCTACAAGAAATATACAATAACAGTTCAAAAGCCAGTAAGACATCAGATGTATTTGTACTATATATACTGAATAGAAATCAAAGGAGTTTGTAATGGACTTGCGACTGACATTGCATCAAGAGTAACGTATGCAGGTGTGATCACCATGGTAAAAAATGTTGCTCTGAAAGTTGTACAGAGAAGATCAGTAATGTACATTCCTGTAAAAGGTCTGTCCTATTCTGACAAACTAAGGGAATTTAATATTAAAAAAGAATTATGTGGGGACCAAATCAATGTTTGAAAATTCTCTATGCACTATGCATTTGAGAAAGAGAATAAATGGCTTGGATTAACCTTCCTGGGATGCCAGCATACTGCTTATGCAATAGACTGTGTGGAGACCAGAAAAGATAAAGAGGAAGAAAATAGAGAATCTCGTAAAGAAATCATTGAGCAGATTATCAATTATCAGATACCATACTAAATAAGATTAAAAATTAGATGGAGCTATGTCTTTCTTTAATCCACTTTTTAAAAAAACACCAGTAAATATTTATTTATGAAATAAGGGATTCCAGATTTATAGCACAGTAGTTTAAGTGCTGAGATTAGATAAAGATATTTGTCATCTTGTACCATTTCGAGTGCAGGCCAAAAAATTAAAAATAGCCACATTAAAGAGATGTGCTGACATTTTTGGTATGGTCCTTCATGGGATAATACTTCTAAATTAATGTTCTGTTTTGATTCCTGTATATTTTATTTAATAAATAGCACAAAAAGATAATATTTTTTCTATCTTTTTAATTTATTAAAGTAAATCAGAAGTTTTACTGCTGAACTAAGCAGGTTAAATCAATAGACTATAGCAATGCTAAAATGCTTGGCAGAGTAATGTAAATACAATATAATTATTATTCTCTGAATTATAAAAGATGGGACAGTGCTTCAGACTTAATCATTAACATGAAGTTCTCCTGTACTGTACACTAAATATGCTTACAGAATTTTAACTGTGTAATATTCTAAGAGCATCTGTGTGAGCAACCATGACCAAAATTCAATTGTTGATATAAATTTGTACACAAAAACATAATAACTTTTGGAGACAAAATGTGACATATCAAAGTATAAAATATTAAACTTTTCACAGTAAGCTAGTCAAATTCATCAAGAGCTATGGTGCCTAATTTTGATCAGAGCAGAATGGAATAGTTAACTCCCTTATTTTAAAGTTTAATTTAAGTTTAATTTCAATAAAAGCGTTGATGCTGCTGTAGTATTTAAAACTCTTTAAAAAGCTTGAAGTTATGAGTAAACTTATGGTATTGTCATGTGTACAATATCATACTTTAAATACAACATCGGATGGGATGTATGTATATTTAAGAACATATACATTTCAGTGGAAGATGGTTTTGAGTCTCTGAATTTAGTGGTGCAAGTGGTAATGGTCCTGTACCATTTGCCAAATTAAGGGAGACATAAAAATGACTCTGCGGAATGTCTACATCATTGTTTGCCTTTGTAAGACTAGTTGTTAATATATATGTCCTGATCATAAGGCAGACATGCTCCAGAAATATTCAGAGCTGAATCCACCACTCTCAATATCGCTTGATGAGTAAGTGCTCTACCAGCAGGTTATGTAACCAGTCAGGATGGATTTTGCTATGCACCTGAACTTGAATATGAACCTTATAAAAGGGTTGTCCTTCAAGGGTATGTAGCCATGGAGGTGCAATTTAGTTCTAGCCTTATTGCCTCCTCAGCGTTATGTTTATCCTTGAAAAAAGTCAAAAATGTTGAATTTTTTCAACCACAAAAAATGTTGTCTTGTGTAACAGAAATATGGAAATATCAAAAATCCACAGAAGTACGGTAGGAAAGATATGTCTAATGTCCACTGCTTTACTGATGCAGATTTAGTGCACGTCCTTCATGTGATATGTTTTGAAACAGGCACTAATGCACAGCCCAATGTTGCAATCAGGACACTAGAAGTGTGTTTTCTTATAATATTTTTTATGTTTCTTGTGCATGAAAGGATAGAATGACAGTGCCTGATCCATAGGATCGACGTGCCCCTTGCCTTAATGTAGGCAACCAAGGTGGTATAAACATTGACAGTTGCTGTTTTATGAACAGTGCTTAGGGGGAAACATCTTTCTTGTCTTCCTACTTGACTGCTGCAGTCATCTAACATTTTTGCCACACACCTATTTGCACCATGGTGAATCACCAAGGGCCTCATGCATAACGCCGTGCGTAGAATTCGCACTATAACATGACGTAAGCACAAAAGCCAAAATGTGCTTACACACAGAAAAATCCAGATGCAGGAATCTGTGCATTCGCCAACTTCCACGTTCTTCCGCTACATAAATCCCGATCAGTGTGAAAAGTAACACACGTGCACGCGCCTGCTGTCCCGCCCCAACTCCTCCCAGAATTACACCTCTTTGAATATGCAAATCAATATAAATAGCCCTTAAGTTCAGCCTTCTGTGAAAAGACAATGGGAAAAGCAGGGGGGGGGGAATAGAAGAATTTCAGCGAATAACAAGTGGAGGCAAAGAAAAAAAGGACCATTTGTTGGTTTAAACAGTGATATAATCATCAAAAGGAAGTTGATCGAGTGGCAGAGTGTCGGAGAAACTCGAAAGCTCAAGTTCACAAAGTCGCACAGTGCCCGAAATAAAAAAGCAGTCACATATCAAAGTCGCCGTGAAAAGGCGAGTCGTAGCCCACCGTCTAGGTGTCATATGAAAGCTTATTAGGGTACAGAGGTAAAAAAATAGGCACACAGTGGGGAAAAAAGCACGAAATGTCAACTTTAATCTCGAAATTTTCACTTTAATCACGTAGTTTATTTTGCCATTAAAGTAGAACATCATAAACTTCATCTTAAAATCATTTAATTTACTAGTTTCTCAAATCCCATCGTAACTAAAGTAGCATGTTAAATGCTTTGTTCTGTATTTGACCTTCTATGTGCTCTATGTGTGTGAATTAGTTCCTGCTTCTTAAACGGGCTTTCTCTTTCTCCCACAGGACACAGAATCCATTACATTTGTGATATTACAGCTCTCTGAATAATTAAAATAATGAGATGTATACGGGATATCATTTTCATGATGATAGGAGTTAAAGCATGTTATTAAACATGAGGACACATTGGCGCAGTGCTTGTTCATGTCTCACGCAAGATGCTTGCTGCGCCGTGTGCGACCTTCAATGAAATAATTTATTGCAGCAGTACTGTCTCTTTCAAACTTACTAACCTCCAATTCTTGTCCTTACTTTTCTTTCTCCAAATACCCAATCGCCACACAATCAGCTCTGTAAAAGACGTTAAGCCATCTGTAAGCTGAGAAGGACGATTCTTCAAAACGTTTAAGGAACATTGAAATATCTTCGTAGCACGTGTTTAATTATTCTATCTATCTATCCTGCCAGTGTCGCGCAAGCCCAGAAAGAATAAAGCACGAGGTATAGAATAATCCGTGAACTAGCCAGCGCTGCGGCACCATGTCCTCATGTTTGATTATTAACAATTTAGATTATTTAAATTAAGTTAAAGTTTTATCTGTATAATATAATCAACATATTTTGCTGCATTTCATCTTAAAAATGATATCATCATATGTACATATGCTCTTTAAAAAGTGGCGCAGGTTGTGCAATTTTACAATGAGGTAATTGTACTTATAAGTACAAACAGTTCTACAAGGAGCACTTGATGGACTGATAGAGTGCGTTTAAAGTTCTTGGGATGAAACTGTTTCTGAACCGCGAGGTCCGTACAGGAAAGGCTCTGAAGCGTTTTGCCATGGCTGAGGTAGCATGCGCTTGATGCTGTATCCCGATAATTCTCTTTCCGATCAGCTGCTGCTGTGATTCCACACTCTGATGCAGTGATATAAATACTCCGAATGGTGCAGTGAGAGTAATATGGAAAAAGATGATCCTCTGTGGCAACCCTTAACGGGAGCAGCTGAAAGAAGAAAAAGAACGTGCAGTGAGAGTAACAACGCTAAAGCAGTTATGGTATTTGGAATACTATGGCTATTTCCTGGACCATTATATTGTTACAGGTTAATTACAATCAGATGCATTACACTAATAAACAACATGCAGTTAGTTTCAGTGTATTTATAAAGCCGTGTCAGGAATGTAGATCTAAGAAAGAAAGGGTAACCACACAGGAACAGTAGCACTGCTTTGATGCTGGGTGCACCAGTCTGCAAAACCGAGCAGAGAACTTGCGTACGACAGGGTATGAGGTACCGTGGAAATGTGCGTGGCTTTACGCCAAGTTAAGGCTTTATACATCACGATTTGAGCGTGGAAACGTTCGCACGTAACATTTTTGTGCATACGCACCATTTATACATGAGGCCCCAGGTGACTGAATTCACCAGGCCTATCACTGCAGTTTGGTTGTATAGTGCCATTAGTTTCAATATCCGTGTCATTTTTTAATGACCAATTCACATTGTCATCACTATCACCTGATTCAACTAAGGGCTCAGTTTCAGTTTGTTCTAAAACTGGCTTTACAATTTCTCGTTTACATGCCATTGTGTTTTGGTTGATGGCTCCACCCCACTCATGAATAATTCTGAGTTACTTTAGACTGGCAAAATGCATAGAAATAGTCATGATGTTATGCAGAATAATGTTATTTTTTCCACTACATGGCAGCAGAATACTATCCCAAGAGTTATTTGGAATTAATACTGTAAAGCGGATCCGAACATGTCACTCTGACATAGACTTCCGAGTCTGGGTCATGCTCGCAGTTAATGCCAAGGAGGTTAAGGCCAATGTTGGGTTTGTAGTTACAGAGACAGAAACTCTAGCCTAGTGTCTCCATATGGAGACTAGCCTCTGACTTGGAAGTGACTCTTAGAGGAGTAGAGGTAACCACAGAAGCACAAGCAAGCTGTGGGTTACAATGCTTTCCAGCCAGAAAGCCTCTGAGTTTGGAGCTACATTGGATATGACTAGCAAAAACTTTGCTGGTTGGAGAGAGAAAGGCAAGAAATGATAAAAGAGATTATAGACATATTGAGAGCATTGTGGGGAAGCGCAGTACGCATTCTATAGAGTAGTCAGGGAACATTGACTTGTGTAGAAAGACATTTTGGGCAATAGATTATGTGTTTTCCCTTTTACCTTTCACTTTGCCTTTACTCTTTTGATACCTTCCTTTGTATTCTTTTTTTTAATAATAAATCCAGCATTTTTTCCTTGTACAGTGTTCATATTGGACTGAATGTTAAGCTAAATCAGACAAGACTTTATTTGATGCACGGAAGATATAAGTAAAAGGGTTTTTCAAAAAAGTAATTAGATATGGACAGGGATCGGTTACACTGAATGTAATAAGATGTTTGATGAAAATCAAAACACTAAGTTTTTTTATAGGACAAAATGCTTCAAGGCTTTTAAACCAAAGCATATTCCCTATATATATATATATATATATATATATATATATATATATATATATATATATATATATATATATATATATATATATATATACATACACATATATATATATAATTTTTTGTTTTACTGGTTGTTTTGCAAGACATCACTACAAAAGGTTGTAAAGTTTGGACGGCTCTGCCTAATTTTAAACTGTATTAATTCTGATGTCACAAGCTACATGAGTATGCTGAATTTTCCTTAAGTATGTTTTTAATAATGTTTCAGCAAAACGTGCATGTGTTTTGCAAGTTGTGAACGCACAAATTGATAACAGATATATGGTGTGAAATACTGCGGCCCGGACACAGACAGGCAGACACATTTAAAGCCATAACCACACGTTTATTTACACTAATATGTACAATAAGTCTATATGTGCATCGCCACACAAACCCCAACAGTCTCCCAAAGTCCAGGCGTCTCAAATAGCCGTCTCTCTTTCTCTCTCACTCTTTCTCTCTCCAGGCCTCTCCTTGCCGCCTCCTCTCCGACCTCGTCCTTCTCCTCACCCGACTCCAGCCTTGATTGAAGGGAGGCGGCCCCTTAAATAGGCAGGCGGCTGATGACCACACCCGGCCACCTGCCACAATACTCCCCCGCACGCTGAGACCCCACGAGGCCAGCGGCCCGTCCTGCGAGGGCAGGTGTTCCTCGGCGGCAAGCCGACACATCCCAGCCTAGGGCCCGGTCCTATAAAAAAAGAAAAACAGGGGGCGGAGACGTTGCCCTGACACGGCCAATCAGCGCCCATCCTCTGTCTGTGGGCCAATGCTCTCCACTCCGACCGGCACCCCGATACCCTTTTACTCGGCCTCACCATCCGAGTCCTCCGTGATCCCCGCCACGGAACTGCCAACGGTAGCACACTCGCTCTTCTGCTCCCAAGCTGCGGGTTTTCCCTCTGCCTCGGCAGAGGGCGGCCTTTCGTGGGACATGTGCACCCAGCAACACGTCCTCCCATATCGGAGGAGTCACCTTTCTTCCTCCGACTCCTCCTCTTATTTTGGGACGCCGCGACGGTTCGGGTCTGCCTATAGGAAAAGGACAGACCCTGCCCCGCCGGCGTCCGTAGCTTTACGGGGGCGGTCCTACTCACCGTCCCCGCTGTGCTCCTCCGGTCAGAAGTCCCAGCGCCACACCATTCCTCTTTCGCCAGTGGCGTTTGTTCTGGCGCGGCGGCCATCCCCTCTGATCCCTGCGTCTCTGCCCGGAGGGCACATAGCTCAGGTGGCTGCGATCCGATCAGCCGGAGGTATCTCTGCAACCGCTGCAGAACCACTGCCAAGGAGAGAAAGTCATTCGACGGTGTGCTTACCTTACAAGCGGCGCCACTCGCCGACTGCTCTCTATGGGCCCTTTCCTCCGGCCCAATCGGGTTTCTCGTAGACACGGGATTGACATTCCCTGGTCCCGCCTCCATCCAATCGTTGGCGGGCACACAGGACATGCTATCCAACTCCGTGCCTGTCGCAAGGAGGGACTTCCGGTCGGCGGCCATCTCGTCCTCCTTCCACACATGGGGACGAGATCCTGGGCAACTCCGCGGCTGCTGCAGCTGTCCTAGCTGCAGCCTTTCATTCTCGGCAGCTCCCCTGGCTGCTGCCGCGTCCTTGAGCCGTCCCTGAAACACACAGTCCAACGGGGGACCGCTAACGGTCCGAGTCACAAACTGTATCTGCGGGGTTGGGTGCACGCCACCCCTGCAGCACGTGTGTGAGCTCCCCTGCTGTGCCGGGCCATTCACAGACATTTTTATCAATACAGGTCCCCACCTTGACCCAGGTGGAGCATCCTGCCGACTACGCCACTGTGAAATAGTGCGGCCCGGACACAGACAGGCAGACACGTTTAAAGCCATCACCACACATTTATTTACACTAATATGTACAATAAGTCTATAAATGCACCGCCACACAACAGTTTCCCAAAGTCCAGGCTTCTCAAATAGCCGTCTCTCTTTCTCTCTCTTTCTCTCTCCAGGCCTCTCCTTGCCACTTCCTCTCCGACCTCGTCCTTCTCCTCTCCCAACTCCGGCCTTGATTGAAGGGAGGCGGCCTCTTAAATAGGCCATACCCGGCCACCTGCCACAATGGATTATCTGACTTGTGTAACGTGAGATTTTTTTTCCTCCCATGGATGTTTTTCTTGTAAAGCACTGGTCACCATTGGTTTATATTCTACCATAAATGTTTTTATTGGATTATTTTTTGTGGGGGCTGAGAAAGTTAGGTTACACTTAAATAACAATATCTTTTTCATTATGCTATATCATTTTTTACATGATGGTGGTGGTAATATTTAGCACAGTGAACAAATATTTCCTATGAATTGAAAATAAGAAAAAACTCCAAAGTAATCTATAGTCCCTTTTAGCAACTCTTCAAGCATGCCAGATTTTTTAATACTATGTTCATATAAACACATTACTATTGATATCTCCTGCTCAATCTCTCAATACCTATGATACCTTTTAAAACTCAAGCAATAAATGTGTCAATCTTATGCTGTTGAATGTGGCCAGATTGAATGATTATTATTTGATCTAAAAGTTTATGACAAGTCAGCATTAATCAATGCAACCAGAACACTTTTTGCTAGATTATTTCAGTTTTTTGTTCCAAGTACACATATTGTAACTTACTCTCTTCACTGAACATTGTCTTCCTTAGTACCTTTCACCATTAATTTATGTCACTGTGACGGTGTGACAGGGATTATTTCTGGTTTGGCTGGTACCCCTTGCCACAATTAATGAATTTACGTCCTGCCTTCAACTTGATCAGAGTGAAAGTGGACAGCTCTCCTGGATTTCCAGGAGGTTTGATATTTTTCACTGTTACTGTTGATTTTACTTTGATGACTACTGTTAGTCAACTTAAAATGTATTCAGTTTCAATTTGTGCTGCACTCATATTTACACATATTTACAGATTATTAACCATACAGCACTGATATTCTTAAACACATGAATTTCATTAAATACACAGTAAGACAGAAGTATCCTAATAATTAACACACTGTTAGACAAATAAGATAATATAAAATTCATTAACTATATTAACGGGTTAAGGCCAGCTAATGATTAAGGAGAGAAAAATCCCCAATCAACAAACATCCTGTTGAAAATAAATATTTGTGATGTCCGTCACCATGTGTAACAAAGTCACAGTTAAGATCCAACCAAGTCCCTGTTAGTATGACCAAAACTAACCTTCTGTTCTTCATCCCTTGAGAATTCTACAATGCAATAGGTACATGCAGAACAATATAATAAGAAGCAGAGTAAATCCCTTTATAATTAAATACCAGGAGTAGTAGCTTAGCAGTGTAACAGTGGCACCAAGCACCACTGCAGGATTTCAGAGACAGAAATGGAATTCAGGAGGGTTACTATTAGCTCACTATGATTGCCAGGATTTTCTGTTTGAGCAAATGTCTAGCAAACCATACTGCAGCATGAGCTGCTCAAATTTCAGCTCTGAAGTATACTAGTCTTTAACACCTCTAGAAGACCTGCATCTTGAAACTTTCATTTATGACTAGTATATGTACGTGCATTGTTATGTTCTTTGAACTGAACAGGGCCCAAACCATTTAGAATGTTACATGTACATTATAAATGTAGAGTTTTGAAATCAGTACTTCCTAGTTCTAGTTATAATCATTACAGAACATTTTGCAGTACTAGGGTGTTTGTACTGTGTTAGCCATTATAAATATAGAGAAAAGCCAAGAAAAATGACACCTTTTATTGGCTAACTAAAAAGATTATAATATGCAAGCTTTCGAGGCAACTCAGGCCCCTTCTTCAGGCAAGATGTAATACAGAGACTGGAGTTCCCTATGTTTATATACACACTCTAGGACAAGAAACAACATTGGTAAATCTTTAAATGAGAAATTTTAAATGTAAAAAATTAATAGATTCATTCAGGCTAGGGTTAATATAACAAGAGAGAAAAGAACAATGTATTGTCAAGATCTCTGGATAACTGTCCAACAAAGTCTTTTGAAGTTTGTAATGAGTTTGTTTTGAAAAATTGTTTCAAAAACAATTTTGTTGTTTTTTGAAACAACAATTGTTTCAAAAAACACATTGTTTTGCAAAAACTCATTACAAACTTCAAAAGACTTTGTTGGGCAGTTATCTTATCCAGAGATCTTGACAATGCATTGTTCTTTTCTCTCTTGTTAAATTAACCCTAACCTAAATGAATCTATTAATTTTTTACATTTAAAATTTTTCATTTAAAGATTTACCAATGTTGTTTCTTGTCCTAGAGTGTATATATAAACATAGGGCACTCCAGTCTCTGTATTACATCTTGCCTGAAGAAGGGGCCTGAGTTGCCTCGAAAGCTTGCATATTATAATATTTTTAGTTAGCCAATAAAAGCTGTCATTTTGCTTGGCTTTTCTCTAGAACATTTTGCATTAACTGAAAGCTATGATATAAACCCACTCTCTATTAGTAGGTGAGTGTGGTCTGAAATCCTGTTCTGGGTAAGTTATTGCCTTACACAACTGACAAGCAGATGGAGTTCTGCCTCCAGGCTTCCTATCTTCTGGAAGAAGCAGGTATCCAAGACATAATTGCTGTCAATAACTTATTCAGGCTAATATTAATAGTGATTGTTGTTTTTGTCATTTCTAAAGCAGTAGCCTAATTTTATTAACTCAAGTGAAACTGTTTCAATTTTTTTATAAAGTTTTTTGCAGGCAACAAGTGTGTACATGTAAGTGCAGATCCACATAATATTTACCACATTTGCAGCTTTAAAGGAAATTATTCACTGCCCACTGTCATAAATAGCTAAGCTAGATGCTCAGAGTAAAATATATTTAAGTGTCTTGGCCTAATTCCAGGTGCCATTGTTATTAGATTTAACAAGGAGCGGAAATAGCATAACAAAGGATGAATCAAAAAGTGTTTGTACATTCATATTTGCAGAGATTTTACCATTGTGTATAGCTTTTGTTCCTTTGCATTAGTAGACTGCACTTTCATCCTTTGCACAGCTCAACATCAGCAGCAAAGGTCAGATTACCAGCAGCATTTGTATTTGGTATAGTAAGGAGAATGTTTCATGGTGGAAACTTGTAAGATTTACTGAAGAATGTGAGTTGATTCTTCTTAAAAGAATTTATATTGTGATTTTTATTTAAACCTGATAGCTCCTTTATCTTCAATAAATAAATGTTTTACCTATAGTAGATATTGCTTTAGGTAAAGGTTTATTCAAGTGCAGCATTCCTCTAGGAGCTGCAGGTTTAAGTTCATGGAGGAGTACAGTTATTGATATAAATCTTTTAACTACAATCAGTTACTGCTTTCTGTGGGCAAAGGGGGATGAGAGTGGGTTTAAGAAGGAGTAATTTGACTGTCAAAATCAAAATAAATGAATAAGTAAGTGTGCCTTGATACTTAATCTGAGGGCAAAGACATGCACTCTATACAGTAATATTAATTGTCCATACTATGAGTGGGTACTAGTCCAGTGCTTCCAATTAAAAGGCTAAATCTGCTTTAGCTACTGTATTCACAAAATTTGTATTGAACAATAAAAATGCACAGAATTCACAGAACATGGTATAGTTTATTTTTCTCTTTTTTTGTACAATAATAAAAGCTTTATGTACAAAATACAAAGCAGCATAGTGGTACCGTGGTTAATATTGCAGCCTTATCACTCTAACAGCCTGGGACCAAATACCTTCCCAGATAATGTCTGTATGGTGTTTGCATATTTTCAATGTGTCTATGTTGCATTTTCTGGGTATATATCTCAAACACATGCATGCTCATTGAAATTTCCTTGAAATCTCAGATAGGATCATAGTCAGTTGTAAACTGGCCAGGTGTAACTAACTTTTATGCACTGAACAGTTAGTCCAGTGCTACTTTTACCTTGTGTCACATTCTGCTGGAATAGGCATTGCCCTGCTAGCCTAAATTAAATTAAGTGAGTTCATAGCAATTTTCTAAATACATGTAATACAGACACACATACACACACATATATATATAGGAGTAAGACTCAAATCAATCAATCAATCAAAAACATAAAGGTTTGTGGAATTTCACCATGTAGATAAAAGGTAACATGGTGTATTTATATTGCAGAAAAAGAGAAAGGAGAAATCTTGTGGGGACTGGAAGAGGAAGTGATATTATAAGGATGCGCAATCTTGAGTTTCGGAAGTGACGTCATTAGGAGGCGAAGGTCTGCAGAGCAAGAAAAGTAGAGAATATCATTGGACAGCGCCAACCCCTGGCTTGGCTGAAAAGCTGCAGTTTTGGTATATATTTTGTAATCTCCATTTACTTAATCTGAAAAGGTTTAACTCCTCCTTCTGTCTCTCCTGATAACCTATACTTCATAGTCCTGGTATCAGCCTAGTCGTTCTTCTCTGAAGTTTCTCTACCGCTGCAATGTTCTTTTTGTAGCCTGGAGACCAAAACTGCACACAGTACTCCAGATGAGGCCTCACCAGTGTGTTTTATAACTTAAGCATAACCATCTTTGACTATACCCCACACATCACGCTATACAACATTATAGCCTATTAGTTTTTATTGCTTCTGTACATTGTCTTGATGTAGATAGTGATAAGTTCAGTGTGACTCTTAGGTCCTTCTCCCAATGTGTACTTTTACGTTTCAAATCTCACATGTTGGATATGACTGGCAAACTTAGCTGGATGAAGAGAGAAAGTCAAGAAGTGATGAGAGATAGTAGACATATTGAGTGTGTTGTGGAGAAGTGCAGTAGGCATCGAGAGAGTAGTCAGTGGTCATTGACTTGTGTAGGAAAGCATTTTGGGGCAGAGATTATGTGTTTTCCCTTTTACCTTTCACTTTGCCTTTACTCTTCTGTTACCTTCCTTTTATATTATTTTGTTTTTTTATTCCAAAATCAGGCTTTTTCCTTGTACAATGTTTATATTGGACTGAATGTTAGCTAAATCAGACAAGACTTTATTTGATGAATGGAAGATATAAGCAAAAGGGTTTTTCAGAAAAGTATTTAGATATGGGCAGGGATTGGTTACACTGAATGTAATAAGCAGGGCCGCTGCTGGCCAAATGGGTGCCCTAAGCAGAAATTTACTTTTGTGCCCCCTCCCCCAAATATTACGGAAGTAAAAATAAAATAATAAAAAAAACACCTACTATAGGGGCCAAAATAGAACTTTATTCAAATAAGGTGTGCTTAGCCTACTCTGCGTTCACCGTAAAATGCAATATATACGTTTATATTTTTGTTTATTTGTATATGTATATTATTAATATTAATTTATTATTATAATATATAAAAACGGGCGGCACGGTGGCGCAGTGGTAGCGCTGCTGCCTCGCAGTTAGGAGACCCGGGTTCGCTTCCCGGGTCCACCCTGCGTGGAGTTTGCATGTTCTCCCCGTGTCTGCGTGGGTTTTCCTCCGGGCACTCCGGTTTCCTCCCACAGTCCGAAGACATGCAGGTTAGGTGGATTGGTGATTCTAAATTGGCCCTAGTGTGTGCTTGGTGTGTGGGTGTGTTTGTGTGTGTCCTGCGGTGGGTTGGCACCCTGCCCGGGATTGGTTCCCTGCCTTGTGCCCTGTGTTGGCTGGGATTGGCTCCAGCAGACCCCCGTGACCCTGTGTTCGGATTCAGCGGGTTGGAAAATGGATGGATGGATGGATATATAAAAACGATTTTATTGAGCAGCTGGGATGGTGCCCCCCTGGGAGTTGGTGCCCTATGCAGACTGCGTACTCTGCGTATAGGGAGTGGCGGTACTGGTAATAAGACATTTCATGTAAATCAAAACACTAACTCTTTTTATAAGAATAAATACTTCAAGGCTTTTAAACCAAAGCATTTTCCCTAGAAGTTTTTTTTTTGCTTGAGTACTGGTTGTTTTGCAAGACATCACTACAAATGGTTGTAATGTTCGGATGCCTCTGCCTATTTTTAAACTGTATTAATTCTGATGTCACATGCCCCATTGATGTGCTGAATTTTCCTGAAGTATCTTTTTAATAATTTTTTACCAAAAAATACATGTGCTTTTCAAAGTGGTGAACACACGAATTGATAACTGATATATTGATTATGTGACTTGAGTAACGTGAGATTTTTTTTTCCTCCCATAGATGTTTTTCATATCATTTACTGTTGTAAATCACTGCTCACCATTGGTTTGTATTTTATCATAAATGTTTTTATCACATACATTTTTCGTGGGGGCTGAGAAAATTAGATCACATTTAATAAGATCTTTTTCATTATGCTATATCATTTTTTACATGATGCAGGTAGAATATTTAGTGAACAAATTTCCTATGTATTGAAAATGAGAAAAAACTCCAAAGTAACTTACAATGCCTTTTGGCAACTTTTCAAGCATGCCAGTTTTTAATGCTTTGTTCATATAAACACATTACTATGGTTATCTCCTGCTCAATCTCTCAATACCTATGATACTTTTTCCTACTCAAGCAATAAATGTGTCAATCTCATGCTGTTGAATGTGGCCAGATTGAATGATTATTATTTGATCTGCTTATTGTTTGGTGTCATCCAGCTTATTGATTATATTCCTGTCCAGAACGTTTATGTATAATAAAAAGAGTAAAGGCCCCACACTGATCCCTGAGGTGTCTAAAAATATTTCATTGTTTTCTATTATTGCTTGCCAAGTCTACTTTGGAATCACGTTGATTAGGTTTATTAAGAAAATAATACACACATTTTTTTTGTTTTAGACAATAACACCTGACAGGTCTAGCACCAAAAGGAACAGAATGAAAACTGACTTTGCCAAATTTTAGATCATTTTCTGTTCAATGCAGACATACCAATAAGACCATACTTCCTAAATAAATTGTAACATGAACTCTACTGTGTGTTCACTCTAACCGCAATAACCTCTACAAGAGTTATAAATCCATTACTTCTGAGTGCCTGGTTAATGGAGTGTCTGGGCACCCAGACATCTGTCATGGATCAGGCGTAACTTCTCAGGTGCCAGAGCAAGGTTTACAAGGGATAAATGGCTATCTAACAGATTTTGCTTTACAATGGACACACCGTTCTCATTTGTTGCACCGTTTTTTTGTTTTTTTTTTGTGTGTGTGTCTTCAGCTCAGTATTAGCAGATTCTTTGTTCCCTTTATTGAGTAACTTTAATGTTCTATCTTGTTTTGATGCTTGAAAGTATTAAAAAAATGATTTCCTTTGATATATTAAAATATTTTTCCACTTTAATTTTGCCCACTTTGACAGCATAGAGAATGATTACCTCCATACTGCTTCTGCCTTGCTTTTTACTCAACCTTACTGTTGCATTTGAATTGTTGGTACCTCTTTGAAGAAATCTATTGGGCTTAGTAGATGTGCTTAGACTTCTGTCATGTTAGTCTTCTGCCTTTTGCAGTTCCTTCTAGTAATGTGTGTCAGTTTCCAGTTCATGTGCTTTTGCTAAATACATATTACCGTTAAGACAACTGACTTACTAACATGACATGCTCAGATGCTGATGATACCCAGATGTACACGAGGATCACTCCTGAATGCTTGCTGCTTGCACAATGATAGCATTGATGGATCCATACCATCATGTTACTTGTAGGATCTCTAGCTAAGCTCAAGATTTCCTCACTTAGAATCCTATTTTTCAGCTTATTACAAAAAGTAATATATTTTATTCTCACCTGAAGACTAATCTATTAAAAAAGTAACAGCTCTGTATTAACTGTAATCTCCCCCTTATGTGAGCTGTGTTGGACTGAAAGGCCATTCTCTTTTTCTGTCTCTGTTTCCTTTAATGTAGACCCCAAAAAGTTTTTTTTTAACCTAAATATATGTACTAAATAGAGTTGTTTTTGAGAAAATCATTAACAAAATTCAAGATAAAGTAAAGCATTTAATTGCTCTGGAATTAATAATACCTTACAATAAAATGTTTCTGAAAGGTTAAGAAAGAAGACTAAATTATTTGTCAGTACAATACGAGAACACTTCAGACAAATGAATGACTAAATAATTTAGCTTTTCGCCAAAAGCCGCAGACTTCCAAGTTAGGACTCTCTAATTATATTAATAATATGCACATTAAATATACATAACTCATGCAGGTTGACATGTTAAAGAAATAACTTGATTATTTGATGGTTAAAAAGCTTTTCTTGATGTTAAACCACAGGCAATTATTGTTTTGTCAGTATCTTGGCAAAAAATGCTATTAATATTCATGAAGTCCCCCCTTTAACTGCCTGTTTATCAAATTACACTGACGGTTTGACATTCTGCAGGGCAGATTATCAATACGTGCACCCTGTTGCTATTTTACAAACAATTTTCAGAAAGAATTGCACTTGGCAGTAGCTCAGTGGGAACTTGTATTTCTCTATTGGAAGCAAAATTGCATCGAAAAAAAAGTATTTCTTTACCACTTGACTTCAAACTACTTAACAGCGATTCATAAGGCTTTGGAAAGATGGTCTTTTTTTGGACCAGGTTTCTTCAAATCAGCACTCTGATTTAAATTTCTTGACTCTTCAGAATAATAAATATTCAAAAAGATAAAATCTTACTAGAATGTAGGTATGATTCCTTTCCATGCAGCTGGGAAACATGGCAAATGATGTTATTTTACCTGATGGACAAAAAATGCATGAAGAAGACATGGCCATTTAGTTTCATAACTTTCATACTCATAACTCCAGAGAGATGAGTTGGTTTCTTTACTCTCTTGTGACATTTCAGGTTCTGCCCCAATCACTTGGGCTTTCTCCACATACTGTACTCCCTTTCCATGTTATTTGATTGACTTTTTGATGGACTCTAGCCTTCCATCTGTACTTGTTGCAACAGACTCCTTGTGAAAAAGTAGTGTACCAAGTGAATGTCAGAAATGATAGATACTGAATAGTTAGTTTTGTGTCATATAAAATGTGGCAATATCTTATTACTGGTTACTTACATTGTAATTATTCAACAATTACCCACTAAATTAGAGTGTAATTAGCCATTATGATTATGTTTATAGTGTGTAACAAGCAATTGTATAGACAGTAGTAGTATTACCATCACTATGTGCATTGCTCACCAACATGTAATACGTCTCCATTCTCTTGCACCATCTATATATATAAAATTCTTTTTGTGTTTGAAACGGAAATTATGTATGACCACGCGATATGGAAATTACATATGAAACGGAAATTACGTATGACCACATATGTAATTAGAACATATTATAATACAGGAACTAATCAGTTTGTTTGTGGATGCCATTTTTATATCGTCTTTACGAATTGTTATTATTTGTGTGAGAGTTATTTTACTGATATTGAAAAGAAGTAAACACAAACATGCCGATACCATAGAAGTGCACCCCGCGTCGTCCTCTCCCAGTCCTCCTCTCCGGACTACAGCGCTGAGCGGTCTGCTGCCAAGCTCGTTCTGACAGAGAAGTTTTATTTATTTGTCCACGTGACTGTCGCGGAAACTGCCACATTGTAACTTTTTTTTAGTTGGCAGTACTTGATAGTAGAAGAGATGAGGAAAACAGCTTTGCCTCTTTCTACTTTATAACTGTGACGAGCTGTAAACAATGTGCGTGAGAACAAAGTGGACGCTGGGAGGCGCGGAATGTTGGGCTGCTCCGCGGGGTCAAGAGCTTCGCAGTTTCGGGCAGCGTCCTCTTCCTCTCTTCTCGCACTGTTTGTGACACTTCAAGTGCCCCCTCGGCTCCTGGGAAAGTGGAAATCTTTGCAAATGAGTGTAATTGGCGCCATCGAAGCAGGACTCTTTTGTAAATTACCCTACACTACTACTTACTGTCCCTTAAGGTGAGTTTGGGTCACTAAAACCCCGCAACATTCAAGGTTCCTTTTGTGATGAATTATTTTAAGAAGTAAATCACAGGCATGTAGTGCAAGGTTGTCAGGGAGAAATTTGGACGATCACATAGAAAATGTAATTTCTATACCACAGCGGTCATGTAGCGCCTTTCACAATGGATCTACTACCGAGAGATAATCCAAATACATTTTTCGCTGCTTTTAGTACTACTTACCTGTTGTGTTATAACGCCTTTAAAATGTAGTTTACCCCAAACCACTCCAGTAGTGCTCAATGTATCTTTACTTCTTAAATGTTAATGTTTTACTGTTTAATAACTTATAGACTACATTTTATTTTTTTCCCTTACACTCAGTGAGCGAAGCCACTGGGCAATCAACTAGTGATAAATAAAAATGTATGAAAATACATAACTTCATTTTATTTAATGGAAAACACAAGGCAACCAACCCGATTTATTCCTAACTTCCAGTTTCTTGATCCCATTATATAAAAGATTATCATAAAAACACCAAAAACAATAAGCAGAATTCGCTGAATTCCACTGGGATTAAAAACCCTGGAAATTCCATTTAATATATGCATAGACAGATGTTTGATTATATCTACTACCATCATGAGTAAACGTATAATTTTTAATATATTTCTCAGTTACATTTTTTTTCCTGTGTCTGGTTATTGTTTTTTTAAAATCTAGCATTCTTGGTGCATTTTGTTTTACTTTTACTTCATGGCTATATTAAGTATTTTAGTAGTTTAATTTGTTTTTCATTTAATATTTTAACTGTAATGGCATGGTTTCTGACATAATAAGTCATTTTGTGATCAAGTCGCTAGGATGCTAATATGGGTTGCTGAAGGCCATCACCGGAGGTTGCACTGACATAATATCATCACTTTGCAACGGTATATGAACCCTGACTTCAGGAAGTGCAAATGTCTGGTGTTTAAAAAGAAGACTAGGATTTTTATTCTTGCTTGTTCTTGGATTTTATATGTCGATTCGCGTATAGGGCTTTGATGCTTTTTTCTGATTGATCTCCTAGTTTACGACTCTTTGCTTTGTTTCTCTATGTTACACTCCGTCACACTGTTCCTGACCCTTTCCTCTTTTCTCTCTCTCTGCCTGCACTATAAGCAGTACAGCTACTCATAGACAGGGAGCTGGGGCAGGAGCTGGGGCATATCCTGATATCACTGGGTAGAAAGCAGGAACTAAAAAAACACATAAATCCAAAAATTAAAAATCCAAAAATATACAAGGATACACATAATACAATGAAAGAAAAATCACAGAATAAAATGACACATTAAATGTAAAAAAATATCAATTTCTTCTCTAGGACTTTCTTTCCTCTTAATTATTATGGGTGGGTAGCCTGCATCCATTTCCTTTTGTAACTGACTCCACTATGCTATTTTGATTACCTGCTGATTTGATTTTTTTTTTTGTTTTGATTTAGGATTTTGTTTTGGTTCAGTGGTTATCACTGCCATCTTGTAGACCCAGCATCCTGAGTTCAGATCATGAGCCTGTCCTGACTCAGCAGGAAGACAGGAGGGCTGAATTTGAGAGTAAACCAGGAAAACTGGCAAAAGCCCAAAACAAAAGAAAATAAAAATGAACCTCAGCAACCATAACCCAGATAAGAGGCAAAATCAAAGTAAAAAAAAATGGGCAATAAGTCGTAACCAGGCAAAACAAGAAAAGAAAGCACACAATATCTAAATGAATGTAAAGAATTTTATCTGCAGATTGGATATGGTGCCTAGCGAAAGACTGACCTTTTATTCCGGTGTGATGATGCGGGTTCTACTCCATGCTCTCATCTTCCTTCTGGGAGCTCTTGAACCCGACACCGTTGGTAATGTCACTGATGAGCTGGGCAGTGAGGCACAATAATGAAGCAAGGGAATGGTGTAAAAAGTGCAAAGTGCTTTTATTAAAAATAACAAAATCAAAGTGTCCAAAATCAAGTAAAGTGCAGTGCTTCAAAATAAGTCATTAAATAAATAATCCATAAAACAAGTGAACTCGTGGAGGTTAAACACCAACAAAAAAAAAAAAATCCTTTAAAACCCGAGGTTAAAATAATGGCTGGAATCAGTCTTTTTAAAAACACAAAGCATGGTGCCTCCTTTCTATTGGTGACTCCCCTGCTTCTCCCATCCAGGCTATGTACTAGGGGAGTCACCCTACATGCAGCTGACCTTCTACACCGTACTAGTCTGGTGGCCTTTCCGATCCCTGGCTCCGGTTCTGCTCACCCAGACCGAGACTTGGGCTCCCCAGCAACCAGGACACTCACTCTGGGGCTTCCACTTCCCAAGTCCCCAATTCCCACTGCCTTTGTTGCGGCGAGCCAACCTTCTCCTGGTCACTCCTGCTCCAAACAAGTGCTCAGCAGGAGCGACCACTACCGTCGGCCCTTGGGTGCCGGCCAAACACCCCACTCGGGCTCGCCTCTCCCCAGCTGCCTGCAATCAGTGCTCCCCTCCGCTCGCTCGCTCTCGCTCCCCTGCACCAGCTTTCTCCTTCCTGTTTCCTTCTCCATTAAACTCCCTTCAAATTCTTTTTTTTCTTTCCTTTTTTTCTTTCCTCCCTCTCCTAGCCGCCTTGCTCTTCTATTATTTGATCCGGGGACGTGGATGAGGTGTGGCAATCAGCAGCTCCTGGCAACAATTACGAATGCGAACGACTCCACACCTGTGCACTTAAGCGAGGACCGTCCGCATCATGAATCACCAAGGAAACTGCTTAGGCCACAGTACCACACCCCCTCTCTAAACCGCAAGTGTGGTGACTATTTATTTAAAAAGTGGCCTTTTTGACTTGAGCTCTCGACCCGGTACACCACATCTGGTTGTTGACGAAGTCAAGTTCACAACCCCAGAGACACCGGCCCTAGAGATAAGGGATGTGACCCTGACAATGGTATGTAATTGGTTTCTCTTAAGAAACAGGCTACAAAGCATCTGTTTACAGCCTAAATCATGACAGGGCCAAGTCATAAGTCTGTATGCAATAAAAGTAAGAAGTACCGGGTGGCATACGAAAAACAGAACCATCTCTAACTCCAACGCGAAACGAAAGATAGGCAAGACAAAAATCCAATTGCAATTGTTTGAAGGAGCCACGTGCAATAAAATACACGTTTTTCCCTTGTCATCGTCCTTCAGTTCTTGGACACAAGTCATTCTGTACGGTGTCGCAGGAGGCTGGGGGTCAGACCCGGCCGGGACGCCTGGAAGGACCGAGAGGTGGCGCATTAGTCCTCCGGGCCACGAGGGGGGCAACTGCCCTGGATTGGAAGAGGGCCACGGAAGGGGAGCAGGGAGGCTCAAGCCCACTGGGGTCCGTGCCCACCGCCAGGGGGCACCCCAAGCCCCATGGAGCCAGAGACACATTAACTTCCGCCACACTCATGGAGGATGATCCTTCCAGGGACACCCGGAGTGCACACCAGGAAGTGTCGTCAGGCAGAGCACCTGGAGCTCATCCGGGTGAGAAGAAAAGGGGCTGCCTCCCTCCAAACAGAGAGCTGGAGTCGGGAGTGGGAGCAGGATGAAGCTCCCATGGAGAGAGGAAAGGCGGCCCAGGGACAGTGAGAGTAGGCCCGGGAGAAAGGTGGTTTGGGCAAGGAGCACAGTGTGTTGTGTGGGACTGTGTTGTGTTGGTTGGAGAGCAAAAAATAAACAAGAGTTTTATAAAGATGCGGTGTCTGTCTGATGGTGTCCGTGCAAGTCTCACAACGGTTTCATTTGTAGTGAGTGCAACACACGTTGACGAGACCTGTGCTAAACATTCGCTTGTTGTGCCAATTTACGTGTCGATTTCCTAGGGTTTCTGGCCATCCGTTCCTGAATATCTGCTACGACCACAGGTATATGAACGGATGGGGCCTAATCCTTTTTGCAGTTTGCAATTGACCCAGTCTTATGCCACTTCTTCACCAACTCGTGAATACAGCTCTTTCTTGGTAGGTTTACGTCAGGAAACTTCTGTGCGAAAATGTCCCGCATTTCCTTAAAAGAACCGGTGGACATATATGCCTCCACTAATCCAATCCTCTGTTGCAGAGAATACATCTTCCGGATCTCTTTCACGCACGTCTATACCCACTGGTTCACAGCTCTCTTACTAATGCACAGTTGGGGCAGCTGACCCCATTGTGACAACAAGGCTCCACGATCGCAACGCCACCCACCTGTATAATAGCTCGAGCCAGCCGGTCGGAGACGGTTCGGTTTTTCATGCGCCATCCTGTACTTTATATTGTTGCATGACTTACCTATTCTATAATGGAAAATGCCTCATTATACTGAACTTATGGTCAATAATTAGTTAAAACAATTATTTTATATTGTCACACACGTGCGCATGGGAGGCAGCTAAAGGGCTTGAATGAGAGTAATTCCGAGCCAGACTGGTCATGGGAAAATCCATGTGGCCCTGATGACGTCAATTCTGGTTCCAACCCCTTTGAGGTCACTTTCTATACTGGGCTTTAAAGCTGCCACCTTTTCTCTATCCCCTCAGTTCTGTTCTGGACTCCAAACTGTATATATCACAACAAATCTTTAACCATTTTGCAGCCAGGGAATAATATACGGGTGGCTGCTTCAAACATTTCTGTGGCTCTTTTTAATTTTTGTGACAATATGTGCAAGGCTACTTTGTTAAATATGATGTTGTTATACTGATATCACTTCATTTTAAGAGAATTGCTGTTATGCATTCATTAGTTTGTAAATCCATTTAAAAATACTTAAATTTGTACATTAATTCAATTTCAAAACTTATTTTAATAAAAGGGTACGGTGGGCCATAACCAATGCCAGTAACAATGAGTATGAGATAGAAACCATCCTCAGAGAGGTCACCAGGGCATAGTCAACTGTATTAATTTTAGAATCCCAATCAACTTAAATGGCTCCTATTTGGAAAGGGGAAACAGAATTTAGATTTCTACCAGAAACTCAAAAACTCTCATGAAGCAGACATGGAAGCACATGTCACAGCACATAATAATTTTATTGTTACTACTGTTATATTGTTGGTTTGTCCTATTTACCTCCAGTTTTCAATTGGGGATCCTAACCGTCAACATCTTTGTCTGTTACATTTGTATTTTCAGGGGTTTAAAGCATGGTGGTACTGATCAGGATGAACTGATACAAAGAGGGGCATAACATACTGTATGTTGAAAAAGCCATTGTGTCAGGATCACATTAGACGTTATCTTGTGATTGTTTTTTTCTTTTTTTTTAATCATTGTTTTATTATTATTATTATTATTAATGTAGTGTTAATATTTTTATGTGTTTTGTGACTTCTTTGTGCTGCCTTTGGGTGCTTCAGTATTTTGCTGTACTTGCACTGTCATGTTGTTTCCAGCAGCAAGGCAAGCAGTTCACAACCTGAGACTTCAGCATATCACCCCTATAAATGTCAGCTCACATTCACGCATGTCTGAATTTGCAAACGCAATGGAGTGACTCACAAAGGTCTTTCTAAAAGTACTTAATCAAAAATAAACTTGTGTGGGATTTTGATTTTGACTTTGAAAGAGCACATCAACTTCTGTCTGTGATGAGCTTAGATCTTTGGAAAACTAACCTAGTCTGTTCTATGACTATTCTTTTTGAGTTAACATTTAAAAAAAAAAATTTTCTTTATCACTAAAAATCAACATTTGGTTATTTTTACGTGAAATCAATATTTAATCCAACCCCCAAACCAAAGAATACTAGTGACAACAGGCCCTTGGTCAAAAGCAGATTAAGCAAGGAAAAGCAAGAAAAGGTGACAGAATGTGAAGGTGAAAACGGAATCCATAGACTTGCAAAAGCTGTAAACAACACAAGAAAGATCCTTAAAGACAATAAACAAGGACAATGCTGCCTAGTTCCTTTCTCTTTTATCTTGCCCTTCCCATCATGTGTTTGCCATCTGATAACAAGAGCAGGGCAAACGACAGAGCCCAGGGGCAATTTTCAGGCAAATGGAGTGGTCAGGGATGGAGCCAGCAGCCAAATCCCGACACTGTTGTCATTCACTTGTCACAACAGCTTTGTGTTACATTTCACAGCATGAGTCTGAATCTCTCAAGAGGAATAAAAATACCACTGTAGGTGTGGAAAGTATATAGTATATCCAAGCATGCATTCTTAGCTTGTATGAACACACTTCATTTTCTCATAATATCTAACAATGCACATTAATATAAGACTCCCGTCTCGAAATGAAACTCTTAAACTACCCATGCAAATAGCACTGTCATTTATGATGAGACCTTCAACAATATCATCTTCCTGCTTCATTGGTAGTGATCCGTTATTAATAATTTAAACAAGCAGAAAAGAAAAGAAGAAATGAAAATCCCACAAACCTCTGAGAATCTAAGACTAGCAGAACACTTTCTTTCGAGAGGGTAAGCATCATAAATCTATTTGCTTCTGTTAATATATTGTTATGCTAATGCTGAGATCCTGAAGGGATTTAAAGAACATGAAATACTTGGGAGAGAGGTCTGAGAGCCCTTCTGTTCTTGTCTCACAGCCAAAACCTGTACTTTAAATAAAAAATATAAAAAACAGAAATAGTTTACCTGAAAATATTCATTAGTCTTCATCAGTAGTGAGGCACTGAATGTCACACAGTGATACCCAAATTCATCATTTTAACTTTCTGCTTGATGTTGTGAAGATCGACACCTCAGCATGTCCAGCCAGGAAAATAAATGCCAATGAAATGCCTTGCTAAAAGATTACATATCAATTCAGAATACATAAACTATTTTAGAGTAGAGCTTTTGATTCATAGGTTTCTGAATTTCCATTATAGTAATTTTTCACAGCTGATAGGAATCTGAGCTTATTCATGACCCTATTGTATTTTAATACCTAAAAAATAAAAATAATACAGTACAAAGCACAGTAAATTAGTAGATTTAGGAAATAAATGACAGCTAAAGAAGTGATTTTCCTTAACCCTTAAAAGTTAGAGTTTTGTTTGAAGCTTTGCAGTGGATTTTACAGTAGAGTGATATGCACAGTTTTCAGTATTGGAGACTTACTTCTTGTTATGCTTAATCAGGATCTAACTGGAGCAGTACCAAATCAAAGTGGGGAGCTGTATGTAGCGCCTTACACAAATGCAGTCTTGAATAGTGCGATTTGTTAAGTTGGCCTTTTTACAGTACTGAACATTTCTAATTACATTACACATTTTTGCTTTTCATCACTAATATATGCACTATTGACATTTTTTTATCAGTTTTCAGTAAAATTACAGTACATGTAAACTCTTTGGAATACTTGAAGAACCTTATCATTCAAGAATATTATATAACACTTTATTTTTTTCAAGAATGAAAAAAACAAACCAGTTTTGAAACTTTGAATTTGGAAGAAATGCTCGTGTTCATTAACAGCAACTTTACTTTATGTTATAGCTTTGGAACTTAAACGTGAGCTATAGTCTTTTTTTCCTCAAAAGGATGTGAATGTGAACTATAGCTCCTTTTGAATGTGACCTTGTAAAACACTAGAGCAGTAAAAGGAGCAGATTGTTCTATAAACAGTTTTTCAAACAGTTAAACAGCATGAAAAGCAAATTAATAGTACAATTTTGTCAACTAAAAACAATGAGTGTTCATTTTTTAATAATTTATATGCTGTGTATTTGAAGCTCTGCGGTGGGTTGGCACCCTGCCCAGGATTGTTTCCTGCCTTGTGCCCTGTGTTGGCTGGGATTGGCTCCAGCAGACCCCCGTGACCCTGTGTTCGGATTCAGCGGGTTGGAAAATGGATGGATGGATGGATTTGAAGCTTGAAAGTTGTATGTAAATGTGTGCATCAAAATAAAACAAAAAATTGTCAAAAGACTTTACATATGACCAAGAGGGGACAACTTTGAAATGTGTAGCATTGATTGTAAAAGACAATTTAATTTATTTTGATTTTACAAAAACTATTTAGACAGAAAATACTGCACACATTAGTCTAATATGGTATGATAAATGACAGCTTCTGAAATCTAGGTATTGGAATATATTCACTTATCAATTTGATTAATCCAATGTAAGGTTTCAGAGAATGTGAGGTTATTCCTGACAAAAATGGCTACAAGTCAAGGAACAGAGATTTGAAAAGACACAAGCTAGTCATAAGCCATGTCTATTTAAATACTATTAAATACTTATTCTTTACGCTTTTACAGCTGCCAGTTATCCTAACATGTACATCTTTGTAATGTGAGATAAAAACTAAGGAACTCTGTGGGATAATGTGGGTGCCATACATTCTTATAAAGCATTGAAGTGATGTTCTAAAACAGCTGTTTGATGCACAGGAGAATGTTCTCGTAAACTGGTATTATTTAGGAGGATTCTAATTATGATGCTTTCTCATCTAATGAAAAAGGGTATGACAAAAATTAATCTCCTGTTTTCTCCCAGCAACAAAGGGAGGACAGTATCAAAAAGGACCAAAATTCTGTGATATGTATGACACATGTAAGTTGAGGTGAAGTCAGTACAGTATACAATATCCAGGTATGCTGTTATAGATGTTCAAAACTTTAAATGTGTCCTTGTACTATGCATACACATTCAGTTAACCATTTACAATACAATACAATACAATGCAATTTATTTTTTTATAGCCCAAAATCACACAAGTAGTGCCACAATGGACTTTAACAGGCCCTGCCTCTTGACAGCCCCCCAGCCTTGACTCTCTAAGAAGACAAGGAAAAACTCCCAAAAAAAAACCTTGTAGGGAAAACACAGAACAGAACAAATCCTCAATACAGTATAAAAAATAAAAAATTTTCAAGTGTGGAGCAGAATTTAACAGCAGATGATATCACATAATATGATTTGGATTTGTTTAGAGTCCTGGAGACCTCAGCCATCAAGCTGCCTCCCCCATTTGGCCATTCCACTGCTGAAACAGCACTGGGCCAGCCAATCCAATGAAAGGACCCCTCTACCCCACGATTCCTGTGATCCTCCATCAGGGATGACTTCACCTTAGGCAGGCAAAACACCTTGGCAGGAGGACCGTGGCACCAAGTGCCACATTTGAGTACCGAGAAGAGAAACAGAACAGGTGAGGGTTAGTATCCAATTATAACTATTATGTTACTTATGTTTTATTGCTAATGACTAATAACAGAGATGCAGTCTGTACAGTTAATCAGCAGCTCTAGTCAGGATATGCTAAACTGAAGTAGTGAGTCTTCAGCCAAGATTTAAAAGCTGAGACCAAAGGGGCATCTCTTATAGTAGCATTTCACGCATATATTTTCTTTAGGCACTAACAATAGAACCATAGATTTAGATGCTGCATACCTTTGCATTTCATGGCAGTGAGTCTATACTGCAAATTACATACAAAAAAAATTAAATAACTTTGAAACCCATGCAATGATAAATGGTCACTAGAAAACGTATATCAAATACAGTTACTATATTTTATAAGATTACAGCTAATTGGCTTTGTTTATTCTATATTACAAAATACTGACATCTGTTTAAATAAAGTGAGCTAATGTTAAATATTAAAAAACAGAAGGTTAGCCTAAAATATAAACACACTGGCAAAAGAAAGTTAAAGAAAACTTAACTTGGTAATTATAAACAATTTCCTCTGCGAAATGTTATAGCCTTTGTCTAGTTATGATGCCTTTGCTATGTTGTGCTTCTCAACAATACTGCTTTTTGCAAAACTGTTAATTGGAAGTGAAAGTAGCGAATTGGAATAAATAGGGCCCATTGCAGGCTAACTAACAGAATGCAGATTGACCTGTCGATGCATCACTACTGAATTTTGTGAAAAGGGCTAATTGTAAAGGCCATTCTCCATATAACCTGTTTTGAAGAAACCAGAGTTTATTAGAGTAGCCACAAAGATCTTAATGAGACTGGCCTTTGCAAAGCTGAATCTTATATGGAAATATTTTCACATATAATGGCACAAAAGAAATGACATGCACTCTCCAGACCTATACCTCAATAAGAAGAAAACTGTCCAGGATGGTTTCAACTTGACAAACTTCCTTTAGCAAGAGGCCGGTGAAATACATAGGATGAACATTTTCTAGGAGTCTGCCTTTTCAGAAAAGGATATGCTATTTGTTGAGTTTACTTTGATCTGTGCATGTGATCCTACCTATATTCTGCATGAAGTCTCATCTGTGCATGTCTTTGTAAATCACTGTTTCTATAGTAAAATTGGATTTTGCTGTCCAGAGTGTTTGTTGTACAGGCGGTCGCAGTGGAACCCAGCTACAGGAATCCAGTTCGGACGATTACTTCATTGAATTTTACTGAATAAGGCTATTCATCAGCGAGCATCTTTGATCTAAAAGAATCACAAAACTGTATTTATGCTTTTACGTTACTCTGGGGACTATGCAATTCTTGTACTGAACCTAAAATAATGTCTGATAATCAAAGAACGTCTTGGTATTATTTGTGTGGTAAAGACCTCCAAAACATTACAGTGAACCAAAGAAAATCCATCCATTATCCAACCCGCTATATCCTAACTACAGAGTCACGGGGGTCTGCTGGAGCCAATCCTAGCAAACACAGGACACAAGGCAGGAAACAAACCCCGGGCAGGGCGCCAGCCCACCACAGGGCACACACACACACACACCCACACACCAAGCACACACTAGGGACAATTTAGAATCGCCAATGCACCTAACCTGCATGTCTTTGGACTGTGGGTGGAAACTGGAGTACTCAGAGGAAACCCACGCAGCAGCAGCGCTACCCACTGTGCCACCCACCAAAGAAAATGTAACATATAAATATGTACATCTTTAAATGCCTGTTCTAGATATTCTAGGCATGCAAACGTTTATTTTGGTGGTTGAACATCATCATTTTGTGTTTCTGCTTTTCATTGCTGCTGTTATTTTATGTCTCATGTCGCAATGAGGCGATATAGCGTTTAGGCATGTGATGCATGTACCACCTGATTTGACATATGTGATCATTAACAGCCATGTTATAAAAGATGGTCACATACATTAAAAAGTGTTTATACATTGTAAAATACAGCAAAGACATCATAAGAGAATTGGTGCCAGAGCTAAGCTATTTATTTTAGAACCTGGTGTTGACTTAGCCTTTGTTTTACAACTGGTATAGCATTGATAAAAAAAGGACCAAACTTTGGTTCCCCATCCTAACCAATAGAGTGCTTGACCACTGATATGCTCTTGAAAACAATCAAGATGTCTACTATTCTATTTACAATTCGTCTGTGAGGACTTGTATGGAAAGTTATTTTCAATTGTCACAGTTACGATTTTTTTTGCACCCTAAACTGTTGATGAAGAACTACTAAAAATATAAAAGACCGTGGTGAGAAACAACTTGAAAATGTAAGCCAATGCCTTTGTTTTAAATGTGAAGAAAAGAATAGGAAACCTAAGCTTGGCATTACCGATAGCAATAAAAACATGAATAAATGAAGGCCTACTTCAATAAGTAGCTTTAACTGTATAGTTGAAACCAGTTGGGAAGCAGTTTGGAATTTTCATGTCATGTGAATGTAAATTACATTGACTGAAAAGCCATATTTGTTTTTAAAACATTATGTAAGTAAGACATAAAGTTGAATAAATACCTCAGTTTTCTAAACCATAATTCTGCATTGGTTTGAGCTACTAAAAGCAGAATGAGACCATATGATAAATTTTAATGCAACCAGACAAATGTAAGTATTTTCAGTTTCACCTGCTACACCATTAATATTAATATAAGACTATATAAATATCACTAATACTACATAGTTCTAGAGCTCTAGGATCAAATGTTTTGCCAGGTCCAACATGTATGGAATTAGCATGTTATCACTTTGTTTTTCTCTGCATATTCATTGTTTTCTCACACCTCACATCAAGTTAATTGGTGACTAAATTCTTGTGGTATGAATGAGAATGGCTGTGTGCATGAATGTATTCTGCGATGGTCCAGTATCTCTTCTGGAGCTGGTTTCTAACTTCTAACTTGGTTTCTAAGCAGCATTGATAAATGGGTGAATTGACTGATTATTAATCATAGTATTTTCTGAAGCCAATAATAATTTCTTTAGTTTTGGCTCATTTCAGACCACACTTATGTCGATTAATTGTAATTGAAAGGTTCCCAGTACAACAACCTCTGTTAGTCAATCTTTACATGAAAAAACTTAAGGAACTTTGTAGCAGTGTATCAAATTATTCCTTCCTATACACAAATTTATTCCTTCAAATAATTTGATATATTACAGTAGTGTCACTGGAAAATTTAACGATAGAACTGCTGTTGCAATTAGTTTTATATTAATGAGGAAACAGAACATAAAGCAGGAAACTAAACTTACGGGTTTGAAACAGCTTAAGTGTCTTGAAATTGTATTGCCAAATTTAACAAGTCGAGATCTGTCCTGTTGAGAAATAAAAAAAACAAATAACAGGTAGAATAAAATAATCTTAATGCCCTGCACTTCTTGAGAAGTTTAATTTGGACAATCTTGTGTTAAAGACTAAAAGAATTATAAAAAATTATAAATCCAACCCCTGGGTTGTCACATATACAGTATGCGCATGGGAGACAGCTTGTGGGCTCGAATTATTGTACTTACCCGACGAACCAGGGGTTGGCGCTGTCCACTAATCCTTTCTCTCTTTTTCCCTCTGTAGAGCAGCAGACTAAACACAAGTCCTCTGATGTAATTTCCACTTCCTGTGCCTCTGGACCTGCCCCCTTCCAGCCAACTCACCATATGATCACCATCTTGGTTATTCTACTCAATTCTGTTTTGAGTTCAGTCTGTAAAGACTGTTATTTTCAACTTGCTCGCCAGGTATACAGGGTTGCTATCCCAAACATTTATCTGTGCTCTTTGTGTTTAGTCTGTTGAAATGTTTTAAAACAGTGTGAAGATCAAAAGAGATTTCATAATCATCATTCAATATGATAACTGGAGAAGGTCTGAAGTAATAAATACATTAAAATTAAATTATTATTAATTTCATACTCCATCTTGTTCATTAAGGAAGTTATACTGTATACTTTAACTAGATGGAACACAGCAAGCAAAAACAAATTGTGGATTATTTTTTTTTGATTGTGCCTGAAAAGTGTTAACTTTATTACTGTAGGCTATTGCTATATTAATAAAGAATCTTTTCACTTACATATCCAATGTTGAAAAAGTGTATAAAAAAGCCATATGATAGTATTTGAGAGTATTTTCCTGCTTTGGAAGAAATTAGAATATCATTTTCAACATGAGTTGAGGCTGTTTCTGTGCTGTGAGCCAGACATGAATCTCTCACAAAGTGTTTCTTAAGACAAGATTCAACAACATTCTGAATACCCCAGATTACTCTCCACAGGCATTTATTTTTAGATAGACATAATTAAATGGCCGTGAGACGTGCACATGGGACATCTTCTCTAGATTCTAAAACCACATCAATTGAATGCTTTCCATTCAGAAGTGAAGCAACTTAACATAATGGTTCTTCTGAACTGTTAAGCCATCTCCCTGTAAGAGAAACTGAGCTCAGCAATTGTGTGCAAGAAGCCTATTTCAAGTGATTGTTCATATGGTATTATTTTGGTCATTACCCAAAGATCATGATCGATAGTATGTGGATCCCCATCAATGTGGGAATTTAGATTAAAAGGAAAACTGAAAGTTTTTTTATAGACTTAGCTCATGCCTCAGTGACCTGATCTGTTGGATAATTTTTACTCTCACTCACGAACAGAACTCTGGGGTATTTTAACTCATTCACCTTCACTTATAATAATCAAGCCCAGTGCTAGAGGGTCATAATTCCACATTTTCTATTTCATATGCAATCTGTACAGCAAACCCAGAGATCAGAGTTTGGTGAGGTCTTCAGATAGCAAAAGTGTGACTCTCATCTGCCTAAATTGGATACCATCTTAGCCTCAGCTTTGCTTTAATATCATGAAACAGAAGGAAAACACAGGTTTAAGTTTTATTGACCTAATATCAAAATTGTAAACTTAATTCTAACAACACAAATAATGCAGCATGCATTTAACAGCATAATACATGTCATCTAAGACAGAACACTGGTAAAATCTGTTTTATATCATGTGAATCTATCAAAATGACAGTAGATTTTTTGACTAATTTGGAAGAAAGAATCTTTACAGTTATAATGAAAAAAATAAGTGCCTATTGAAATGTACACAAATAAACAGATTATCACAGTTCTCTGTGTTTTTCTTACAAAAGCATCATCTGACACAAAGCAATTGGGTAGGGTGGCAACCTATTGAACCTACCAAAGCAAAGCACAAATCCACATTCACTCACGCCTGACCATTTGATAGATGCTAGACAGGTATTGCCTAACAATTTAACGCGTTATGTTCGCTTCAGCTTTCAAACGGGGAATACAACACAAAGCATAACTCTGCCAATGTTTCATTCACCCATTGTTTTCTAAACCAGAGAATTAAAAAAGCCTCTATGCAGAGTCTTTTCCTTTTGTATGCCACAGGAATGTGTCTCCCCTTCACCAAAACAAATGTTTAAACAGGTAGCGCAGTGGTAGTGCTGCTGCTTTGCAGTAAGGAGATTGTGGGTTCACTTCCTGGGTCCTCCCTGTGTGGAGAGTGCTTTGAGTAGTGAGAAAAGTGCTATATAAATGTAAAGTATTATTATTAAACTGTTTCATAGATTTAGATTGGGTTCAATTTCAAAATAATGACACTTTTGAAATTTCATATATATAAAATGTGATGGGTGGCCGGAACCTTTACCCGGCCGGGGCGCCCAGAGTGTGGAAGGACACCTTTGTCCCCTGGCTGATAGAGGGCAGCCCCCTTGGTTTCCAGCAGGGCCATGGGTCATGAGCATGGGAGTGCAACCATGTTGGAACCCATGGCCTCAACCAGGGGCTTCATTGTCTTTTCTAGGGTCTTATTTGGCCACACTTCTGCAACACCCGGAAGGAACTCGTTGTGCACCTGGGGTCCATCTAGGTGCTCTATAAAAAGGGGGCCAGTCCCCAACATTCTGGAGCTGGAGTCGGTAGGAAGAGCACAGAGCCTGAGGAGGAGTGGAGGGAGAAGGACTGGTGGCAAGAAGGGACTGAATGGTGCTGTGTTGACTGGTATTTTGGGCACTTTAGATTGTAAATAAACGTGTAGTGTAGTAAACCCGTCTCCTGCCTGCCTGTGTCCGGGTTGGCTTCACAAAAGCAAGATGATTTTCTGTCTTCTTCAACCTTCTTTCATCTGTATAATAGTACAGATTGCAAGCTTTGGAGGCCATGACCTCAGGTTCAGGTGGTTGCAGGTTAAGGTTTCTGATTAGAAATTGCACCCTCTCTCTATGTATGCATGGGTTTTCCACTCTAAAGTTCTGTACATTAGGAGGATTTGCAAAACCAAACTGGTCACAAATCAGTTTGTCCATTTGTGGGCTGTGCAATAGCACATAAAAATATCAGGATTGATCCCAGAAGTCATTTTTCCTGTACATCCTCAGGGAATGCCATTTCATCTGTTTTTTTCAATATTTGTCTGTAAAGATGACATCATCAAACATTTCTTTCTCATGAAATTATGCCTTGCTGGAGGCACAGTGTTTTGAACTGGCACATCATAAAAAACAATAAATAAGCAATTGAATTACATTTAAAAAGTGTGAACAATAAAAGGAGACAGTGCTCTTCATGACAATAAAATACATTAGTATTGCAACATACTATGGAATACAGTGAGCTGGAGCAGTCTTACTGTGCCCTTCCGTATGACCAGCCAAGTTTAATCTACAGAGCCGAGGCAGTCACTTTGAAAATAGAAGTATTAAATTGTTTTCACAATCTCCCACCTACTTCTTTTGTCATCTTGAAACCACATGATGGCTTAAAAAATGTCACTGAATAAGAAATCTTATCTACATCTACAGTATATACTGTATATATTTAAAAGAAAGGGAAGGAAAACTGTATTCTGTTCATCAGTGCTTATGTCATAACTCTGAATTTTTTTTTTTGCTATAAAAATTTTCTCATTCTGGCTCATCTGAAGTGTTGTTTAATGCTTTCAGTTATTACTGTAATTTCTGTGTCCTCTAAGAAATGTTCCATGTCTTTTGGTGTTTCAACCTTGTATTTCACTTCAAACAAAATTTCCTCAATTGCTATTTTGACATTTGCTCTCAAATGTTACATAGTCATTCACAAGTGCTTATATATACAATATGTGAAAATTTTTGATACCCCAACAACCCCCAAATGTGCTGCGCACCGAAACTCTGTTAACACAAGCAGGGATTGGTTGTCCACTGCTGATGTAACTGCAAGTTCACAGGCTTACAACATAACACGTCTGTCACCTGAAGGTTGAAGTGGGGGGAGGGGGGGCATTTAAACTGGCCAATGACCTGACCTTGCGCTCACTTTCTGTCTCCTTGCTTATGCTGTTCTTTGATCTGAAAAGGAAGCGGATGCAGGACTACGTCATGGTCACTGCTTGCATTCTGTGTGTGTTTAAGTGACAGCTTCTATTTGAATAAATGCTTTGAGAGTGTTCCTGTCTTCACAACAATAAACCTGATTTTTTTGGGAAACCCAGACTCTCTTTTGCAAGTTTGTGACCCATATAAAACATCTTTTTAAATTTTCTTTCTTTGTAGTCATTCTAGTGTGTGTTTAGAATATAATGTGTGTGTTTATATGTATTTATCTATTTACATATTTATTTATTTTGTAGTACCAATTTTAAATTTTTGGAGGTACTAGGGGGCTCTGCCCACTGCTCGCTTCACTAGCTAACCCTCAGGTTTGGTTAACCGGAAATACAATTTAAAGAGATTGTTATTTTCATGGGAATTGTTGCATATGTATTATTTTCACTTTTTCTTTAAAACGTAAGTAAAAACAATATTTATAATGAACTTTTCTTCAAAAGCGTTGGAGAGAAAAGAATGCAAAAAAAGAAAAATAGTAATCTGTGTACAAATTCTGAAAATAAGGAAAGTAATAATCATCCTGGACCAGGTGTAATTGAAAACCTAGCAGGTCCAAGCAGTGTCATAAATAAAAGACAAAGAGAAGAAGACAAAGTAGAACGTCGTAAAGAGGTTCAAAAACGTTGGCACGATACACATGCAGAGCAGGTTAGAGATTATGAAAGCAGTGAAATTCAAAAGGCTCAAAAAAATGATAGTAAAGATCGCATTAGCGAACAAACGGAAATTTTTACTTGGTGAAATAACAGAACAGCAAAAAGGAATTGAATATATGGACATAGGTGGGATGATTATTACTTTCCTTATTTTCAGAATTTGCACATAGATTATTATTGTTCTTTTTTGCATTCTTTTCTCACCAACACTTTTGAGTCTCTTTTCAACGTGCTGCTCTTTCTTCTTTGCTAGAACGTGTAAAATTTATAAGAGCTGAGAGCACAGGAAGTGTGTCTGCCAAAAGCATTCCAACAACTGAGAGGTTAGAGGGACTGAATTATTTGAAAATGGTTGTAAGTAGGGCGTGACTTGCAAAAGTCAACGTCTAGTGGGACTTGCTTCCAAAGGTTGCAAGTATGACGTGACTTGACCGTCTTGCAGAACGAGAAAGTGTCTCTCTTCAAAAGATCACATCTCGTCTCTGGATAAAAAGTCTCATCTCGTCCCAAGATTTTTTTTTATAATAGAGAGACAGGATATGAGATCAATGTCTTACAGTGTGTAAGAAAGCTGTATCAGTTATTTCTGATAATTGGAAGTCATTACTATAAATGCAACATGAACAGTGAAATGAGCTGTGGGGTGTAATATTCATATTCAGATGGTTACTCAGCCCCAAACACCACAACATAGTTAAAAGAGTAACATTTGCTTGTTAGTGGCACACAGTAGCTGTTAATAGGAGTTTATTTAGACAGTCACTGAAATATTTAGAATTTCTGGAATTTTATTAACATATTTTTCTTATTGTTTGTTGGTTTTGTTGTTATGATGATGATGTGAGCACACTGCCAGCGTTTCAGAATTGCCTTGTCTGAATTCTATTATGTTGTGCAACAGTTTCCTTGGAGCAGACAACTTGCTTTTGGTTATTATAGTCATTGCTGGTCTTGTGATGCAAAGGTCATCAGGATCATCCTATATAAGATTACTTGGCATAGTAGCCTCTTATCCGATCATTAGATCTCTTTCAAAAAATAAAAGCAAAAAGACTGATTCTGGTTTTGTGATTTTATTTTGATGATTGTTTTTCTTTAATTTCTTGGTTTTCTAACCCTAGCCTGATTATTAACTCATTTTTGGTCAATTCCATTTTTATGTCTTTCATTTACTGTTTTTTTTTCACTATAGAAACATTTTTAATTTTTACATGATCACTTACTCTTTTGAAGATGGTCATAACAAGGTGGAGGTTTTTTTTTTTCATTTATGGAAACTCAAATAGAAATATAGAAACTTTGTAGAAGACTGAAAACTGAACCCAAACTGTGTTCCACAACACTCTCATAAGCTATATAGAAAGCACTATAAAAAGTAAAAAGATTGAGAAAAGAAAGTGCGTTATTTGGTAAAGGTTCACAATATGAGCAGTCCTTGTCACAAAGTAGTATTTAGCTTAAAAAAACAAAAAAAACTGTGTTGATTTAGTCTTTGGCAGGTTATTTATAATGAAGCTGAGAATACTCCGAAATAAAAGAAAGCAGCCCAGTGGAAAGCCAAATGTAAGTTGCCTATATGAGTGACACTGTAGAAGGAGATGCTTATTTATTCATTGTAGGGTGCCATAATTATTCAGTTTGCAACTGACAACTACCCTACCTCTTGTGACATCCAAACCAATAATGAAGATGTTGGAACCCAGTCCGGTTTTGTAGTTTCATTAAAAAATGATGAGATATGAGGAAAGCTTCAAGCACCGTTGAATCCTGCTGTTTGTCTCAGTTAGTTATGATATTAATGCCAACACACAGAAAATGAACCTGTTGCACAACATAGAATCACGGGGGTTGAAAATGACAGAGACATGAACAAAGACACTCCACCGCTCAATCTGGCACATACACTCTGCATCAGAATCAGTTGGTACCAGTATAGGGCCTGGGTATGCCTATTTGCCACCCACTTTGCTTATTTGTCTGCCGTGTTTTTTAATTTAGTTTTTAAACTATTATTGCTTTTTAACAAATGAAAATTTGGTTGTGCTGCGTACATGCATTTTATTATAACTTGATTAAAATATTAATTAAATCTAAACCTACACAGCAAAATCACCTATGTTAATTTCACTTATCATTATGAGAGGTATTTGGGAAGCATAAATATGGTGTCATATGCACATGTCATTAGGGGGCGTTCTACCTGTGATGGTGTGGGTCATACTCCATGCTCCCTCTTCCAGATTCAGGAGCTTCTTGAACCCAACACTATCGGTAATGTAACCAGGTGAGCTGTGCAATGAGGACAAATCAGACATGGAGCAAGCGGATGGTGTAAAGTGTCCCATGCTTTTACTATTAATAAATATCATCAAAAAAGTGTGCTCAAATAAACAGTGCAGTTCTTCATAGTTCAATAAATAAATAATCCATAAAAACCACAAGTGATAAGTGGAAGTTAAAAATCCATAATAAATAATCTTTTAAAATAAGGTTAAAATATTGGATAGAAGCTGTCCTTTTTAAAAACCTGGTGCCTTCTCCTTTTAACTCGCGATTCCCCTGCTTCTCCCATGCGGGCCTTGCAACAGAGGAGTTGCCCTATCTGCAGGTGCAGCTGACTCTCCTACTGGTCTGGTTGCCTTCTGTCCCCTGGCTACGTACAGCTCACTCGTCGGACTGAGACTCGGGTCCCCCAATGGCCTGGGCACTCACACAGGGGCTCACCCTCCCAAGCCTCCCTGACTCCTGCTGCTTTACGTGGCGAGCTGTCAGCCTTTCTTGGTCACTCCAACTCCTTGAAATCTCTTAGCTGGAGCGACCACTTCCAACTGCCTCTTCAAGTGTCGGCCATACACTCCTTCCGGGGCTCTACTCCCAGCTGCCTGCTTCTCCGCAGCGAGCCTGCTCTATCTCGCTCACTCTCATGCCAGCTCTCTGCACATCCTGCCTTCTTCTTCCTTTAACCTCCACTCTTTTTCTTTCCTTCTCTCTCTTTTTTCTCCCCTCCGCCCTCGTACTTCTCCTATTTTATAATGGGGACATGGCACAGGTGTGGCAATTAGCAGCTCCCGGCATCAGTTACTGACACGGACAATCCCGCACCTGTGCACTTCAGTGCAGAAACGCCCATGCCTGCATCGCGCCTGGGAACCACTCCTGCCACGCTACCATGCCCCATGCTGTGATTATTTATTTAAAAACTGGCCATCCGTTTAGAGCCGTGGACCCACTATATCACACTACCTTGAGTAGAGCACTAGACACTGTTATTCACATCTTGTTCTCCTTCATTGGCAGACCAAAAGCTCAGAACGACAAGGACTCATGATGCCATTTCCAGTTCCTCCTCTTAAAGCTGGCCTCATCCAGTACAGAAGCCTTATAAGCCCAGCCTTTTCAATATGGAGTCAGTCAGGATATGGACTCACATCTGAGAAAAAGCTCTCATCATCTTATTATTAAAAGTGTACCAGTATTACAGTCTGGTGCCCCAAACCTGTGTCTTGTTCTTTGTGTTTATTTCACTACAGTAATGACTTTTGCTGTGTAGAACTCCGTAACAAGTGTTTAAAAATAAGATAAACTTTAAATTTTACCAATAACAATCCCTGAAAAGATGTGATGTTAACAGAAGGGTATCAACTGGTAAGTTACTGAATTAACTAGTTGTATAAGTAGGTACTTCTTGGAGGGAAATGTGAACAAGGCAAGATAAGTGTGGGCGATATCCTGATAAACACCTCTCAGATTGTTATTAGTGAAAGGAAATTAACAGAGCTGAAAATCGTTCTAGAGTCTTATGTTGGCACTTTAAAGTTTGGTGGTGCATCAATAGCAAGTAAAAACTCTCATGTTAGCTGTGATAGCTTTAGTGATGGGTTTGTAGCCAACACTAATACTGAGCTAGCTGGAAAATACAACCACTCCACCAGTAAGTGGATTTTTCTGATATTAATAAACCACCATCTCAACAGATAGTGTACATGTTTTGAATGTAGGACATCAAAAGATGAAGTTGTGGCATTTTATTGATTGACAAAAATTTGCTTGTATGTTCAGAGATTGGAAACGTTCAGGCCAAGAACAGGGCAGTGCTTTGTAAATAAACAAATTACAAGGAACGCCAAAAATGGTCATCAAACGCTAGTGGTTAGAAACATCTTATTTGGGCATTTGTGCCTTGCAACAGGCTGGTTTCTCAAACGTATCATCAAAAGGTAATCAGTTAGTTAATCTTCACCATTTGTTAGTGGATTTAAATTAGTGTTAACAAAAACGCAACTAAGTTAGATAGGGAAATGAACAAAAAAAAACACCTGATGTTCATGTTTGCATTGGTATGACTGGACATGAAAAGTTATATTTTAATTTTTATACTTAATGCATATTTAACAATAATAGAATTAGGCTCACTCTTCACTAATTTATACCCACCCTTCAACTGATCAGAATATTGATTCAATCCTCTTTTAGATGCCAAGTAAAAACAGCTTTATGAATGCTAACAGATAATAGACCTAACAGACATGCATATTACACTTACAGTATAAGACCTTGCTAAACAGCCATACGTACAGTGACTGGGTTAACAAAGTAGAGTTTGACAGTATAACGGGTAGTTGAACTTTGTGCAAGAACCTGATTGATGTTCTTGTTGTCACTATATTCTGCTACATGCCTCATGTACATTTTGAAGCAAATATAGGATGAAATTCAAGAACAACTGCACAAACCCTAATCTGTTTGTCTGTTACCTTGTAGTATGTGCAAAATGTTGTGGAAGAAAAAAAGTAAAATTCATATATATTTTGATTTCTCCTTATGAAGGTGTATTTGAATGGTGTAATTCCTGATGTCTGTGTTGTTACTTGATGTGTAAGTGTATACAAGTGTTTGCTTTGTATAAGTTGTTTCATGCTTTTGAGCAGATTCCACCAGAAAAGACTGCTTGTAAACCCTGTACGGCAAGAATGTATAAAAAAATAATGATAAATTCATGCTGACATTGGTTTATCGCTCCCACTTATCCCTTACGCAAAGATTCTGTTGGTTTATCCAAACTAGAAAAACTGGTTACTGTGCTTTTTATTCAGCATATAGTGAACTGCACTTTGTTCAGATCTCGCTCTTGTTTTCAACAGCACATGCACTTTAAAAAAGTCAAAGTCCTTTGTGTGTGCTGTGCATTTTTTTCATCCACATCCACATCTCCAAGATTGTTCCTGTCTTAAATGTTCTGTTAGTTTAAATGGCATATTCAAATTTATTGTACCAAATCATGCTGTATATTGTTTTCTGTTTACATTCTTTAGTACAAGCTTAATGAATCTGGTTGCTATTTATTAAAAATTGTAACAATAATAAATAGCTTATCCTTGATTGTTTTTATGTGGATTGCTCAGCAAATCAATAGCAGCACTGCTTTTCTCTGAGAACAAACTTCTTGATTCTGTGTCAGCCATGTATTGGCAAAAGGATGGGGGTGTAGGGACCGGAGGTAGCCTTCCTCATTACTGCTCTGGATGCTGTGGGCCTTTTTCATAAGTTATACTGCATATAAGAAAATGTATGTACAGTAAGAAAATAAAGTATTTCAATTTTGGAACATACTTTTAACATATAGACATCATTCACTAAGCTAAAGCTTTGTCTGATGAACCTACCTTTTTCTATTAATTATACACTGTAGACTGAAGTGTTGGAGGGGTTTATTTTATTATTATTATTATTATTATTTTGCATTAATGAGCTTCAAAGACTTAAAAAATACAAGGTACTATTAGATACATAA
Organism: Erpetoichthys calabaricus; assembly: GCF_900747795.2. Classification (NCBI taxonomy): domain Eukaryota; kingdom Metazoa; phylum Chordata; class Cladistia; order Polypteriformes; family Polypteridae; genus Erpetoichthys; species Erpetoichthys calabaricus. The sequence continues at coordinate 75,134,345 of NC_041398.2, read as the reverse complement.
GCAGTCCTCCAAGGTCATAGTCTTCATTTGGTGTTGATTTTAGCAATCATTTCTCTCTAAACATTAAAAATTAATAAAAAAAATGTAATTCTCCCATTAACTAAATCATTTGAGAGCATTATTTGTTTACATATTGCTTGCTTATGTCTCTACTAGCAAATGCTTAGTTGAAGCAGATAGTGATATTAATTCAGAATCTTTTACTATTCTAATAACATCTAACCTCTATGAAGGCCATGACACATATGAATTGAAAAAATATGGTTGAAAGTGCAAAAGTGCTTCCAATTTGCACTACCAATTTGCATGTGGTAGTAAGATCTTCTACAGGCCCTTAACTGTAACCTGGAAAAAGCAGTTAAAATGCAAGCCTTAAAGTTAAGTCTGCATGAATTGACTTTGATCACCTGAAACGTTAGAGAAATGTGAGCCTGCACGAACTAGCTAAAAAAAGTGTCATAAAAAGTTATTTTCTTTTATTATTTCCAGCCTTCTCTGTGGCTGTTGGGTACATAATTTGTATGGATTCTAGGGCTTTGAGCATCAAGGAATGTGAATTTCATATTCATTTTGTAAAATTTGCAATGGTTAATAAGTTACATTTTTATAATGGTTTATTGGGACACTATTTTGTGTGTTTATTGAGCACCGGCTTTTTGATGAGTTAGTGTTGACAGATGCCATCTATCCCAACAGCCCCTGGGAGTGTGTGGCGTGTGACATCATTCAAAACAGAATCCAATATCAGAACTCTGTATTTGGTTAAGTGGCACTGTGGTGCAGTGGTAGCACTGCTACCTCGCAGTAAGGAGACCCGGGTTCACTTCCTGGGTCCTCCCTGCGTGGAGTTTGCTTGTTCTCCCTGTGTCTGCGTGGGTTTCCTCCCACAGTTCAAAGACATGCAGGTTAGGTGCATTGCCGATCCTAAATTGTCCCTAGTGTGTGTCCTATGGTGGGTTGGCGCCCTGCCCGGGATTGGTTCCTGCCTTGCGCCCTGGGATTGGCTCCAGCAGACCCCCGTGACCCTGTTTTAGGATATAACAGGTTGGAAAATGGATGGATGTATTTGGTTTCAGTTATTTTCTCTGACAGACTTTTTTTTTTATACAAAATAAGGCTATAGACATAAATTTTTGAGTTAGTGTTCTTATGTTTTGATGATCAGTATTCTGGCATTGACTTCTGCCTGTTTTTTGACCTCATCTTTTCTCCCAATCTTATTTTCAAATTTTCACTGTCTCACCTTGAGTCTGTATGTAAATGTTTTGCCATCAGGAAAAAAAAAAACAAAACAAGCAAATGGGTTAAAGGAGCTAACTGGGAAAATGAGTCAACGGGCAGGCAAGACTAGAGATCTAGTGACAAAACTGAAGGGAATTGCAAACTCATAATTCAAAAAATAAAACAAAGCAGGGTCAAAACCAGACAATAAATTGGATTTTTTTGTACAAAGGACTCTAAAGGTTTTCTCAAAGTCATATAGCGAATGTTTCACCCGAAAGCTATTTATACCAATGCAGAATTGATGTGGGGTGCAAACTCTTGCAGGGGCTTCACCCTACTGACCTTCTTAGCAACCAGGTGCCAAAAAGTACAAAAAAACAGCATCACAGTATCTAAAATTCTTAACCAAACAGGCTTCCTGTCAATAAATAACACTATTCCAGGATAAATTCTTTTTAAGGAACAATGTATCCTTCCCTGGAAAAATTAAAAGTCAGCATGGTTCAAGATAGCAAAGAACACAACAATATTACAGTGCTGAAAAAAAGAATAAGAAAAGAAGAAAATTACACTGTAGTAGACAGAGTTGTCACATATAGAGTCCCCTAATTCTGGAGTGACCTTCCTGCTAGTACAGAGAGGCAACATAGGTGGCAGTGGTAAGTAAAGATTAAAGCCTCTTTATTGTAGCATAGAGTACTATGGTTAGAGCAGCCATATTAAAGCAGTCATTGCAGTTGGCTGTTATTGAGTCACTGCTGTACTCTGTCTGTCTTCTCAAAGTCTTGCTTAGGCCTTTTAACATTATTGCATTCTTTATTGAGTTATGCCTCTAGAATTGGGGACAGGCCCAGTGTCAGACTTTCGTAATCTGCCAAATCAGATCTGTCTGTATCACTATAAACTGTGGAATATCCCTTGGGGGATTGGGAGCCCTCTTGTCCTGGGCAAATTTATTCTCTTTATGATACAGTGTTGTTTTACACTCCTCGTGCTTTTCTGTTTATTTATTTATATTTAGGCTAATTAAACACAAATTTTATTTGTAATTATTTTTACATTATTTATTTGTGACAGCATTGTTTTCCTGAGGTAGGAGAAATATCCTTTTTCTTAATTATGGATTTTGTGACCATTGCAATACATTAAGTGGGAGAAAAATTGTACTTTTTGATTGCCAATTTCATATGCTTTATTTACCACTTTATTAAGAAGTCAGGTTATCAGTAGTTGTTGTAAGATTGAATTGCAGTTGGATGCTTGGAGGAAAAAGACATTTTTAAAATTGTTGGAGCTGCTTTTTATTGCGCTGCCATTGCAATAAATTTTATTTGTAGTAAAAGTCTGACGTCTGTCGATTGTTAGGTACCTTCTCGTCTTTTTACAAACAACATGTCTCATATTTGAGTTGGTTTTAATAAAAATGACTTTTTTCAGATTAATGTTATGTTTTTTAGTTATAACTAAAAACAGTCATCTCAAGTTTAGAAAATGGCTTGAAGTGGCATTTTTCTGTATATTGCTGTCAACAAGTCTTCACCGTAAACATACCTAGAAAATTTTGAAGAGCTTGAATGTTTTTACCAGATACTGTACAGGACACATGTTATTAACATATAAATCAATCTAGTCTTTTTCATTTTTTCTTAAACTAATTATGTTCTAAGGAGACAGAATGGGAAAGTTTCTCATTTACCCTTATTTCAAATTTGTGTATATTCCCTGTAACAAATCATTTCCTTTTCAAATTGCATTTTGCCTGCCAACAACTAACTGTGGCATCACTTCTTGAAAATTAAAAAAATTTGAGTTGCTTTCTGATGGTTCTGACTAGCAGTACTTCCTTAAACTTTGTATCCTGCATGGGGCGCTCACTCCCTGGGATTGTTTCCTTTCTTGATGCAGAACAGAATAGAGCAAGGTTCTCAAACACCAGTCCTGGGGCCTCATGTATAAACGGTGCGTACACACAGAAATGTTGCATATGAACGTTTCCACGCTCAAATCGCGATGTATAAAACCTAAACTTGGCGTAAAGCCACGCACATTTCCACGGTACCTCATACCCTGGCGTACGCAATTTCTCCGCTCAGTTTTGCAGACTGGCGGCACCCAGCGTCAAAGCAGTGCTACTCTTCCTGTGTGGTTACACTATCTTTCTTAGATCCACATTCCTGACGCGGCTTTATAAATACACTGAAACTAACTGCATATTGTTTATTAGTGTAATGCATCTGATTGTAATTAACCTGTAGCAATATAATGGGATTGTAATTAACCTGTACCAATATAATGGTCCAGGGAATAGCCATAGTATTCCAAATACCATAACTACTTTAGCATTGTTACTCTCAATGAATCTTCTTCTTCATTCAGCTGCTCCCGTTAAGGGTTGCCACAACAGATCATCTTTTTCCATATTACTCTCACTGCACCACTCAGAGTATTTATATCACTGTATCTGAGTGGGGAATTACAGCAGCAGCTGATCGGAAAGAGAATTATCGGTACACAGCATGAAGCAGACGCTGCCTGAGCCATGGCAAAACATTTTAGATTTCCCTGTACGGACTTCACGGTTTAGAAAACGTTTCATCCCAAGAACTATACACGCACTCAATCAGTCCATCAAGTGCTCCTTGTAGAACTGTTTGTACTTATAAGTACAATTACCTCACTGTAAACTTGCACTACAGTTATAATATTGCACAACCTGCGCCACTTTATAAAGCACGCATTTACATATGATGACAATATAATTTTTAAGATGAAATGCAGCAAAATATGTTGATTATATTATACAGATAAAACTTTATAACTTCATTTAAATAATCTGTATTGTTAATAATTAAACATGTGAGGACATGGTGCCGCAGCGCTAGCTAGTTCAGGGATTGTCCCTGCATTGCGTTGTATTCTTGCTCGTGCTGACGCGACACTGGAAGGATAGACGGATAGAATAATTAAACATGTACTACGAAGATATTTCAATGTTCCTTAAAAGTTTTGAAGAATCGCCGTTCTAAGCTTACAGATGGCTTCATGTCTATTACAGAGCTGATTGTGTGGCGATTGGGTATTTGGAGAAAGAAAAGTAAGGACAGGAATTGGAGGTTAGTACGTTTGAAAGAGTACTTCTGTAATAAATGATTTCATCGAAGGTCACGCATGGCGCAGCAAGCCTCTTGCGTGAGACATGAACAAGCACTGCGCCACCGTGTTCCCATGTTTAATAACATGCTTTCATTCCTATCATCATGAAAAAGATATCACGTATGCATCTCAGTATTTTAATTATCCAGAGAGCTGTAATATTGCGAATGTAATGGATTATATATCCTGTTGGAGAAAGAGAAAAGCCGTTTAAGAAGCAGGTAGTGATTCACACATATAGCAAGATCAAATACAGAACAAAGCATTTAAAGTGCTACTTTAGTTACAATGGGATTTGAGAAACTAGTAAATTAAACGATTTTAAGATGAAGTTTATAATGTTCTACTTTAATGGCAAAATAAACTACGTGATTAAAGTGGACATTTCGAGATTAAAGTTGACATTTCGTGCTTTTTTCCCACTGTGTGCCTATTTTTTTTGTCTGTACCCTAATAAGCTTTCATATGACACTCAGACGGTGGGCTACGACTCGCCTTTTCACGGCGACTTTGATAATTTCTTTTTTATTTCGGGCACTGTGCGACTTTGTGAACTTTCGAGTTTCTCCGACACTCTGTCACTCGATCAACTTCCTTTTGTTGTTTATATCACTGTTTAAACCAACAAATAGTACGATTTTCCTTTGCCTCCACTAGGTATTCGCTGAAATTCTTATATTTTTCCCCGTGCTTTTCCCATTGTCTTTTCACAGAAGGCTATTTATATTGATTTGCATATTCAAAGAGGCGTAATTCTGGGAGGAGTTGGGGCGGGACAGAAGGCGCATGCACGTGCGTTACTTTTCACGCTGATCGGGATTTATGTAGTGGAAGAACGTGAAAGTTTGTGTATGTACAGATTCCTGCATCTGGATCTTTCTGTGCGTACGCACATTCCCGCTTTTGTGCTTATGCCATGTTATAGTGTGAGTTCTACGCACGGCGTTATACATGAGGCCCCTGGAGAGCCGCAGTTGCTGCAGTTTTTCATTCCAACCCTTTTCTTAATTAGTTCACTGTTTTTGCTGCTAATTGACTTCTTTTGAATTAATTGTAATTGACTTGTTTTTTAAGAGTTGTTCCCCTGAATTTCTTCATCGTGTCTCTGAATTGCTTCATTTCTTTCCTTAAACGGCACCCAAACAGAAATGTAATGTGAAGTGTGTGAGACAAAAGAAGACCAACTAAGTCAGGGCCTCAAACTCCAACCAGTTTCACTCCAAGCAGTTGCTTAATTAGGTGTTGATTCTTGTTGTTAATTAAACCCGTTCTTGTTGCTGCTCTCATTGTGTAATGGCATACATTTCTGAAATTGCTGATTTTCTCTTTTCTAAGAACACTGTTAAAATATTTTGGGGACCTGAGCAGATCAACATTCCTGAGACCTTCATCTTTCTTTATTTTCAGATATTGAATGATGGACACAGTTTGCTGGTCATGTTTTGGCTCATTTTATAGCTCATTATTGTTTGGTAGCTATTTAAGGAAAAAGAAACAATTAAGGTGTCTGAGTCTCCAACAGCAAGTCAATTAAAATGAATTCAAAAGAAGTTAATTAGCAGCAAAAAAAGCTGACTAATTAAGAAAAGGGTCAGAATGAAAACCTGCAGCCACTTCAGTCCTCCAGGACCAGAGTTTGAGAACCCTGGACTAGAGCCTTACCAATCCCTTTTGTAACCATGGTGGAAATAATCAGACAAGAGAAATTTAGTACAAAAAGAGATATATGTATTTAACTTGCTTAAAAATGTCATTTCCATCCCAATACAATGTATTATTCATTAATACATACATTTCTAGGCCTGAGAGAAGGCAATAGAACGTACAGTTGTCAGTCTTCAGTGGGGGATGCTGACAGATACATGGAGAGTCTGGCAGGGCGGGGAGCAGCATTTGGTCAGCTTTTGGCTTCGTGATGGATCTTCTTCATTATAAGCACTCACATATTTACGTATTTGTCAGGTATGCGGAACGACCAACAGAGCCGTCTACAGTATATGCTGTTTTTGGACTATTCCTAAATAACACCTTCCCTTGTTCTCATGGTTTCTGCAGACAGTAGCCATTGGTCACTCTGGCTATACATTGATTCAGCAAACATCAGCATTTTAAAATAGCCTGCCTGGCTTGTCTTTCCTAAGTTTCAGTCTATCTTCCTGGTCAGTTTCATCCTTTCAGCTGGTGTGTATGGCTTCAACTTTGGAATAAACATCATAGATTACATTGGCACACTTCAAACCTATTACTACATTTTAAATAACAGACCTTCTGGCCATCCATTTAAGCTAATTGACTTGCATTATGCTGCACTAGACTTTAAATGTAAAAGTTCAGACGAACAGAAGGAAATATATTTTGTGAATTCTATTTAACTAATGTTTCCAAATAAAATCATGTCAAGATTCCTGATTCACTTAAAACTAATGTTTACTGTGCTACTTAGTAATAAAACAAATTGAGTGGATTGCCTTTAGGTGTCCATCTCTTCCATTCTCCTTTAACACAATAGTACTGCATTATTATTCTTATTAATTCCTTGCTCATTTATGCTAGTTTCAGTGGAAATGTTAAAAGGATGAGTTACTCATCAAAATGCTCTTCATCTATACATCCTCCTAGTCATTCTGTAATTTATAGTCATGGGCATCCTGGCAGTCTGTGGCATAGTACATACACAGAATTACCCGCATCAACTCATAGGAGGCCATTTAAAAGTTACCGATCAAACTAACATGCACACATTACAGTAGTGGAAATGAAAGTGCCCTGATGAAAATCCTGAAGAAGAATATAATGATAGTGAAAGTGCCAGTATTTAAACTCAGTCCCCTAGAACTGTGACGTGGTCCTCACCAATGTGTATTTCATTTATTTTTTGCAATGTTGCAATCAATCATAAATACAAAATTTCATTTTCTCAAGATGTTGTTTTTATAAAAAAATTTTATGCCAGTTTTAAAAATGAAGGTACAGTTTAGAGGGTCCCTTTAAAATGTATTATCATACAAATACAGTGGGGAATAGGCATGAGTTAATACAATTTTATCTGAATGTTATAAAGCAAAAATCTTGCCCAAACATTTTTGACTTACTCATCAAGATGGCATGAGTTGTTGTGTTTTTAAATTTTTTGAACGCATTTTTTTCACTTAGCGGTTTGCGCCTACAGGGGTCAGAGTTGGAATAAAATTTAAAAACAATATGTGCCTGTTTCTTTTGCTTCATTGTATATAATTTTGAACATATGAAATAATTTTGTATTTTGGATGCATTTTTCATCCAATGCATTGGAAACATTTACCTTGTATCTTTTAATTTTATATTCATATGAAAGACTGTGCGAGAAACAGAAGAATTAAGAGCTACTGGTAAGATAAATAGAGTTGGCTGGTATGACTGTCAGACTACATTTACATTGCATCAGTCAGGTAGTTATTTTCATCACAAGACAATTTTCATCACCATTCAATTTAAGCTATTATTTTAAATAGTGCACATGCATATCTCCCAGCCACTGATAATGGAAATAGTGGGCTCAGAAATAAAATAGATGTATGATGTTTATGCACTGTGCCAGTACTTTCTATCAGCCATTCATTAAATATGTGACAAACATTGTACAAACATGTTTAAAAGTCAACGACAGAATCCGATGTGGGTCAAACAAGGGCTGCATAAAAATTTGTGTCATTAGTTGCTCAAAATGTACATCTGATTTTATCAATTTTTCAAGCATTAAAATCATTCAATGCAGAATAATAATAATACATTAGCAATTTGGATATTTGAGGATAGAGTAGCTCAAAAGCCACTGTAACAAATTAAGTAGATCAAATGAAGTTTACACGCATATTTTATATTTTACATTGTAGTCCCTACAGGGTGCTATAGCTCCCCAAATACCCAACACAGAGGCTCGGACACAAGATCCAATGAGTTTTCACATGAGTTTTATTCATGTGAAATGCTTCAAGGAAGCATTTCACACAACACAATCACGTCCACAATAAGCAGTGCGGTAATTCTTTTTCTTCCTCTCTCTGTAACTCTTCCTCTGTTCCTCTCCGCAAGCTTCATCCTCCTCTTCCTGACTCTGGCTCCCAGATTGAACTGGGGCTGCTTCTTTTATCGGGAGTACTTCTAGTGACACAAGATTGTGACTCAAAAGCACTTCTGGGTACGTCTGAAACCCCACACAGTAGGGCTTCCTGATCCCTACAGCTCCCCCTAGTGGACCCCATAGATCCCAACAGGACTGTCTCCTGAGACTGCAATATCCAGCATCCCCTGTGGGTACCCAAGCAGAAATTCAAGCCTAGGTTGGCTGCCTAGGTTGGGGAAGGATTCCTGTTCAGTCCTTGCAGACGTGCCTGCCCACATGGGATGTATGTCACAACATGTTAGGGCATTTTCTGTTGCTTATATACATACTTGTTTTCCTTCTCATTGTTTACTGACTAAAACTTTGGTAACACAAACAAGTGCATTTCCTAATTATTAGTTTCTGTTTTTAATTAAATGCAAAATTTTACCTGACCAATGGGTCTCCACATAATGTTCTCATTCAAGTTTTGTCTATAAAATTAATAAAGATTTGAACTTGTTTTAGAACCTATGGGTCACAGTAGTGAATACCCTTTAGAGGTATTCTAACATAACATAACTGCATAAACCAATGGAGGGTTTCGGACAGCCAGCGTATTGGGTATATGGCAGGAAACAACCATGGACAGGATATCATTCCACTCACCAATGCTTAACCAATTCAGTATCACCACTTAATTTATCCTGCGCATCATTAGCTTGAGGTTTCCTCCCACAGTCCAAAGACATACAGATTAGGTATATTGGCGATCCTAAATTGTCCCTAGTGTGTGCTTGGAGTGTGAGAATGTGTGTGTGTGCCCTGCAGTGGGCTTGCGCCCTGCCCAGGGTTTGTTTCCTGCCTTGCGCCCTGTGTTGGCTGGGATTGACTCCAGCAGACCCCCGTGACCCTGTGTTAGGATATAGCAGGTTGGATAATGGATGGAAAATCAAAATATTCAGATTATTGCACTGGCAAGTACAAGAAAACATGCAGACAACAACCCGGTACAGGATTTAATGGACGGAAAGCAGCTGCAACCATTATCCCAGTCCTATTCGTGGAAGACTTTTCCAATTAGTATTTGGATTTTTTTAGATACAGTTAACAGTTTTTTTAGAGACATGTCACGCAAGCACTGTTAGAATAAGTACCAGATGCTCCTGGCCCTGAACTGAACAAGGTAGTTAGAAAATGGATGCACTGAAATTCACACAATTCCTTCTTACTCCTGCTATTGATTAAATTGCAGACAGAATTGAGATACTTTCCTCTGAACAATATCAAATTCATTTAGATTAGTTCAGCGTCTTTCCAGACTAAACTTTCATGTACCATCCACGCTCTAGATCTGCTTAAGTCAGTTTTATATTTCTATATAATACACTAACATGGCTGTTTGTTTGTCTGTCCAGGATTTTAAATCACATGTAGCTCACAAGCCATTTGAATTATTGACCTGAAATTTGGTACACATATACTACGTGACGTCTACTATCCGCTTTTGTGGTGATGATTGACCTCCAAGGATATTCCTCTTTTTATTTTTATTTTATTTTATTGTAGAGTCAAATCTCAGCAGTGGCCAGCAGAGTGGCCATGCGGTATATATATACACATACACATATATACATATACATACATAGTGCGTTGCAACACGGGCTGTGATTGTTACATGGGAGGGAGACGACAAATCACAGCTTCCCGCTTTCTAATCGGGCTTGTGATTGCTGCTTTGACGGATGCCCAGTATCCCACAGTAGGAGAGGCGTTAGGCAAGTGTAATTGAATAGCGGTGCTGCAAGTTATTACTCTTTTTATCTTTATTTTATTTTATTGTAGAATCAACTCACAGCTGCGCGCACCAGTGCGTGCGTGGCGGGTGCGTACTGCTGACGTTTTCATTGTCTACCACCTTCGCTAATCATTCTTGAGGCAGATTGAAGACTTAAGTGCCAGCTTAACTGAAAAATTAAAGAAAACATACTAAGTTTTAAAAAAAATCAGTTTTAACGGGAAAAGATGCCAACGAAAGAAGAGAAGCAGCGGGACGCTAGGGTCAAGAGCTGCTCATTAAGCAGCAAGCGCATCAACCTCTGAGCAAACGAATGGTAAACGTACAGAGAAAGAGGATAAATACTATGAATGGTCATGTCAAGTGTATTCACTCCACGTTATCGTGCAGTGCGCTGTTACTGGTATTTTGATAAAAGAATCTGAATAACATATAAGAAGCGTATAAATTATTAAACAGTAAAACATTAACATTTAAGAAGTAAAGATACATTGAGTACTACTGTAGTGCTTTCGAGTATAGAACATTTTTTGTTTGCCCATTACATGCATAAATGTATACATTTTTTGGTGTACCTACCCAAGAACACGCGACATGACCCGGCAGTTAAAAATTTATCGCTCCAGCAATTTTAACTCTGTTACAAAGTCATCTAATATGGTATTGCAAACGGCAGCGGGAGCATTTCTATAAACTCAATTTAAACTTACTGTTTACACCGTGCTTTGAAGATGCATAGTATGCGACACGTGTTTCGCCGTAATTGTGGGCTCATCAGGAGTACACAGTCACTGCACTCCCTTACGGGAATCGATCCTCGGACGTAGAGGCGAAGCCCCTAACGTTGTGCCACGGCGTGAGGTTCGTTCATTTGACAGCATGTAGATCGGGGTATTTACATTGCAGGCATTCGTAGTCTGATTCACAATCTGATTGTATGGGTGGTTACCTACCAGGTAACGCTTGTGGTTGGTGAGCAAGTCGGCTAACTTCTGCCACGGTGCCCTCTTTCAGTTGCGAGAAGCAGATCATACAATGGTTGAAATAGTTTAATATATATAGCAAAATCACCGCGCTTCGCAGGGGCGAATATGGTATTGCAAACGGCAGCGTTTCTATAAACTTAATTTAAAGTTACGGTTTATACCGTGCCTTGTTTCATATTCTTTTCCTACCTTATCAATTGTGTAATGTGTTTTTTGAACAGGTTTGATTCATGGAAGTGATCACTCCTGCTACGTTCAGTCACTTCACGTGAGCCGCTCTCTTGTGTGATGTTGCGATGTCCACGGGTTTATTTAATGTTAGCTAAGACCCGGCAGTTAAAAGTTTCTCGCTACAGCAATTTTAACTCTGTTACAAAGTGATGCAAACTGTCGTTTATACCTCGTGTCTTCTCATTAAACTTGTATCTCGCGAATATGGCATTGCAAACGGCAGCGGGAGCGTTTCTATAAAGTTAATTTAAGGTTACGGTTTACACCGTGCTTTTTTATACCTCGTGTCTTCTCATTAAACTTGTATCTCGCGAATATGGTATTGCAAACGGCAGCGGGAGCGTTTCTATAAAGTTAATTTAGACTTACGGTTTACACCGTGCTTTTTTATACCTCGTGTCTTATGAAGATGCTTGTATGCGTCACTCACTCGCTTCTTATTGTTTCGCTGCCTTGTCAATTGTGTAATGAATGTTTTCTTCAGCGCTCTTTGGGGCTCCTCCTTCTTTTCTACGTACTGAGTTCACAGTCAGTTCACGTGATTACGTGGGAGGCGTGATGACGCGACACGCAACTCAGTCTCCTACGGCCATCTTGCTGCCTTCCATTACAGTATATGGACAAAAAAGAGGTTCCAGTTATGACCATTACGCGTATAATTTTGAAATGAAACCTGCCTAACTTTTGTAAGTAAGCTGTAAGGAATGAGCCTGCCAAATTTCAGCCTTCCACCTACACGGGAAGTTGGACAATTAGTGATGAGTGAGTCAGTCAGTCAGTGAGTGAGTGAATCAGTCAGTGAGGGCTTTGCCTTTTATTATTATAGATTGGGTTGATGTGGAGGAGGTAACATCTTTGCATGACTTGTGAAAGACTCAAAATGAGCATTTCTATATTAAATGTGTGTGTAATTACAGTATTTAGTAAAGTTTAAATGATCATTAAGTGCACAGTAGATTTAATAGTACACATTTCAGAAACATCTAGTGACTGAAAATATATTGGCTTGATTTGCAATTCTTCTGGCATTGTCATAAAATTAATGCATTATTTTACACAGGGGAGAATCTACCATCAGGGTATTACGGGTGCGCACCCCAGTGGCCCATGACAGCAAGCCACAATGAAATGACGGAGTCTCTGCATGCCGAAATGACCAAAGGTTCCCCCCCTTGGTCGATGTAGGCTTCAAGTGAGATTACTAAGGATATCCCCCACCATTGCTTCATGAAACAATCGAGTCTCCGCATTGGAAGTCCATTAATCGACTAGGAAAAATATGTTTGACTCTCTGTTAGGGGGGCCATTGGGGGTCTGAATGATTTCACCATTTCACATACTTGATTTAGCCCAATGGTGTTCAAAACTGAACCTCTTCATGTGTGCCACATTGTATTTAGACAGGAATCAAAAAAAACAAGGCTGGGTGTCTGCACAAAATATTACATTCACATGAGAAGAAAATGGAAATAACACAGCTAAGGAAACCCAGGCACATTGAATCTGCTAGAAAATTTAAAAACACATATTGTCCCATTCCAACACTTTATCCTACATGTGATAAATTATGCAATGCATTTAGTTTGTATGAATTAGATGAAATTCTCTGTTACATTTTCATTTATCCTTCATCTGCCCTTGCTTTCAGAAAATGCATTAATGTGTTTTATTTGGTCCAGTCACATCAGAACATCTCTGTAAGCATATGGCAAATCTCATCAGACTGTTTCAGGGGGCGAACAAAATGTCTCTCAGGATAACACAACCGCATATCATGCTTTCTTAGAAGATGTACAATGGAATTCAATACTCCTTAATAACATTTTCATTTTTAGCCCAAGGTAAAAAGACTTTATTACAAAAGAAAAAAAAAAGTCTGCATTATTTAAGCAAGGAAGCAAAGGTGTAGTAAGTTTCATAGATTAGGGGACATCATCAGCTTTTTCTTAAAATTGAAGAGCTATTTAAAATACTGTAGTTTTAAAGAACAATGACAAGTGAAAAATGCATACAATTATGTTGATAATCATTTAGTCAATGAATAATAACAGCCGGATGATTATTCGATAGATCAAGCTTACAATCTGAATACTTTTAGCCCAGTCTCTTTAGCATCCTTGACCAACTTTTTTTTTTTTTTTTCTCTACACTCTAGCTCTGATTTATATTCTTTTTGCAGTTTGCATTTGAGACCTTCCATTTCTCTTAGCGCTGTCCTGGCAGTAAGTTGCTATCTATCATTTGCACTACTGAAACCCAGATGGTTTATCTTTAATTACAGATAACACCCCCAGGAGGGGTAAAGACCAAAACATTCATTATGCATTAATATGGCTGGATAAAACTCAGACCTGAATTTCTAGTAGTAGGATGATGCTTTGAAAGACTTTCCAGATCACAGGTAACTTTCTTTTCCCTGTACTCTGATTTTCTGAAATGCTCATCTGTTTGAAAATGGCCACTGTAACCTGTGTTGCTAAGGATCGTGCAACATGTCTATAGAAAACAAAAGGGTGTATTTCAACAGGACTTGAACTCAAATTATTGCCAAATAATTATGGAGCATAGCTGAATGTTTCAAGTCATTTATTTGCTTTGGATCAAGGAGTAAATACTGCAAAAATTAAGCTTGCTATATTCCATTTGTTTTGTTCATTTCTGTGCCACTTTTTACCACATTCTTAAGGGAATGGGCTGATTTAATAACCTTCTTTCCAGAAGGTTATCCTAAGATAAATTAGCTTGGCAACACAACGATAATAACATTTTAATATTCTACATTTTAACATTCATCTCATTTCACTAATTTTGCATTAACCTGCAGTGTATAATTCAGATAGTTTATTACATTATTACATCCGTATGGTATCAGTCAAGCGGAATCAGTAAGCACTGGCAATGTCCATTTATTCCAAATTGCAATTCCAAATATAATTAGCACTATTAATATTATTTACATTTTGAGTGCATATGTTTTTCCAAAACTAAGCTGTCAGCAGCAAGCAATTTAAAACAGAAAGAGAGCTACAAAACCTTTTGGTTAATAATAATAATAATTGCTGAATATGGTGGTAAAAAGCAAAGCACCTTTATTCATGTGAATATACAGTACATAGTCTTAACATTGTCAAGAAATTTCTGTAAAAATGATGTCATTACATTACTTTGGACCAAGAGCTTAACCAAAACTCAGACTGCAGTGGTCCTAATTTACTGTACTTTATTCACTGTAGAGGTGTAGCGAGCTAATACCTATCTGGCAGGAACCAGCGTTGGATAGTAGTCCATCGTGGAGTGCAGACGCATAGTCGCTTTCACACTGGGAAATATTAAAGCCTAGACATCATTCAGAAAGTGGAATATATATGAAAATAGTGATCAGTAGAGGGCATTCTACACCTGATGAAGACTTGTGTCATTCACAACACGTGAATTGTCTGAAGTATTACTGTTATGATATTGACTCTCTTTTCAGCCTTTAAATGGCTCTCATATGATCATAAGCTATTCCAAGAGATCTGTTGCTACTTAACAGATTTGAGATAGTGTATAACTAGTTTGCATAGTGAGGAGCTCTTAAAATTGTGTTTCACTCCTAAAGTAATGACTGAAGGAGCATAAATTGTGCTATACCAGTCTTAGACAAACTACTCCACTGGGCCTCTTTAACTCTTAGATTCCTTTTTGCAGTCATGTGAAAAGAAGGGGCAAACTCCATGGCGACCTTCCGAAACCAGCTGGCTTTCTGATTTTCTTGATATCTTTCCAAAGTAATGTGTTTCAGGCTCCTCCCAGAAAAGGAAAAAGAGCAGGCACTGAGGCATCTGGAGGGGTTTCTCCATGGTCAGAGCTCCACCAGGAGTAAGCAAATATTACATGTATCTATAATTGTATATGTAGCTAGTAATCAACACAGGGAAAAAAAATAATCAAATATCTAGTTTTTTATTCCTAAGCTTTCAACAACCTATCAGATGTCATCATCAGAGCAAAATTATTAGATATACAGGAATCAGCAAATATAACAAATGAAGTTTTTAGGTGCAAATATGTTTGGTTTTCTCAAAGTGTGACTGATACTACTGGAACAATTTACATTTCTTTTCTTAAGAAAGCAAATGTAGACTTGTTTTCTTTCAATTTGGAAAAATACAGTATGATTACTGTAGTGTACACTAGTGTACTAGTTTAGTGTACTAGTCCTTTAGATTGCCTTCTAGTCATCATGTTTAAATTTAATGGTGCTGTATTAAACATTCTTTACTGTATATGAAAGGCATGTTAATAAATGGAAAAGATGCAGACACAAAAGAAACGATTAATCACCTACTGAGACTTTTATTAAACTGCGCACCTTCAAAAGACTCACCTACTTTCCTTCTCCAACTCTGTTCAGTCTACTTCTTTACTATTGGGGGTCTTCCATAAGATGATCATGCAAACTCCACATACAGTAGAGTTTATATACTGGGGCCTTCAACACTTCTGACCATTCCTTTGTGCTGCCTCATATATACTGTAATTTTTCTATTCAAATAACATAAGGAATTTTAAATTAATGATCACTTACATATTGAAATGAGTAACCGCTACTAAAAGTACCATAATTAATAAAAGTAATTTTTCCGTTTTCTTTACTCCTAAGGTCATCTTACAGTAACATTTAATAACATTTAACTCTTCACTTTAGCTTTGTTTGTACTGCATGTTTGGATCATTTTGTAATATACAAAAGCAAAACTAAATGTTCAGAATCAAACATGAGACCGCAAAAGTGGCATTACCACTTAGCAAAGGCCATGACTGGAGACACCTCTTTGATATGCTTAGCTTTCAGTGGCATAGCTGCTTTGACCAACACATTGATCATCTGTACAAGGTGCCTCTGGAAAAATAGCACTTGTTACAAAGCACTACTTGAAGACCTAGCAGACTGCTAATGATATAACAAAATGTTGCAGTTTGTCAATTTCCTGTCCCAGGTGAATCACAGGACAACAGTTTTCTTAAGTAATCCTTGTTGTATCGAGCTAACAACAGGCTTCTTCTATTTCCTATTTTTGATTGATTGATATATATACATATATACGGACACACACACACACACACACATATATATATATATATATACATATACTGTATACACACACTTGTAATGGGTTGTAGATGTGGGATATGAGTTTGTTGGCCTTCTTGTAATTATGTCTTTTGTCTTCTGTTTCCCTGCATTTAAACCTTTGCAATCATAGGCTGTTCTTTGTCAGACACATATGTTATTGATCTGCAGATAGGATTTATTATCAACTATTCTGTTCTTGTACTTTTTAAAATGAATGTCTTACAGCAACACGAAGAGCTGTGCGCAGGCAGGCTCTTTAGATTTCCATCAGCCGTATTAGATACTTTACCTCCTTTCTTCTTGCTGAAGTCATTTATATATAGTGCCTTTTTTGTTTGTACTATATTCTGACAGTTATAGAATAAGAAGGTCATATGACCTGATAGATAAAAACACAAGAAACCAATTTGATAATTGAGCCAGCAACATTTCAGATGTTTCAGATCAGGATAATTAGCAGGAAGAATAGAATGCTAAATGGCTGACAGCTTTCTGGTAATTCCTTACATAAAGTGTTCAGTTTTTTCATGAGTAAAAAAAATAAATGGTCAAAATTTAAAATGTAAAGCTGTAAAAACCTATCCTTAACATTGATTAAGATTAAACAAGTGTATTTTTTTTTTTTTTGCTATGGGTAGGGCCGATGAGCTGCTGCTGCAGGGATCTAGGTTCCCCTCCCAACACTTTTTCATGGTCTCACTCTGTACTCTGGGTTCCTCCCACACTCTAAAGATTTTTGTGTTAAGATGATCAGTGACCTGGGGTCATATTAATAAATGTTTGCATATATTCCAGCATGAAAATATGTGTAAGCGAAAAAACAAAGGAAATGCATACATGCGAAAAAAAATAGATGTATAAAACCACTGTACACACATTTCTATGCAATTTACCTTTAGAAATCACAATCATCTTGTATATGCATGTGCATCAAGACATCTCAAACCCCACTTGTTACCTGGAACCTGGAAACAACCATATGTGGAGCATGCTAATCAACCTCATACATAAGCAGTCATGATGCTGCAGACCTTCATTGGCTGATACAGCAGCCATCCTCCTGATGCGTTCAAGAGTATCTGGCTGTGCTCCACAACTGAGTGCACAAGATTATGCATGGCATTATAGAGCCTCTCCTCTGCTTTCTGGGGAAATGGGAAAGGCGTGAAATGCTAGCACTATCACCTGGTACATGTGATTACATGATTGCTTTTACCACATGAAAAATTCAGGGTTTAGCTGTTTACTCTACCAATAAGCCAGCCACCACTTACAATACCATCACATCTATCAAAGCTACTTTGCCTCAAAATAAATAAATCATGGGTTGACCCAGGCCACTGAGCCATGGTGTTTGTCAGTCTCATCTTATTATCATAAATGACTTGTGCATTAATAGAATGCCACTGTTTACGGTTAACAAAAACAAATTCCCTCTTGCTAGATGCTATTATTACAATATAAGAGCAGTAAAGTGCTCTGATTACATTAGGAGAACTGGACACTACTGTAAATTGCCTTTTAATGTTGGCAAAAACATGTTATGTTTTATGTATGTACACCCACACCATACAAAAACTGTATGTAGCACCTTGTTGGTCTGTTAATGGCTTCCTGAACAGCGGGCGTGATGGAGCAAAGCTTGGCTAAGATATTCCTGACCTGCCAGCCGGTATTTAAACTGACAAAACAAATGGGTGAGAAATGCTGCAAATATGTGCACATTCTTCTATCACATTTTCTTTTATAAATCTCAACATTTGTGTGGAAAGTTCATGTATCAAGCTTTTTTTATTTTGCGCATATGGAAGTTTTATAAATCTGTCACCTTGCCTTGTGAATGAGTAGGCTGCTACGGCCTTGTGTCCTGTTCTGTGTTGCTGCCTTGCCTAAACAGCTTTAATGAAAGTCTTTGGCTTCCTATAATGCTGCAGTAGTGAAAAAGTAGATTGAGAAAATTAATGTCTTAAAAATGATATTTTTCACAGTACAGTAATCAGGTGTTATAAAGCATCTGATGGTGGAGCAGTGATTATCACCTGTTTTCTTTATTCCACCAAATTTAGTACTCAATAGTTTGCACATTCTCTCCAAGTCCACGTAAGTTTTCTTAAAATGCATGTGCTAATTACGTTGACAGGCACTTTTAAATTAGATAGCTATGACTCAGTATGATTGTATATGTGAATGTGCCCTGCTTTGGACCAATCTAGGTTTGGCTTCTGCCTCAGTCCTGATGCTACCAGGATTGAAGGTTCACTAAAGGAATCAGCAAGTTCTGAAAAAATGGTGGATGAATGGATGGACAGATATATTGGTTTTGCTTGGCTGTATGTGTGAGTGTGACCTGGGATGGGCCAGTGTCCTTGTCCAGGGCTGATTCCAGCCTAAATCACAGTAATTCCAGGATTGATTCCAGAAAGTTCAACAAATGGTTCTGTATTGAAATGAAATGGCTTAAAAAAATGAATGGATGGATATTAACAAGGTTTCAGTCTTTTCTCTAATTATCCTAAATGTGTATTAGCAGCTGTTTTTATTTTATTATTAATTTTATTGTAATCATTCATACAAATCGATCGATGTTTACAAAAAATAGAATTGAAAAACAATTCGACCCCCACCCCTGAGAGAGAGAGCATGGCCAACGGTGTAAAACTGAAGGCTTGTAAACATACCTAAATTGATGAGTTTAATAGGAGATGAATGGAGAAGAAAAAGAAATGTGGAGATAATTGCTTCCTCGGCGCTTTAAGAGCTTATTCTAAAATTTTATTGATTATAACCTGCCAGGTTTTAAAAAAAATTCTGTATAGATCCTCTAGCTGAATATTTGATTTTTTTCCAATTTCAAATAGTATAAAATATCGGTTACCCACTGACTTAAAAGAGGAGAGTTAGGATTCTTCCAGTTTAGCAAAATAAGTCTGCGTGCCAAAATTGTAGTGAATGCAATCACAGTTTGTTTGTCCTTCTCCACTTTAAACCCATCTGGAAGAACACCAAACACAGCTGTTAATGGGTTAGGAGGGATTGTGACACCAAGGCTGTCTGAAAGGCACTTAAAAATTTTGGTCCAAAAACGATGTTAATTTGTCACAGGTCCAAAACATGTGACCCAGTGAGGCTCGGACTTGATTACAGCATTCGCAGGTTGGATCTTACCCTGGAAACATTTTGGACAGTTTTAGGCGAGACAGATGTGCTCGATATATAATTTTGAGTTGAATAATTGTATACTTTGAGCATACAGAGACTGAGTGAAGTCTCTGCATTGCCATTTCCACTCCCTTTCTGATATATTGATTAAGAGATCTTTTTCCCATTGTCCTCTTGGATCTTTGAAAGGGAGGGACTGTAAAATAATTTTATATATTGCAGAGATGGTGTCTAAGTCCTTGAAATTGAGCAATATTTTTCCAGTATGGACGAGGGTGCAAGATGAGGAAAATCGGGCAGGTTCTGTTTAACAAAGTTATTAATTTGAAGATAGTGAAAGAAATGTGTAGCTGGAAAGTTAAATTTGGAATGTAATTGTTCGTAGGATGCAAAGATGTTGCCTATATAAAGATCTCTGAGCAATTTAATCACAAATTTTTTCCAGATATTGAAAACTGCAAATGTTTGTGAGGGTTGAAAGAGGTGGTTCTCTTGCAGAGGTGCCACAGATAAAAGCTTCTCCATCTTAAAATGCTTTCTACATTGGTTCCATATTCTGAGTGAGTGAAGCACAATTGGGATATTGGGAATTGGGACAATTAGTATATTACCGATACCTTGCATTTATTGGGGCACAAAGCAGGGAATATAAAGAAGTACTGCAGGATTTTACTTCTATTGCGGACCAGGTCTGTGTATGTTCATCTATTTGTGTCCAGGTTTTTATAGTTTGTATGTTTGCTGCCCAGTAATAAAACGGAAAGTTAGGTAGAGCAATGCCACCTTCTGCCTTAGGTCTTTGTAGGGTCGCTCTTTGGATACGTGGATGTTTCGAGTTCCAAATAAATGAGGTTATTGTTGAATCTAATTGCTTAAACAATGATTTATTAATGTATATCGGAATGTTTTGAAATAAAAAAAAGAAACTTAGGAAGAATATTCATCTTAACAACGTTAATTCTTCCAGCTAGAGTGAGATGAAGGGTTGACCATCTATGCAAGTCTTGCTTAATTTTTTCCATACAGATGGTGAAATTTTGTTGATAAAGAGCTTTGTGTTTACTTGTGATGTTTACCCCTAGGTATTTAAACTGATCTGCAATGATCAAAGGTAGGGTGTCTAATCTAATATTATATGCTTGAGAATTCACTGGAAAGAGTACACTTTTATTCAAATTAATTCTAAGACCAGAGATCTTTTTAAATTCTGTAAGTGCTGTTATGACTGCAGGCACAGAATTTTATGGGTCTGATATATACAGTACCATATCATCTGCATATAGGGAAATTTTCTGTTCCAGTCCTTCTCTGATAATCCTATTTATCTGATCAGCATTTCAACAGTGAACCACCAGTGGTTCAATGGCAATTGCAAATAGTAGTGGTGACAAGGGGCATCCTTGTCTGGTACCACGTTCTAGTTTAAAGTAGTCTGAACAAATGTTGTTAATACAAACTGAAGCTTCTGGATTGGTATTCAGTAGTTTGATCCATGTACAAATGTTTGGGCCAAACCCAAATTTCTCTAATGTAGTGAAAAGGTATTTCTATTCAATCATGTCAAATGCTTTTTCTGCATCCAATGATAATGATATTTCTGGGGTGTTTGACTTTGTTGGTGAGTATATTACATTAAACAGGCATCGAAGATTGGAGGATAAGTGTCAACCCCTGATAAATCCAGTTTGATCTTGTGATATTACCGAAGGCAGCATTTTTTCCATCCTTCTAGCTATGATTTTTGAGAGTACCTTAACATCATTATTCAGAAGTGAAATTAATCTGTATGATGCACATTGTAATAAGTCCTTATTTTGTTTAGAAAAGACAGCGATTAATGCTTGGCGAAAAGTTTGAGGTAGAATTTGATCGTCTCTAGCTTCTGCAAATGTTGCTAATAGGAGGGGAGCTAGCTGAGCACAGAATTTCTTATAAAATTCTGCAGGGTAGCCATCAGGGCATGCTGCTTTCCTGCCTTGAAGTGACTTTATAATATCTAGTAATTTTGATAGCGCCAGAGGTTTATCCAGTTCCTCCGCACTAAAAGTATCTATTTGTGGTAACTGTAATGTATCCAGAAATGCATTAGATTGTGTGTTGTCTTCTTTAAACTCAGTAGAATATAAGGATTTATAGTAGTCTCTAAATGTGTGCATTATGTTTTTATGGTCATTATGGTTATTCGTCTCCGTTTGTGTTGGTGATTACTGGGATTGCATTGCGAACTTCTTGCTTGTGGATTTGTTGAGCTAAAAGCTTATTAGCTTTCTCTCCGTGTTCATAGTAATGATGTCTGGATTTATAAACTAGTTGTTCAGTTTCTTTAGGTGTCAAGAGTTTGAGTTCTAAAGCAGAGCCTGCCTTTTCCTATGTAGAGCCTCGCTTGGAAGCCTGGCATGTTCTTCATCTATTCTAGTAATTTTGCTTTTAAGTACTGATACTTTCTTGGTTTCTAATTTATTCCTGTGGGAAAGATATGAAATAATCTGTCCTCTTAAGAAAGCCTTTAGAGTTGCCCAGAGTATTCCTGCAGAAACCTCTGAGGATGTATTTGTCTCTAGGAAGAAACTGATTTGTTTGGATATAAATTCTGTACAGTTCTCATCTGTTAATAGAAGCGGGTTAAGACGCCATCTACGAGGTGAGTGTATGGGGCATAGTGACTTTAGCTCCAAGATCAGAGATGCATGGTCGGAAATAACAATAGCATCGTACTTGCAAGATTTAATCGTAGGCAAGGAATTATTATCTATATAAGAAATAACCTATTCTTGAGTAGCAGTGATGTACTGGTGAGTAGAAAGAATATGTTCTTGAGTTTTGGTTTAGAAACCTCCAGGGGTCTGATAAGTTGTGGTCAGTTACAAACTGTGTAATTATCTTTACAGTGTTAGATGTCATCCCCCCTGTGACAGGAGTCCTATCTAAGAGTGGATTTAAAACACAATTAAAGTCCCCAGCCATTATAATTTTATGAGTGTTCACATTGGGGATGGATGCAAATACGTTTTGCATGAATTCCTTATCATCGACATTAGGTGCTGTGAGGGATGGCCGGCTAAATATTCCGGTCCACACCTCCAGGCCGCCAGATGGAGCTCTCCCAGCAGCATGGAAAGTCCCCAAATTCCAGCAGGGCATTATGGACATTGTAGTTGTTATAAACAACCCTGCTGGATACCATGGGGACCACCAGGAGCCGCTGTAGGAAGAATTACAGAATGCTACGTGCCCTATAACCCAGAAGTGCGTCATGATCACATGACCGGAAGGAACGACGTGCTTCCGGGTTGAAGAAAAGGACTTTTAATCTGACCTGGAAGTGACGAGGACTTATGGATTGTTGGGATGGAACCACTTCCGGGTCAGGGACTATAAAGGACTCTGGGAAACCCCAGACGAGTGAGCTGAGCTGGGTGGAAGGATGGCGATGCGTCTGGGAGTGGAGGATTGTTTATTATTGATTATTGATTATTGTTCTTGGATTTATTGGAGTAGTGTGGAGTAGTGGTGCTTTGTGCACTTATTTATAATAATAAATATTCACTTTAACTTTTACCTGGTGTCTGACGTCTGGTCTGAGGGTTCAAGGGGTCACGGGGACCTTTAAACTGTCACAGTGCATAAACATTTATCAAAATCATTTTACAGTTAAATAAGTTGCCCGTGACCATCACATATCTTCCTTCCGGATCAGATACTACATCTGATGCTACAAATGAGACTGTTCTATGTTTGAGAATTCCCACACCTCTAGTTTTCTTTGTAAAGCTAAAATGGAACATTTGGCCAGCCCAGTCCTTTTGCAGATGGAACTGATCCTTGCTTAGTAAGTGGGTCTCCTGTAAAAATGCTATTTTAGCATTTAAACCTGTTAGGTGAGAGAGAACTTTTAATATTCCAGCTCAGAAAAGTTAACTGTCCCATCATGGAGACATTTATTCTGAGTTTTTGATGTCATTTTATAGTCTTAACTGGAAGTGAGACAGCTTTAACCTTAATTTTCTATTTCCCCAAGAGTTATTGCTATGCAGCCTATTGTTACGTTGGTAGTTATAATTATAAGGATTAAAAGGATAGATTAGATATAGCCTGCTCTCTTTCTCTCCCCCCCTTATCCCCCCCCCCCCCCATTTTACCTCCCCACATGAGGCTGGACCCCACTTCACAAAGTCTCAGTCCTCTGACATACCTAGGGACAGAGCATGTCCAAAGCAAAACAAGCCCCCACGCAGCGGCGTTTCAGGATTAAAAAGAAGAGATATCTTTTGCCAATATAGTCTAAATACTATATGCCTAAAATATAATCATTAACAAACTATGATTATATATAATCATTAACAAACTATAAGCATCCATCCATCCATCCATCCATTTTCCAACCCGCTGAATCCGAACACAGGGTCACGGGGGTCTGCTGGAGCCAATCCCAGCCAACATAGGGCACAAGGCAGGGAACCAATCCCGGGCAGGGTGCCAACCCACCGCAACTATAAGCATAAAATATATAATATAATCTTCAGCAATCTTAAAGTAATAAGATAATAAACCCAGGGGATGGTGTTAGAAAGTGGTCCAGGATAAGCAAAGTAAGTCTTAATGCAATAATAACAATAAACCAAGGGTATGATGTTAAATAGTCTCCTTTAGGGTAGTAAGAAAAAAAAAGTTAAATTCTTCCACACACATGTCTAATGTAATGAAATGGATGTATAATTATAATACCTGTATCATTACAAGTGGATCAGACAGCAGGTGATATCTCCTTGCCATGCCATGACAGGATGTGACTCACTGTTGTGTTTCAGAATAGTTTTGGGATCAGCTTTCTTAATTCTCTTTTCTGCTTCCTCCTTGCTAAAAAAACGTAGTATTGGCCTTGCACATCCACTTTCAGTTTGGCAGGGTACAAGAGGCTGTATTTGACCATAACCGCTGTTTAATGTTGTAGAAGGCTGCACGTTTAGCAGCTGTTGCGGGAGAGAAATCAGGGAAAATACGAATGTGATTATTTTCAAATATAATCTCTTTCTTGCATCTGAGGAGTGCCATCACATCTAGTTTACATAATAATCTCTCGAAGCGGATAATAAAAGACCTAAGTCTAAAGGTATTTGATCTGCATATGTGATAAGCTGCTGCTATCTCAGTATCTGATTTAAAGTCCTCTCCAATTATTTTAGAGAATAGTTCAGCTGTGAATTTCACTGGGTTTGGACTTTCACGATTCTCAGGTAGACCTTCAATTCTAATATTATTTCTTCTGCTTCCATCTTCCAGAGCAGCAAGTCTGTCTCTGAGTTTTTTGCATTTGGAACTGGCAGCTGTTGCTTTTCCATCAGCGGTGGATGCTAGATTTTCGGCTATTTCAATTCGAGTCGTTAATGCCTGCTTAACATCCTCCAGCTGATTGGCAAGTGTGCTCAGTTTAGATGCGTTTTCCTGAATGTGCTTCTCAATTTTATCCAGCACACCATTAAAGGCCGCCTCAAAGCGGATATATACGCGTTTCTCTGAGTCTTTGTTATCCTGCCGCAGCTCTTGCAGTTCCCACTGCAGCTTCTCACTTGCCTTCTCGCTTTTCTTTATATCATTCTTTATCTCTTGCTTGAGCTCAGCAATCATCACCTTCAGTTTGGACAGATCATTTCTGCTTTCGAGCACCATAGAAGAGGCGGGCTCTATTACATCTGATGTTCCCGGCTCGCGTGGAGTAGGTGAAAGCGCGGACTGCAAGGTCTTTTCCAGTTCCAAATGATCTTCTCCAATCGGCGAGCTATCGTGACCTGCGTCACTCGCACATTTGCTCCCCATTTCCCTCTCAAATGGAAACGATGCTGTGGACCATGGTCCCGAGGAGTCTGGGCTTTCACCCATCTGTTCCAGGTCAGTCTCTGAAAGGCCGAACCTTGAGCTTGAACTTGGACTTGTCGGTCTGGGCTTGGATGCTGCTTTAGTTTTCTTTTCAATTTCTTTCTGAGCCCCTTTCTTGACGACCATGTTTATAAATGCTGTAGTAGAACCCTCGGGTTGGATAAATACAGGATATCTCAGGGTAATAAGGAAATAATATAAAAAATAACACCGCTGCTAATGGAGCTCCACTTCAGACGTCCATCTCTCGCAACGGACGAGACCAACTCGTGTATTAGCAGCTTTACACACATTCTATTGCACATGCTACTTTTGCTTTTGCACATATCCGATACCTTCCTTTACAAGATTCTGTTCATTTGAATATTTTAAATAAAGCTGACAGATCATTTTGCCATTAGCTTTTCTGCAATACTTTGTCAAAATGCACTCATCTTTTTAGGTTACCTATGTACATATGCAAATATTAATACAACTTCTATTATTAACATTACTATTAAAGTATTAAAGAGGCCAGTTGTTTAAGAATAAATTGTGATACTATTTTTTTGTTTATTGCAATGTACAATGGCAAATCATTTGTCATGCACACCTCTAATTGTTCCTTCCAGATCGAATTATTGTAGTAACAACTGCTGTTTTCTTTAAATATCTGTTTTGTTACCGTTATCTTTTAGTACAAATGTAGATCTCGAACCTACACAAATTGTGTGCAATGGAAAAGCTTTCTCAAAACTTAACAACCATAATTATGGTGTAATTGGAAACAACTTGTTGTATCCTGCAGTAAAAAGGTGTACAGTAATCCCTCCTCCATCGCGGGGGTTGCGTTCCAGAGCCACCCGCGAAATAGGAAAATCCGCGAAGTAGAAACCATATGTTTATATGGTTATTTTTAGAATGTCATGCTTGGGTCACAGATTTGCGCAGAAACACAGGAGGTAATAGAGAGACAGGAACATTATTCAAACACTGCAAACAAACATTTGTCTCTTTTTCAAAAGTTTAAACTGTGCTCCATGACAAGACAGAGATGACAGTTCTGTCTCACAATTAAAAGAATGCAAACATATCTTCCTTTTCAAAGGAGTGCAAAGCAAGCAGTCAATAAAAAAATCAATAGGGCTTTTTGGCTTTTAAGTATGCGAAGCACCGCCGGTACAAAGCTGTTGAAGGCGGCAGCTCACACCCCCTCTGTCAGGAGCAGGAAGAGAGAGAGACAGATAAAAAAAATCACTACGTGCCCTTTGAGCTTTTAAGTATGCGAAGCTCCGTTCAGCATGTCCTTCAGGAAGCAGCTGCACACAGCCCCCCTGCTCACACCCCCCTACGTCAGCGCAAGAGAGAGAGAGAGAGAGAGAAAGTAAGCTGGATAGCTTCTCAGCCATTTGCCAATAGCGTCCCTTGTATGAAATCAACTGGGCAAACCAACTGAGGAAGCATGTACCAGAAATTAAAAGACCTATTGTCCGCAGAAACCCGCGAAGCAGTGAAAAATCCGCGATATATATTTAAATATGCTTACATATAAAATCCGCGATGGAGTGAAGCCGTGAAAGGCGAAGCGCGATATAGCGAGGGATCACTGTACTCTGATAGTCACTGGTAAAGATCCTGTGCAGATTTGCTCAAAAGCCAGTATCCACTACCTGGTTCAGATGTCCATCAGCCTTCTTTCATAACATGATTACCGGGTGACCATGAGCTGCACTTTCACACTTGACAGCTATATTGTACATTGTTCTGTTTTCCAAGGTAATGGGCATTATAAGTTTTAAGAAAACACAGTTTACCCCCTTCCTGTTTTCTTTTATTATTGGAAATGTATGACTCTGACTGCTTTTGGGTCTTCAACCAAAATCTGATATACTTATGTTATCTAACCCTAACTTGTACTGCATAAAAAAGTAACTGTGCCTTTAATAACTGGTTGTGCCACGTTAGTTGCAATGATCTTCCTATTATTCAGTTTCACTTTTTAACATCAAGATGGAGGAATTATAGTCCACTCTTGTTTGCAAAACTGCTTTAATCAGAAGCACTAGTAGATGTTCAAGCACAAAAACCCATGCAGACATGGGGAGAACATACAAACTCCACACAGGGAGGACCCGGCAAGTGAACCCAGGTCTCCTTACTGCGAGGCAACAGTGCTACCACTGCACCACCGTGCCGCTCCTTACTTTATTACAGTTTGACCAAACTCCAGTTTCTGGACAGATGACCAGGCATTATCTCAAAGAATTTGCTGTACAGAGCAGAATCTATTATTGCTTCAGGTGTGTTAAGTTGTTCAGGACCTGTGGTAGCAAAGCATCCCCACAACATCACTACTACCACTTCTGTGTTTGTCTGTTAGCATTATGCTACTGAGGAATACTTTGTTCGATATATGTTAGACATAATGTTGTCCTAGAAGTTCCACTTTTGTCTCATGTGTCCATAAATAATTAGAACATCAGAACATGAGAAAATTGTGATGAGAACCGGCCATTCAGCCCAACAAGCTCTTCCATCCTATTCAACTAGATTGTCTAAAATAACATCGAGTCAACATTTGAAGATCCCTAAAGTAATCTAATAAAGTAGTAATATAACCAGTAATAAAGTCACTGGAAAATTGTCCCAAAAAGGCTCAGGGATCGTCCATGTGATTCCTGGCAAATGAGAGGAGCCAAGCATTTATGTTCTTCTTGGTTAGCACTGGTTTTTGCTTTGCTACTGTCAAATGACACCCATATTTGGGTATCTCTGAATGAGAAGTCATAAGTAGCGATAAGCTAAACGATTTAAGCAACATTGAATTTGCAGTGAAATTCAGTGCTTCACTTCACAAAAAAATGTGCAAAATAAATTTTTCGCTTCCAGTAAAATTCATGCTATTCACAAAACAAGAAAGGAGATATTCCTTGTTTTCCAACCAAATAAAAGATTTAAACCTCAAACTCTAGCAAATTGTGAAATCGCTTGGGAAACAAATTTTAGTTTTAATTTCGCAGAACTGTATGCAAATTGTAATTTCAGCACTGACCATTGCTGAAGCAAAGGAAGCCTAAAGTCCTTTAAATATTTTTAGGATCTTTTGTGTCTTTGAGTAATGGTCAGTCAGTCATTACTATTCCAAGTGTTTTCCAATAAGGTTTTTTTCTCTTTTTTTTCTAATCTGTTCAGGAATTTTTTTTTTGCTTGTGGCATGATTTGCTTTTAATGAATCTTGGTGCTGGCAACTTGAATGTAATGGTTAGGGTCAACATATGTGAGTTTTTTATTGAGCATGGCCAGGCAGTTATCTAGCTGTTGTGTTAAAGCATTTGTTTTCTTATTATTTATTATTTACACATTGCCTACTGGTGTTGAACAACTTTGTTCATTTGATTAACAAAATAAGTTAAAAATGTGTGATTTATTCACTCTGGTGTTCTTTATGTTTTAATAGATTTTGGCTGAAAACGTTCAAATTTTCAAAATAGAAGAACAGGAAGGAGGAATATATTTCTTCCCAGCATTCTTGTTGTGTTGCCTTTATTCATTTTTTATTTTGTATACTTTTTAGTAATGACATGATTGAAAAACGATTAATACAAACTGTTACAAAATTTTGTCTATAAAAAAAAGCTGAAAAATGGATGAAATCTCATCTGCTTTAGATGGAAGTTCTTTCTAAAGCAGTAAGGGGTTCACATATTCCCATATACAAAACTGTATCTTGGGTGAATTTAATCTACATAATCCAGAATTTGTATAATCTTTAAATCTTTTCACAGACATTCTCTTGTCTTGTTAATTCGCAAAAGTATTTTCTATTTCAAGGATCACACATACAGTCTTTGGTCAAATTCAGCTACTATAGGCCACTTGTTTCTTATTGCCTACATTTCACTTAAAGGCTGGCATTATGTAGACCATAAAAAATTCCAGTTAGTTACACTGAACTGCACAGCTTAAATAAAATATTAAAACAGTTTATTAAGAAGGGAAAATGTAGTCCCCACGTTGTGACCACTGTTGCTAACATAAGTTCTGGGGCTTAAATCACAAATCTACATGGAAACACAAAATGTAATACAGCTTATAAAATTTAATAAGCAGAACTCATAAAATGTATAAAATAAAATTACAGTATGTCTGATTTCATTAACAAAGCACATATATGCAAATTCTTACCAAAAGGTAATGGCAACGGTTTAGAGAAATATTAAAAAGAAAAACATCTAAGATTAAAATTATTAAAGTTTTTTCTGCTAGCAAACATACATTTATTTTAATTTATTGAATATCATAAAGGCTAAACAACTATTTATTTCCACAATATCTAGAATTTCATTTATTAGGATCTTTCATGTGGGAGTTTAATATATATTGAAGAAATTACAAAGGTATTTGTAATATATCACCTTATTTGATTCATCAAAGTTGTCTGCATTCTCACTTGTTACCAGCTTTGGAAAGTACAAGTTTGCGGTGACGATGGCAATGGAATCGGTGCTGCTTTGATTGCACATTAAAATGGACATTAAATTGCTTTTCTATTTCACATTATACAGACATTATAGTACTGTTCTTCTCAGATCATGTATATAATTTCTTAGTATATTATTAGTAAATTTATAAAACACATGGATCTGTGCTATATTTGTTCATGTTACGGGTACTCCACTTGCAAACCCTGCTGGACTTATACTGTAGATTTGTGGAGACAGGCATTTTGATGCAATTGACAGTACAAGTACAGCATATTTGGTTCTACAGGATCATGGCTTCAGTCCCAGTCATACACAAGATTGGTGGAATTTGTGTGGTGAGGTTGAGTTGATGGAATCTTTTTCTGTGACAATGGTATACAATCCAAGACTACATAAAACCATATAGAAGAATAGTGATGTAAATGACCTTATAGATAATTAGAATGGGTTCCTACTAGAGGCTTAAGTTCTCATATGCACAACTGTACATAATTTTCTCCAGAGATAGAATTTGCCAAGGGCTTAGTTACCAAGCTAACAACATCTTGATCAATGATCTGTGTTATTTGCAATGTTAAGGATCAGCCTTAGGCTGTTGTAGACCCCATAGAGGAGGTGAGGAATAGTGTGGAGTTCTTCTGAAGAGTGAGCAAAAGTGGCACAGTCAATATTCAATTCAGTTTTAGTTTGATTTATTTATATATGGATAAGCCTAGAACACCCGCATAAATTCTCAAAAACAAAATAATCAACAGGAAATACTGTATATCCATGTGACTTTCATACATCTTAAATAAACTGAAAAAAGACAACCATAAATGTTGGCTAAAATTTACAAAACATCTGACTAACAGAAGATATGAATAACAAAACATCTACCAAGTTAGCAAAGAAAAATATGAAAATAAAAACAATAGCTAATACCACACACAGAAAATAAGCCTCCGATGGGATCTTAGTGTTTTGGAATTGGTGAATTCAATATTAGAAAGACCTGCAGTAACTGGTCATAATGAAGTACCATATGCCAAGTGCTGTAGTCCATAAATGTAATATAAGAGGATGCTTTTGTGCTCTTTCTTTTGTCTTTGATATTAAAGGTTCTTCACCACCACAGAATTTCATTTTGTAGAAAGAACCACAGATAATAATGCAGATCAGTGCCTTGAGCATGGGAAAGGCGCTATATAAATAAAATGTATTATTATTATTATTATTATCATTGACCACAAATTCCTAATTGCCATTTTTTTATCAGAAAATTCAGGATTAGAAAAAAGGCACACTCATTTTGTTTCACAAATCTGACGAGAAACTACCCAAGTTCATCTCATATGAATCAAATCTGTAATTAAAGCTTTTGAACAAACCATTCAGCCATTCAGCCAAACAAGCTCACCAATCCTATTCACCCCATGTCTGAGCTTTGAAGGTCCTCAAAGCACCACTCTCCACCACTGTCATTGGTAACTTTTGTAATTGTAGACTAACATAGCTCAAGGCTTAGGGTCATCCACATTTCCATTGACACAAACTACATTTGCTGCGTTGTGAACAGTGTTTAAGGGGCTAACATCTTAATTGTCTTTGTACTTGATCACAGTCCCTGCTGCAGTTTTACACTTCTGAAATCACCAGGTATATCACAGAATTTTGGTTGTACAGTGCCATATGTATCAGTTTCACTATCAGTGTCAGTCTGATGACCAATTCACATTGTCATCTCTATCATTTAATTTAACTAATGATTCACTTTCAGTTTGTTCTAAAGCTGGCTTTACAGCTTCTTGTTTACACATCATTGTATTTTGGTTGAAGGCTCCACCCCACTCATGAATATTGATGAGTTACCTTAGAGTGGCAAAACACATAGAAAACATCAGCATGATGTTATTTTGTATTTTGATGTTGTTTATAGATGACAGAATACTGTCCCAAGAGTTTTTCAGGCTTAACACTGTGAAAGCGGATCATTACCGTAATCCCAAGCCTGACTCAGGAATAACAGTGCTTGCATAGAATTCTAACCCCAAGTAACGCCAAAGAGGTTCAGCCAAGTTTGCCTCAATTTACAAACTTTGTCTTGAATTCATTTCTGTTAGTTTGGTCTGTAGCATCTAATATATGACCTTTTTGAAAACGTTCTGAAAATAAGGAATATTATAGCCCTCTAAGATGCAAATCTATTTTGCTATAGAAAATGTACTATATTATACAGACAAAACGTAAGCCTAAAAATCACAAGAAAAGAACAACAGAGACTTCTCACTAAAATAACATTTAAATATTTGAAGTATGAGACAAAATACAAATTTAATATTGAAAGACTCTTGGGAGAAGGGCCTGAAATCAGAAGCAGGAAACAATTCACAATATAAATGATGAATTCAGTTGAACCAGGAGTTGATTTAACACTGGTGATCAGGTCAGACTGAGTGAAAGCTGTACAGACCAGTTAACCTGATGTGCATTATAAACAAGGAAAGTAGTTATATAAGACAAGACGGAGAAAAATCTGTCCAGAAGACGTGTGTTAGTGAGTAGTTAAAAGAGATGAAGAAGATTTTGATTTATCAATTTGCTGAAGTATTATGTGGAAGCAACCAATATATTTGATAATAGAAAAGTATTCAATTTTACCAATGTTTTCCTGTAAGATATTTTATGAAGAGTGAGGTTACTAAATCATCAGACCATAATTACATAATGTCAAAAGTGCAGTCCTTCAATCATCATTCCATGGGCCTCTGATTTTTTTAATGAATATAAGAGCATTACCTATATACAGTATACTGTATAATACAAAGTTGACTAACTCACTCAGTCACTTATCAACAAAAACAGTTTTTCCCTATTTATTTAAAAAATGAAATTTGGAAGCATAGTATATCTAAATCACTAGGTCAGTAATAAAGGATATTTCTACATAACAATTTAGGGTAACCCACAATAAAAAAATGAAATACCCCAAAATCTTAAAAGAGCCATGATGGATTTGGTGATATTATAGAAAACAGAAAATTATCTGACAGTTTTTTTTTTCTGTATTCATTGGTAAAAAGTTTTTCTTGTGATTAAATGAATTAATTATTCTTAGGCAACATGTCCTTTTTATAGTTGACTGCTACGGCTAAAATTGAGTGGAGAAATGGGAAATGCAGTTCATGCAAATGAACGCGGCAAGCAAAACAGTTCAGCGCCACCATACAAGCTGATGCGGTAATCACACAAAGGAATGGTACTAGTGGCGAGTGAAAAAGGGCGGATACCCCGCACAAGGTGGTGATCTGCATGGAAAATGATATGATAAAGTGGACAAATAAAAGTGTAATGAAACTCAAAGAAGATGTGGTTAGCAAGTGGCCTCCTTGGGTACATGCATTACTCCCAATACTTTCGGCTTTTTCCTACTCTTCACAATGCATGATAAAATACATTCAAATTCAAGCCAGATTGTGCTGTCAAGCACATTTATAAACATAACTATCAAAGACACAGGGTGTTGAAGGGGCAAAATGGTAGCAAAATACATGCAATATTACGGAGAATTGTGCCATCTCCTTTGAGGTCAGACCGCAATGTGCAGCTGCACAAAGCACAAACAGAGAACTGCTTCGACATCAAGCTCTGTGTATACAGCACAAGCTGGGAGCAACGTCATGCCTCATTCAGTTTAAATGCTTGTGTAGCTCATTAAAAGGGTCCCCCACAGACAGAATATAGAGCTGGTGGAAATTGTACATAGTTAATGATATTATTACTTTTCACCTGTTTTTCTATGTAACATGCTTAAAACATTGAGTTCATTCCATGGGACACGTAAATGTGAAGCCTGTAAACATCAGTGCTGTAAGTAATAATTTAAAGGAAGCTACAATTTAGTGCATATTGTTTTTGATCTAAACCCTCCAAAACTTTGTAACAGTACAAGATTACAGATGAAAGCATTACAAGGTGACATTACATTTATCCCAATATTCCTACTAATTACCTGTTTGAATTAATGGTTTCCTCTAAAGTTGTGTTTTGCAATGAACATCAACAAAAGTCAAGCCACAAGGAGAAGCAAGAATTGATCTATGTCAGGAATATTTTACTCATGTGCAATTGTAGGTAAGTATGGTCTAGAGTGGGCAGCATGGAGGTGTAGTGGTAGCGCTGTTGCCTCGCAGTAAGAAGACCAGGGTTCATTTCCTTAGTCCTCCCTGTGTGGAGTCTGCATGTTGCTGTCTGTGGGGATTTTTTTCCAGGTGCTCCAGTGTTCTTCCACATTTCAAAGACATGAAAGTTAGATGGAGTGGCATCATTACATTGGTCGTAGTGTGTATGTGCTTGTGTGTTTTCACTCTGTTGGGGTAGATTGTTCCTGCTTTGCACTTTATACTTGCTGGGTAAGGCTCCAGCTCCCCCACAACCCCAGTCAGGATTAAGTGGGCTTAGAAAATTTTATGATATGGCTTGTTCAGGAGTAGGGTGCTCCAGTAAGTTAATAATATAAAAAAAAAACTAAAAAAAAAACTTGCATAGTACTTCTTGTAAGAGCCAGTCTTAGAAAGTTAATGCTTTAAGCTAAACTCATATTAGTACATGCTTAATTTGAATAGAAAATCATTTTCTTTCATAGCCATAGACAATGGTAAAGTCTTTTACCCCCTGTAAGTTAATATGAGATAGAACTTTCTTGCTATACTTGTAATACAGTGTGTTAATTGAGTCAGTTGTCATTTAGAATAGGTCCCAGTGCTAGCAGGGACTGAAAGACCCATTTACAGTATGAAAATGAGAAAGGCATACAGTTTTCTGGCTGTTTAGAAATGGTTCAACTGTAAGAAAACTTAAAGAAATGAAACGAGATTTATAAGCTTTAAACAGATTTTTTCTTCAACAAGAACTTTTCTTTTCTTCACAATACCAATATTTTCTCTATTTTTGTGTGAACTGTTTTAATTTTAATTTTTATTAAAGTTTTTAAAACAAAGATATTTTGTCTGTGGAATCATTTTAATGTGTCAAGCTTTTTCCGGAATCCCATGAAGCATACTAATGCTGCAGAACTTTAGTAACTATGGGTAAATATAGCTACACTTCTAATACAACCAATTAACCCTTGTCTC
The DNA here is from genome assembly GCF_900747795.2 of Erpetoichthys calabaricus. Classification (NCBI taxonomy): domain Eukaryota; kingdom Metazoa; phylum Chordata; class Cladistia; order Polypteriformes; family Polypteridae; genus Erpetoichthys; species Erpetoichthys calabaricus. The sequence goes on along the minus strand of NC_041398.2, from coordinate 75,099,143 downwards.
TATGAACTAAAGCCCATTGCTGTAGGAAACTTTCTGGTGAAGCCTAGTCACGCAGCTAGTACTGAAATAAAACTAACAAGTTAAATAAACACAAGAACAAATGTATTACCAAATACAAAAAAAATCAACAAAATCCCTAGTTGATGGATGTGTCCAGAATTTAATATACTGTATGGGGCAAACCTTTTCAATGTAAATGCATTTAAACTGTTATGGGATGCAGAAATAATTAATTACAAAAAGAGGGATCTCATGCTGCATAATTTTAGTGGACTTGTTGCTGTCCATTAACAGATAGTTTATACAAGCAGTGAAAAAATCTAACAGGGTTTCATAAATCAAAGGAAGGGCTGTATATTGTGTGCAGTTTCTGCATCCATAGTAAAAGAAAATGATAATTGTGACAAAATATATATCAGTGTAGAGCTACTACTGATTCCAAGCCTCCGAGTATGAGGTCTCAGGAAAAGACTGAGAGACTTAAGCTTTTTTTAAAAGAAGGAAATGGAGATCACACGATGACATGACAGAAGTGATTCACGTTATTAAGGGAGCTTGAATGGTAGATTTCAGTCTTTATTTTAAAATCAGTTCTTCAACAAAAACACAGGATACAGATGGAAGTAGTTTAGGAATAAATTTCACGCAGATGTTAGGAAGTATTTCTTCCCATAGTTTATGTATTAATCAGACAAGAGTAGCACATTCAGAACCTTTGACTTAACAATACTTTGAAAAAGTGAAATGAGCAAGAAATTACAAGCTACTACACTTTAGTGGTATGTTCCTCTTAAAACCGTTTTAACTTCTTTATGTTCTAATTACTACATATTACATTCTGTTTTGCAGCAAAAATAAAACTGCAGTACAACTCAATCATAAAATGTTATTTATGCACAATTTAAACTAGTAGTTTATGAATAAACAGGCAGTTCATTGTATAACACTTGTAAATGATGATGGATGTATTTACAGTTATATCATTTTTAGATCTGTCATATGTTTAGTTGTTTCTCCACTTGACTCCACATTCCCTCTTTACAGGGTTAGATAGTGCACATCTTGACAAGAGAAATAAGCACAGATACTGAGATGTTGGACATCTCACAACATTGGAATAAAGATTATTTAATATAAATAAAGAGGGCAAAACAGTTTGCAGTTGTTCTTCAGACATAACAAAGAAATGGTACCATTCATTTTGAGCTTTCAAAATTCTGACATGCTCTTGCTAGGTCAAACTTACTAACATTCTCAGTACAGTTTTGTCTTTCTTGTAACTCTGAGAATACTGGGCATGTGACAATAACTCAACAGTATGAGGTAAATCAGTGAAATTGTTCTTTATTTGGATTGCATTGGACAGGTTTTTAAAAGTGTCTGATATCAATAGGTAGGGAGATTTGGTGAGAATATCTGATGATCTAGCATAAATAATAACCAGCTTGCTTGATTGCTAGTCCACTCTTCTCTGCCATTTAAGCTGAGAGTGTCATTTTGTGGTTTCTATTCATTGTGTTTACTTCATTATTGTCAGACTTTTGCTGTAAGTGTTTAACTTTGTGTGTTGGAATACCTTCTGAATTTCATTGTGCAAACATTGTTATTCTTATTGGCGAAAGTCACTAGAATTTTGCTATGCCAGCATGCATTTGATATGTTTCATGATGGCATAAACTCTTAAGATAGATTTACATAAGCATTAGGTAGATGGCCTGGCCACTGAAATACAGTAATGTGCCTTGGGGGTTCTGATACAGGCATGGGTCTTTTGACTTACATTAAACCACTATAATCTATCATGGCATAATAATAATGATGACATAAATGTAGGGGTCTCAAAACGTTCATTAAGCTTTTAACCACTGATAGGAAATACTTGCATGTAATGGTAAGTACAATGTTTTAATGCATTTTTATGTTCTATTTGGGCTGTGATGGTCTGTCATGTTCATTTGTTATATACAACATAAACTAAAATCTATAAAAGTGCCTTATCAGCCACCAATATTTTCATTTTGGACTTTTAATGATATTTTAATGCTGGATTGAATAGTACATCCTCAGACTGAGGTAATAAAATGACAAAGTCATTAGCACTATTGCTTTACATCATCAGAAAGTTCAAATCCTGCCCACACCAATATCTACAGTATGTGGAGCTTGTATGACTTCTCTGTGCATAGGGTGTTATCTGAGTACTTGGATACTCCATTTTTTTGAATATATGAAAAAGATATGTGTTTTAGTTTAATTGGAAACTATACACTAGCAATGTGTGAAATAGGCAGAGAGAGAGAGTTGTATTGTGAGAAAGGATGTGGGTAAATCTCACCTTAAAACATAAAATTCACTCATCAAATACACAGATTCCTTCCTTGTTGACCTGCAGTTTCATGTTACACCACTATCACTATTGCTGTTTACCTATACTTGTACTTACCATCCTTTAGAGATAAACAGTTCACAGTTGCAATGTACTTTTACCTACGGCTATAATTCTCTACCTCCTGTCAGTAGGTCTCTTTCAGACTTCACCCAGGTATGACTGTCACTGTAGCCTATTTCTTATAGGACCATTCTCTCTCTCCCTTATATTTGATTGGCCCAGCTGTTCACATCCCTGGCAATAAAACAGAACAAAACAAGCAAGAAGGAAAAAATACTTAATACATTTTAATATTATAATCAAAAAGCAAATGCCATAAACAAAAGTAAATGAAGTGTGGCAATCCCACAATACAACCTGGATTGTTCTGTAATCGATCAGCAATGCATTCAATATATATGCGTTGATTTCCAGGTGGTGTTTATCTTGCAGTTGTTTATTTTGTATTTGCATAAAATCTCAGTTTGACTTTCCCCTTCTCTCTACTAATCGTCTGACTTCTTACAGTCCTTTTATTACAATCTCTTTCCAGACGTCCATCCTTGCGGAAGAGCTCATGCATCTAAAATTTCTGGAAAAGCCTCCCTGGAGTTTATACAAACTTCAAATAAGAAGCTTATGTAAATAAATCTACACTTCTGATGTCATAGATAGAATATTGAAGCACACTCAAAAGTGGCACTCTTAAAACATCGTCATCTGCTTCTTAGCAGCACTAACAAAGATAGCAAGGCATGCTTGTGTTACTTCACATTCCAAGGGGGTGCTTCCAAAACTGTTCAGAAACACCACTTCTAAATCCAGTCAGAAGCAGACATCACACTCACTAGGGGTTTGGGGGGTTCTCGGGTAGGAATGTGGTTCCCAGCTGTAGCAAAATAGTTGTAAAAATATCTTCAGAAGTTCAAACTTGAATTAAAAAATTTCATTAAGCAAATGTTTTTGTGCAGTCTGTAAATCTGTTCACTTCTCTTCATTCCTGAGTATAATTTTAGTACCCATTACAGACAGAGACTGAAGGACAGTGTTTGTGAGCGTTACGATGGCCTGGTGTGGAATTTATTGTTGGCTCCTACATGGAGCCTTTTGCTGATGATACAGATTCCATCTTTCTAAAACACTGTATTGGAATATTTGGGTGACTAACTGGGTTACTTTGTTTCAGTTTCCAAATAGTTCTATTGCGTTTCACACTGTAAACTTTCAAGCAAACTAAACATATTAATAAACATCCCATGGCTGTGTAGTGAACTTTTTTTATTGGGCATTAACATTTTCTTCCTCAGAAAAAAATATAATGGCAGATATTTGGGCACACTGCATTTTCCGTAATTATTAACTGAGGACTATTTGAAAATTATGCTTGTACATGTATGCTCTGAAGGATGCATTTCAAATAGCCAAATGTACACCTGAAGATGATCTCTGCTGATGGTATACACTAATGTGCTTTATTTTTATGACTGTAGACTTACCATGTAGTTTTCAATTTAATGATGTTGCATATTTACTGTCCAGTAGTGTCCATATGGACGTAACCTCAATTTAGTTTATCTCAAATCATAAGTCTACTGTCTTAACTCTTGTACATATTTGGTATTTTTTTGCTTGGTATGCTTGATTAACATTGACTAACATATCGAGAGAACGCCCCACCCGCATGCACAGTGTAAGATTAGTATGTTTGATTGTCATTTTCACAGAGCACTGCTGTTGATTACTTGCCACCTTTGTATGTGTTCGGACTGACCCAATCACAAGCCAATTTACACCAATCTTTTCTTTTTTTTTAAAAAAAAAAGAAAGGTCAATGCGCAAGAGGTTCTGAGACTGAATCGGGTGCTGCTCTGATTGAGCAAGTAATTATGTGAGTCATTTTATGTGAATTGCATTATATTTGTACCTGTGTGCATTTTTATTAGTTATTTTTTTACCTTTTATGTTTTTTTAATGCTCCATGTTAATCTTTGACTCTTTATTTCATTTACTCTATATACTCACGTGAAACCTGAAAAATTGATCATAAAATCAGACCCGACTTGTACACCTGTTCAAAAATACAACACTTAATTTTTTTTTAACATCTTCTTGCCTCCTCCAATCTCGCACCAATTTCTCAGACACATCGAATTTTGTTGCAACAGCACAGTTACCAATTTCTTTCGCCACTTCAACAACTTTTAATTTAAAACCAGCTTCATATTTTCTTCTGATCGAACACTCCGTCGCAGATAATGGATGCTTTTACGATAAATGTTTATGAGGGTGTGAGATACAAAAAACACAACACAGTGCAAATGTTGCTCAGGAATAGTTTGGGTGTTACTGTGTGGTCATATAGGCACAATAGAGAGAGAGAGGTTAAGAGCACGCACTGATACAGCACATTGCTGCACCCACATAGAAGAAAAAGGCAGGAGGACGTTAGCATATCATAATCCCTTGTACCAAAAGTGTGAGTCTTCCACATTCGACTTATATGAGCCATATTAAAAAATACAAGAAATTATACTGGTATAATAAGTCCCAACTTATCCTTGGGAGAACTTATCCGTGAGTATATATACAATAGTTAAATCACATTCACACCTCGTGCAGACCACTCCAAGATTCATTTGGTACAGCACCGAGACCATCCTTTCCAAAGGGACCCGAGAAAGTTGTATTGGTCCACACCAATCAAATCTACGTAAACTGAGTTTAAAAAACTGGTCCAAACAAACCAGGTGTTAAAACGCCTTAAGATTGATAGTCAAATCATCTAATTTAGCAATGTAAATTGATTCTTTTTTAAATACATTTATATTTATTTTTGCATCATTCTGAAACCTTTGAATATACATTTGATATGTTTAAAATACAAATCAACTTGCCATTATTATGAACACTTTAAAAAACAGCTTGCTAATGTGCATCTAATACCTATGTATTGCTATGTAACCCAAATGACTAACACAAAACATTACACTTATTTTAAAGGTTTGTTAGTCATTTGTAAATCTTATTTAAATTAAAGTGTTTGTAACTGGCTAATAGATTACTATTTTAATGAGTTACCAAAACATATAAAATACCACAATATAGTATTTAAATACATAAAAGACCTCCTGGATGAGCCACTGGGAATACAGAAATTGTCAGAAGGGCCCAAATTCGAAAGTGACAAGAGCCAAGAAAGTATACAGTAGTAGATGTATCTTCTAACCACATAGTGGTTGAGATATTTGTGAATGTTTTTTCTGCATATATCAAACATTTAAAAAGAGGCCTTGCTAGAATAAAAGGGATAAATTACATTTTTACCTTGATCGGCACACTCCAAATGCCTCAGACTATTACAATATACAGACCTTGTTGCATTTTAAATGTTCAGATCTGAGCTTTTCTTGATTACTTTTTATTTACTAATCTGAAATGTGTTTAGTTGTTATTAGCTCCCTTTCCAGATGTTGTAATTGAGAGAGTCTTTTTGTGCTGTATCTTCTCTGTGGAGCATATTCACAAAGATTAAATAGTGCTAAGATTATCATTTCCATCTGGATTCACTTTTAAGATTTATCTTCCTTGCCAAACCTGGAAGATTACCAAATGAGAATTCAGTTTGTATTTCTTCACAAATGTTTAATTTAGTTTAATAAAAGAATACCTTGTCCAAGGGGCTTGGAAGAAAAATGAAACACCTGAGCTAAAATGGTAATAAAACCATTTCTTGAATGAAAACTGCAAAAAACATGTAGATTTCTAATATCTATCTGTTTTTGAAGTAGCTAAAATGGTAATTTCAATGCATTTGAATAAATTATTTTCCACTAGTGCTTTTCCTTTGTGGTGCTGTGAATATATTAAATAATAGATTCATGTTTTACAGTATTTATAGCTATTAGAGTAGGGTTCTTAAACTCTGGTCCTGGAGGGCTGCAGTGGCTGCAGGTTTTCATTCTAACCCTTTTCTTAATTAGTGACCTGTTTTTGCTGCTAATTAACTTCTTTTGAATTACTTTTAATTGACTTGCTCTTGAAGATTCAGACTCCTTATTTTTTTCTTTTTCCTTAATCAGCTGCCAAACAATAGTGAGATACAAAATGAGCCAGCAAACTGTGTCAATCATACAGTATCTAAAAATAAAGAAAGATGAAAGTCTCAGGAATCTTGATCTGCTCAGGTCCACAAAATATTTTAACAGTGCTCTTAGAAAAGAGAAAATCAACAATTTCAGAAATGTATGCTATTGCACAATGAGAGAAGCAACAAGCCATGGAATTAAAGAATGGGTTTAATTAACAAGAATCAGCGCCTAATTAAGCAACTGGTTGGAGTGAAATTGATTGGAGTTTGAGGCCCTGACTTAGTTGGTCTTCTGTTGGCTCACTCATTTCACATTTCATTTCTGTTTGGGTGTTGTTTAACGAAAGAAATGAAGCAATTCAGATGAACAATGAAGAAATTCAGGGAAACAATTCTTAAAAAACAAGTCAATTAAAAATTAATTCAAAAGAAGTCAATTAGCAGCAAAAACAGTGAACTAATTAAGAAAAGGGTTGGAATGAAAACCTGCAGCCACTGCGACCCTCTATGACCAGAGTTTGAGATCCCTGTATTAAAGACACTGTGTGTTCTCTCCATGTATGCATGTTTTTTTTCCCCTCTCGGTACACTTTCCATAAAATGTGCATGTTATATTAATTGTCAGTTCTAGATTAGGCCTGCAACAGTGTAAGTGTATGTCTGTATGTGATCAGGTCCTGAAATGGCTATCCCATTATTCAGGTTTGTTTCTTACCTTAATGTTGCCATTTTGGCTCTGGCTGTCAATGACTCTGAACTGGACAAAGCAGCTTTTAAAATTATATACTGTATTATTTTTGGAGGGCGGCACGGTGGCACAGTGGGTAGCGCTGCTGCTTCGCAGTTAGGAGACCCGGGTACACTTCCCGGGTCCTCCCTGCGTGGAGTTTGCATGTTCTCCCTGTGTCTGCGTGGGTTTCCTCCGGGTGCTCCGGTTTCCTCCCACAGTCCAAAGACATGCACTTTAGGTGGATTGGCGATTCTAAATTGGCCCTTGATGTGTGTTTGCGTGTGTGTGTGTGCCCTGCGGTGGGCTGGCGCCTTGCCCGGGGTTTGTTTCCTGCCTTGCGCCCTGTGTTGGCTGGGATTGGCTCCAGCAGACCCCCGTGACCCTGTAGTTAAGATATAGCGGGTTGGATAATGGATGGATTATTTTTGGATTAGTCTCACTTTCACTTTTGCATGAACATAGCTAATAAACAACTTTAAATAGGGGACATTCTAAAACCAAACTGTACCACTGTTAGTTACACAGTAGTATGATAAATAGTAGGATTTTGGGGACAATCAAAACAACCTGATGTTATTTTGGACAAACTAGGTGTGGAGGAATGACAAGTTATGAAAGGCTGAATAGCCTGCTCTTGTCAAAATTGTTGTAAAGCTATCATGTTGTTACTACCACTTCAATTTTCTTAGTTTAAGAAACCAAGCCACATTCTGAAAGTTGTACATAAAGTGCTTCTCTTTCATTGGTTCACTGCAAAAACTATTTCAATAAGTATTACTACAGCTGCTTAATAACTAGCTGTTCATCTCATCTGCTGATTATCTAATATGTAGTGATGTTAGTATTCATGACCCGACCAGGTATGTCACTAGCTTTAAAACTTATTAAGTGCTTACCACCCACTTGGGTTATTAGTGCAGCTGAAGAGCAGCGATGGTGGTCTCTGTACAGTTTCACACAAATCATCCTTGCATTTAATAGCACATACCGCAGAATAGTGGTTGGATTCACGAAGATCAGAGGCTGGACACTTGAGACAGTGAGATGGGGCAGGGGTCTCCTAGAAGATCAGGGGCTGAACATCTGAGAAGGACTCCATGTGATGCAAACAGTTTGGACTGGTACAAGGCAAACTGGAAAAAATAGTCAATGATAAACTGCTGAGAGAATTAATCTGTATGTTCATTCATCGTCACCTTTTTCTTTAAGCTATATTTTCCAGGTCAGGTCATGGGGTGCCATAACCTTTCTTGGCAGCATTAGGTGCAAAACAGGAATTTCCTCAGAAGAAACCTTCAGCTAATGAAAGAGCACATTTACACCCATACATTTGAAGCCATGTATTCATTAACCAATGTATAAGGAAACCATTGAGATGGAAACATAGTTACAGCATGTGAACTGCACACAGATAGTAGCTAAGGTTCGAAATCAGTCAATGTCCCAATTCTTGTGAGGCAGAAGCACTAACCATTATGCCACCCTACATCCTATCAAAAGCAATTACCAGCATTTTATTATTATTCAACTTTTATACAACTAATAAAAAGAGATTATGTTTAGTTAAAATATCTTAACTGCTAGCACGTTTTCCTCAGTCATATTTGTGTCACCTGATGTGTATGGAATGATATGCAAGAAGAAATGAAATCAGGAAGCCGTTGTTTTTATCACAGACTGTGAGCTGATCATACAATACAAACCCATTACCAAGGAGTCAACACTTTACTTTATAAGGACTTGCTTGGTTTACAAGTATTAGATCATTTCATTTATTCTCTAGATTAATTCCCTTATGTCAAAAGTATGGCGTGCATTGCAGACATAATGAAGAGGTGTAGCTTGTTTACCAAGCCTGAGTTCAGCTCAGCTGCCACAGGCAGTATACTGCTCTTTGACCTCTGGTGAGATGTGGGTAGTTTTGGTTGTCATTTAAAATCCATCCACCCATTTTCTAATGTACATATTCCTTTTACTATATACAATAAACTTTTTTGTAGTTATTCTGACCCATGGGTACTTGTGGTTAGGATGGTCTATGGTCTATGGAGGATGGTAAGGAGCATTGTGGCCCTGTTGACCACATATAGCAGATATGCCTCAGGCTGCTACAGAATAGATGTGCTCCTGCTATGGTGGCTCTAAAGATCAATTACAGTATGTAATAGACAGGCCATGTATGCTTGTCACTTTTTTATTAATTATTAACCAACTGATAATACATGAATTTCAACACAATATAAGCTTGTATTGGTTCCCTGAAGGGTGGTATCATCCAGTAGAGATTAGTGCTACTTTTTCAGATTTTTCTGCTGATGTAGAGTTTGCACATTCTCCCATCTCTCTCTATATTTTTCTCTAGGTATTCATGTTTTTTCTTTGACATCTTTAAAATGTCCAAGTTAGATTGAGTATAAATTCAAAATTACATCGTAGTACATTCATTAAAGGGGCCTGAAATGGATAACATCTTATTTAGCATATGTTCCTATCAGTTGTCTGATGCAGCTGGGATAGGTTCCTACCTCCTGTGACCCCGAATTAGATCTAATGCATCTAGAAATATTATTTTAGGTTCCTGTGTATAAATTGTAAGACCCCTTTAATAAGAAATACAGTTAATAAGGCTTTCCGACAGGCAGGTCTGTGCTTGTGACATTAAAATGTTTAGAACAAGCCATATATTATTAGAGATACATTTCAGCTGACATTCAAACAGAAAGGGTCTAAATAGCAAAATTGTGGGATTACTGAAAGTCCCCGGCCTGTGAAAAGATCAAATCTGCAAAAATTAAGTTTATATATTGTTCCTGAGAAGTGTCAGGGTGGAAGTGAAGGATGGGTTTGATGGGCTTATGATTCCTATACCTGTTCTTTGTGTGAATATTGCTGAGTGTGTTAATAACTTCACGTAGGGCCCATCACTATTGAGAACTCTGTAGAGCTGTTCACTTAATAATTTAAAAATTACATCACCCATATTAGTACAAGAAAAGATATTACCTGTTATGTTATAAAATATATATGCATCAGATTTAAGGAAAGGCGCAAATGTAGAGAAGCAGGAGTTTGTTTGAAATACTCTTGAGACATGCTGGATTGGATGCATTCAGCTTTTCACTATAAGAAAACCAAGTAACCTAAATGATCCATGAAAGCAAATGTCCCGTCATTTCATTATTTGAACTAGAGCCTGTCCCAAAATTAACCCCATAACCTAAATGCAGGCAGTTACCAAGCAGATTTGCACTTGTTTCAGTTCTCTAGACAACTACCACCTTTTCTGATTTTTATTTTTTTCCTGGCAGCCCCGGCTTGTTATTTTGCACAGATTTGGATCCTTTGCTTATACAGGCACAAATAGAGTATCACCTTTTATTATCTATCTGATGGCACCCCTGTAGTCATTCACACCTGGGAATTAGGAATATCACCTGCGAGGGAGTATGTAACTCCGCAAATGGCCTCTTCTATAATGAACAGTCAGAAGTAGCAATTGAAAGCACAGATTAGCAGAAGGAAATAATCAGAAGAGATCAGGACCTAATCAGTGGAACTGGCTCATGTAACTGTTAACATGATGACCCTGTGCTCTTAGAGGAAGCAGCTTGCAGCTTGCCTGTCCTTAGTTTCCTTTGCTGTATTTCATTTTCTTTTTATGTAGCAATTAGTTGTATTAGGAAAAAAAGTGTGTATAAATATTCCTCAGGATAGAATTTAGACTGCAGGAATGACTCTAAGGAACAGAATCCTTTGCAAGTAATAATGAATATAACTATGATAGTTCCACATATGCAGATGTCTGCTTGAAGACTTTCTACATAACATCATGTTCTGAAACCAGCCTATTCGAATTCTGGGCCACAGTAGGCTCAATCAATTTTAGCAGCACTGACCACAAGGCTGCTGTCCATCACAGATCCCATTCCCATACACACTCACTCAAAGCCAGTTTGGAATGGCCAAGCAACTTGACCAGCACATCTTCAGGGATATGGCAGTAAAGCTAGAGTGTTTTAAGGAAAACTAGGTAGACACAGACAGAGCATGCAGACTCCACATAGAAAATGGCCAGGCTCAACATTCTTACTCAAGATATTGTATTTGTGAAGCAGTAATGCTAACCACTCTACCACCCATAATTTTTACATGTAATTCAATGTTTCAATATGTGGTGATTCAATTTGTTCATATCTGTTATTGTCCACAACATTCCACATAACTATACAAAAACTATACAACTATAAACAAAAAAAAATTACAAAGCAGAAATAAATTTTGTGCATAAAACATAAAACAAATTAAAATAATAATCTGACAAGCAAACAAATGACAGTTCCTCTATCAAAAGTAAACTATGACATGGGGTTCTGTTAAAACAGCTTGAATGTGAAGTCGGTATTCAAAGATGCGCATACTGAAATGGTTTGTGTTATACTTAAAAGATTGATCTATGTGGCTTAACATAGGTGATGATTTCTCCCAGGAAGCTCCGCTCATACAAGATGTACCACAAGGCTCTATTCTGGCCCCCTTACTATTTACCTTATGGCTTTGGTGCCCATATTTCAAAACATGGTGTTGACTACCATTGTTATGCTGATGATACCCAACTTTATCTTAAAGTTAGCCCTGACATTGCTTTATCTGTAAAAAAAGCTGATGGAGTGTATGGATGATATTAAAATTTGGATGGTCCTAAATTTTCTCCAACTGATTGAAAATAAAACAGAGGTCATTATCTTTGGCTGTACTTCTTTCGCAGAAGAAATTGGCACCCAGTTAGGCTGGTTGAAGGCAAAAATTCATAATGATGTCAGGAGCCTGAGTATCATCTTTGAGTTGTTGTTTTGAGAAACAAATCTCTGCGGTGATAAAGTTCATTTTTATCAACTGAGGCAAATCTCAAAATTAACATCCTCTCTTTCACAGAAGGATTTGTAAACAGTGATTAATGCTTTTATTACATCTTGGCTAGATTATTGCAGTTCCCTATATGTGGAATTGCCCTGTTGCACCTTCAACTGGTTCAAAATATAGCAGCTAGATTTCTAACCATCACTAGAAAAAGAGAGCATATCTCACCTGTACTGGTTTGTCTCCATTGGCTACCGGTGAGATTTTGGATTGATTTTAAAATTTTATTGTTTGTTTTTAAGGCCTTAAATGGTTTTTGACCTGAAACACATCTTCAATCTCCTGCATCTCTTCTCATGAACGAGGGTTTTGAGGTCATCTGCTCAGCTACTCCTCGCAGTTCCAAGATCACAGCTGAAATCTAGGGGTGACAGTGCTTTATCAGTTGTAGCTCCTAGGCTTTGGAACAATCTGCCATTCCACATCAGATCTTCTCCTATACATTATTGAGGTTTTTAAGACTCGGTTAAAAGCCCACTTTTTCTCTACCACATTTTACTGTCGGTAAGGTTGTTGGGGTATGGAAATTAAATAGTCATTAAGAAACTGTTTTACATAATTGTTTGCTTTATGGTAGTCTTATATGTTCTTTTGTACAGCACTTTGGTACAACATCTTGACATCAAATTTGACTTCAGTTGACGTGACTGAGATCCCATTGGTGATGCCCCTACCAACAAGACCGCTCTGATAAAGATTATGATAACTCCTGGAAAGGCAAATGCCAAGTGCCTTGAGCATGTGAAAGGTGCTATATAAATAAAATGTATTATTATTATTATAACTATTATTATCATTACTATTATAATCATTACACAAATTACTGCCAGTTTTCTCCATATTCACAGTTCTGAACTACTACTTCCAGTTTTGATTCATATTACTCTTCATGAGATATTAACTCCTCAGCTCTCTTCACACTAGGACTAAGGTAAATTGTGGATGAAAACAAAACAGAAATATTTAAATCAGAGAACACTTTTAAAGCTGAGTGCCAATATCACACTTTGAAAATGGGGATTTTGGGATTTACACACAACCATTTTTGCAGTGTTGTGTCATTATATTCAGCAGATCATAAAAAAGAAGTATACTGTATTGCATCTAGAGTATGTTCAAAAAATGGTTCTGCTTTTATCACACAAATATACTGAAAGTCACTTGTTGCACTGGGTATGCAGAAGAAGAAGAAGATGGACATTCTTAGAAGGACAACAGTGAAGAGCAGAAACACCAAGCAGGCAAGTGCATCTCTTATATATGTAAAGGAATGTCCCAGGAAGCATGGGAAATGTAAGGGAACAGGAGCTTGAAAGAGAGATGAACATTGAGCAAGCAAAGCAATCAGCATAGAAAGAAAGAAAGAAAGAAAGAAAGAAAGAAAGAAAGAAAGAAAGAAAGAAAGAAAGAAAGAAAGAAAGAAAGAAAGAAAGAAAGAAAGAAAGAAAAATGCCAGTTCATATGAGCATGTTGAAGACATGAGTGAAACCATATTAGTGGCGTCACAGGAACACAAAGGTAAATTAAATAAAGATCTGGATGTCAGATAAATGCCACAGCTGGAAATCTGGCATGATTTCTCATGAGGACGCTATATTATGTTTCTGATGTGCAAAGAAAATTTTTTCAATCATCAATCTTCTAGAATAGCTTAGATCGCAATTGCACTGTCAAACCCACTTATGAGCATGATGATATTTACCAATCTTTTTTTTATTCAATAATTCAATTGACAATTAGATTTTAGGAAAAATATTTTTCAAATGTGTAATCTTTTGAATTTTATTTTCAAAGCATGGTTGGCAAATCAGGCTGCAAGTGGTTACAAAAGTCACTGTCTGCTCTGAAAGAATATCAGTCCATCTTTGTACACACACAAGTGCAAGAAGACTGAAGCAAGTTCATCCTGGGCAAGAAATCCGCCCAGAAGTCGTACTGGAAGTCAAAGCAATATGACATGACTACCAGCTGCTTAATTACACACATTTTACAAATGCAATTTTTTGAATGAAGTTCATAGAAATTTTCACTTGTAAAGAAATATATACATACTCAGATATAAAACAGTATGAAGCTGTAGGATACATGCGGTTTTAAGATTTGTGCTGTTCCTTTCTGTGAAATTTCTCAGTTATTGGAAAAACAATTGGGACGAGTGACAAATATTAGTCACTGTCACTTCAGTGTATTGCAACTTTTTTTTTCTTTTTGATAGGTGTTAATGAAATAGTGAAAAACAACACAAAACATTATTTCCTTTTTTAAGAAAGTTACATTTTCTGAAGAAACTAGGATTCACTACTGAGTATTTAGCCCACTCTAACATTCATTATGAAAAAGAAAACATGAATTTTGGCATAATGTTTCCAAATCTCTATGAGTTTTAAGTTATAACACTATTATAAAAAAGTTTGTTAAGAAGTTAAAAGTTAAATATATCTCATACTGCCCTGTAAAGATAAAGGAGGTAGCAAAGGGAATTTCATGAGGTAAAGCAAAGGAAACTAAATAGAAGTCATCAATATTTTGCTTTGTTTGATAACAATTTTAACTATCAAAGGCACTCCTGCCATAAATTGTGTTCTAGTTAGCTGAGCAGTCATATTGTATGTATAGAAAGCAAAATAATACTGATCTGAGTAAACAAATAAAACAGATGACAATCTCAGTAATTTACACTTCAATTTACTGCCAGTATAAATAAAGGTGTTAATAAGAAAGCTTTAAAAGTGTGATGAACAGGTTTTTCTAAGTGCCGTAACAGCTGGATCAACCTTGACACAGTATGTTGCCAATATGGGGATCTTTTGATTTATATGTTCACAAGTGATTTTAGTGATTCATAGGAAAATTAAAGGTCAGTTACCAGGCTGATATTCACTGAATAGAATGGAAAATGCAGGTAAATAAAGCCTGTTTTGAAGACAAGTGGAAAAAAATGTTTTGATATTCGTTGGTTCTTTCTGTTCGTTCTTTTATATATTTATGTATTTCTAATGTGTAGACTACTGAAAATCTACATATGTAACTTTTGTGATGCTTACTTTTCACATCTGCATGCTAGTGTGAGAAGACAGACACAGTGAAGCAATTTAATCAAGAGCATCTGAGAGACAGAAATGGAATCTCTGACAAATAGTCATGATGCCTTCTGCCCAACAGAGCATAGTCTTTATGGTCATGTTGGGAGAATTTGTATCATGTTACAGGTCAGGTCTGTAAAGACTGGCAGTAGGCTAGTAATTATTCTTCAGCATGTTAGACAACACCTACCTGGCTATACATCACCATCATGGGCCTGATCACCAACAGTGATGAGACAGCTTACATAGAAGAGGTTTTCCTGCTGACACAGCGGTACAAGGACCTTTGCATCAATAAAACCAAGCAGCTTGTCATAGTAAATTATGCTTATTTATATTGTAGCGGTGCTACTGGGGAATGAAACTTTAACTCCCAGCAATTCCTGTAGTGGTTCTGATTGGTCATCTACTTAGGATGCATGGGCTGCTGGGGACAAGGAGGCCTGCGTGACATTTAAAAGGAGGCCAGTTCTACAGAAAACAGGGGAATCTTTTGTGTTTCCTGTCTTGAGTCGCCTAGTCTATTTGCCTTCCTGTTTTGCTACTTGTGGATACTTGTTTTGTCCTGGATCGTCTCATGTTTTGGGTGTATGGACTGTCTGGTGTCTTACTGCTGCATGGGGACTGTATGAGCATTTGTTGTCGTCCTGCAAAGAAAGGAGCACTCCTGATCCCATTCACACGTCACTATCTCATCAGGATATACCGGTAGGGCTCTCTATCTGCTTTATTACCGGTTGCTTTTTTTGTCTCTGTGAGGGAGTGTGTGTGAATCGGGCCAAGGCTGAATGCGTTCCTTTCGCTACCGAAATAATAAGTAAATCATCGTCATATCATCGAATCTTAGCTGGGTTTTTTGATCTGCTACAATATTATAAGGAATATTGTGGAGGAGAACAGCATTTAAAATTTTTTTTGGAATCATCAATACTGTTGATCTGAAGTGGAAACTGTTGGATAACATAATGTTTGTAATAATAATTGCATGCAATCATGGAAAGTGAGTGCATATGTGTTTGTGTATGTGTGACAATTGTGCTGAAACAATACAACTGGGCTATCTTTGAGTAGGTCCATCAATATTTACTTTGTTAGATACCTGAGGAAAGTTTAGATGGCTCCATTGGTGTTTACCAATTTATATAGATGAACAGTGGAGTTTATTCTAATGGACTACACAACATCCTGATATAGGACACACTTAGTTCAGGATTGCAAAACACTACAAGGGTGCTAAAATTGTCTAAGTATTATTACAGGTGCTTGGTTATCTTCTGTCCAAGGCATTTATAACTTAAAGTGCCTTCAGAAGGTATTCAGATCCCTTCACTTTTTTCACATTTTCTTATGTTTCAACCTTATATCTAAATCATTTACATTCACTTTTTCCCTCATAAATATTCCAGAAAATGGATTTTAGAATTTTTTGCAAATTTATTACAAATAAAAAACTGAAATATCAATTGATATACGCATTTAGAACCTTTGCTAAGACACTAGCTCAGGTGTATCCCATTCTACTGATCATAACTGAGAGGTGTCTACACCTTGTTTGGAGTCCACCTGCGGTCAATTCAGTTGAATGCACATGATTTAAAAAGACACAGACCTGTCTATAAAAGGGCTGATAGTTAACAATGTGTATCACAGCAAAAACCATGCCGAGAAGTCAAAGGAATTGCTTGTTTAGCTTAGAGACAGGATTTTGTCTAGACACAGATGTGGGGAAAGATATAAGTAAATTTCTGCACCACTGAAGGTTCCCAAGACTATAGTGGTCTCCATAATCCTTAAATGGACTAAGTTTGGAACAGCCACGATTTTTACTGGAGATGGTTGCCAGACCAAACTAAGCAAACAGGCAAGAAGGACCTATCTAAGAGAGGTGACCAAGAACTCAATTGTCACTCTAAATGAGCTCGAGAGAACATTTGAGAAGATGGGAGAAACTTTCAGATTGAGAGGCACCACTGCAACATTCTACTAAGCAAATCTTTATGACAGAACTGCTAGTTGACACATAAAAGCCCACTTGGACTGGGGGACTAGTCTGGATTAGAAAGCTGAATGGACCAAAATACAGATATATCCTAAATGTTAACCTGCTCAAAAGCATTCTGGACCTCACACAGGGCCAAAGTTCACCTTCCAAAAGAACAATGGCCTTAATTACAAAGGAAAGACAACACAGGACTGGCTTCAATCAACTCTGAGACTGTTCTTAAGTGGCCTTGCCAAAGCCAAGACTTGAACGCAATCGAACATCTTTGGAGAGACATGAAAATAGCCATCTACTGACAGTGTCCATCCTGACAGAGTTTGAGAGAATCTGCAGAGAAGAACAACAGATTGGCAGAAAATCCCCAAATTCAGGTGTGCAAAGCTTATCGTGTTAGACTCAAGAAGACTCCAAGCCCATAATCACTGCTAAATGTGCTTCAACTAAGTACTGAATAAAGAGATGAAATGCTTGTGTCAATGTGATATTGTGGTATAGTGGGTCCATGACTTGGAAAACATGGCCATTTAATAAATAAATAATTGGCTGGCCTGCTATCTGTCGGTTTTGGTGCTTACTCAGCTGCGGGGGGTTGGTGGAGTAATTGGGGTGACATGCACCAGCACGTGAGGGTGCGGTCTGTCTCAGTTGCTTCATCAGTTTCCTGTGGTGACGACTGAGACACTACACCCACAGAGGCATATAAGAAGGAGCCGGCATGAGAAAGAAAAGCAGGTTAATGGAAGAAGAGAGACAGAAGGCAGAGACAGAGGGAGCTGGTGCGTGTATGTGAGTGGTTGAGCAGGAGAAGGCAGGCTGCCAGGAGGAAGTCCCTTGAGGGTATGTGAGTCCGGGGCTCTGGGGCAGTAGGAGGTCATTCTAGTGAAATGATTTGGGGAGCTGGAGTGACTGATGTGGTGCTTAGATGGACTCACCGCCTAAGGCTGGAGAGAGGAAGTTCGGCTGCAGGGGAATATAAGGCTCAGTGAGGCATCCTGCAGGGGAGCCATGGCCTGCAGGGATGTGAGCAAGGCAGCGGGAGTCAGAGGCTCGATATAATGCTCTACAATGGTCCGAGCCTTGGAGCAGGTGCAGAAGGTTGGAAACTTGCCGGTGAGTCATCTCCTTGGCTGCAAAGACCCGATTGGGTTTAAGCAGAGGAGATGGCTGTTTTAAGAAGTGATGCTCTGGGGAATGAGTTTTCTGAAAGGACAACTTCCTGCATTATTTTTTTAAACTTGCTTTTAACGCTAGAATCCCTGGAGTCTGCGAAAAAAGTCTTAATGCTGGGCTACCTTAAATTCCTTCGCACCTCTTCATTAGTATCTTTGTTTTGCAAATGTGTCAATCAGCACAAGCAGCAAGCAGCCTGCAAACCTATCTACCCACCAACGCATCTGGGTGTGAAGTGCCTGGAGTTGTATAGGGTAAATAATATATCATTATTTGGAATACATACATTTCATATGTACTCTGTGTCTACAGTGATCTGGGTAAATGTAGGATGACAAGAAATGTTGAACACATAGCTAAAACAGAAACTTTTTTCATGTTATATTAATAATTGACAAAATGCTGAAGTGAACTATATATAATATGTGAAGACTGAAGTTCAAATATCAAATTTTCTGAAGGCACTGCATGCTGCTTTACAAAGGCATGCAGCCTAATCATTATCAGCCATATTTCAAATTAATTTTTTACTTTCATTTACACCACTAGATTAAGAGAAATATAAAAGTGATTAGGGTCAGGACTTGTATCAGCAGGCATGGGAACACATCCCACACAGCACACAGCCACAGCAAGGATACCAGGTGAAGATGCACAGTGGCATAGCTAGGGGCGGGCAGAGGGGGTGGTCCTCTCCGGGCAGCACATTTTTAGGGACGACATTATTGGCCAAAAGGCTCAGTACAATTCGTGTGTAAGCAGCAAGGTTCAGAAAAATATCACTTATGAATGGAAAAAGTAAAATTCTCTGATTTTTATCCAGAAATGCTTCAAAAATAATTTTCAGACTGTCCTTCTATGACGGCATCAGACACAGCAGTTGAGATTTATTAGGCGATGACAAAAATAAACATAAACATGTTTATGTTTGTTTTGTTATCAATGCTTTCTTGCTGTGTGCAGAAAACATCCCCACCTATCACTTGTACACTACACTGGTTCTGGTTTTATATTAAACTAATAGTTAGAACATGGCTTATCAGTACATCTATACTATATTCCTGTCTAGTTGATGCTTATAAATAATTATATGCAAAAAAGTATTGCTGTTTCTCTATATATGAGTAAATCTATGCAAAATATATTTTAATTTTTCTCTATATGTCATTTTAATTTTCTATTTAAATAGGTTAACATATTCAGATATGTTGGAGGGTGGCAAATTGAAGCATCGCCCTGAATGAACTCTAGCTATTCCACTGAAGATGCAGGAAAATACATCCTTTGAATTACTCAAGAGATGTAAATGTAGTGGAAGGACAGTGGAAAGCGAACAACAAACGATTGCACATTCCACGGCCCTGTTACTGCAGTTAGAAGGAGGCTGTTATTGAGGCCCCTGCAGGATTGTCTGGCCCTTAAAAACGAGGTAACAGTCTGACAGGGACACATTGGACCTCAAGAGGGATCCCTGGGCTGACAACCTTAGGATTTTTGTAGGGTTATGCCTGACCCAGATGTACTTCTAAAGGAACCAGAGGTAACCTTAGAAGTAGTATGGGTTCCAGTATGAAATAGTCCAATGGCTAAAGTCCTGGTAAACTTGGAATTGGATGAAAGTTTACTTAACAGGAGGAAAATGTAAAGAGGTGCAAGAAGGGAGAATGGTAGAAAGTGTGTGAAGGTGTGAAGGATCTTTTAATTTTCCCTGCCTCCATCTATTTTTAGATCAGTGTTTCTCAACCACTGGGACATGGACTGCTACTGATGGGTCACAATTGCTTATTCTGGTAGGGGGTTGCAATCGATTGTGCAGAGGGTTGTGGTAGGTCGTCACCCCAACGAGACTTGCTAAATCTCCCTCCTCAACTGTCCTAGGGGGACTCCTCCACACTCTTATTATCACACTCAATTTTCCAGAGGGTGTGTACTTTGTTGGGACTCTAAGAGACACTACATCAGGAAAAGTGGGTCAAGGCACCAAAAGAAGTTGAGAAACAAAAATTCATTTTCTGTTTGTTTGCATTATGCTGCTATAAGTACTGTTTGGGAAACAAGAAGTTCACTATGTTATGTACAGATTACTTTCAACTTGAACTTTAAACAGTTTCAGACTGCTCCACAAATTACACAGTCAGATAAACGTTTGGGACAAAGGTTTGTTATTGGGAAAAATAAATACTAGGGTCCTAAATGACAGATAGAGCAAGATGAGGGTTAGAAGAGAGTGCTTTCCAAGCACAGCACTTGGTGGCTAGGTGAGTGTGTGAGCCACCCAGATATGGAAAACACCTGGTCTAGAGGGGTATCAGGACTTTTTTTATGTCATATTTGTTTTGTAATTTTAATTTTTATCTCTGTATATCCTTCCTTGTGTGTGTTTGATTTTTATAAAAGAGAAAATAAAAATACTCTGTTGTGACTTGTTTTCACTCCTTGTCTTTATTGTAGGTGTGGAAAGCCACCTATACGGTCTTTCTCCAAAACTATATAAAACTATATGCATATATTTTTACTTCAGTAGAAAACTGATCACATAGCAATTTACCACTGATATCCTGTATTTGCCAAAGTAGACCACTTCCAGAATTAAAGAAATCATTTAAACTCTGCATTTTCTTGAGCACTGGAGGTATTAACTGCCAGCTGTATAATCACAGTGGATAAGGGATGTGTACTCGCAGATCTGTATTGCAGAAGTTTAATTGCAGCATGGCTATGTTAGCAAGACTAAGTGGTTCAAACATAGCTGTGATCCACTGTAATTAAACATCTGACATCATTATGCTTGTGCTTATCACTGGTTGAACTGGGTAAATTGCCCAAGATTTAGGTCTCTAGACACAAAAAAAGTTTAACCTAATGGTGGTCACCAGAGAATGAAACAGATGCTCCTGCTGTTCCAGCTTCTGCTGTTTGAACTCTTCACATATGAATGCACTAAGTGTCTTGTTCCTTTTGCCAGAATGGGATTTATTCACTATACTAACAAGTCTAATAATTCCTAGGAGGCTCATTAAACAGGGTGTTTTGCCATGTAAAATATGTGAGAAGAGAAGAACTGCTAGACAAAGGACGGCGTTCACCATACACTGAAAGAAAATAAAATCATTCAATAGAGCTTTCTTTATTAAATTCCAGACACTCTCCATTACCTTCTTCAAACTCACAGTAACATTCAGTAAAAGCCTACACTGGCCCATACAAGATGAAATTATATATTTTCAAAGTAACGCAATTGGAGGCTAAATTGGGAATTCTTCAAAATTCTATGCACACAAGATAATGTTTATGGTATGTTAGCAATTATGCAATTACAGCTGCTGCTGTGCAAAACTATCTTTGGTGTTACTTTAAGGCATCATTTGCAAATTCAAACTGAATTTACATCATTGATCTCTCACACTTTGCAATTACTAAACATATTTGCAGTACTTAAATTTAAAATGTATAATTGTTAAATAGTTTCCACATCAATTTCTACAATTAAGGTGACAAACAAAAATTTTGATTCATTCATATTTACTTTGAAGTTTAAATGGTACCCATCCCTCTGGGCCTTCAGCATCCCACTCTTTATACACTGCCACTGATTGTCATAATATTATTTATGATTAACAGGGTTCAATCATGGTGTGTAGACAATACTGGAATTTCAAAACACAAATTTGGTTGGTACAGTGTGTTGGAGAAAGTCTTTTTATAACATTTTAGCATTTCTGTCTTTTAGACTCCCACAAGGACTCCAACTATGTTAAATAAGCTAACTCTGTTCTTCAAAGAGGTGTAGCTGTTTAATCTACCCTTGCAAGGATGCCATAAGACTACTAATATAGAAGGTGCTTTATAGTAGCGTTTGTCTATCTGCTTCAAAGTATGCCGACACTTCTCAAGCAATCTTGAGTCTCAGCAAGAAGAACATATTCCAAATTCATGTTAAGTTCATCCTCATTTGCCTTTTAAAGTTAAACGTACTTACCTATAATTTACATGTCATCAGTCATATGCTAAAGATGCTCAAGTATATTCATATCTATAAAATCTTCACACAAAGAATATTAGCACATCTGTGTTTGTAAGGTAAATGCACATCTTCCTTGATGTGCTCCAGAGCCATCTTTGTTATATAAATTTCTTATATACAGCCCTGAGAGCCTTTTTATTCTATTGGAAAGATAAAATAGGGATCAATAAGAATTTGGGATCAAGACTTTGTCCCTATCAAGCTTCATGGGGCTCCAAAGAAGTACAAATGTGGAGGTGTGAAGGTTTATAAGAACAGTAAGACCTGCAACCAATAATTGCCAATAAAGGCAGTGACAAAAAATGAAGTACAAATCAGTCAAATAAGTCTGGTAGCAAGGTATACAATACAACTTGCGGTTTACAAAATGGATTTACATTCAAAGCTAGGAAAATAGCCCTTATTAGGAAAAGACAAATCCCAATGAATTTGATAAGTCCATCTGGCCACATTCTCTCTTCTTGAGCAATACATTGTACTACAATGGAGGTTAGTGTTCACAGTTTTGATGGAACAGTACCATTAATGTTTTCTATAACCTTTGTACAGCTATACAATATAACAAATTGAGTGCACTAACCAGAAAGTGTGAAACATTTATTAATTCTTTGGTATGAACACCATATTGGGAGCAGAGGTTAATAGATACCTATCAATAAAAGAACATGAAAGCGATAGCTATCTCCTTGAATGTATGGATATCTAACTCAAAAGGCATTTTTAAAATGTAGAATAACTTCAGTGGGTTTCCAGATGATCCAAACAACTCTGTACATCTGAACTTTACACTTGCTGTTCTGTACAGCAAAGCAACATACTGTATATCTTACAAATCCATGGTCTCCATAGCATAATATAATGTCTAGAATAGCTTTAAAGAGAATATGAATGTCATGTTCTTCCAAAAATCTTGCCTTAAAGAGGAAACCTAATCTCAGAATCTGAACTTTGGTAGTGAGCAACATCCACCAGGACGTTGCCTTTCAGCTCCTCTCTGTCCATTTTTGTTCAGTCTCTTCTTATCCAATAGCCTTACTTTTACATGTTTTCAGATACTGTATATTGATAATGGTGGAATTTGGACTGTATTAATTTGGGTTGTCCCCACACTACATACAATATTCTACTTTGTAAGTTATTTAAATGTAACATAGCTGCATGACAAAGCAACCTTTATTCTTTATTCCACCCTTTTGCAAAAATATTTTCAGCACATATGTAGTGGATTCACAAGGTGTTTAGACTTCATTACATTCTGCAGACTTTACGCTATTGTAGTTTTAATTTTAAATCGACGTATTTGTCATTTTTGCCCATCAATCTACATTCAATAACCCATAATGACCAAGTGACCCACGAATTTTTTCTTAATGTTCTCATAGTCCCATAGTTGCATTTTCAAACCCCATGCGGGCTGCCTCAGCCACCCTATTATATAATTGATGGAGTACTGCTGAAATGGTTGTTCCTCTCACAGGTTCACCCATCTCAGCAGAGTACTTCTGAAGCTTTGTTAGAGTGACCATTGGGTTCTTAGTTACCTTCCTTGCCAAGGCCCTTCTTGCCCAGCAGTTAGGCCATATAGCCTAAAGAATCCTGGTAGTTCCAAACCTTTTCCATTTCACAAATATTGAGGTTCTCTTTGTAAAAGTCACTTAACTTAATTATGGTGGTTTACACAAAGTTCCTTGGATTTCTTGGCTTGTTTTTTTCCTGACATTCAGTGTGAATTATGGGACCTTATATACACATGTGTGTGCCTTTCTAAGCTTTGTCCAATCAATTCATGTTGTCACCACTGGACTCCAAGCAAGCTCTAGACACATCTCAAGCATAGTTTAAGCAAACAGGATGCACCTGACTACAAGTTGGAGTGTCTGAATACTTACAGAAATAAGAGACTTCAATTTTTGATTTTAAACATATTTACAACCCTTTCTGAAAACATGTTTTCCATTTGTCATTATGGGTTATTGGGTAATTTTGGGCAAAATTAACAAATTTATTCATTTAAAATGAAATGTACAACACAATAAATTGCACAAATAGTGAAGGGACCTGAGTCCAATGTATGTGTTATTGTTTCTACTTATTTCAAAATTAGTGTTGGGTGACCACAGTCAAAAATGACTACATACACAAAAAGTAAAATCTGTATGTTATGATTGATTATGGTTATGTGTTTTTAAAAGCATTACAATGCTGTACATTTGCCATGTTATAAAATGTTCAAACGACAGCATAAACACTTTTTTGAAACAGACATTTTAGAAGTTGCTTCAATAGCACTATTAACCAAAAAAAATTTTTTTTTGTTTCTTCAAAAGCTTGAACAATAAAAGGCTTGTTTAAGAAACAATTTAAAAATACATTAGCAGACACAATTAGACAAAATAGAGCAAATACATTTCTATGTATAAAAAAAGGAAAATGGATTTTTCAAACACTTTTTCAGACCCTCACATATTCTGCGCTTTGTGTCTTTCATTTAGAGATAGAGAATCAAGTGGGTGAAGATTGATAAAAAATTAAGGTTATTACCCATAAAGACATTTGATGTGGGTGTAATGGCAGCTATTTATTGATAACATTGGCCTAATCACTGGTTTTCTGCAGCCACTGAAGAATGAATCCTCATGAATGCTATGATTACAGAATTTCCTCAGATGTTGGTCTTTAACCAAGCTGGTGTATCTGGAGTAAGCAGTCTAGTCATTGTGGGTTTCAAGTAGCCTTTCATTACTTCTGTCATATTGCTCTTTTTAGATCTATATTCCCCTGACAAACAGACTTCTTGGCATTCTAAAGTCTATGAATGGTAACTCTTACTTCTCTATCTGTGTCCATGAGAGTCTATGTATTATTCATTTCTAACTGCACCTAAGCCAATTTATTGTTAACTGATTCATGTTTCCGTTTTCTAATATACTAAATTAAAGAAAGTGCAATTTGTTGACTTTTCCCCGTGTCTTCCATTAGTCCTTTTTATTGTATTTTGCCTTCAGGTATTGTGCTTTTAAGTGTTGTTTAATTTCTTAAAGACCAAGTGATGCTGCTCATTGTGTAACACACTGAAAAATGCAGAACTAAAGATTTACTGATGGGAGAGACATTGGTTAGCAGTGCGGTTTTGTAGCTATTTGATTCCTGGTCCTGACACTGTCTGTTTGGTGTTTAAACATTTTACCTTTTTGAGTATTTTCTTGGACCTCTCATTTCCTTTAACATCCTTCAACATCTTACGCACATGTTAAGATAATCGGTAGCTCTTTAGTCATCTGGTATGAGTGAGTCTATGGGCCAATACATTAATTTTGTGTCCTGGGTTGGCTCCAACCTTGCATCTGAGGCTAACACTTCACAAACTTTAACTGGGTTAAGTTATAAATATAAAGTTTGGACTGTTGTGTCTTCTTGTTCCTATCATCATATTCCCCTCCACTCCCTCAAAGCTAGTATAGGGCCTGGCTATTATTTATTTGTACTATGTTACTGCCAGGATAGGCTCTGGTCTCAATGATGGTCAAATTAAGCAGAATTGGAGATTGAGGTGAAAAAAGCTAAAGTTCACTTTGCATTACATTTTCTTCTTTTGTGGAAAATTCTGTATTATCCTGGAAACTTAATTTTTTCAGAGAAGGTGAATGAGTACAGCATGACTTACAACATGCAACATACTGTTCTGCTTGACAATTTTAAACAAACAAAATGAAAATGGAACTAGTGTTTTGTGTTTTCATATCTTAATAATCAGAGAAAGGAGAGCCTTACTCTATTTTCATAAGAAAACTAAGTTCTAAGTTCATTCCTCGGAACACAGTCTTAGCAAGTCTATTAATGAGATACTATTATACAGTATTTGTCATTTCTTTAAATTATACTTGTAACAGGCTGATGCCTTTTTGAGAGTTGGCCCTGCCTTGTTGCCTGTACTGACTCCTTATTACCCCGAACTGGATTCATTAATAATTATATAATAATTAATTACATTTATATAGTGCTTTTCTTGCTACTTGAAGTGCTTTATATAGGCAGAGGAGAACCATTGTCATGGAGAAAGGCTTTCTCTCAAAAGATGGCAGTCTCAGAGCCCAAATGGAAGTGTAGAATAGTCTTTATTACACAGCAGTGTAACAAACAGACTTGGCCATGGTGCAAGTACCCAAACTAAGAAGTACATCAGTTTATATTACATTTCTTATCATCCATGCAAAACGCTCCCCTCCTTCCAGTTCTTCCCACCGTTACCTAATGTCCATCACTTCACCGAAACTTTCCATCATTAATTCATAGCATTACCTAATTTCCATCAATTGATCAAAACCTATTAATTGCAAAATGACACAATTTACACAATTTAAGTCAAAGCCAGGAAGACTCGGATATGGAATACTGGGCTGCACGAACGGATGTTTCTTATCTCTCAAGGAATTGCATTTTTAAAACAATGGCCTGCTTGTTTTTTTTTTATAGTACACAGTGTCCTTGACTTTCATTAGCAAGTAAAGAAGCAGGGCCAGGCTGCTGCATGCAAAAGCAAGTTTAGCCATCTTTTCACTATACTTAATAACACATGCTATATTTTTACTTATTACTGTGGAAAAGTTCATTTTATGTTAATTACAAATACCATACCGCTTCAGCCACCACCAATGTGTAGCACTCACCTGGATTATGTGACGGCAGCCAGTATTGCACCAGTACACACACCACACATTAGCTGTTAGGTGGTTGAGTAAGAGAGACAGCCAGTTAGAGACAGGGTATGATTAGGGAGCCAGAATGGACGATGCAGTGATGGGAAAGTTAGCCAAGACATCAGGATAAACCGTACTCTTGTAGAAAGAATACCCAGAAATCTTTAATGACCTCAGAGAGTCAATTTTACATCTCATCTGAAGAATGGTACAATATTTACAGCACAGTGTCCCCGTCATTGCACTGGGGTACTGGGATCTAGGCAGAGACCACAGGGAAAGCACCACTGTGGCTCTCCAACAACCTTTTCCAGCAGCAGTCCTAGCTTTTCCTAGATGGTTTCTCATCCAAGTACTGGCCGGGCCTAAACATGCTTAGCTTCAGGTGGGTGACCTGTTCTGAAGCGCAGGTGGTACACAGTAGTTTAAAATTGTTAGGTGATGATACTTAATGCCTGGTTTAAAAAATCAATAACTATTAAATGACAAAGATATCATTTAAAATGTAAACATCATCCTGGCACAGACATTCACCCATGGTATGATTATTACTTATGAGAAAATAGATGCTTCTTTTCATTTACAAATATTCAAAAAAGTCACTTACATTCAGAATGGACAGAAGGTTAAGGTAAATGAATTACTAATACATTCTGACAATAATTATATGGTTTAGTCTTGTGTTAAGTGCTAATACTATGTAAGGTATAAAAATTGTATAATAAGGCACATGCAAAGCTCCAGTTTAACTTGAACCAAATCTCTTTTAATATTGTTAGCAGCAGAAGCTACAATTGCTTTTTTATATTGCACATATTTTAAGCAATGGCTACCCTCAATTTTAAATATTATATTTAAATTGATTGTAGCCATTTATTATATTTTGTTCACAATATAAATATAAGTCAGCCAATACGGGAGCAAATGCACAGCTGTTTTACTGCTTAACAATATAAAATATAGCAACCTGCTATTATGTTTTATTGTCACTGGAGTTTATCAAGTGTATAATTGCTCTCCACTTGGAAATAGGCTACTAGTTGTTAAACATGGAAAAGATCGATGAAAATCTGTTGCCCAGGTTGTCACATTTACACCCTTTAAAGTTTTCACTACACATACTGATGAGAGGCGTTATTTCAAGAACTGTATGCTGTCAGGCAGTAATATCTTTCACAGCAGTACTGCAATGCTTGGCATTAACTTAAGAGTTTCTCTCTGTGCTAATGTCATGTCTATGCAGAAAAAATAGAAAAAAATATTTTGTATAGCTGGGTATATTACCCATTTTGTTGCAACAAAAAAAGAATTAAAGGCTCTTAAGAATCCATTCTATTTGCCTCCCTTTCCCATTGTTATTCCATACGATTGCAGTAATCAATCAAAAGTTACACAACACACTTACAGAAACATTGCCTTTTTAAGCATTGCTAAACAGCGTGACACGTTTGAAAAATGAAGTAGCAGATCCTAAAGGTTATTTATCTTTGGTAAAAGAAGGAAGTATAATGTGTGCTTATGCCACAGTGGCAAATGAATGCTGTAAAGATGATAAATCTGTGACCACATATATAAACTACTCAATTCCAAAATCCCTAACCTCATCACACAAGAATATGCCAGGAAAGGCCAAGTTAAACTTTAGTGAGACTGGGACAGAATGTATAAATCTGCAGGCTGTGTCCCTTGGTGAAGTGAACTGTAGGAATATCAGTGAGAAAAGAAAGCCATCTATAATAGAGAGTGAAATCTGATAAAGTAATCACATGTGGAAGCCTTACCACAGCAATACTGGTGTGTGTGTGGAGGGGGGGAAATGACAGAAAAATGCAGGCACAGCCTGAAGGCAGTGCTACCATATAATTAAAGGTCAACTAGAAAAGGCATTTGCATAGTGCATTATGGAGACAGATAAATGCAGCTTTTGGTCTGCTCTAATATATTTCAGTTCATAAAAAGGAAAGGTCATTTACAGGTAGACAGAGAAATGGCTGTAAAGTGTCTTCATTTTGTGTAAACACTAGAAAATGCCTTCCTTTGTTCAGCCACTAAGCATATTGCACTAGTTGTATCTGATGTAGGGTGAAGATCTCGGCACAATCTGGTCATCTGGGAGTGGCTCATCTCGGCTCAGATCACTGTTAGCAGTTATTTTCCCAAATGTGATAAAATTAAAATTAATTCTGGTTGAGAATCCAGGTTTGACAGTTTATATAATCACACTGCATTAAATTTACTGCACTGGTGCCATTTCATGTAGACTCCAGCACAGCTGATGTTTCAGTGTATTCACAACAGATGGAACAATGGTGATTCTGTCTTTTGTAACATCTCTTAGTTCACTGAATCTTGGGACACTGCAGGCGGCTAGTGTGGTATAGATTTATGAAGCTCTTTGATGTCAGCGTATTGACTTCATGGCACCTTTGGTCTCCACTGGTGTGCTACCTGTAATGAAAAGTCAATGGGCAAAATAACTATGGTCTGACGCAGGTTGCTGTCAGTGGCCTGATGACTTTGCTTTGGGCGGGTGACTCAAGGGCTGTCACAACCTTGTCAACAGGGGTGCCTTGTTGCAGGATAACTCCCGAATGTGTGAAAGATTAAAACAAAATCAGTTGCCAGAAGCATCATAAATTATTAACTATTGCACAGTTCAGGCATAATGCAGTTTATTTCTGATGTAATAGTGTTGTTGAGTTTACCTTGTACTTTAATTTTAAAAAATATTTTGTAATCCCACAGACATTATAATAATAATAATGTTTTATTTATTTAGCACCTTTCCCAAGCTCAAGGCACTCAAGGATTTTGAAACTGTTATCAACACATTTATCAACAATAGTTTAAAGGCAGTTGCTTTTAAGCACTCAATTAAAAGGTATATTGTTTGAAAATAATATTCTGCAAGGGTATACATAATAACATTTGACTTACGATATCAGACATTCACTAATTTCATTGATGAAAACGTTTTTTAACAGTGGTATTCACTGTATACAAATGGGGACCCAAAAATTCCCTGAATTAAAAAAAAAAAAAACAATTAATTTTGGGAACAATAAGAAGTCACAGGGAGTGAGATCTGGTGGCACAAAGCAACAACTGCATTGTTTTTGGTCAAAAACTCTATGACTGACTGTGCAGTGTGTGCAGGTGTGTTGTTATTGTGCAAAATTCAGGTTTCCGTGTGCCTCTTCTTTGTATGTGTTTTTTCCTGATACTTTTATGTAGATGTCTCAGAAGTTCAATATAATGTCACCGATTAAGAGTTTGTCCACGGGCAACAAACTATGGAAAAGTCTGTGTGTGTAGAAAAACATAATCATCTTCTTTTGTAAATATATCATGGCTTGGAGAAAAAAAATGGCCAAATCATGTGCATATATGCATGACTGTAGAATATGAGCTAGAAATATGTGTTTGATCAACATGGCACAATTCAACTCAGTGACTCGATTAACCAGGCTGTAGGTGTACAATGCCAGGCAACACATTCAAGAACTACACCTTACTCCAGTGCTTTTGACAGATTCCAGGTAGTTTTGGGTCAAACCTCGTAATTAGTATCATAAAAGCACCTGTATAAACACTATTTATATTTGAGTTAGTTTTCTGAGGTCCATAAACAGCCATTCCATAAGTGTCTGCATTTTAAACATTATTTGTCAATTATGCTAATAAGTTCAATGATTTTAAATGTCACTATAACGTATCTATTTTTGTGATTATCTAGAAATTTGTAGGATATACTGTACATTTCAGCCCATGACCACTGCTCTATGTTAATATTAATCTTGGGGCATCAATCAATGTACATTGATATCACATTTTGGACTAATTATGTTCATTCTTAAACTGGTATTTGGCCAGTTGATTTGGCAGTCAGGATATATAAAACTAGCCGACGCCTGCCGTAGCATACGGCGATGTAAGAATAAGAACGGAAAACGGTGAGAAAGGAATTCAGAAATCAAGAAGAAATAAATACTTCTTTAAAGACGCAGTGTGCATGTAGAATTTCCAGCCAAGCAGGATTACATTTGAAAGTGATAAATAAATCAGGCTTTCTGAATTTACGTACTATGGCCATGGCATCCTGATAGTTTTGTTGCATGTATCTTGGACTTCCTGGAAATGTGGACGGTAATATGATCATTTTGCCTCCACGTACGTTATTTTCAGTGTTTGCTTGCAGTGCGTCTGGTAGTTCCACGTGCAGATCTTGTTGATGAAATGTGAGATAGTTGAGACGCGCGCCCTCTGTTTTAACATATGCATCTACGATGTACTGTTGGAATAGTTTGCCGCTGGAGTGCAAAATACTAAATGTATTTCTCATTGCTAATCTGTACGTGTAAAATTGGCATTGAGTAAGCCTTATTCGCTTGGCGGTTCTTTTATTGGGAACATGTTGTAAATCTTTGTGCCAGCCAATGTCTCCATAAGGGAATAAAAGTGGGTAAACCATAGGATTTCAATCCATATTGAGCGTGGAAATCTGTTTAAAGGAGTTGCCTATGGGATAGATGCAAATGTCCCTTTTGGCAGGCATTTCGCCATCTTCTCTGACGAAAATCGCTGCAACATCGCTGTGACATGTCGGGGCATTGTATCGTCATAAATCCTGCCAAGGGTTTTCCTTGAAAACCATTCATACAGATGCTGTTGGATTGGACTGAGCGATTTCATGCATGTGTTTGTATGATTTAGCGAAGGGGTTGATGGTTCTGAGCATGGAATCTAGCTGGAGAAGTACATTTTCGCTCCATGCAGAGTTTGCTTTATTTTGTAAGTGTACTTCAGTAGCTTGCATTGTGTCAAAAACATACAACTGTCCATGTCCTGGAGAGGTAGAAGTGTTAGCATATAGTGGAGAGATTTGGTGTGTACTTTAAAACAGTATGGTCCGTGGCCAGGAGGTTGAGTTATCTGTGCAGCCATGGAAGCAAACGCTAGAGAAGAGTTGTATTCTCGAATGTGTTCACGATAATTTTTAGCTTCTGATGTTTGCTGCGTAAGAAGCTGTTGTAAAGACACAGGTTGCCCCCACAGAGGTGGTAAAGCTACTTTACCGTTGTGGCAGCACCTCGAGTACTTGTTGGACGTATTATGCTCAGCAGGCCAGTATAGTGCATGACATGGAAGAGGACGAATAGGAATCGAGAAATGCCGTGTCAGCTGCGTGTGGGCGGGACCAGTTTTGAAGTGAAAGCAGGACGAACCAGAAGAGAAATATATATAAGAGATTAAATTCACTCTCATAGTAAAAGCTGTTCTATGGTAAACACTTGTGTTGGGCGTTTTACCACTCTACTGGCACAGGAACTGGATTAAAAGAAACAGAGGAAGAGGTGATATTGAAGATCTGAAGTATCAGTCTGTTGGTACTTTAATCCCAAACTAACTTGCATTCAATTTCACTGCGTCATATCTCCAAATGTATGTGTTTAAAATAAATTCTTCAAACCATCCAAGAACAGTGCAAAGACCCAGGAAGGAGAATGCATAGGCTCTGAATCACTGAGGAAGAGTTCAAGTCTGCCACAGTGGTTGCTCTTTAGTTTAATTATGTGCAATTATTCATTCCTCATAAAGGAAATTAAACTGGGACTTTGTCTCTGGGAAACCCTCCTTTCATCTTCTCCCTGTGTGTCTCTTTTATAAATGATAGCTTTAAGTGTCAGAGAAGAGACACCATCAATTGATGAACATTTAATCTGAATTACATATGAAATTATTGTGATTATCTGTGACTAGTAAGACAGGGTTCAACAGCATTATGAACGTCCCTGTCAAGCTAAACATTTTTATGTACATATTTATAATGTTCTTCAAACTATTTGCCCAGGGCTTTTCAAAGCATTCTTCTAGTGCATCAATAAATGAGAAGCCAGTTCATTTAAAACATTTTCTTTCCACCAATAAAAATAATTTGTTACAAATGGTTGGACCATCCACTTATATTGGATGTTCTTCACACTGAAAAAAGCAAGCAACATCTTAGGCTGGGGATGTGGCTTTAAACATTCAAACCTAAGAGCAGTCAAACAAGCAAAGCTCCTTAGAAGCAAACATGAGCAGGTATAACAATAGTCAAGAAATCAGACAATAAAAAACATTAAAAATCAACAAGCAGAAAAATGAGAATGATCAAACAAAGACTCCACTGGTAATGATGTGTTTCATTTGATCCTATTGGTGACATCAGTAAAAACAGTAAAAGCTTGAAGACACACTTGGAAATTGCTTCAGCATTTTTGCAGTCTTGAATACATCTAGGGGAAAAAAAGTAAGGCAGCATAAGAAGCAGGTATCCAACAACCTCATTCAAGACTCTTCCTGTTATAAAAGTCTTTTCCCATGAGTGTGTCCTGCATACAGTAACTCCTGGATCTGCACTTCTTGAGCAAGTATCCAGAGATCCTGTAGGCAGAGACTGTGAAGAGCGTACCTTATAAGTGAAGAGAGAAAAGAAGACTTCTTACACGACAATTCCTGTATGATTCCCCAAATCCTCTCTAGGGAGTCTGGATGGATGAGGTGGGGCAAACTGTGACAACACACACCCATTACATTTTCTGTGCTATACAGTAGTAAAGTGTTTCACCATATGTTAATATAATTGAGTAATTAATTTGCCACCGAACGATTGTCACATTATAACTGGAAACAAATCTGTTGCAATTATTTATTTGTATAACTATGCATACCATAAACTATTTGCAAGGCCCATTAATCACTACATTAATTTGTTCAATGCAAGGTGTATTTATAACCTACATATCCTGTAGTAAGAGCAGTTCAAAATTAAATAAAGAAACATCACTAATTATACCCAGTATCTTTGATGGGCCATTTAATTAATGTAAATTGGCTCCTGAAGTAGTCATAGACCAAGATAAACTTAATTGCCAGATAGCTGTGATGTCTACTTACAGAAACAATAGCGTTTGGCAGTCAATTCTGATATTTCATGCTCATTATGGTAGCTTAACACTCATTCAAGTTGGAATCTAAACAAAATTACAAATGTAAAGAAATCTTTTTATTTTAATCCCGTCTATTTTCTTACCCGGCCAACAGAAGCACATCTGTATTCATCCCAAGCTACTGCCTTAGCCGCCTAACACTTTGCTGGCATGTGACTTGATAATGTGTGCGTTTGACTATTTTCTAATGATTGTGTGATAAGCAACAATTCAGATTGGAAGTGCCACTAAGATAAATGTAATTATTTGTTCAAAGTTCTGGTGGTCTTAGGATTTACAAATTTTTTTATTATTGTGTTCAGCGGTCATTATTTTAATTGCACAGCCTCCAGGCAAACAACTGTAAACTGCACAAAGAATGAGCCATATGCATGATACAGTCTCTTCTTTTCTAACTCCTTCAAAGGTGTCTATAACTTTGTACTTTTCTGCAAAGTGAACACCTCATAACTGTCATGCTAAAAGCTGAAACTCCTCTAAATGTACTTTGATGTTGTCATAAACTTGTGAAATACTTTTTTCCTTTTTTCACCGCAATTGTAATTTCAAAGCTGTTAAGGCTGTAGTCTCTTATTCCGTCTCCTCTCAGCTTTGCTTATTCCATTTTTATGTTCCAAAAACTTTGAATTTTGCACCCTTGATTTAACCATTACATTTCCTAATGACATCAAAAAACTTTCTTTTCATTAATATATTTTGACATAGACATCAACTGACATTTAAGGACTTTCTGGAACAGGTGTGAGTCTCTTTTCTTTCTATTTGATGTATTACTCTTTAATCCTTATCTTTTGACTCCCATGCAACATTCCTTTGCTTCCGCAGAAATGTACAGGATGTCATGGTTATGTGAAAATGAAATAGATATACTGCTTCTTTTCTGTATAAAAGGTCTGAATTTCTAGGATGTGTGGCATTTTTGCACACCATTTCTTTTTCATTTTAATGATATTCCCAAATTATTTCTTTTCACACTCAGAAGGGTGTCACAAATGCATTTGGTTATATCACATTACTATCTTTAATACTGCTTTAACCTGAGAAAAGCTTGTTATAATGGTGCAATTTTGTTAGCTCCACTCCTCCATCATCTTATTTTTTTTAAACTTAATTGTGTTATCAGCCGCATAGTTTTGATAAGACGTATCAACTTTAGGACACCAAAACAGTAAAAGCAAGAGCATAACAATAAAAAATATGACTCACTTGAATGAAGTGGAGGAGGAAGGTATTGGACAGTAATGTAATATACAATCTGTTCTGTTACATTTTTAACTGTGGCTGATTAAACTGATATTTAATAATTATTGTAATCAATGTAATTACCTGTTATTAAGTCTTTCATATTCTTTCTCATCTGGTTGTCACTAACTATTACTATCTCTCCTTTGAGATGGGACTCAGCATGGACAGAAGACATTAGCCTTCCAGTGGCATCAAAAAATCAGACGTTCAATGTATTCCAACAAAGTCATTAATGCTAACCTGTACCATACCACATGGCCAAATAAACTGGTTGCACAGATGTACTTGCCCTGGAATCTGTACAGAATGCAGCTGTAGTCTACTATGCTATATTCATAAGTTGCCTTTACTTTTTATTATTGGAGGTTTAGAAACCTAAATTAAAATCAACATATTTATGTCAACCGCTACATCCATTTATGTACAGAGTATATAAAAAGTATTCACCCTCCTGGAAGTTTTCATATTTTATTGTAATACAAGTTTAACCACGGTAAATTTAATTTTGACTTCTTCAACACTGACCAACTAAAAAAGACTAATTCATTTCGAAGTGAAAGCAGATCACTGAAAAGTTGTCTAAATCGATTACAAATATAAAACATAAAATAACTGCTCACATAAGTATTCACCCCTTCATATCAGCATTCAGTAGATGCACCCTTTTCAGCCATGGCAGCCATGAGCTTGTGTGGACAGATCTCTTTCTGTCTGTATCAGTACATATCAGGACTCTGCACTTTTCCCCCATTCTGCTTTGCAAAACTTCTCAGGCTCTGTCACGTTGCATGGGGATCAAACGTGGACAACTGTTTTCAACTCCAGCTACAAATTTTAAATTGGATTGGGATATGGACTCTGACGTGGCCACTCTAAGACATTAATATTGTTGCTTTTATACTTGCTGGAAAACTGTTCTTCTCCCAAGGCAGATGTATCTTGCAGAGAGTTTCCTCCAAGATATGCCTACATTTTACTACATTCATATTTCCCTTTAACCCCACAAGCTGCCCATAGAATGCTTCAGAGAAGCTTCCCCACAGTTTGATGTTGCTACTACCATGCATCATGGTAGGGATGGTGTGTTTTTGATAAAGTGCAGTGTTTGGCTTATGTCATATATGCCAATTAGTTTACTAACATTTTTCTAGCTGGCTTCAGAGTCTTCCATGGTTAAGGTAAAAACAGACTTTCTAATCTCAGGCACTGTACCTTGTAGTTTCTTTAGAGTTATCATAAGTCTACTGCTGGCCTCCCACACTAGTCTTCTTGCGCGGTCACTCAGATTCTGTGGATGGCCTGCTCAAGACCGATTTACAGCTGTGCCCTAGCCAAGAGTGGCATTTGGGGGTGGCAAGTGGGGCAACCGCCCCATGCCCGGCGCCTAAGGGGGCCCCGCTTTTGAGGTTCATTTGTCCCGTTCGAGTGGATGTCTCAAGTTATATTCTCTAGTTATATTTTGATAAAGTCCACGTGTTATCTTGCAAAAAATTAGCTGAATAACGTAATGAGAAATTCCGGTGTATGTTAACATTATTTTTATTAAATTGACACACAAGTTTCTAAAGTCCACACATACCGGTTACAGCAGTGTTTGACATAACCGGCCAGCGTGGGGTTGGTCAGCCCTAGGCTCCGCACATCCCTAAGGCCGCCTCTGGCCCTAGCCTTTCCACTTAGGATATTCAGTGACTTGGGTAATGTCTTATCTCAGTCTTCTGACTTGTTCTTTTCAATCATCTTTTCCTGGAGTGTTCTTTTGGCTTGATTGTGTAGGTTAGGCTAGCATACTGACTCACCACAAGTTGGACCCTCCAAATAAGGTGCATTTATAATAAAATCAATTGAAGACCCACTGACAGCACACATGTGATCTCCATTGAATAAATTATATGACTTCTAAAATCATTTGGCTATATCAGTGATGATGAAGTTGTGTCATATTAAAAAGGGTAAATACTTATGTGATTAATTAGTTTTTGTTTTACATTTGTAATTATTTTAGACCACTTTACAGAGATCTATTTGCACTTTGACCTTTAAGAGTCTTTTTCCTGTCAAATCAGTGTCAGAAAAGCTAAATTAAATCCACTGTGATTCAATGTTGTATAAGAATAACTTCTGAAAATTCCCAAGGAACTACATTGTTTCTATGCCGATGTTGTATGCTGTTTTTGTTGTTTGCATGGTATTTTGTGCTTCTGTTGAATTTGAGTTTGCTTTTATTTTTATCAATACTGTATTTAAAAGAGTGTACAGTGCTTTGAGCTTGTCAATGTATTGTGCACTATATACAGTAAAAATAGTTGTAATCGAATCTGACCATTACTCACCCATTCAAACATTTTGTGTCTTATCTTATATTTTGTAGTAGCAGCACTAATGTCCTTTATTTTTCGTTATTACAATTCTGTAGTTCATATATCTTTATTTATTTATTAAAGTTGATTTTTATTCAGAGCCACTCACATTTGTATTTATATATAAATATGCACTGAGCTGTCACATTTTTAGGTATGCCTGCCCTTACCATGTAATTGGCTGATCAGTCAGTGACAGAATAATAGATCTGGCCCATTCGGTATGTGTATATAATACAAAAGAAGAATGGCCACAACCTGAACTTAATGTGTATGTTTTTGCCAGACATGCCTGCATAACTGCAAGTTTAAAGAAAAAAATGACTGTGTTATGAGTTTTTTTAAGAAACCATCTTGGATGGGGAATGGACATTGATGTAAAGCCCTAAAGGGCACTGCACTGGTTTGAGCAGAGTAATAGGCAAGCTGCAGTTATTTAATTAAAAATTGAGTAAAACATCAGTAGAGTTAAAAAAAAAACAAATCCACCTTTTCTTCCTTTGTGGCGGAAGGATATAGCAGCTGATGACGCTACTAACTTTCAGTGTTTTCAGTGAAAAATAAGAGGGTGCCATTGTGGTGGTAAAATAGCCTAAAGATGGAAGATTAATAAGAAAATCTGGTCTGCTGAGTGTCAGTAATAAAGTCTTGCTGTTGCTCTGTAATACTGTAGCATACTGTATACTGTATTTTCTTGGCACATACTGAAATATTTGATATAGGCAGTGTAATATCCAAATGTGAATACTGATGCATCATTTTCATTCTTTCATGTACCACTTTATAGATTATCTTTTTTCAGGCTAGGAGAGTCTTTTAACGGTTCCAGTAAAATAACTGGAAGCTTCCCCATTCATCAGCTCTGCAGTCCAATGAAATATCTAATCAAATATACATGGACCTAGGTGAGGCAATTTATTTGGAATATACAATCTCCAGCACCTAATATGCAGTGTTTATGGTCTACTTGCCCCATACTATGCCTAAATCAATTCTGTACATTCTGAGAACAAACAGGAGACTAGCTCTCTGTTAGCTTGGGTATATTTAATAAGTGAACACTCAGTGAGCAGCACATTGTCACAGTTCCTTTTCCTTGTGACATAAGGGCTAGGAGCACAGAAGAGACAATTCATGAAGGATGTGCTTCTGTTTTTCCAGGTGAAGACTGGAAACAAATTTCTGAAAGGTGTTCCCTGGAGAAACACTGGAAGCACAAGGCCAAAGGACAGGGAGGACAGCTAGAGCAGGTAGTCCAGCCTCTTCGTGAAGTCCAAGGACCTGTGATAAAAGGACAACCTTATGCATCACTAACAATTTGCCTTTGGATACTCAGGAATGAACTTTAAGCTACTGATATTTTCATACTTTGTGAATGAAAAAAAAATTAATATAATAATGGAATGGCTGAGCTATAGGTTCCTTACTTGGTCAGCTGTCCTCCCTCCACAGTCACATCATAGTGAAAGAAGCAATATAAATTTAATTCTCTAAGCTTAGCTGCATCAAAAAAGAAACAAATTGAAATCCCAGTACTATGATGCAAATGTTGGGAAAAATGTCAATTAGCCCATACTTTTTGCTTCAAATGGTATAAATTGATTATATACAGAATCCTTTGTGTACGGTAACTGCAAATAAAAACATAACAAGATTTTTTTGAGGAATTGTAATTCACATATTGGTGTTACTATTTTCTTTTTGTCTATGTTCAATATCCAAACCTTCACTTTCTAAAATTAGGGTTAATTCATGGTTCTGGAAAAAGAAACATATACTGTTGCAGTGGATGAAAACAAGAAGCAAACTTGTGCAGGATGGCTACCCATCCTAAAGCGCACCCATGATGGGCCCTTTTACAATTGCCACTTCATCTAAAAGGATATCTTCTTTTTTTCTAGGTGAGGTGCCAACAAAGACAGAGGAAGCATATCAAATTCCACAAAGAAGGCTAAGCAGCATAAAAATGAAATATCAGTCTTGGTACTTTAAGGATTTTGTACTTCTTTTTGTGCCAACACCATCCTCTACTTCTTGGTTATTCTCTACCTTTACGATCTTTATGTTGAAATGCCATCCTACCCTTTTTGTCATGTAATGCAGTGCTTCCTATGTGGAATCCTAGCACCGACATAAGGCTGCAGGTTTTTGTTACCACAGATTCACAATTAGTGTGTCATTTTACCTCTAACTGATCTCTTTGTTTAATTAGCTGCTTGTTTTTCTTATTCTACATTCGGAGAAGTGCAGTAATGTGAGATGTGTATTTTGTTC
Source organism: Erpetoichthys calabaricus (assembly GCF_900747795.2). NCBI lineage: Eukaryota > Metazoa > Chordata > Cladistia > Polypteriformes > Polypteridae > Erpetoichthys > Erpetoichthys calabaricus. The sequence continues at coordinate 75,059,194 of NC_041398.2, read as the reverse complement.
CCTTGATTGTATCCTAATAATGACAATTAGTTACAAGGAGAACTGACACCCAGACAAATGATGCTGAATACTGACAGGCTACTGCTACTTCAATATCTGACCCAGCAGCACAGTCACAGCTTAAATAACTAGAGCACCACAGAATTACATTGATAATGATGACAAAATCTTAAACACCAAGAAGTTATACTGAAAAAATATTCATACAGAAACATCTATATGATGCTAAGCTGCGTCACATCGCCAATGATGTTACCTAGGATCATCAGATGTTTTGGATCTTTCACACATCATACACCCTTGTCCAGGTGACTGGATCAAACCCAATCGCTGCCCTAACAACAACACAAGGATCTTTAGCCAGAGGCATCTTGATGCTTAATCAGCCACATCTGTGATGGCAGAAATAGCTTTCCTTCTTCTCTCTCATTTGATTCCAAGTGTTGTGAATGTTTTGCAGAGAGACCAGTCTGCAATGACACCCGACCTCCACAGACAAACATTTTGCTCTCCAGTCTTTTCTTTGGCAGCTGTTTTTCAGCTCTTCATATTTCTCTTTTTCATGTATTCTTAAGCATAAGAATGCGCTCCAATGAGTCAGACTACAAAATAATAAATATTGGGCCACAATGTAGCGTCATTGATGTGGGGAGGAAACTCAAGCTGTACAAAACAAATGCCATTCTTAGTCATGCCTTGCCTATATTGTTGGTTGTTCAATCATTGCTGCACATGTGTTTTCATTCCATTACCTGTTCCCTTTTTTGTCCAGGCCTTTGCTGTCTCATTGCCCATGCTCTGTTGTTCCTCTGTTCCTTCATAGCTGACCTAATTTCCTTCTGGACTAGTTCTCATTGCTCCTTCCAGGACACGGGACTTTAAAGCTTCCAAGTTCAACTCTTCCTTTGGTGACTGCTCCCACCAATGCTTTATTTCAGCTTGTTCCACTGTAGCTTCTGCTTTCCACTTTCTTCCTATTTTTACTGTTATCCTTGCTCCAACAACTTTGGATCTAAAGATTCCTGGTACTGCATAACTTCTCTTACTCACAAAACCTCGAACTCCTCCTCAATTTCAGAGGTAGTCTCTGTTGGCAGTTCTTAATGTACAAAATAATGCTGTTGATGTTTCTATGTACAGGTAAACCCAACCATCTCCACAGGAATCAATTGATTACCCTCTCTAGTTCAACAGCAGTGGAAATAAAAAACTCATAGTGGAGCAGTGGCCAGAGAGTTCTCAGCAGTATAGCATGCTGGTAAATGAATGACTTCAGTCACCCTGGCAGGCCAGTCTTGTCAACCTATTGCAGCCATTGTTGAAACTCCCCACAGGTGTTTCTTGGTGCTGTTTTGTTTCAGATATCTTGCCAGGACTCTTTACAGTGTTCTCTGTGGTGGTGGGAATTGGCATGTCTTTGCTTTTTAGCTAAGTCTTGTTTATCAAAGCATAGCAAAATGGGTAATGCCAGTCTGTCCTACACCAATTAAAGCAGAAGTTGGTTGGGATGAAAACCTGCAGCCACAACAGGCCCTTACGACTGTTCTTAAGAATCACTGATGTACTGCTGTAATGCATAAAATAAAACGCCAAAGACTAACTTTATAAATATTTTATTCAGGCTGGTGGCATGTACTATATCTCTTTTCTGAGAAAATTAGTTTTGCAATTCCCTGTTTACAGCTAATACAGTATGTGAATCTTTAGATATAAATATTTTTAAATTGAACTTAAATCTAATTCATGCTTGATTTCAGTGCAAAAAAATCAAAATTTAATGTATAATTTAAACATAATTTAAGTGTACCATTTGAATTCAATCATTGCGTATTATATAAAAAGTTACATGAAAAGTTGAAAGGATATAAATTGAATGAATTGAAAACAATAAACTCCTATTACATGAAACTGTCTTTACAAATATTAACAAAACAAATCAGAGTGAGGCAAAATGTAAGTCTGTTTCCTGACATGAGAAAACTGTGCTCCACAATGCAATTGACAGAGAAATACTTCATTATGGCAGAGTTATTAACTCCAAAAAGCAAGAAGGTCCTTAATGTACTGTAAGTCTTTTAGAAAATGTAGTTACTTGGTGGCTGGAATATTGCAGCTGTCACGGCCTTGGTAACTTATTGATAAAGCTAAGAAGTGTATAGTACACAAAGTCATGAAGAAAAAATGCAGGAGATCAAAACCGGTAAATTCTCTTTCTGTTTCATATTTTTGCCTTAAAATAGGGAAAAACTCATTAAGATACACAAGGGCAAAGGGTAGCATTTAACATAACACCCTTGAAAGCTAACAGGCAGCGATGCTTGTAAAACACAGAAAAGCCAATACATAGCCCACAGGCACTATAAACATGAGAGAAAGAGTGTAATTCCACTAGGTCAAGGACGCAATAAAAATGTTGCTTCAAGAACCACTTAAGCATGCACTCAAGACTAAACTGGAATAGTACTCTTAGAAGAATATTTTTTTTGTATTTTAGTTATGGAAGCTGACAAGAAAGAAGCAGGGTTGGGCACTCAAGGTATAGAAAAGGCCAATCTGAAGAAGAAATTCAAAGAAATGGGCAAACCCAATGTCTTATGGCAAGGTAAAGGTTACATATTTTTATAATGTAAGAGTGAGAGAGAACTTTGCTCAGTCTTTTCATCCTATTCTCTGTCTGTACTGACCTAACTATCTTACTTTGTGCCATGTAAAATGATGTGGAATACCATCACTTACAATATGTGAAAGTGTGAGCAGGAAAGT